>NC_083323.1:20171420-20807597 GCF_963455315.2 Globicephala melas | reverse complement strand
GACAGTAGTGATTTAATACCTTGGTACATATTGATTTGCTTATGTACATTTCTTATCATCTCTACAAGGTTGTAAACTTCCAACGCAACTATATGTAAAATCTTGGATAATTTACTTAATCTTTTTGAGCATCTGAAAAAATATTCTCACTTGTAAAATGGAGATATTAACCTTTACCTTGTAGGATATATTTTCGAGGATTCAGCAACATTAAATGAGATAATATATAGATAGTGGTTAGCTTATATAGATAATGCCTGGTGCATAGTAAATATCTAAATAGCTAGTTCTTCTTGAGAACAATAATAGCACCTTCCTTATAGGATTCCTGTGAGAGTTAAGTGAAAAAAGAGGTTGTGATGGTTCCTGGCACACAGTTAAGAGCTATTATCATCATCTTTTTATTCTTTATATATTGTCTTCATGGTAAATTCATAAATATTGGCTGAATGAATAATACTTTTTTTAGATACTTTTCTACCGTTGACCCTGAAGTTGGGATTTGAGGTAGATAAGGTTTCCTCTCTTTTCATCAAATATGGTTATTTTCACTCATGGGATCTGGTGTCTGTGAGTGTGTATTCTAGATATTAACATAGTGCTGGTGGAAATATAAAGTAGTACCATCTTTCTTGGGAGACAATGGGTAACATATATCACATTGAAAATAAAGCACATCCTTTGATACGTAACATAATTCTAATTCCAGGAATTTATTCTAAGAAAATAACCACAAATTCACAAAAACGACTGTGCAAAAAAAATTAAGAACAACCTAAATGCTCATCAGTAGAGAAGTTGTTTAAAATTAATTATGGTACCTGAACAGAGTAGAATATTATCTATTCATTAGAAATGACTATTTTAATTTTTGTGTTTTTTTTTACCTCAAAAGATGCCTGCAACCTATCATTAAGTGTGCATGCACACATACACAAATCAGATTGCAGTATAGCCTGTTTACGTAGCATTCTGTAGGTACAGATATACTTGTGTATGGAGATGTCTTACTGAAATGTGGATAAGAAGATTTCAATTGATACTAACCATCTTTGTATTTGGCTGTGTTGATTTTTTTTTCCTATATACAACTAGAAAAACTCACAAGGTTATTGTAATCCTAGAAAATAATAGCAACAGGAAGGAAACATAAGGAACTGGTAATAGTGTGGTTCTCTCCAAGGAGAGAAAAGAACTGAGGGGTAGTGGTAGGAGAAAGACTTATACTCTACTGTGCCCATTGCATTTAAAAAAAATCATATGCGTGAATTTCTTATTCAAGTAAAAATTTGAAACAAAACTAAAAACCCCTCAGCCGGGCTTCCCTGGTGGTGCAGTTGTTAAGAATGTGCCTGCCCCAGTGCAGGGGACGCAGGTTTGAGCCCTGGTCCGGGAAGATCCCACATGCCGCAGAGCAACTAAGCCTGTGTGCCACAACTACTGAGCCTGCGCTCTAGAGCCCGCAAGCCACAACTACTGAGCCCATGTGCCACAAGTACTGAAGCCTGCACGTCTAGAGCCCATGCTCTGCAACAAGAGAAGCCACTGCAATGAGAAGCCCGCGCACCACAACGAAGAGTAGCCCCCGCTGGCCACAACTAGAGAAAGCCCGTGCACAGAAATGAAGACCCAATGCAGCCAAAAAAAAAGAGATGAATAATTTCTAAAAAAACCCCAAACCCTCAGCCTCAGCAGGATTATCTGAATACTCTTGGTCCAGGAAATAAAAATGAATTAGGATTCTGTAAAACTTAGCTTGTCAGTTTTTAAAGAACTTTAATTAAGAATGGGCTACTACTTCCTTGTTTGAAAGTCTCCTCAAGAAACTCAGAACCTATTTATGAATCTGCAAATAAGGAAGTTAGCAAAATTGAGACTGTGTAAACCTTTAACATAGCAATAATCTTGTGTTTGTATTGAACTGTGTTTGGAGAGATAAACTATAAAGATGTGCTTTGGAATTATTGGACTGTCATTTTTTATCTTAACTAAGACTCTCATGTCATTTTAAAAAGAGAGGTTAGATATGCGTGATCCTGCTGCTAATTTTGACCTGTTTTCCTAGGAATCATTTTCTAGAATATGCTTAATGAAAAGCAAAATAAAATGATTTTTGAAGATGCCTTTTTCCTCTAGTGCTATGCACTTTTTAGTTACATTCAATGCACTGAACACTTATTTAGTAATATTAAAATGGATATTTAATGAAAATATCCTTGATGCATGTTTGAAATTATCCTTTTGTCTTTTTCAGAATTTTCCAATGAGAAAAGTGCCCTGTAAGAAAGATGCTGCATCAGGTTCGTTCTTTGCTAGAGACAATACTGCAAACTTCCTTCACTGGTGCAGGCACATCGGGGTTGATGAGACTTACCTCTTTGAATCTGAAGGTTTAGGTAGGTGTTGTTGTTGTGTTTAATGTTTATTAGGATATTTTTGTATGCCTCACTTCTAATTTTTCTTTCCAAGTAAGGACTCAAATGCCACATTTCATTTTACTAGAAACATTTATACTCTAGATATATGTAAACAATTGGAGAATCAGATTCCAGATCAAATGTATGATAAAAGCTTTTCATTTATGTTTTAGATCCTATATATCTAGAATGGCCTGGACATACTTTACTTCCTAAATGAGTTGGCTATGGGAAGGTTCTGGATTAAGGCTTAACTAATTAATGTTTTCGTCAAGAATTACTCTATCAAGTCTAAATTACTAGTAATTTATTTTTAACTAGATAATTACAGAAATAACAGAAGGCCAAATGATGTATGTTCATGGTGTAAACAGCAGGTGCCAATTTGGTTATCTAAATGGGCTAATGCTTTTAAAAAGTCATGCTGTATTGAAGAATTATTGATGTATTTTCTCATTTCATTTAAGTCAACAGAAACATCTGTGCAGTGACCAAAGTGAAAGCTATCTAAGTTTTAGACTATATATTTCCTCAAAGTATTTATGTGTGTGAGTGTGTGTGCGTGCACACGCAGACACACACACGCACACACACAGAATTGATAATGTTTTGATAAGAGCAGTAGCATACCAAGGGCGGGGGTCATGGGAATAGTATTCGGTCCTGGTAGAGAGAAGTATTTTGTCACTGACATTGCTTAGACTTGCCGGTTCATGGTGATAATAAAAAACAAACCAACTTTTTAGTTGGTTTCATTATTGTTTTAGGTTATTAATGTTGTAAATATTTCTATTGACCATGCACACCCTGTTGCCTGCAGACAGGTAGCTGTTCCCCACTGTTACCTGTTTAGTATGCCTCTGGATATTCTTATCCAGTGTAGAATTAAAACTAATGGATTGCTATTTTACCCCCCAGTTTGCACCCTGCTTTAATCCAGGTGTGCTGATCATTAAGCGTATTAGGTTTCTTTTTATTCATAGCATTTAAAAACATTGAGGTATGTTCACCTAACATAAAATGTATCATTTCAAAATGTAGACTTCAGTGGTTTTTAGTATACTCACGATTTGTGCAGATATCACCATTATTAATTCCAGAACATTTCCATCACTCCAAAAAGAAAACCCATACCTATTAGCAGTTGGACCCAGTTACTCCATATCTCCATCCTCTGGCAACCATCAGTCTACTTTCTTTCTCTATAGATTTGCTACTCTGGACTTATCATATAAATAAAATCATGCAATATGTAGCTTTTGTGTCTGGCTATTTTCAATTAGCATTATGGGTCATTTATGTTGTAGCATCTAACAGTACTTCATTCCTTTTTATGGCTGAATGATATTTCGTTGTATGGATATACATTTTTTAATCTACTATCAGCTGATGGACATTTTGATTGTTTCTATTTTGGGGTTATTATTAATAATCCTGCTATGAACATTTGTATGTAAGTTTTTGAGTGAACATATGTTTTAAATTCAGGGATGTACCTGGGAGTGGAATTATTGGGTCATATGGTAATTCTGTGTTTATCTGTTTGGGGAACTACCAAACTGTTTTGACAGTGGCCACACCATTTTACATTCCCACTAGCAATGCACAAAGGTTCCAATTTCTTCACATAGTTGTCAACACTTGTTATTATTTTTTAAAATTACAGCTGACCCTTGAACAATCCAGGAGTTAGGGGCAGTGGTCCCCTAACCCTGCAGTCAAAAATCTGGATATAACTTTACAGTCAGCCCTTTGTATCCACGGTTCTGAATCCACAGATTCAACCAACCACAGATCTTATAGTACTGTAGTATGTATTTATTGAAAAAAATCCATGTGTAAGTGGACCCACACAGTTCAAACCATGTTGTTCAAGGGTCAACTGTATAACCATCCTAGTGGGTGTGAAGTGGTAACTCATTGTGGTTTTGATTTGCATTTCCCTAAAGACTAATGATGTTGAGCATCTTTACATGGGCTTATTGGCCATTTGTATATCTTCTTTACAGAAATGTCCATTCAAATCTTCTCCTCATTTTTGGGGGAGTCAATTGTCTTTTTTTTGTAGACTTGTAAGAGTTCTTTCTTTATTCTGGATATTAGGCCCTTATTAGATATATGATTTGCCAATATGTTCTTCTGGCCTTTGGGTTGCCTTTTCACTTTCTTGATAGTGTCCTTTGATGCACAGAAGTTTTTAATTTTGATGAAGTTCAGTTTATCTTTTCTTTGATTGCTTGTGCTTTTGGTGTCATATTTAAAAAACCATTGCCTAATCCAAGGTCACACAGATTTTCACCTATACTTCCTCCTAGGATTTTTATAGGTTTAGCTTTTACATTTTGGTCTGTAATGCATTTTAGGTTATTTTTTGTATACTGTGTGAAGGAGTCTAAATTCATTCTTTTGCATGTAGATATCGAGTTGTCTTAGCACCATTTGTTGAAAAGACTGTTTTTTCCCCTTTGAGTTGTCTTGGCACCCTTGTTGAAAATCAATTGAACATAAACATATGAGTTTATTTCTGGACACTGTTTCATTCCATTGGTCTGTATGTCTATCCTTAAGCCAGTAAACACTGTCCTGATTACTGTAGTTTTGAAATTGGGTAGTATGAGTCTTCCAACTTTGTACTTTTTAAAAGTTGTTTTGGCTATTCTATATTTCTTACAGTTCTTTATGAATTTTATCATCAGCTTGTCCATTTCTGGGAAAAAAAAAGGCTCTTGGAATTTTGATAGGGATTGCACTGAATCTGTAGGTCAGTTTGGAGAGTATTACAATAACAATATATGTCTTCCAATCCATGAACATAGGATGTCTTTCAATTTATTTATATCTTATTTAATTTCTTTCAACAATATTTTATAGTTTTCAGTGTACAAGTCTTACAATTCTTTGGTTAAATTTATTCCTAGGTACTTTATTCTTCTTGAAGCTACTGTGAATGTAATCATTTCCTTAATTACATTTCAGATTGTTTATTGCTAATGTATAAAATGCAATGACTTTTATATATTGATCTCATATCCTGCAACTTTGCTGAACTTGCTTATTAGCTCTATTAGTTTTTTTGTAGATTCTTTAGGGTTTTCTAAACAAAGGACCATATCACCTGTAAATATAGTTTTCCGTCTTCCTTTCCAATCTAGATGGCGTTTATTTATTTTTCTTGCCCAAATGCCCTGACTAGAACCTCAAGTACAATGTTGAATAGAATTGGTACGAGTGGACATCCTTCTTTTCCCTGGTCTTAGCCTCGAGGAAGACATTCAGTCTTTCACCATTAATAATGATGTTAGCTATGGGTTTTCCAGAGATGTCTGTTTTCATATTTATAAAGTTCTCTTCTGTTTCTACTTTGTTGAGTCTTTTTTTGTCATGAAAGGGTGTTTGATTTTGTCAAAAGCATTTTCTGTCTCTACTGAGATAGCTGTATGTTTCTTTTCCTTTATTTTATCAATATGGTGAATTATATTGATTGATTTTCATACGTTGAACCAACCTTGCATTTCTGGGATAAATCTCGCTTGCTGCTGGATTCAGTTTGCCAGTATTTCATTGAGAATTTTTTACATCTGTGTTCATAAAGGATATTTGTCTTTAGTTTTCTTGTGATGTCTTTTTCTGACTTTGATATCAGGGTAATATAGGCCTCATAGAATGAGTAGAGAAGTGCTCTCTCCTCTTCTATTTTTGGAAGAGTTGAAGAAGGCTGTTAACACATAGTCCTGTGCTAAAGATAGTTTAGAATAAAATTGAAGTGATAACGTTTCTTCAATAATATCTCCTATTAAGAGATCTGAAATATTAATAATTTAATGTTACTAAGCTCAGTTTTTTAGACTTAAAATACTACACAGGTAAGCATCCATGGTAAATTTTAATCTTCTGGTTGACCATTTTCTTTTTAATTTCAGGAAGATGATAATATGTAGAAGAAATAAAAGTCTTTTCTGAGTCTCCAAATAAGTAATGCTACTGTCTTTTCTTTTACTTCTTTCATGCCGTAAATATATTTGCCTATTTAATTTGCCCCCTAAAATATGTGGTCTTATTTTTCACAGTTTTGCACAAAGATCCGAGACAGGTGTATCTTTGTCTTCTTGAAATTGGTCGAATTGTGTCAAGGTATGTATTCCACAATATTTCAGAATTTCAATGTCACAAACATTTTTTAAGCTGCTTTATTTTATCGAGAACACTATTTTCTATAAATGAAAATAATTTTTGATTGGAATAAAGGTAACTTAATTTACTGTTTTCTCTTTCTTTTTGTTTCTTTATTAACTTTGTTCTGTTCACATGAGCCATGTCATGTGTCAACATCTGCTTGCTCATGTAGCTTGCCTTCATTTAGTATTAAACTGTAAAAGTGGATACTTACATTTTTCAGATCAAAAGTAGAGTAAGAGGGCTTCCCTGGTGGCGCAGTGGTTGAGAGTCCGCCTGCCGATGCAGCGGACATGGGTTCGTGCCCCGGTCCGGGAGGATCCCACATGCCGCGGAGCGGCTGGACCCGTGAGCCATGGCCGCTGAGCCTGCGCGTCCGGAGCCTGTGCTCCGCAACGGGAGAGGCCACAACAGTGAGAGGCCCGCGTACCGAAAAAAAAAAAAAAGAAGTAGAGTAAGAGCATGCAATCTTTAAGCAGTTCAAGGTGAAGCAAGTCCTTTGGACACAAAGAGGGTCTGATAAGAAGGCTGAGGCCTGGTATCCTCCATACCTAGCTCGACCCCATCTTCACTCACGAGATGACTTGTTTTTTGTTTTTTTTAACAAGCTGATTTTTAAAGGTACGTTTAGGATCCCTGATTGAATATTGGGAGCATCCAGTAACCCAAATATATATATACTATGATGTAAAGATGATAATCTGAATTTTTGGCAATCTGTGGGACATTATAAAGCATTTCCAGATGTCCCAGTGAAACAACTCGTAGAAGAGACTCATACAGACTTCATTTAAAAATAAAAGAAAACCTATTGTGATATACATGGAAGTACTTGCCTCAGACTTCACTTGTTTGATGAGATCTCATGATTGGTTTTCAGCTATGGGGTTGAGCCACCAGTATTAGTAAAATTTGAGAAAGAAATTGAGCTAGAAGAGACCTTACTTAATACTTCTGGGGCTGAAGATTCCATCAGCATTCCAAAATCATGCTGTCAGCATGAAGAGCTGCACGAAGCTGTAAGTAATTGCACACTTTCTTTCAAATATGATGCGTCAGAATCTCATAGTTCGCCAAAAGTGTTCCTCTTTCATTTTTATTATACTTGAAGAGGGAAAAAAAAGTAGCATGAATGAAAGTATTTATTGCAGTATTACTTATAAGGGTGAAAAATTGGAAGCAATGTAAATACTCTCAAATTGGGCAATGGCTAGGTAAATTAGGATTTACTATTTTAGCAGAATAATCATTTTTTGTAATCGTTATGAAGACTATATAGCAACAAGAAAAATGTTTACTTTGTGAAAAGTATGTATCAGAACAAGGAGAATGAAAATAATTGATATTAGGGTAGTACCTTTACAGATGATTTTAATTTCTTTAGCTTTTTCCTTTAATGTTAAAATGTTAATTACACAATAGCTAAAACCAGAAGAGAACATTTTTTATTCACAGCACTTACTCCTTTTAGGCTCACCAACTTACTTAGATTGTGGGTTAGTGCTGATTTGTACTGCTGAATATAAGTGGTATTTGGATATTTTAAACAAAGAAAATAAGTGACCTTTCATGCCTGCAAGCTTGTTATGAAAACTAAAAGGAACACATTTCTTTAAATATATATGTGCTATATGAATATATTCAGAGTCCACCTACACATATGTGACCTGCTGAGATCTTATGGTCATGTTTAAAATTAAGGAACAATTATCTGATTCATTATTTTGAGTGCTGTTAAGAAATACACAACTGCAATTCTGTGTACCTAAGAAACCTTAATGGATAGAAAATAATGACTGAAATAATTACCTCCTTTCAAATTACTTTGTTATCTAACTTGTAAATGGTTCAAATAATTGTAAATTCTTTACCCAAGTTCAGAATATTTTTTAGCCATCTTATGCATGTGGTATGTATGTGTGTGTATGCATGTGTGTACCTATGTGCTCATATAACCAAACTAAACAAGATAAACTTCATTGAATCGCTTATGAAAATCAGTTCTATTTATGATCATGTTATTCTGTTAAATGAATGATGTAGGGAGATAAATCCGGATCCTTCTGATCAGGCCCGGGTGAATCCACATGTGTCCATTTTGTGTAGATAATTAAGACACTCATAAATTTCTGTTAGTGCTCAGGTAAGTTGGGTATATCTGAAGAGACTTTCTTTAACATCATGCCTAAGTGCAATTAAGTGTATTTGTTTAGATATACTCTGTGTGACAAGTAGTTGAGAAGAATATACTTTTTCAGAAATATAATTTTAGGAAAACAAAATGGTTTCCATAGTGGCTGATACGTGACTTTTTTTTTCAAATCAAACATATCTCAGCAAATATTTTCATTTAATCAATTTATATTAATTGCCATGTTTTAAATAAAGAATTCCTGAATTTTAATTTTTATTCCAGTTTTTACCTTTTTTTTTTTTTTTTTTTTTTGCGGTATGCGGGCCTCTCACTGTTGTGGCCTCTCCCATTGCGGAGCACAGGCTCCGGACGTGCAGGCTCAGCGGCCATGGCTCACGGGCCCAGCCGCCCTGTGTCATGTGGGATCTTCCCGGACCGGGGCGCGAAGCCGTGTCCCCTGCATCGGCAGGCGGACTCTCAACCACTGCGCCACCAGGGAGGCCCAGTTTTTACCATTTTTAAGATATTTACTGCAGTTAAAAATTCTGTAAGCCCCTCGAGGAGTAGAGGTAGGATTTTCTCCTCAGTTCTCATCTCTTTAGCAGACTATTGAAACAAAGTGAGTGCTTTTAGAAAAATGCCTCTTGAGTTGAAATTTTTAGAATTTACCTAGTCTTGGGTGAATATTGGATTGGCCAAAAAGTTTGCTTGGGTTTTTCGTAAGATGTTAGGGAAAAACCCGAATGTACTTTTTGCCCAGCCCAATAGCTATAAATGCATCTCTGCCTATTTTAACAGTAACTTTGGAACAAATCTGGATATTCCCCCATACATACAGTGTTACTTTCACATGGTGGTAAGGGACAAGTGAAAATTCCTGGTTAAACTTTATCTAACGGGTCCATCTTTGATTTGACAGATATATTAATCCAAGTCTTAAAACAATTCAAACTTAGTAACGAACTGTTTCCTATGACTGAATGAATGTGTTTTGAATTGACTTCACTGTGTACACATTCACAGACCTTCTCCGGTGATCAGTGAGTACACGACGAGCCTGATTGCACTTGGGCAGAGAGAGAGAGAGAGACTCCAGACTTCCTCACTGTTAGGTTTTATTAGATTAGCTAATGTCTAATCTCAATATTTGACAACAAGTAAAAGGGAAGAGATAATAAATAGTTGAACTGTCTTTAAATTTTTTTCTTTGAGTTTGATTTTCCCAACTATCAAATAACCTTGCATTTTAACATTAAACAAAATAGTTTTTGTCACAAGCACTAAATCTTGTTGTTTATTTTTAATCTTAGGTTAAACACATTGCTGAAGACCCTCCTTGTAGTTGTTCTCATCGATTTTCTATTGAGTACTTATCTGAAGGACGGTATCGACTAGGAGATAAAATACTTTTTATAAGAGTAAGTCCACCGTTTACATCCTGTTTAGATCTTGTTTTGAAATTGAATTTATTGCTTTACCAACCTTCTTTTGTTCCCCTTTTACTTTTTAAAAAATTGCAATAGAGGATGTTATTAATGGAAGAATTTCACTGTATAGGAGGAAATATATGGAATATTTTCAAGAGTATATAATGTGTTTAGGTAAATACGCTTAACACAGCAAACAACTAATTAAGCTAAGACTATTTGGACATTGAATATAATTGGGGGAAAAATTTTTGAATACCTCAGGTAACTTATTCCATTTTTTAGATTTCCTAAAGAGGAATAATTTTCTATCATAAGAAGAAGAAAAAAGCAAAACCAGAACATCTAATAAGATTAAATGTCAGTAAGAAGAAAAAGAAGTAGAAACATTGCAGTTGATAATAATATAGACTTTGGGTCTTAAGTATGAAGCCTTTTTTTCACTGACACAGCATCAGCATCTATACTAATATGCTAATATACATGCTTATTTTCTTCCTTTGTCCCATTTGCAATCTGCAATTGATTAATTGTCCCCTTTGCTGATAAGGAGATTGAAGTTTACCTGTTCATCATTCTGTCCACTTATTGATACAAGAGCTGTTTTATTCCCAATTTAGGAATGTAATATAAAAGTATGTAAAAAATATAATTTTACCACCTATATTTTCTTTTATTTCATATATTATCATTAGTTCCCCATACCCTGTTCAACTCATACAGAAACAGGCATATGCATTTTGTCTTTTAATTAGATTTCTTTTCTTAAGCAGTATGATATAGTGATAGTGCACAGAGCATGGGATTTAGAGTGAAAATTTGCAGAGCAGTCTCATACAACTTTGCAGATTTGCCTGCTGAATGAATAGGGGCCTGAGTCCGTCCAGCTCGGGCTGTGCTGGCAGACCCAGGATATATCTTATCAACACAAAAGCACCTTTTGGGTTGGGCAGCCTGGTGCGTTTGAGGCCAGGCCAAGCTGTGTGGTTTGAGACAGTTTCCTTAATGTCTCAGAGCCATAATTTTCTCATCTGCAAAGAAGAACTAGTAATAAATTATATCAAAGTTTTTGAAAGATTAAATTGATATGATACATATGAAAGTAATTTGTTAAATTCTAACATACAAGTTTTGGTAGTTTTTATCTTTCTTCTGTAGTTATGTTTTTCTTTAGTATGAGTCTTTTTTTCTCTCCTCCCCTCCTTTACTCTCCCTTTTCCTTTCTTCCATCAATATTCAGTCCTTGCAGTTTTGTGTATTAGTAATTTGGATTTTTAGGATGTGTAAATATCTTCCTGACAAACTGGAGGATTCTCTATTGTTAGTTGCATGATTCAATATGAATTAAATTTGTTACTTTAGTAACACAAGAAAGAGACTAGCAATTTATAGTGAAGCTGTTGGCAAATACACTGAATTTCATAGTCACAGACATCACAGACTGTGACTGCTAATGAACCGTAACTGCACCTTTCAGTTTTACAGCTTTACTTTTTACTTTCTTTTGGGGGAAAGATGCTTCACGGAAAACATGTCATGGTCCGTGTCGGTGGAGGCTGGGATACTCTTCAAGGATTTTTGCTTAAATATGACCCCTGTCGAATATTACAGTTTGCTACACTAGAACAGAAAATTCTAGCATTTCAAAAAGGAGTTTCTAATGAAAGTGTGCCTGATTCGTCCGCCAGAGCACCTCAGCCTCCTGAAATGAATCCTTTGTCAGCAGTTAGCATGTTTCAGAAACAAAATTCAAAACCTGGCACACCAGTTGGTATTCCAAGGAGCAAAGAGAAGCAGGTACGTCTGCCAGGTGTGTCACCACCAGCATCTTCCCTGAAAGGAGGCAATCTGGCCTGTGGGTCAGTCCGTTCTAAATTTCCAAATTCTCCAGCAGTGTCCTCTCATCTCAAACTCAGATCTTCAAAGGACGTAACAAAGAAACCGCAGCCTCCTTCAAACGATGCATCATCTGCATCTGCTTCTTTAAATCCAGTAGGTAAAAGCACTTTTTCACCAGCTTTATTAAGAACTGCACCTTGTGTATCTGAGTCGCTGAGAAAATGTATCTCATCACCCAGTACTCCTAAGGCCAAGCTTATTCCAGCCCAGAAGTCAAGAGATGTGCCTGAATCCACACTTTTGCCAAATAAGTGTTCTGGAAAAATTGAACCAAAGCATTTGAAACACCACCATGTGTCTTCCAGGGATTATGCAGTCTCTCACTCAGCTGCACGTTTAAATTCATCATCAAAGTGTCCAAAGCCACCTAAGGCAAATCTGCACGTAAGGCCTAACCCTTCTCCTTCTTTCCAGTCTCCTGCAAAAGTGACAACATCCAGTTCCAAAACGATAACCACGGGTCTGAGAACACAGTCTCAGCCACGTGTTGGAGCTCCGCAAGCGGGGGCAATGCCAGCACAGAAACTTAAGTCAGCCTTGAATTTAAACCAGCCACTTTCTGTATCCTCAGTTGCTCCTGCAAAAGCTGCAGAGAAGTCGAAAGATAATATGGTTTCAGTTGCCAAAAAGCAGCCTCAGAGTAAAATCACATCCCAGAAGACAGGACCCAGCTCCTCCAGGTCCCCGGGCCGTACCCCGCTGTCCATTGTGAGTCTTCCCCAGTCTTCTGCCAAAGCACAACCTGAACCAAAGTCAGCACAGACTGCCACCAAGAGCCAGTGCTTAGCCAAAGGGCTTCCCAAAAGTGGCAAAGCCCCGGCTGCAACCAGGAAGCCACCCTCATCTGGCAAGGAGGCAGTTAGTGGAGATAAAAAACCTGCAAAGAAGAAGGAAGACAATGATCATTATTTTGTTATGACTGGAAGTAAGAAACCTAGAAAATAAACATAATGTGTCATTCTAAGAGAAGAGAGGAAAGAAAGTGAGTGTGTTAGCTGCACACCTTAAAAGTTTCTTCTATTTGTGTACTATCCAATAGTACAATAAGATGGGGGTAGAGGTTGGGGCGAGGAGGGGCTCATCAGAATTCACACACCTGAATTCACCAGAAGGTACCCTTTTAAGGTGAACAGTGGTAAAATCACCGGGAGATTCTTATTAGTTATAGACATTTATATGATTTTCAGTCCATGACATCTTCGTTAATGTCTGCCCATTAATGGAAATGTAAAGTCAAATAACACTACTAGGTTTATAACTGTAGTTGCTGTATTTTGAATATGTGTTAAATGTGGAGGTTATTACCTGCTAATAGAAACAGAGGTGCTCTTAATATAAGTTACTGCATTTTAGTTTAAAAGCAACGGTTTGGCACTTGTCTTACAAAAGACATCTTATTTTGTTTCCTGTTCAGGATTGCCTGATGGAACAATACTAAGTACCAGTAGCTGCTGCTGATTAGCTTACTGTTACTCTGGGTTTGGTAGAATTGCTATTATTTAAAATTTTTTTAAGCTTTCCAAATCAGAAGGAACTGATTTTTTTAACTGACTTCTATTAACCTTGGTAATATTTTGTTACCAGTATTTTTGGTAAAAAAAATAAAATTAAGGTATTGAAATATAACTTGAAACTTGGAAAAAATTTTTTTCACATATTATTTATAAGAACTTATACCTTATATTTTAGATGGACATTGTGCAATGTGAAAGGGGAAATGATTTAGTAGCTTTTAGCATATTAGAAATATTTTTTAATAGTGTAATTTTCTGTGAGTACAGATATCAATTTTTACATTAAAATAATGTTTAACATCAGAATTATGTTTTAACAATCTTAAAATTAAGGTGATATTAAAGAATATTAAAGTGGTGCTACATAAAAATTCTGTCATGTGATTACTATTTTTCTTTAGCACAATAATACAAGTTTTAATTAGAGGTTTCCAATTATGTTAATTTTCTTCAATAAAGTCATGCTGCCTTCAGTTTTCCAATGGCAAATGGACAGTATGTATGCAGCGTTTTCTATTCTGTAGGCAGATTCTCCAAGGAACTTACCCAGATCATGTAGTGGCTATATAGACTGTCGATCTGGGACGATATTTGTAAATAATATGTTTTTTAATAGATTGTGACTATTTAAAAAATTGTTAATGTACTTTCAGAAGTTTTAGGGGTGTGTTTAATAACTTTACAGTATTATCAGCTATCACAGGTTATTTTCAGTATTGAGGTCTGTGTTTCCCTATTTTAAACTAAAATGTGTCTTCTAAAGAAAAATAACGGTTCACACAAATGTGCAATCGTAGAATAAGCATCTTAAGCTGACTACTGATGTTTGTAGATTTTAAAGCAAGAAACTTTTGTATAAAAGTGAGCTATCTTTTGTCTGAGAAATACAGTTAAAATCAAAGCTGCGTGCAGGCTAGTTTTTGAAATAATTGATGCTTCTCTTCTTAAAAGAGACAGTCACCAAATATTTAGTTGAGTTCCACTGTTGATCTGGGCATTGAGGGAGATAATATTTACATCTTTGGAAAGTGAAGTCAGTGTTCAAGAAGTACCAGAAGGGGCTTCCCTGGTGGCGCAGTGGTTGAGAGTCCTCCTGCCAATGCAGGGGACACGGGTTCGGGCCCTGGTCTGGGAAGATCCCACATGCCGCGGAGCAACTAGGCCCATGAGCCACAACTACTGAGCCTGTGTGTCTGGAGCTTGTGCTCCGCAACAGGAGAAGCTGCGACAGTGAGAGGCCCGCGCACCACAATGAGGAGTGGCCCCTGCTTGCCACAACTAGAGAAAGCCCACGCACAGAAACGAAGACCCAACACAGCCAAAATTTAATTAATTAATTAATTTTAAAAAAAAGAAAGCAAAACCAAGTAAAATTCATTAAAAAAAAACAAAAACCAAGAAGTACCAGAAGCTTTACATTTTTAGTGATGAGAAATATTTAATGCATCTTTCAAAGAGGAAGAATTTTACCTTTAAGAAGGAGTTTATTCCTTTGTAAGACCAAACAATTCTGTATCAGTAACTTCTGGAATAAAAGTATCATCTGGCAGTTCCAAGAACTGGTTTTATTTTTTTGAAAAATTGTAAGTTAATTCATAAATAGCCCTATCTTCATCAGGCTACTGATGGTAGGAAGTTCCAACTCCTATAGTTCTGTTATAATTTCACACTTGGTACAGTGAGAATATTCTTGAAATACACATTTTATCCAGTATTCATGATCAGGGAATTTCTCCAATTATATTCACATTGGATGAATTTTTATTTATATATAGCTTACTCTTCCAAAATAAATTTCTTTTTTAAAGTAAGCAGTGGCTGAAAGATACTTTCTTCAAATATATTTTGAAATGCCCTTAAAGACCTAGTGTTTCTAATTGTTTTCACAATTTTAAAAGTACATTGTTGAAGTTAGAAAGAAATTATTTCTTCTTAATAATAGTGCAAGATTTTAAAAGTTTCTTTTTGTTTAATATTTAGTAAAATGAATATTAAGCTTAAATTACTGATGTACCTGGAAGAAGAAATAATGTGTACTTTAAAAAAGAATGAAATATTTAAATTTTTCGTTTCTATAATTTAACGTGACTAACATATCAAATAAATCTTCAGAGGAAAATGAAATGCTGATTATTTTTGCATTGTTTGAGCTTACATTAGGTGTTTAAGGCTTATATCTTTAAAATGCTTTGATAAATTAGATGATCTCTAACTTTCCTCTCCACACTGAGTTAACAATTCTTAATGGATAAGGGAAATTTTTTGAGAAAAGAAATTACTGTTCCTTCTGCAATATATATCTGATACAAAAATCTGTTACTTCTTTAAAAGGCTTTGTTACAAGTTGTCATGATACAGTCATATCCAGGTTTACATACTGACTCCATTTGAATCCAAATTTGTGTATATTTTCTTGTGCCAGCAGTGTTTGTATCAGATTTTAACTTATATTTTCTCAAGTATTAAAGTTTAAACATATATACCAAGTCCTCAGTTTACATTTTTGTGTGTTGTGAATACATTCTGATCACTTGGTTCATGTCAGAAGTTACATATATGAAGCATTCATAATTTGAGGATCGTTTTAATTTTATTGCTATTTAAAATGCCCTTCTGATACCTGTGGAATTTATTTCACTGCTCCTAGGAGATTATCAAGGTTTTGCCATTAATAACGGTATTTGTTCCGCAAGTTGTTGTATCTGCTAGAAGTTTGTCTCAGTAAGGCTAGACTCATATTTAATAATCTCTGATGACAGAAATAATTTTTAAGTTATGAAAGCAGAATTCTATAGATCACATAAGTATTGTGTTCACAGAAGGCTACTGACAGTAGGAATTTCCAATTCCTGCAATTCTGTTTTAATTTCACACTTTGATACAGTGAGAATATTCCTGAAATATTCATTTTATCCTATATTCATGATCAGAGCAATTATAAAAAGCAGTTAATTAAATATGTATTTTCTGTGATGTTTCCAAATGAAAACAAAAACACCACTTAGACAAAATCAAAATTCTTATTATATTTTCCTAATCATTTGTGAATGTAAAAATTTTAAACAAGTTCATTTTATGAAATTTTGGGGAATATTAGGAAACTATTAATGAAACACTTGCCAGTAAATCTGAAAATATAAAGACACATATTTTATTCAATTAGCTATTTTCCTATAAATATACTGTTTTGTTCCTGTAGAAAAACACAATATGACTCGATCTTGAAAAAATAATACATGCAAAGATTTAGCTATAAGGATGTTAGTCATAACACATCATTAATATTGTTACGACCATAAAATAGAACACGATACAGACATTAAAAAATGATGTAGGTGTTGATTCTTTTTTCCTTTCCCTTTTTTTTTAAACCTTTTGGTTTATTTATCTTCATGTAGATTACGTAACAAAGTTTATTTCAGTAGTCACTTAAAACTAAATTCCTGAATTCTCACATTGTGTAGAAATATCACAGGAATCCTTTCTGGGTTGAGCAAGACATTTGTATCAGTTCATGAGGTATAGTGATATATTCTCGAAGTTGGCTGTGGCTATAGCCAGTTTGCATATCTGAATATGATGACAGTACTTTTGATTAGTCACAGCCACTGGTGAGGATAATTGACTAATTTAAAAAATGCTCGGCAAACACTTGGGATTTATCTTAAAAGATGTATGTATGGTGATGAAGTGATTTGTTTTGAGAGATGGCAATGATAAAACAATATATAATATTTCTGAATTGTCTGTGTTCTGCCAGGCACAATACTTATTGCATGGTGTGTGAAAGGATTTTTTCCTGAGGAAATGTTGTGGTAGAGTTTGAAGAAGCCTGCAGATATGACCTGCTTATTTCTGGAGGGGAATGGACAGGAGAGGGGAAGAGGGCACTAATAAGAGAGGCCTTGAAGTTATGGATTTCTTCCATTACATTAAATAACAGAAAATGCTGCACTTTTACAGAAGAAAAATGTTACTATCTTACTATCCAGGTTTTTGTTTTAAAATATTTATTTTTGGGGTTTGAGAAGATACTCAGAGCATCATGTATAGACTTAGATTAGCAAGGGTCCTGCTACTGCCTTATTCAAACTCAGCCCAGGGAGTCTGTTGATAGAGCAGAGCGTGTTAACTACTGAAGTCACACCAACCTGTGAGCAGCAGACGGAAGTCAAGGCAGTGGTCCCAGGGAGCTGTGTGAGTTACCCCGAGCGCTGGCCCCTTCAGTGGGTCCTAAATGCATGGGGTCTAGCCCAGCAGATTCCTTGTATTACCTGTATTGATGATTATTCCAAAGCAATCTACTCAACCACAAGGCACCGAAACACCAACTCACTCATTTGCTCATTTAGCAAACATTTTTTCTGAGTGTCTGTGGCAGACACTAAGCTAGATGCTAGGGATGCAGTAGTAAGAGCAGTCAGTGCTCTCCAGGAGAGGACAGTCTTCATTCAAGTGGTTAAAAAAAAAAGAAAAAAAAAAGTATGATGTTCTTTTTGACTGTAGCCCACTCAGTTCTTTCTGGGATAAGATACCTTGGTGAAAACCGTCTGTCTTTTCTCATATTGCTTCCGATCAGGAGCCCATAGAAAAAAGTGAAAAACTTGTATTTGTATCTGAGCCTTGAGAACAAGAGTCATTCACCACCAACTGTTTCTCAGAAAATAGAGCAGAAAGAATCACGTCCTAAACAAGGGATGGGAAACAAAGAAATCTGGGCTTTCTCTGGATAAGCCGTCAAGAAGCACACATCTCTAATACAAGGATGCTCTTCTAACTCTAGAATGTTTCCTGTGACAGTGGGGATTGATTCCCACCCTGACCCATCCACAAACTCCACCTTGGCCTTAACAAGTGTGCCACAGACCGAGGTGGGATCTCAAACCAGCTGCCTGTGGGAAGGCTGGTCTCCCTCCAGCCGCCTCAGTTATGCTGGAGGAACACAGCTTCGAGCAGATGCTCCCTGTGATTTGACATCTCAGTGCCTCCTCCTACTGCCTCAGCAGGTGATAGGAAAATTGTCCTGTAAAATGCATTGCTGTGACTCACAGAACAGCACCTTCTGGGCCTTTGCAGAATCTTCCTGGCTGGCCTGTAGCCCCAAGGGACCCATAGGTGTCCTGGGAAGACCTGGTGTGTTAGGTCAGCTCTTTTGGTTGCAAGAAATAGATTTATTTCAGTTCTCTTTAGTACTGTGTTGTTTTATGGATACACAGAACCTAAAGGACGAGAGGAATCCGGCAGCAACCCAGAAATATCTGTTCAGTGAGCCTCACAGAAATTGGAACTGGAGTCGTTGAGAATGGGGAGCTCTAGAGACAGGTAATCTCATCTCCCTTCTGCAGCCCGAGTTCCCCCCCTTCACTGTGGTTCTCTGCCAGGAACATACTCTAGCCAGCCTCCAACCTTCTGATCCTCTTTGTGGGTTTTCTTGCATCTTTGAAAAAACCCAGCCAACCAACCAACCAACCAACCAACCAACCAACCAAACAAACAAAACCTACCTGATACCATTTACCCGTTCAAAGTCTCAAGAGAGAATTTGATTGGTTTAGTTAATTACCGTTGTTCTATTTTGGGCAGTTTTTTGCTCCAGGCCACTGCACAGGTCACTAGTCAACCAATGAGTTGGCTGCCCTCCATATACCCATCCCCTTTGATGAACCAGCATGGTGAACAGATAGGTCACGTGGTCTAGAGCATGGCTACCTTGATGTAAGGAATAGCTTGGTTCACTTGTCTTAGCAGAAGCTGCAGCCAGTTTTCCTTAAAAGGCTAGGCATGACTGATTTGTCCAGTTCTCTTGGTAAAGAAGCCCAGAGTTGGGTTGAATTTGGCCTGAGCTACCTAGGGAGGTCTCTTTGCATCAAGGAGCCATCAATTTCCAGCACTGACCTTTTCTTTCAAGGTTATTGAGGCCAATATGACCTCCAAAATCCAAATCTGCACTTTTGATGGCTGGAAATGCTCAAGTACATGGATGTTACTGAGGACAAGTATAAATAATGTTCAGCAATGTTTGTTTTATCCCTGGATCTTGGAGACTCACCAGCTTTCCCTGAATTGGCCCACTCTGGGATATTTCAAAGCCTTTTTCTGAGTGGGAGAGAGAATGTTCTAGACCCTCGCTTCCCAATTTCTAAAGAAGCCTCTCCAACCCTTACACTACAGTGTCAAAACAATCAATTGATTTATCAATTTTTTAAAACCATCAGTGAAACCAGTGCTTGGGAATCATGTTATAAAACAATGGATCTTTTGACTTTTTCTGTTGATGGTTTTGGTATTTTATAGACACCGTCTGAGATGCCCAGAATGTATTTTATCAGCCAGAATCATTTCTAACCCTGAAATTCTGTCCCAGTATGATTTTCAATGACTCCTTGAAAGTATTCAAGGGCTTTTACCTGTGCTGAGTCTGATTGTTTTTTCCCTAAGAAATTCCTATTAGATGAAATGGCACAGCTGCATAAGATAAATTAAGATTGATTTTTATTTACTAACACTAGTTTTGAAGCTGGTAGAGATGTTAAATGTATTCATCAATGCCTGTTTGCCTCCTTGGAAACCAGAGCTTTGCTGTTCCTTACAATTCTTCTTTGTTGTTTAAGTGATTGCAGGAAAAAAAAAAAAAAACTATTAGTAGATTTCACCACCATATTTAGAGCTTATCCTAAAACCTGAACGGGTTCTGAAATCATACTTAAATAGAACTCACTTTGTGCCAGATGCTGTTCTAAATGCTTTATGTGTAGTAACTTATTTAATTTTTACAACTCTGTGAGGTAGACTCTATTACTATCCCCATTTTATAGATGAGAAAACTGAGGCACTGAGGAGATGTTTCTTCCATTCTTCTGTGTGTTAAATTAGAAGGCCTGACACTTAATCATCTCAGCAAATACTTGATCATCAGCTCTTTAGCTTTCTCCAGAAGTGATTCACTGGGCAGAGAAGTGTGCTGGCCACAAATTGCGTGTCACAAGTGTCTCCTAGTTAGGTGTGTTGGCAGTGTATCCAGTGTGTCTGATCTGTGGTATGCTGGTGTACACAGCAGTAACACAGCCCTTGGCCTCCTCCAGAGCCGAGGCTAACCAGCTATACCTTCTCTTACATCCAATTTCTCTTTTCCCCAGCCTTTCCCCCTTAATCCTACAAACATGCTCAAGTCTCTAATCACACTTGCTCTCTTCTTTTTCTCCCACATCCCCAAGTGGCCACCACATGTTGGTCAGGATGGGCTAGGCTTTGCTGCAAAAAAGAAAACACTTTTCATGGCTTATAGCAACAAAGGTTTTACTCCTCAGACATGCTAGATGTCCATCAGGGACATCTAGGGCTCTGCTCATCTTAGTTGCTTGGGGACCCAGGTTGATGGAAGCTCCATCTTGACAAACACTAAAGGGATTACTGTGGCAGGGAGGAGGGGCATGGGAATGGCCAGCCCCTCCTTTCTGAAATTCCTCCCTTGGTCCTCGTGACGCGATTCTGATTTTTCTCATGATTCTCAGATCCCTCACTCCTGTGTTCTGACTTGTGTTCCGTCTCTGCCCTTTTCATGTAGCTACTCCCTAAGGACCATTTATTCCTTGGCCCTCTTCTAACAAAAAAATATTTCCCTCCTTCTCTTCCTTCCTTCCTTCTTTCCTTCCTTCCTTTTTCTTTCTTCCTTCCTTCCTCCCTCCCTCCCTTCCCTTCTCTTTCTTTCTTTTTCTTTCTCTTTCTTTCTTTCTTTCTTTCTTTCTTTCTTTCTTTCTTTCTTTCTTTCTTTCTTTCTTTCTTTCCTTTCTTTCTTTCTCTTTCTTTCTCTTTCTCTCTTTCCCCTCCCTCCCTCCCTCCCTCCCTTTCTTTCTTTCTCTTTCCTCCTTTCTTCCTTTCTTCTTCCCTTCCTCCCTCCCCCCTCCCTCCCTCCCACCCTTCCTTCCAGTTCTGTGTGAATGATTTCCAGATCTTTATTTTCAGCCCAGTTTCCCTGAGTCCCACTTCCACTGTCAGTAGCCATCAGCCTTCTCCCATTACTAACTCAAAATCTCTTACCTAAAAAGAAAATTTCCATCTCCACCAAATCTACTCTTCCTCCCAACTCCCCTATTTCTGTTGACATCCCCTTCTCTCCTCATATTGAAACTTGCAAATAATTTTAGAATGTGTCTCAAATCCATCCCCCTCCCTGTGGTACTTCCCAAGTTCACGGCCTTCTCACTTCTCTCCTGGAAGACAATAGCCTCCCAATAGCTCTTGACCACGCTTTCAGCCTCTCTGCATGGCTCAAGGCTGCACATTGTACAGCTCTAGGAGCATCATTCACGGTGTATTCTAGGTCAATGGCTCCCTCTGGAGTTGTGCAGTTGCCCTGCAGGTCCACACTGAGCCCACAGTAATCTTCCTACAGCTCGACTTGAATCCTGACACACCACTGCTCAAAAACCTTCCTGGGCTTCCATTCCAACCTGAATAAAGGCCAAATGCCTTGGCTCTATTCCCCCCACAGGCCCCAATGGGAGTCACCCTCTCTCTTCTGTCTCCTACAGCAAATGGCATTTTCTACCCTGCTTTATAGTGATTTAAGAATAGTTTTCTTCACTTACTCTATGAGTGAGAAGGTAAATTAATTGAGGGATTAAATTAGTAAATATTATTTGTTGCTAATGGTAGAAAAACTCAAGCCAAAATGGCTTAAGTTTTAAAAGAGAATATCTTGGCTCGCGTACATGAGAATTACAGCGGGTGTGTCTTACTGCTTCAGGAATAGCAGGATGCGGGGCTCAGCAGAGATCCTCGGGACTCCTTCCCTCTCTTTCCACCTCAGGAAGCTGAAACCACAGCAGGCCAGTCTGGCGGGAGCTACAGCCAAGGAGGAGAGGAGAGCTGCTGCCAGAGATGCTGCCCACTGCACTAGAAGAGGAGGGACACTCTGGCGTCCCCCTTCTCCTGTCCTCTAGTGGCCCACTGCTGCCTTCCATTGGCTGATGCTGGAGTCTAGGAAACACAGCCTGAAGGGGAAAGGGAAGAGGTGGGTCTGAGAGCAAACAGGTGAGTCACCAGCACAAGTACCTCGCTCAAAGTCACACAACGGTAAGTGGTGGAGCCTGTCTTGAGCCATAGCTGAAGTTCTGAATCCTGCCACTCCTGCTGCAGCCAGCACAAAAGAGTATTCCAGCCAGAGGCATCTGTGTGAGCAAAGGTAGCAAAGTCTGGAACATGTATGGAAATAGCAGAGGGCTCCTTTGAGCTACAGTGTAAGGCGCTTGCAGAGGAACAGCAGGGACTAGGATCCATACTAGGTAAAATCTAAAGGCCTGGCTCAAGAATTTGGCCTTGGTTCAGGAAGCGAAAGGAAAGTTATCAGAGGAAAGAGTTAAGGTAATTTATTTATAGCTATAACGATGTCAGAGAGAGGAAGGAAATGCTTGGACTCTCTTCAAACAATCAAGATACAAAGTGAAATAATTCTCAAGAGTAAAAATTACAAGCATAGGGCTTCCCTGGTGGCACAGTGGTTGAGAGTCCGCCTGCCGATGCAGGGGACATGGGTTCGTGCCCCGGTCCGGGAAGATCCCACATGCCGCGGAGCAGCTGGGCCCGTGAGCCATGGCCGTTGAGCCTGCGTGTCCGGAGCCTGTGTTCCGCAACGGGAGAGGCCACAACGGTGAGAGGCCACAATGGTGAGAGGCCTGCGTACTCCAAAAAAAAAAAAAAAAAAAAATTACAAACATAATAAAGAGTTGCTTTTTTCCTAATTTTTGTATAGTTGCCATCTTTGATACTGGTAATAGAAATTAGGAAATCAGAAGCAACAAAAACAAAAATAAACAAGTGGGACTACATCAAAGGAAAAACTGCACAGCAAAGGAAACCATTAACGAAATGAAAAGGCAACCTATCGAATGGGAGAAAATATTTGCAAATCATGTATTTGATAAGGGGTTAACAGGCAAAATATATGAAGCGCTCATACAACTCAATAGCAAAAAAACAATCCAATTAAAAAATGGGCAGAAGACCTGAATAGATGTTTCTCGAAAGCAGACATGTGGATGGCCAACAGACACATGAAAAGATGCTCAACGTCACTAATCATCAGGGAAATGCAAATCAAGATCAAGATGAGATATCACCACACACCTGTTAGAATGGCTATTATCCAAAAGACAAGAAATAAGTGTTGGCCATGATGTGGAGAAAAGGGAACCCTTGTACATGGTTGGTAGGAATGTAAATTGGTGTAGCCACTATGGAAAACAGTATGGAGGTTCCTCAAAAAACTAAAAATAGAGTTACCATATGATCCAACAATTCTATTTCTGGCTATATAACTGAAAAAAATGAAAGTGCTAACTTGAAAAGATATATGCACCCCAACTTTCATAGCAGCATTATTTATAATAGCCCATATATGGAAGCAACCTAGGTGCCCCCCAGTGGACGAATGGATAAAGAAGTGCCATATAAACGTATGATTTATAATTATGGGATATTACTCAGCCATAAAATAGATGGAAACGTTGCCATTTGCAACAACATGGATGGACCTTGAGGGCATTATGATAAGTGAAATTAATCAGACAGACAAGTACCATCTGATCTCTCATATATGGAAGCTAAAAAAAAAATGAAAAAAAAGAACAAGGAAACGAGTCTCCACTCTCTTTGCAGTACCTAACAAACTACTTAGCACCTAACAGATGCTCAATAAATATTTGTGGAAAATATGAATTTAAAAAAAGTGTGGTAATGGTAGATCAAATGCAGAGAATTTAGAAATAGATCCACACAAATACACCCAATTAATTTTTGACAAAAGTGCAAAAGAAATCCAATGGAGGGGAGATAGCGTTTTAACAAGTGGATTAATTGTGGTATATTCTTAAAATTGAGTAGTACAACAGCAATAACTGCTGCTACACACAACAACATAACGAATCTTACAGATAAAATGATTGTCAAAAGTAGCCATATACGAGAGCTTAATAACAACAAATAGGAATGAACATTCATTCAGTCAAGTGAGGACCTACTATGAGCTGGGCTCTGAGTCGAGGCTTTAGAGCATGTCAACATGAATAATTTGTTGGGCTCTTCTTATGTTTTCCTTTCCTTTTGAAGTTGCAGGAGAACACCCCATGTAATGACGTTTGATCTGAGAAGAGATCTGTGGTATCCAGAAAATACACAAAATGATTGTTCACTTTGTTCTCATTTTGTCGTTTTAAATCTCAAGGTCATATGCTCTGGCTGGCTTTATTTGAAGTTAAATGGCTTGACCTCACTTGCAAATGAATGGAATGTGCACAAAAAAAGAAATGTCAGCTAAGAAGGAAAATGCCTCTGGGTGAGGGCAGTAAACTGGGAGATTTTACATCTTTTTTTTTTTTTAAATTTATTTATTTGGCTGCGCTGGGTCTTAGTTGCGGCACATGGGATCTTCATTGCCGCGTGCGAGATCTTCATTGTGGCGTGTGGAATCTTTAGTTATGGGATGAGACTGAGTTAGTGATTAAGCCCCTTGATACTGCCATTTGTTTAATCACAAACTGAGGATACTTGTTATTTAGTAATATGTATATCATCATCATCTTCAACGGCACAGATACGCCAACTAAAGGTCTGGCTGTGAGCCATACAACATTAGGCATGTCACAAAGGGGACACTAAATATTATATAAACTGGGTTCCTGAAGGTGGCTAGCTTTACAAATTTTAATCAATAGGCAGTGAGTCAAAAAATATGAATCCCTAGGTGGTTGTAAAGTTTAGTTCAGCTTCCCTGCCATGACCTTACACTTGCAACCCGTTCACTCATGCATTCATTCAACATTTATTAAGTACTTTCTCTCTTCCATGATTTCAACAAAGATCTATTACTGGCACATATGTGCTCGGCTTTGGGTAATGGTGAATAAAATAGATATGAGTCGACCCTAATAGAAGTACTGTTTACGCCCACGGTTTGACAGAGATCGTGCTGTCCAAAAACTCACTCTTTAGCAGGAAGACAAACTGGTAAGCCAACCCGCAGACACAATGTCATGAGTGTATGGAGGTGTTCACTGGGAATAGCGGTAAGCTCTCCCTGTGTCATGGGAAGGCTTCTCTAAGAAGCTAATGCAGTAGCTGGACCTTGAAAGAAAAACGAGAGATTTCAGACATTTGGGGAAACATGTTTTTTTAAATTAATTAATTGATTTGTGGCACGCGGGCCTCTCACTGTCGTGGCCTCTCCCATTGTGGAGCGCAGGCTCCGGACGCGCAGGCTCAGCGGCCATGGCTCACGGGCCCAGCCGCTCCGCGGCATGTGGGATCTTCCCGGACCGGGGCACGAACCCATGTCCCCTGCATCGGCAGGCGGACTCTCAACCACTGCGCCACCAGGGAAGCCCGGGAAACATGTTTTGAGTAGAGCGAGTGGCAGGATGCTGAGGCATGGGAATGTGAAACATGCACGGTTTGGAATGCAGAGCTCTGAGGGCGTGCGGATGGGGGCGAAGCTAGGCCATGTGAGGCCTTGTGAACCATGTCTTGGAACTCGGATTTTATTGTGAGGCGTATGGAGGCGGTTGATGGTTGTGAAACAGAGAAGTGACATGATCAGGTTTGCCTTTTAGGAAAACCATCTACCAACATTGTGACTCCAGGAGCTACTAGAGAGACTGGGTCAGTGCAACTTGGCCACTCCCTGGATGCAGGTGTGTGTGTGGAGGTGACAGGGTATGCGGGGGGGCGTCTAGGAGACTCCCAGGCTTCTGGCTTTTTGCAGCAGCCTCTGTTTGACCCCCAGACTCCAGACTTTTCACACTAAACGCATTCTGCAGGTGACAACCAGACCTATCTTCCTGGAACAGATCTTTTGTCATGTTGCTTCCTTGTTACAAAACATTCAGTCAGGATTTCTCACTCCACAAATACGAATTTCTGAGCTTCCTTCCAAGGCCCTTTGTTGGGTCTACTCTCTGGTTCCAACTTTAAATCCTTCTGCTCACCAGAACGCTCCTCTTTCCATTGCTGCAAAGACATTCCTTTCTCTTCCGTCTCGCTGTCCCTGTATCTTCCTTCTGGATACCTTAAGCACACCATCCTCCAAGTCTAGCCTAGCTTCATCTCCCTCATATGGCCTTCTCTGACAACTTCATGCCTCACTGATCCGCTGTATCTTCATCTACTGCAGTTTGGAGCTAAGTACGTAAGACTAGAATATGAGCCTCACAAGGGCAGGGATTTTGTTTATTTCACTGCTACATTCCCACGCTTGGGAACAGTGCCTGGAACATGGTAGGTATTTGATAAACATTTGCTGAATGAATGAATGATTATTCGGTCCTCCATAAATATTTAAGAAAGAAAACATTCTCAAGAAATAGAACATTTGATGGATCTGATCACTAAGTCAACCAGCATATACTGAGTGATTGCTCTGTGACAAGCATTGTGATGGTTTCTGTGTATTCAGAAAGTAATTACGGGCTTCCCTGGTGGCGCAGTGGTTGCGAGTCTGCCTGCCGATGCAGGGGACACAGGTTCGTGCCCCAGTCCGGGAAGATCCCACATGCCGCAGAGCGGCTGGGCCCGTGAGCCATGCCCGCTGAGCCTGCGCGTCCGGAGCCTGTGCTCTACAACGGGAGAGGCCACAACAGTGAGAGGCCCGCGTAGCGCAAAAAAAAAAAAAAAAAAAAAATTACACCTGGAGTCCACAGTGAGAACAAAGTCATTATCCTACAGATCAGAATCTGATGAATATTTACATTTTAGCACACATAAACATCAGTAGGGAACAGCACAAACAATTTTTGTTAAAAAACCCCACAGAATTTCATGTCCCTTAGATTTCAAAGTTTTGTTTTCAAAGACTTATTTTCAAAATCTGATAATACCAAACTTTGGTAAAGATGTGGAGAAATAGCCACCCTCAAACACAGCTAATGGGGAGGAAAATTAGTCCAATCATGTTGGTGGGCAGTTTTCCAGTTATCTAGTAAAAGTGAAGATGGGTGTACAAGACAGTCCAGTAATTCTACTCCTACACAGGAAAGTTCTCAGACATGTGCTTGGAGACAGAAACGATAGTGCTAAATGGTAGCACAGTTTGAAACAAACAGCTAGAAACAACCAAAACGTCTCACCAGCAGCAGAATGGATAAATAAATTGTGGTTGCATCCCGGTGGTGGAATCTTCTGGAGCTGTGACATGAATGAGCTTGAGCTATAACTGTCCACATGACTCAATCTCACAAATGTTATATTGAATTTTTTAAAAAATCAAGGTGTAGAATAATAATGCATAAGGATCCTCTTTACATAAAGTTTAAACATAGAATATAATACAATATATTATGTGTGAATTGATATAAATGTAGTAAAAGTATAAAATATGCCTGTTAAGGTGATCAACCATCACAGTTTGCCTAGAAATTTGTTTTACTGCTGAAAGTTCCATATCCTGGAAACCCTCCATTTTTCAGGCGCACCAAGACCATTGGTTGCCTTACCTGAAGAAGAGAAACATCCGGCTTAGAGTGGGGGTGACTTCTTCAGGAAGGGAAGGAAATGGGATTGCGTAAAGCTACGCTGAGTATAATTCAGTTGAATTTGTAATGTGCTGTTTCATAAACTGGATCATGGGTATGCGGGTATTTGTTATATTATTCTCCATTTGTACATCTTAAATATTTCGTAATTAAGAAACAACCCCCCCCCCCCGCAAACCTCCTATAATGGACGCACCCCCAGCTTTCAGGACTGAAGCACTCACTCCTTCAGCTGCCTGGAGTGCTGGCAGGTTCATCCTCTTACTCTCACCTGAGTTTTGAACTTCCCCCATTCCTAACTGGCTTTGTTTGAATGGATACACTTCATTTCTGGGGGCAGCCTGCAGTCAATGACTGCTTGATACATGGGTGTAAAGGCTCATTCCTCGTTCCTCAATTCGGGACCCTTCTGAAGGGCCACCCAGGCTTCAGAGCTCCCTGCAGGGTCAGCTGAAGTGTCTGTTGTGATGGCATCACAGCCCACCTTCTTCTGCCCAGTCTCGCCTCCTTCCCTTCCCTTCCAGATGTTGACCTGAGAGTACTCCCCGGTAGACAGGATGCATGCAGATCTCCATCTCAGAGTCTTTTCTCCAGGAGAACTTGACCTGTGACACTGTCCTTCCAAGAAAAAGCGAAAGAGAGAGGGAGAGACACTGAGATCACAAATTGTGAAATGACTCCCTTGCCTCTTTTTTTCTTTAGCACTTGCCTACTCCACCTTGTATCCCAGTTAATTTTTAAATCTCAAGCTTATATACTACACAGAATTCTAGGTCTGGATGTAGAAAAGAAGCAGAGAAACACTGATTATTTTTTAATGGACAATAACAAAATGATATAATTTTTATTTCCCACAGAGGGGTTTTGTGGGTTAGAGAACATTCTAGCACCTGTTTTTGCTGTTCCCACCAAATGAGTCATTGAGAGGGATTGGGTGATTCCATCTGAGCAGAGGTGTATGACTCTGAAAAAAAAATAAACAGAGTCTAAAACAATACATAATGAGCCACTGACTTGTGTCGTGTGGATAAATAAATCCTCTCAGAACAGAGAGGAGGGGCAAGTCAGTGAGGTAAAGCAATGGGATGAGGTTCAGAACACGGTTACAGAATAAAAACAAATGAGAAAAAGAAGGAGCGTCTCAAAGCAGTCATCTTTCCACAAGCCTAGCAGATCTAGGAGCAAGTTCAGTCATTTGATCTTGGACCATAACCTAAAATCTGCCAAGACCACTCTCACCACTATCCTTTCCCAGTCTCGATAACCTTCCAAACTCCAAGACTGCAGGGCTCCCTCCCCTAGAAAAACACACACACACACACAGCCAAAATTCCTACCATGGTTCCTAAGCCCCCTGATAATGTCTCGTGTCTCCCTCGCCAAGTTCCCTAATGGGAGGAGGTACGGTTTGGTACTGCTTTCTAAATTCTGCCGGCAGGAAAGGGCTCTGGAAGTCAGCTAGATGTAAATCACAGCTCTACCACTCACTAGTTATGTGACCTGGGTCAAGTAACCACACCTCAATTTCCTCAACTATGAATTGAGAATAACCCTCCTAACGTAGGTAGGAGGACTAAGCAAGAAAATGCTTGCTAAGCATTAAGGGCAATGCTTGGAAGATCTGTGTAGAGTTTAATAAATGATGGATTACTTGAATATTTTTAAATGTAAAAATAATGATTCTAAGAAGGTGTAGGAACAAAACACATACATATTTCAATACTATGCAAATTATTTTAAACTGACTGTGATGTAGGATTAAAATAAATCTAGTGAGGAAAGAAGGGAGGACTAAACTTCACGTTCCTACCAAACCATCTGTAGAAATGTTAAAATTAGAACATTCTTGTGACAGAATTGTCATGTTCATTGAACTGAATTGTCAGGGGAAAAAAATGGTCAGGTTCTGTTCAATGTTACAATTCCTATGAGAGTAATTAAAATCTGAAGTTCTGTTTCTTTATTTAGAAATAATGTCTGCTTGAAAAAAGAGCTCTAATTGTCCCTATTTACACACTGGCTGCAAGAGCCCATTCTAGGCAGACAGACAACTCTGTAATTAGCCCCCTTCAAGAACAAAGCAGTGACCATCTTTCAGCTGCTTTCTGGCTTTTGAGCTTAGGAAGCAAAGGAGAGTTTTTGGCTTGCTTGCAAAATGGAATTTAAATCTGCCCCAAGCAGTCAGTTGCAAGAATGATAATTGCGCAGTTTGTTACAATTGATTTATAGAGGCCCCAGGAAAGAATGAAGAGCTTCTAGCTAAAATTGTCAAATGAATAATCAGTGATATGTGAAATTTTCTCTCTTAAGATTTTAATGGCTGTATTTAGAATAAAATGGTAATGTTGACCTATTTCTCATGCAGTGAATAAACCAGCTGATATTTTGGAGTGTCTATTAATCATTCTTATAGACACCACCCTTCTGAATATCCACTAGGGTCTGCTTTATATTAGTATTTTGCACATTTCAGATGAACTTTCAATGAAACAAATTTCAATTAATTGAATTATGCCTTGTAAAAGAATGTAGGCAAAAGTTAAAATTGTGCTACTGGGACCAACAAAAACTTTTATGTGCTATCAGAATCTTCTGCAAAGAGCGTATAGACTGAATTAACCTACCCCCTCTCCCTTGCAAAACACACATATAATATACACACGCATATATACACACTCAGCTCCAAAGAAATGGAATGATTCCACTTTGGTGTGTCACATGCAAATATTCTGCTCGTTTCATTCAATCTAGAAGTCTATGATGTGAATTTAATCTAGCTACATTTATTGTGATTACTGATGTAATTTGGACGCTCTCTGCTCTTTTACTCTGCTATTTTATTAGTAGTTTTCCATAATTCTTTGCTCTTGATTACAGCGTCCATCCTTTATCTCTTTTAAGATTTTAACGTAAGTCAAGCTCCTTTGGGGATTGCTATATTTCTATTTCTTTGGCTAATAAACTTCCCTATTTGTTTGGTTTGTTAGTATCTTTCCTGGGTTTGGATTACTGCATGAGTTTGTAAACTTGCGGCCTCATCCCTCGCTCATTACTCTGGATGACTCTTCCTGTTCTACGATGACTTTTTTTTTTTTTTTTTTTGCAGTACGCGGGCCTCGCACTGTTGTGGCCTCTCCCGTTGCGGAGCACAGGCTCTGGACTCGCAGGCTCAGCGGCCATGGCTCACGGGCCCAGCCGCTACGCGGCATGTGGGATCTTCCCGGACCGGGGCACGAACCCGTGTCCCCTGCATCGGCAGGCGGACTCCCAACCATTGCACCACCAGGGAAGCCCCACAATAACTTTTTAAAAAATTGTGACTATAGATTTTTAAATTTGAGACTATATAAGCTATCATTTTAATGTATCTGGGCTGGAATTAAAAAATTCCATGTACTCTTCTCTATTGTGACAGGAAACCAATTTATTTGACTTAAAAATCAAATATTGAAAGAAAAGATAAAGCAGAAAAATATATCAAACATGTTTATAGAGTTAAATAGGACACTGGAGGAACCAGCAATGAAGCCCAGATCAGATTTTCAGCTTAGCAACCAAGAAGTTGCTGCTGCTACTCATGAAGGTAAGGGCCTTGGAGGAGGAACAAGTTTGCCTCAGATTTCCTGCCCGTATATTAGGGAGAATCAAGCTATTGTGAGGGACCAGGTATAACAAGCCTCTTAGGAACTAGTTGTGTGCTTCGTTAGACGAACCAGTTCCGAGCTGTCATCTGCAGGGGCTCTGGGGGAAAGCAGAGGGCCCACACAGTACGGGGAGTGGGATGGGGGCCTGAGGCAGAAGTGTCCAGGAGGTCCCTAGGGGATTTCTTGTCACCTTAGAGTGACAGTAAGAACTGCACAGAAGGAAGGTGAAGGAACTTAGAAGCCTTTTAAGAAACATAACAGTAGCCATACGCTGCTTGAGAGCTGAGAGAAAGAAACCATCCACAAAGAGGTCAAACTCTTGACCTATGATTTTCGGTTAGGATTTTGTGTAAGTTTTTATCTGCTAATACCATATCATCATGCTTAACAGTTTTTAATGTTGCATTATTTTATGTCATCTTGTAAAAACTGTGGAGGGTAAGAAGAACAGATATTATCTCCATTTTACAGATGAGAAAGCTGAGGCTCAGGGAGATGGTCTTATTTAAGTTTTCATGGCTAGAAAATATGAAAATCAGGATTAATGCCAAATATTTTGATTTTTATTTCCTTGCTCTTCCCATTTCTTGTTATTGCCTCTCAACATGCATCTTGTTAGTGGGGAACCCTTTTTCTCATCTCCTGATGTATCCTTCCCAGGAAGGACACTCCATCAGTTTAACTCCTGACCTCTCTCCCTTTCCTCACTCCAGCCCGGGGAGGTAGTAATTTACCTGATAGGTAAATTTAGGAAGAATTCTCCCCTTATTCCTTTTGTGAAGGAGTTTGCCTGCCCAGAGAGAATATCTACTCTACTCTGCAATTCTAAGAGGTATGGGGGAGATGGGTCGGTGGGTGGGAGTTGGGAAGATTTTCTAGTTCATTTCTGCCCAGAATTTGGTACTTAAATTTGCCTAATCCAGTCAACAGGCCCATTTGGTTAATACCCTAAACTCTACCCTCCCATCTAGCTTCTATTTTGAATCACAGTGGTATCTTGGCTTCTATCCTTACTCATTATTTTAGTTCTCATCTTGCTCAGAGCCTGGACAAAAAATAGGGTTACTATTTATTGGAGACCTCCCATATAATCTGCAACACCCTAGGGAGTTTGGAAATAAGAATGAGGTATGGGAGCAAACAGTCATGACCAAATACTACAATAACCACAGGAATATTGCACAACTCAGAAAATATATTAGGGACTTCCTTGGCAGTCCACTGGTTAAGACTCCGCGCTTCCACTGCAGGGGCCATGGGTTTGATCCCTGGTCGGGGAGCTAAGATCACCCCGCATGCCATGCGGCGCGGCCCCCAAAAAAATTATATAAAAAAATAAAATATATTAGACATCAACAGAACTTAGCTAGGAGAATCCATTTAAGTATGAGTAGCAATTGATAGATGGAAATGCTGAAAATGAAACCCATTCTCTTAGGAGAGAAATCAGTGGACCAGGTAACAAATTAACCGCTATTCACTGCTTAAAGTCTCTAGGAGCAGAAATAAAGTCAATGCATACGAGGTATGCAGTGGTTCAAAGAAATAGCATCAGAAATGAACACTAAGGTGAAGCATTAAGCTTATGGCAAAAATCTGTTTTATAAAATAGCCTTATATATGAGCTTCTTTCCTTAAAAAGCACCTTGATAGTCACTTCTTCAGTGCAGCCTGCCCGGATTAACCGTACCCAAACAACCTTTTTGTTAAGTGCTTACTATATACTAGACACCTTTTTATACATAAAACGTACACAAGTACATGGGTAAAAGCAGAATGTGGCTCCTTACTGAAGAAAGAAGTGTAGCAAACTTCTGAGTGGGGAATGAAGATGAATTTACCATGAGAATCCCTTCCACTTTGGAAGGGCTGGCAAGCCTGTGAAAGTGTATTTGCAGGTCCTGGTTCTTGTGGATAGTGGATTCATGTGTTAAAAACACCAAACACATCCCTGCTCAGGTCAGAATAGATATCACACAGCTAATCCCAGAGGGAAAGGAGAGGTTCAGTATTTCTCTACATCTTCCCATCTCTCCTGCTTCTCTCCTGGAACTGTCAGTGTGTGTGGTCCATGTGTGTGTGGTCACCCTTTGCTCACCGCCTCTGAGCCTCTGACGAGGATGGTCACCTCAGGATGCTTATCTCTACTGAGTTTCTGTTGCTTTTTCACTTACTAATGAAGTAATATGAGATCAGCACTGTGTACCATTCTTGAAACCTGCATTGAAGATGGTGTGATGTGCATACGGTAGATAGCTCAAAACAGAAGTGTTGGAAAGCATTTGGTACTTTTCATAGTGATTTTTTTCTTTTCTACTTTGGATTTTTGCCTGGATGCTCCTGAAATGACGTATACGCTCCTCTGCCAGCCTCCAAACTTCCTGCGGGCACGAATCGAGTCTTACTAATCTATGTAACGTCTCCCCAGTGTGTGCATACAGATTGTGCTCGATAAGTACTTGTTAGATGAAAGACTGGTCACATTACTGAGGGAAGAAAGAATCCTAAGCCACCTTGAGATTTACTAGTTACTCTAACTTAACATCAGGCTCAGGATACTCCGCAGATGCATTCATAATGGAGAACCAAGATGTCGGGCTGTAGGGAAGAGTGGTTCTGGCAGCGGGAATTTTTTCTTGATATCTAAAAAGTTTGTGCATCAACTTTAATTATGTGCTAGTAGCTTCAAACAAAAGAAAAACACTTTAGTGCAACTAATCTAAAAATATTTTTATTTGTCAGAAATAAAATTAATTTTATTAGGATTACTAATCAGTGTTAACTGATTTTTATATTTATTGATAAATAAATTTTTATATTTATTTATTTTTTATATATTTATTGATTTTTATATTTATTGATAAATATCACCAACTGCTTTTCAAACAACTTTTCTCGGTTTCCTACGCCACCAGAGGGATCAGAGCACACCTTCCACATCACTTCTCTCCCTTCCCCAACTCTGGGTAGTAACTTTTTTTCCCTAAAGTTTCACTTAATGAAAAATGCTAATTTGCGGTTCTTTTCCTTCTTATTTCTTTGACTACACTACTGAGGCTGAACAATTTCTCCTATTAATGTCCTTTGCTCATTTTTATCCCCAGCAATCATGGTGGTCTTCTTGCTAATGTGCATAAATGTTATTACATAAAGGTAAAAAATATTAACTGCTGCCTATGTCCTTGTTGTATAGGTAGTTTTTCCAGTTGACCTGTCTTTTCCTTGGTTATATTTTTTATGTGAAGAAGTTTCAAAATTGTGTGCAGTAAAATCTCTCCCACTCATGATATCTTCAGTCACTCCCAAGCTTGGAAAGTTGCACTGCCCCCAGAAGTTTGATAAATTTTAATTTAATTTAATTTTACTTTTTAAAAAAATGGTCTGAGTTTTATATATAAAGGCTTAATCCTTTTGGAACTTACTGGGGTACATGTGTAAGATAAAAATCTAAATAATTATTTTTCTGCCAAATTGATAGTCACGTATCCTAGTACCATTTGTTGAATTATTCTCTCCTCTACGTTATTTGGTGATGGCTTTGTGAAAAATCATTTAAATTCTTATATGTAATAGGATCTCCATCTTCTGTTTATTCTAGTCCAATGATCTGTTGTTGAAAGATTACCACACTATTTCAAATTTTGCTTTAGAATCTTCTACCATGTAAGACTTTTTACCACCAATGACATTACTACTGCTTTTTGAACGTTATTCTATATTTACCTTTGTTTACTGCTTCACGTGAACTTTAAAATATTTTCCTTTTTTTCCCACGAAAATGATTCTGTTGGGATTTATCTATGAATGAATCTGCAAAGAACTGACGTGCTATTTAGTTTTCCAATACGGTATACCTTTCCATTAATCAAGTATTTTAACTCTTTAAGCAAAATTTTGTATTTTCTTTAAAGAGGTCATACACATTTCTCATAGAAGTTACTCCCAAGTATGTTTTTTTCTTGTGACTGCAACTGGAATCTCTTTCTCATTATATTTCTTAATAACTTCTCAGTGGTTTGCAGAAATGCTATTAATTTTCACAAAATGTATTTAGCTCTTATCCAGCCTTTTCAAAACCATGGGTCCTATCTTTTGTAGAGGAGTATTAGGGGAAGCATTCATGGAAGAACATTTCTGTGCCATTTATAGAAAATCCAGAGTCGCCATGTGACTCAAACGCCCTTTATATGAAAGATGAACATAGGTTTCTTTTACGGGGTGAAGAGATATATCTATGCCCTCTGCATCCCTGGTCTTAAAAACACTGCTTTCCCTCCCAAACCGTGGGAACAATCCCAGCTGTTCTTCAGGAATGCTCTTTCCTAGTCTCGTTGGTGTCCCAGTCCTTGCTCTGGGCCTCTTGGCTTGCGCAGCCCATTCACAGCGCTCTGGTGGCTTTTAGAGTGTGACCTCTCACCATGCCCTCACAATGCTACTCCTCTAGTTTTGGCGTCACCAGCTGCTACCCCTGAGCGACTCCTTGTCTCCATTTGTCCTTCTCACCTGGGAGTCCTTCCAGCCAGACTAGACCCTGGTGCAGAGCCAGAAGCAACCGCCCATCTTGTTTCCTTTTTGTTCCCCAAGAAATCCAAAGCTAAACTTGGATGATTTAGCTTACCCCATGCTCTTCTCTTCTTTTGATGGTTTTTCAGTCTTCTAAATATTTTTCATTGTCTTGTTTTATATGTGATTTAGCATAATAAACCACATCAAGTCTTTCCTAAAAATAGGCAAGATATAAATCTTAGCAAATTTTTCTAAGATTTATGGTTTTATGGTTAAGATTTTATGATTTATTAAATAAATTACACCATGTATGCTATTCAGATTAACAGCATTAAAAAAAAAAAGAATGAAGCAGTGGGGAAAGGGCACATGTATTACTATGTAACCAATTTTTCATTCAGAAAACAAGCTAGAATACTTCCTGGGTGTCTATGTATGTATATATGTGTGTGTTTATTTTTTTATATATACCCATGTGTATGTATATATATAGGTTATTCAAAACGTACATGTGCACACAGGTGATATTAAAAATAGTTTAAAACAACAGTCACCTAAATTCGCATATAAATAAAAATTTTAAAATACATTCCCTTTTGTTCTCTAATAAAACTGCTTTAAACAATGTAAGTTGTAGTGAAAACGGTGCATCAAATAATTTCTAAATTGTTTGTTGATTTTTAGAAATTGCTGGTGTGACATTGTATATGACCTAGCTGTCACTGGCTAAATGACGCCCCCTTCTGAGCCCGGAGCTGTGTCAAACTCTTCCAGCTACTTCCCTACTGCATGGATGGACATTAGGTTCCCATAACCAGGGACTTTGTTGCAGGCAGAGAGCAGCTAAGCCTGCTGTTCACTGTGACAGCCAGGCAGCCTCTGGACGCCAGCGCTTCCCACATAGACTGGACCCAGACTGCCTTCACCTCGACCCCTGCCCACGAAATGGTCTCCTTGTTTCCAGAATACTCCTGGCCACTCTCCCGAATCGGGTCAAGGAAATGGGTGCTACTTCCTAGCGATTCCTGGAATCACCACTGATAGAGGAGGACCCAGAACAGTCCCCATCCTTATTTAAGCTGAAGCAGACAACTGCCACCAGGTGGCGCCAACCTCAGCGGCCTGGACGTGAACAGATATGGCTCTTGCAGCTCTGGCTGTTAAAACTGGCCTGTCGTTTAACTAACCTGGCAATAATGACCCCGCATTTACACGGTGAGTTTTTTGGGCTTCACTTACTGTATTATCGGTGAGGGAGTTAGATTTTAGATTGTTATGAGGCTGTACCTAAATTTGTTTCCCCTTCTCAACAATTTGATTTGGAAAAATTTGAAACCTAGAGAAAAAGTATAAGAATAGAATATATTTAATGACACCCATATACCTTTCACCTAGATTCACCAGTTCTTAACATTTGGCCACATGCTCACCCTCTCGCACTATATCATCTCTCTCACCTCTATCTCTCCCTGTCTATGTGTACATTTTTCCCCCTGAACTATTTGAAAATTAGCTGCATCATCCTGACTCTTTATCCCTAAATACTTCAGCATGTTCTCCCAAGACCAAGGACATTCTTCTACATAACCACAGTCACACTCAGAAAATGCAACATTGAAAACGATATCATTACCTAATATTGAAAACGATATCATTACCTAATATATAGATCTTAGTACTGAACTTTCTAAATTGTCTTAATAATGCCACTTATAATTTTTTTTTAAAATCCAGGATCTAATCAAAGATCTCACACTGTATTTAATTATTTAATTGTCATGACTCTTGAGTCACCTTAACCTGGTGTGGTTCCTCAGCCTTTTAGAGTGTGTTTGTGTGTGTGTGTGTGTGTGTGTGTGTGTGTGTGTGTGTGGTCTTTTATGAAATTGACTTTTTTGGAGAGTCCAAGCCAGTTTTTTGCACTTGTCTGATTCTTCCTTCATGATTAAATTTGGGTTAAACATTTTTGGCAAGAACACCACAAGGTGATGCTGCATTCTCTTAAAACAGTTTTTAAAAGATTTCAGCAACTCTATTTTAACAACATACTTTTTGTTCTAGAAAGAAAACCGGTAATCACTGGCTCTTTAATTTTAAAACACATACGCAAACCTTGGGGCTTCCTCCTTTGTCATTCTGATGCCATTTCCATGAGTATACCACAGATAATGGAGAGCATGTAAAACAAAAGGAAATTACACCATGAAAACCAGCAGATCCAAGTTCATAAGGGATTACATCTAACTAAAGTCCCTAGTAGTTCTGTTAACACATGGGTTGTCTGTACAGCAACCTTCCTTTCAATGGCCACCAAACTTCCCTCTCCATGTGGCCTTGGTTGGCTGTCAATCATGGGACTTAACCTCTCCACCATGGTGATTGGTTTAGGGATAAGCAGGACGTGACCTGAACAGAGCCAGCCTCTTCTTTGAGAGATTACACATGGATTCTGAAAGAGAAGTCTCTCTCTTCCTCTGGAATTGTGAGATAAATGGTAATGTTGGCTGGAACCATTTATGGTCATCTTCCTGGTTTTATGGAGGAAACTCTGCAGGAGAAGAAAGTTCACATAAACAAAATGAAGCAGTGGCAAGTGGAAACAGAAAAGATCAATAAAAAGAGACAGAGTTAGTCCATGTGACATATGTTAGTCCCTGGATCTAGCCATGCCTGAAGTTGGATCCTCTATAAATTCCTCCCCCCACCACCCCCATAAGCTAGTTCGAGTTGAGTTTCTGTCTCTTGCAGCTGAGTTTTGAGTAATGCAGTCATGATTTAAGGACTTGGTCAGAATCTCAAGGATCTTTTTCTTTGCCATTGGCAAAGCCATGGCCAGTCACCAAAGAGCCCCAGTTTCCTGGGCTATAAGTAGGGATAATAATTCACACTTCAGGGTACCTGCTGTGCAGATTAAGAGGGGACCTGGGCAAGCACTTCACAGCACCTGGCTCATATTAGGAAATCGATGGTCGCTAGAACTGTGTACAAAAGTCTAGGGCACCTCTCGAGGCTTCTGCCGTTTGCTCTGTGCCCTTGAATTTTCCCTCACTCTACCCAGACTAAACCAGACTGTGCTGAGAACAGTGCTTGCTCAGGTAGTAATCATTGCTCACTGTCAACATCGTGGTTATATTCTCCCCATTTGTCCTATAAGCGCAACAACATGAATAGAGCATTGAATATGTGTTGAGGGTATTCCGTGTTTGTCAGGTTATTATTTTTCCAGGTGAGAGAGAAGCCAAGCGTGAGGCTAACAGATAGCAACTGCACTGACATTTTTGTCAGCAGGCACTCCCCACATGAGCTGGAGTTGAAACTCGAGGGTCAGGGAAATACGAACATTGGAGTTGGTATGTTTTGGGGGGCTACCATGTGTATTTGTTTTGGCCTCATTTATCCTATTTCTGCAACTGTTTCCAGGAGGAAGTTTGTCCTATCAGAGCCCACAGTACTTGTTGCTGTCAAAGGGGCCAGTTGCAAACAGTCTTTCAGAAAAGCAAGATTCCCAGAGAAGAAATCATGAGGTTTATGTAAGTACCATCACAACGCAGGCGTATTGCAGGGATTCCAGAGTTGCACAGATTCTCACAATTGCTGCATTTTTCTGGATTCCTGCTCTAAAGTACCTTAGCAACTGCTAAGAAGGGGGCACCTCAAGCAGGAGCTAACAGATGTCCTGGCTGATTTCAGGCCTGGAAGATCAGTGGAGGTGACACAGAACTGCTGTCCCTGGCATGAGTTTGTGGCCGGCGTGGACTTTCCACCCAGTCCATGGTGTGTTTAGAGTGGGGATAAGGGTGCAACAGTGACCTCTCATGCCTGAAAATTTCAGTGTCAAGTGGGAAGAATCTTCTGGACTTGGCTTTGTGGAATTCAACCAACTCAGTACCCCAACAAGTTCTTGTATGTTTTGGAGTTGAGTGCTGGTAACCCCAGGGCTGGAAGCAGTTGTTTTGAGCACATCTCTTTTTGCTACTTGGATTCACCTGTACCGGGAAAAGACTGCTGGGTGGACCCAGCAGGATCCTCTTTTTTTTTTTTTTCTGCGGTACGCGGGCCTCTCACTGTTGAGACCTGTCCGGCTGCGGAGCACAGGCTCTGGACGCGCAGGCTCAGCGGCCATGGCTCACGGGCTTAGTTTCTCTGTGGCATGTGGGATCCTCCCTGACCGGGGCACGAACCCGTCTCCCCTGCATCGGCAGGCGGACTCTCAACCACTGCGCCACCAGGGAAGCCCCAGCAGGATCCTCTTTGCTTGAAGGGCCATTAGATCCTCCTGGGGGAAGAACTGGTGCTAAGGACAGAGGTGCAGGCACACAAATTCAGCCCAAGAACAATGTCCCTGCGGCCTGAGGCAGGAGTGGTTTGAGTACAGGGCAGGCCACCTCCCAGCGAGAGGAGAAGCCACCGTAGAAACCCAAGAGCTGCTCTCACACGTCTCTGAGCGTCTGCAACACAAGTTGGCCCTGCTTTGGGCCATGCCCTGGGGAGGGTCCAAAAGGCACAGAAAGAGCGCTTCCTCCTTCTAGCAAAGCAGCTGCGGCATCATGGTGAGACTTGAAGGACCAGTGCAGAGAGTGTGAAGGATGGCGGCAGCTGTGGTTGCCACAGGGAGGGGCCTGCTTACAGCTCTCCTGGACCCCAGTGCCTCAGGAGCAAAGGCAGACAGTGGTGTGGTGGGAAACAGTGCCCTCTACTGGGCACCAGAGGGAGTACCACACTGGGCCTGCTCCCTGTGGTTCAACCTGGGCAGAGACTTCAACAATGGGGATGAAATGGTGGCTGGTAGAAAGATGCCCAGGATCCTGTACTGGTGAGTCCATGAGGCCCAGCCCCAGGCTTTCCAGAACTAATTGGGGGAAACAAGGTGGGACAGGGGAGTGGGAGAGATGTAGCAAAATACGATTTGTTACTGTAAATGTAATCCCATTATTACCCTTTAACTCCCAAGAAGTGTGGCCTAGGGTGGAAGGGAGAGAGGGGACCATGGGCTCCACCTATAATTTCAAGTCTGCTTATTCTGATGATAAACAGCTTGTGCCACAGAAGAGTAGAAACGAGTATGATGTGGGGTTGTTTCACTTGATTAGCAGAGCAGCAGAATTAGGAGGAAGCCTGATCCTGTGCCCTGGTGCCCCAGACAGCATCAGGAGCTCACAAAGGGACTTCTGATGACCAACTTACAGCTTTCCTTTAAATTCCTGTGAGGACCAAGAGTCTCCCGTTAGCTCTGGAAATGTCTAAGGATTTATAAGCAAACATTCTCGGGAGAAAGTTTGAGCTGAAGTATTAACAAAAGAGATGATCCCATCTAAATCAGCTTAAGAGTTCAGGGCATCATCTACTCACCAGCCGCAGCAGAGGGGGAATTCCATAATTACAATAAAGCAAAGTAAATGAAAGGGAGTAATACCTCGATGGCTCCAATACAGGCTCTTTGGAATTACCACTTGCAGAAATATTGATTACTTTGGATCGCCCATGTCAATCTGTCATTCTCTAGTGAGACTAATTTGCATGCAGAAGTGTAAATCTTTAATAGGATTGCTGAAGCCATGAAGTCTAGTTTTATGATTTGGTTCTTGGGAGAGTCAGTATGGACAAAGGACATTTACATTGTAATCATAACTCGGTTTGCTCTACTTATTACTAGCTTGTGTGACCTCAAGGAGATCACACCTCTCAGATTCAGTTTCCATACAGGTAGAATATGGATAATAACTAATTCGCTGAGTTCCTGTTAATTGTGTGTAAGAAGCAAACATCTCTACGTTTCAGTATGGGTTATTAACACAATATAATATTTATTGTGATCTGATTTTAACAAAGTCTGTATGAGCAGAAATAGATCTGATAAACACCCGTTGCAAATTAAGCTAACCACTGAAATGATCATGACAGGTGTTGGCATTTAGGACCTCAGGTTAGGTCAACACTGTTTGCTCTCACTTTTCTATTGGCTACAACTGTGGGGATGCTGAATCTAAGGCTCAGCAGCTTAAACCTGAATCAGAACAATTATAGTGTTAAATCCTTTGAAACTCGGTCTATCTAGAGCTGAAATGGTTCGATACTTCAGAAAAATAAAACACCAACACTTGGATTAAACATTAAGTTTTAAAGGGCTATGATTATGCTACACTGAGTATCCAGAAAACCCAAACCTCAAAGAGGAAATGAAGTTAAGGTCTAGTTTCCCTGTTTAATTTGAGTTTCTACCCTGCAAGTCATTTTCCTTGACTGTACCTTGTAGTTCAGGCCCCGCAAAATCGGGATCCACCCCTGAGTAGGATAAATAGAGCGCCATGAGGGCACAGAGACGGGACGCAATGTCAGGCTAGGAAAACTTCCAGGAGGAGGTGGAACTTAAAAATGAGACTTAAGGGTTGAGAAGGGGGTTAGCTCCACAGTTATGGGGAGATCAGAGCAACATTCCAGTCAAAGGGAATAGTCTGTGTGAGGAAAAGTATGGAGGGATGGATGAGTGGATGGGTGGGTAGGTGAATGGATACCCTTTGCCTAGAAATAAAGATATCTCCTAAATATGACTAGAGCTTACGTTAGTTAATGGCGAATACCGACTCTTCTCCCACTGGAGGTGTCATAGTGGCTCAGGGCATCCATTGTATGATTGGTGAGACCCCAGTTTGAATCCTGGTTGTGTTGGTTACTTATTACCTGTGTGGTTTAGAACTAGTTATTTTCTGCAACTACTTAGGCCTCAGGCATCTCAGTTAAAAAATGAAGACATTAACATCCACCTCAAAGGGTTCTTCTAAGAATTAAATGACATTTTGCAAAGTTGTCAGCACAGTCCTTGGCATGTAGTAAGTACTGGGTTAATCATAGCTTTAACCATCATCATCATCAACAACAGGTGATTTCCATCCAAGAAAAAGCAGTGACTGACTGTAACAGCCACCTGAATAACATTTAGCAAACGCCAAGGTGAGCTAGGTCATCGCAAAAGCAGAGATTTTGAAAAGAAATGCACAGGGCTGTCATCTGAAGATCTCCATTAGTCCAAACACATGACTCAGCCTTAGAGACCACAGACTGGTTTGGGGTGCCGGCTACTGACCCGGGGACAGGGAATGAGATGTGATGCACGGTATAGTAAATTCTTGGTTCTATCCAGGCAGTACAGAGAAGCAGAATGGCTCATCTGCAAAGAAATCCCGGGGGTTGTTGTCCTTTATAAGAGCTGACACTTATAAAGTGGACTGTAATTCTTGCCCCGCACAGAGAGTAGAGGTGTGCCCCAAAGAGACCAGTTACAATACTGTCTCCTGGACTTACTGGCTCTGTACACTTATTTAATAACTCTTGTGTTTCTTCATCTTTAAAATGGAGACACTCTTCCTAACTCCCAAGGTTGCTTTGAGCAGTAGACAAATGATGGAAAGCGACAGACAGGGTCTATGATTACTGGAGCCGCTGGTAACCAACAGCATCCAATTCTTAGACAAGTTGCTTTTCTCAGAGAGCAGAATGCTACCTGCCTATAATAAATATTTCAGGGATGCTGAATTATTTATTTATTATATACCTGGGTTTACAAGGAAGGAAATTGGTTCCTTTAAAACAATAACATTGATTGGCTTAAATAGCAGAAACAGCACTCTCCCATCCTTATTTACAGACCCTGGACTGAGCTCAAGTGCACAGCAGCACATTATGGATGTTCCCGCTGACCTGCAGACAAATAGGAGGGCTAAAGGATCAATTAAATAATCTTAGCTCATGAGCGGCAGGGAAAATATTTCAGCTGCAACACTGATTGTCGTTCTGAAAGGTAAGACAGCGGAGCTAAACAAGTTCATGTATTCACAGAGAGTGGGCCCCATTTCCTGGCTTGTATCCCAGCCCTGGGGGCCTGTGACTGATGGAAGGGAAACAGAACCCAAGGGTAGGAAAAGAGGAGAAACAAGTATTTATTAAGCGCCTCTTCTGGCCAGGCAGTCTACCTAGCCATTTCACACAGGTAGGCCACCTAATGGCTTTTAATATCTGGGAGGTTAAGTTCCTTGTTCCTTATATTCAGGTGATACAACTGGTCATTGGCAGGTGTCACTAAAACCAGGATCTGCCTCACAGACCAGTGTTCTTTGTCACCACCAGCCTGACCATTCATTTTGGCAGTCGACAAACATCCGTTGAGCTGCTTCCACATACCAGGCACTTGGGATACGAAGACATAGCAGGTAAGTTATCTGCCCCCAGGGGTCTCACAGTCTAGGGAGGGAGATAGACAAGGGAACCTCCAATTTCCACATGGGGTGGAAAGAGTGGGATCAGAGGGCAATTTACTGCAACGCCTCAGGACTCCTCATTTGTATGTGTCCCTTCTAAGTAAATATTCACTCTTATACCTAAATCTGTATTTGAAATTTTGTATTATTTTTCTTAAAGAGTATCCTCAAATTATATAAGATTTGGGACCCACCACACCTGGATTCAGCCCTTAGCAGGATACAGTGAGCCCCATGGACGTGCAGGTACAATATCTATATCAACCCGCAAGGCTTCCAGGAGGTAGCCCTTGAAATGAAACTTAAGCAAGAGAAGTATTTTAGCGACACGGAGAAGTGGAGATGGGGATGGGATGGGCAAAGAGAAGAGATGTATGAAAGCCATTGGTGGGCGATTTCAAATATCTCAGCTTATTCAGGAAGCAATGATGCCATAGTGCTGGATGGTTGTTGAGAAAGATGTGTTGGCTGTGAGGGCAGCTGGTAGATAATGGGTTGCTGGTGCAGGAGGGGCAGGAGAGACGCTGAGACCAGGGTGGGAGGGACTTTTGTGCTGAGTTCTACAGAACTTTAACTTTGATCCTTCATGCTAGAAGGAAAAACTGAAGGATTTTTAGGATCTACTTTTTAGGATTATATTTTAGAAGCATCCCTCTGACAGAAAGATGCAGGATGACCTGGAATTAGGGTGAACAACTGTTTGTACCCAGGACTGTCCTGCTTTTAGCACTGAAAGTTCTGTGTCCTAGAAAACCCTTCAGTCCCAGGGAAACCAGGACAGTTGGTCACCTTACCTGGAAGAGGGTGAGCCCAAAGCCAAGGGAACCACTGAGGAATTCTTCTCCATAATATGCATCCCGCTACCTACTTGACAGCTCCACTTTGATGTCTAATTGGCATCACAAAATCAGTGTGCTTAAACCCTCAGGGCCTTTGCACTTGTTCCCTCTGCTGTTCCCCAGGATAACCACATGGTTCACTCCTTCAGGTCTTTATTCCGATCTTATCATCTCAGCAAGGACTTCCTGAAACCCTCTTTTATAATTGCAATCCCTACTCCTGATATTCCTTATCCTTGTTTTGGTTTTGTTAGCACTTCACCACCATACAGCATACCTAACATACTGAATATTTGTATTTTTTATGGTCAGTTTTCCCCACTAGAGAAAACCCTTCATGAAGGCAGAAAATTTTTTTGTTGCATTTGCAGCGTCCAGGACAGTGTCTGGCACGTAGTACAGGTTGTTTCACTGAATAAGCTGAGACTTCCTTGATTCCTCTCTACTCTCTCATACCCCACATCCAATTCATCTGCAAATGCTGTTGACCCTCTGTTCACAGTAGATCCAGAATATGAATAGCTCTTACCACCACCGTGACCACCCTGGTCCAAGCCACATCATCACTCACCTGGATTATTACAACCAAGGACAAAGGATGACCCCACCTGAAAAAGTGTCATTGTTACACCCCCTACCGGACTCTTACTCGCCTTCCCCGCCATGTTGCGATGGTTACGAAATTCCTGAGCCCACCTGGGCGATGCCCACCTGGGCAACAGGACCTGTCCCAAATAAGGAAAGGCATCTGGCCTGTCCTACTCCCACCCTACAGAAGGAAGGTATATGTGCCTCGATCAATCAGTAAACGAAATTTTCACCTCGGACCATTCCTTTGTTTTCTGGCTATAAAAACTGATCAATAGCACATGTTCAGGCTGGACTCTCCCAGACTACTAGGAAGTCAGACCGCTGTTCTAGCAGCGACCCTTCCCTCTAATAAATTTCATCTTCTTTACATTCTGCCTTATGTCTGGAAGTTCTTCTCCAACCTGCTTTCAGACCACGACACCTCCCTCCCTGGGCTTCCTGTGTCCACCCTTGCTTCCGGACAGCCTGTTCTCAAATCAGGAGCCAGGGGGATCCTGCTAAAATGTGAGTGTGATCATGTCACTCGTCTTGCTCACTGTCCTCCCCTCCCCCACTTCCCTCCCCTCCCCCACTTCCCTCCCTGCCCTTTCCTTCCCTCAGGCCCACCTCAGCCTCTGGGAGGGCATCTTCAGCTGTGTCCAGGTTCTATCCATTCCAGCCACAGAGGCTTCCTTTGTGTGCTTCAAACACACTAGGCACTTTCCTGCCTCAGGGCCTTTGTACTTGCCATTTAATACTCTTCTCCAGGCATTTGCATGGCTGATTGATTTCCTATAGGTCTCAGCTCAAAAGTCTCCTTAGCCTTCTCTCCCACACCCAAAGAAAATAGCAAACCCACCTCCACACAGCTGAAGGCCTTTGTTTTCTCTCCAGCACTTTGTACCTCCCCAGGTACAAATGGTGACTTGTCTACTGTTTCTCTTCTCCCCCTACCCAACCCTCCCCTCACCTATGGACGTGGAACTACAGGACTTGCTGGAAAGAAAGAAATGCCTTTATGAACTAATTTTCTTTCCTTCTTAGAAAAGGCAGAAACTTGTGTGCTTGTCATATTGAAAGAACTGATTACCGTCCTCATGGATAAAGAGAGTAAGGTAGAAGCATAGTTTCAGAAAAACAGATCCTTTCCCTTTTTTCCTCTTTCCAGCCGCTGTATTTACCAGTCTTCAGGGAATGACGGGTTTTGCTGTTCAGACTTTCTTCCTGACTCTCAAGAAGCAAATCTCTTGAAAATTCTTTGCAGAAAGACTGTTTGCTGCTGGAATGTGCTGAGAATATTGCTTCTTTCACAAAGTCTGTTTTGTATGTCTTAATTCGTAAAAGTTTTTCTTTTGTTTTCCCATTCACCGCCTCCCATTTCTCCCTACTCATTCCTCTCGGGCTTTCCATGTGTTTCCCTCTTTGTCTCCTTCATGATGTTCAACATGTACAAACTCTCTGTGTGCTCATGTGCCACACAGTTACACACACATCATCTCATTTAATCTTCATACCCACCCTGTGAGATGCTATTATTATTATGCTATGTTACACATGGGGAACCTGATGCTTACAGAGCTAAGTAGTGTAGTGGAGCGGTCAGTACACCCTCCCGTGTCACCATTTCAGTGGGCACTGGCTGGCTCTCCACTGCCAGGGTCTGCATCTGTTTCCCTGGCTGCTGGAGGAGGCCAGAAGTGCTGGGGAATATGTCCATTCCGATCCCAACAAACCCCCGCCCCCCCCAGCACCCTTTAACCAATGACTGATGGAGTTGGTGTCTAAATACCCCAACTCCCCTGCTCCTTGGGTGGGAGAGAACTGAGGGGCATTTTCTATGCTGGCTCTCAGAGACTCATCGTAGGATTGTACCCGGTGGCCCATAGTTACCTGTATTGATAAAGAACCTTCTATTGGCTGCCTCCCCTTCCCTCTCTCTTCCCCTACTCGTGTGTCCTGGGGTCACTTCCGAGACATATATTTGCACTAGAGTCCTTGTCTCAGGGTTTGCTTCTAGGGGAACCAAACCTAAGATTGAACAGCTGCCAGATGGCAGAGCTGAGCCGCAGACTCAAGCTGTGTGATTCCAGAGTTTGTGTGTTTCATTGTGATGTTCTAATCCCTTCCTTCTCTTTAAGAATTTATTTTTTTATTGTAGTGGTGGTAACTTTTTCTTCTTAATGTGTCAAATCATAGCAAACAATGGTTTTGCTTAAAAAAAAACTATCCTGATAAATCAGTTGGAAAATGCTAACATTTTCTTCAGACTGAGAATTTAGTGTTATAATGACAAATTATTTTAGCTATGAAAGGACAAGTTCCCACAAGTCCACAACTTAGCGTTAATGGGGACCATATGATATGAGTCATGACAGGAAGAAGAGCCAGGGTGGTTGATGATAAGTTAGGGGTGCTTTGTTAAGTTAAATATAAATTTACTGGAAAGTCTTGGTTAGATTATGGAATTGAAAGAAGAGCTAGATAGTCAAGTTCCAGAAAGGACAGACACCAGGGCAGCTTTGGGGAACCAGGGACCAGAAGCTACTGGACAGTCATTTTGGGGAACCCTAGTCAAGTTGATTAAGCCTCAATTCATCTTGGTGAAGACTAATTCCAGGGACAGACAGTGTGATTGGTTGAGCTGAGACAGCTGTGGGGAGCACTTTGATTGACAGAAGCAATGGGAGAGATGCTCTTTCCAAAAAAAAATCACCTTGCTGCTTTAGAAGAGGAGGCGTGGGATTCTGGGCAGTAAAAAGGACAAATATTCCTGAGAAAGAGAAAGGACAATGTCTGCTGAGTAAAGGTAAGAGAAGCAGGAAATGACAGCACACAGAGGAGACACATAAGGTGACTACAAAGAAAAAAAATTGTGGAAATTCCCAGGTGCCGACAGGGACCTTGCAGTGTCTGTTCCCTTTTGATGTAATCTCCTGTTACTGTCCCTTTTTTTCTTTCTGCCCTGGACACACTGGGTTTCTGGCCTTCCTCTATCACACCAGATACATTCCTCCTCAAGACATCTGTACTTGCTGTTCCAGTTTCTGGAACAGTCTTCCCTCAACGGTCAGCATGGCTGTTCCCTTATATCCTTCAGGTCTTTGTTCAAATTTCATCTTCAAAGGGATGCCTTCCCTGATCACCCATTTCCTGCTCTCCTGTCCCTCCTTCTCTGCCTATATATTGGATATTATTACCATCTCACATTATGTACTTATTTGCTTAATATGTGTCTCCCTTCATGAGAATAAAAACTCCATGAGGGCAGAGATTCTGTAACCCCAGTTTCTAGAATGTTCCTGACATGTTGTAGGTTCTTGATAGATATTTATCGAATTAACAATGAATGGTTTCTCCTCTCTCCCTCCATTAAGGCTATCAAGTGTGAACATAAGGTTTCAAAATGACTGAGAGAGACAAACCCCAAACTGAGGTTCTGGGGCAGGCTAGAGGGGGACCAAGAATATCCCATAGAGGCCTCTGTGGGAAACATGCCCAGAGAATTCTCTGCCCCCCCAACCACTGCACACGACGAGGAAGCCACAGGCAGATGGGGATTCTGGCTAGGGATGGAATTCCAATTTCTTTACACCATTACTTTCAATGTTTTAATTGATTCTTGTTGACATCTAGTTTCATAACCTTGTGGTTATTATACATATATAATAATAATAACCCCAAGAGGAGTGGTTGGCATGATCATCTGTTATTTTATAGATTCCTAGGGGCTCTGGGAAAGTGGGAAGACTAGCCAGCAAAGAAATGAGATTAATTGAGAAACTCATCAAAGGGTGAACTGACCTTGTTTTACTCAAATGAAAAATAATCCTTACCAGTCTTGCAGACCCGCTCTCTATGTGGTGTTTGTGGGTCCCTTTTACCTTACAGTTTTCAAATACAAAAGTTGACTTATATTTCTTACTTTCTAAGTCACCAGACAGCAGTATTAAGTTTTTGTTGTCGTTGTTGCTGATTTAGGTACAAGTCTGCAAAATAATGTTTCTGAGTTAAATGCATCTCCAACTCTAATTTCAAGTTTTCTGAGAATTAAGTAACAGTAAATTAGCTAAAGTCTGAGGAATGATGAAAGCTAAGTATATATCATCAAAAATTGACTTAATGACCATGAAGACAAACAGCTAATGCCTATTGAGCACTTAAAATGTACCAGCACTATGCTATGTGGGTATGGTGGAGAGAAGTGATCTTATTTAGCTCAGAAGACATTTCATTTCAGATCTATAAACATTTACTGGGCCCATATGTGCCAGGCAATGGATATACAAAGAGAAATCATCATTTCGGTCTTCAGTTTTCTTTTGTGTTAGATTCATTTCTTTAAGGTCAGTGAAATAGCATGGAAAAATCTCCTCAAGTGTGAAGACACGTGTGCCCGAATTATCTTCGTTTGGGCACACAGAGACCTTCACGCTGGCTTCACGCTTGCCCATCTTCCCTGCCACACTGTTTTCTCCTCAAGTCATATCCTAACCCTACTCATTTCCTCTAAATAAGCCACACGGTCTCACGTGCTTAGGTCTACACAGTCTTCCCTTTGCTTTGAGATCCCTGATCTGTCAGCTGAATTCCAAAGGCCCTTCAAACCCGATTTCACGCATCAACTCTTCCCTGAGGCTTTCTTTCAAGCCGCCTTCTGCTTTTGCCTTCCCAGCGTCCAGCCTCCCTTCTTTTGGTATCAGCACCCCACTCTTCATTAAGGAAGTCACTCCTCCCACTCTTCATCCATAAGGCTTGGGTGGGACTGATCCCAACTCCACCTCCACCTCCACCAGGGAGTGGGTGCTTGAGCTTGAAGTCCCAGTTCGGAGGCACACGAGTGGCTCAGGGATGGACACATGACTCACCCGGACGGCTGAGGACCAGCCTCAGCACTTTTGCCAGAGCTGTTGAGAAAGAGGCTCCCTATTTCAGCTGAGGTTGCTAAGCTAGCAGACAAAGCTGGGGGCTGCCTTTGGCCCATGTGAAAAGAGCCTGTCAGAGGAAAGTGGAGCTAAGGGTGGGAGAGAGAGAGAGAGAGAGAGAGAGAGAGAGAGAGAGAGAGAGAGAGAGTTCATTCTAAACGTGCAGACCCAGCTTTGAAATGTTTGAAAAATTTACCTCTAGATAGTTCAGCAGTTTATTGTTGAGTAAATGAATGAATGAGCCAATAAATGCTCCCTGTCCTTTAAACTAGTCTGAGTTGGGTTGCAGTCATTTGCAACAGGAAGGATTCTATAAAATGGACCCTTTCTCACTGTTACATGATTGCTAGGTAGAGAGATGATAGAGAGAGAGACAGCGACAGATAGATAATGTAAACTGTGAGGTTCTTAAGGAAGGAGAATATCTTGTTCCTCAACATATCTTTAATACTAGCATGGTGTTTGTTGAATGAACAAAGGAGTGAATTTTCTTTATATAATGACATAGTAGAATGCTACAGAATTTTAAATGGACATAGGTAATCCCAGGAACTTTCTGAGTCATGCTTAGCACATTTATGTCATATTGGTGATGACTTATACAAGAATAACCCTCAAAATCTCCTGGGAGAAAGTATTGAGATGGCCACACCTATCATTTTGTTACCATTCTTTCGATAAAAGACAAAAATCTTGCTTTAGAAAATTACAGTACCGTGTGATATGGGCCAGAGTTAAGTATAATAATAAAAAAAATGTATATGGTACTTGCTATGTACCAGGCTCTGTTTCAAGTGTTTTGCATGTTTTAACTCATTTAATCCTCACAACAACTTTATAAGTTAGATAAAATGATTACTTCCATTTACATCTTGGAAATAGAGGTATAAAGAGGTTTACAACCCCAGTTCTCACAAATAGCACATGGCCGACCCTCCTTGCAGTAAAGGATCCAGCAGAGGCTGGTAGGGGGTGAGTCAAGAAAGGCACCTAGAAAATGTCTTAGTGGAAAAGAAGGAGAGGAATACGAGGGAAGGCTTCATTTTATAGGAAGAATGATGCAAAGGTCCAGATTCTTAAAAATTCAGTGCCAGCTTTTTGCAAAATAAGGAATTAGAAGAAGTTTGTAATTAGCACCTCCCCTTTCAACGTCGAGCCCTTACGGTGACTGCTTACTGTGAGCAAAGCTCTGTCTCTAATGTTTATATGGTGTGGCAGAGATGATTAATTTCCTCCCAATATCTGTTATTCATTTCTTCCATATTACAAGAAATCCTGGTTTTCAGCTGTGCCTGTGGCTGGCTGGAATAAAAAAAAATTCCCAGCTTCCTTTGCAGTTGGGATGGCCATATGGTTAAGTTCTGGCCAGTGGGATGTATACATGTGTCATGTGTAATGTTTAGGAAGCATCCTGAAAGGAAGGAGGCGTGCCCATCTCGCTGCCTGCCTCCCTCTCATTGGCTGTGCTGTGTACATGATAGGGATGCTGTGATATTGTGATTTATAATAAGAAATATATACTTGGTCTTTGTTCTGGCAAAGAGCTCCTAAAGCCCTTGGAACTTCCTAAGTGATGAGAGCAATAAAAAAAGTCCTTTGTTACATTAATGAGGTGACTTTTAGAGGCACCTAGGGATGGGGGCAAGGGTTAGAGGCACCTATGGATGGGGGCAACTTCCAGTCTCACTTCCCTGACCTCAGGAGCGGGGAGAGGGGCTGGAGGTTGGAATCAATCACCAATGTCCAATGATTTAATCACTCGTGCCTATGTAATGAAGGCTTCATAAAACCCCAAAAGGACAGGGCTCGGAGAGCTTCCAGGTGGTGAATACGTGGAGGTGCTGGGAGAGTAGCGTGCTTGGAGAGAGCATGGAAGCTCCGATTCCCCTTCCCCATACCTTGCCCTGATATCTTATATTAGGCTGTTCCTAAGTTACATCCTTTTATTTTATATTATTTCATTTTTTAAGATTTTTTCATGTGGACCATGTTTAAAGTCTTTATTGAATTTGTTACAATATTGCTTCTGGGTTGGTTTTTTTTTTATGTTTTTGTTTTGTTTTGTTTTGTTTTGTCTTTTTGTGGTATGTGGGCCTCTCACTGTTGCGGCCTCTCCCGTTTCGGAGCACAGGCTCCGGACGCGCAGGCTCGTCGGCCATGGCTCACGGGCCCAGCCGCTCTGCGGCATGTGGGATCTTCCTGGACCGGGACACGAACCCGTGTCCCCTGCATCGGCAGGCGGACTCTCAACCACTGCGCCACCAGGGAAGCCCCTATGTTTTGTTTTTATGGCCTTGAGGCATGTGGGATATTAACTCCCCAACCAGGTATCGAACCCATACCCCCTGCGTTGGAAGGCGAAGTCTTAATCACTGGACCACCAGGGAAGTCCCCTATGTCCTTTTATAATGAACTGGTTATCTATTAAGTAAAATGTGTCTCTGAGTTCTGTGAACAGATTAATTGAGCCCAAGGAGGAGGTTGTGGGAACCTCTGGTTTACAGCCAGTCAGTCAGAAGCACTGGTGTGGATCTGGACTTGGCTCTTGGCATCGGATGTGGAGGGCGGTCCTGTGGGATGGAGCCGTTAACCTGTGGAATCTGACGCTCTCTCTGGTAGATAGTGTCAGAATGGAGCTGGATTGTAGGCCCCCCAGCTGGTGCCCAAGAACTGCTCTGTGGTGTGGGGACACCTCCCCCCGCCCCCACCGTTGGAATTTGGGGCAGAACCTTTAGATGCTCAAGCAACTATCTTGGCCCATGACATTTGGTGCCATTTGCTAGAATGGCAGTCACACATGCTAAGCTTCTTCACCCATTATGTAAGTTCACCCATTATGTAAGTCACTCCTCCTCCCTTGGGGATCAGAGAAGGACCAGGAATGTGACTCTAATGGAAGTTTTCCAAGTGGAAACATGAAGAATGGGAAATCAGTGTTACATGACGTAGTCTTTTTTTTTTTTTAATCTCAATTTTACTTTGGGAAACTAGAGTTAAGTAATACAATTGTGAGGCTAGGACTGTAGTTCAAATCAACCTGATTCTAAAACCGGTGTGCTTATCTACTATATAGACTGCATAGGTTACTATTACTAATAGTAGTGTGCTGGTAAAGATTTAACCAGCTGGGGCTGAGAGGAAGGACGCTGATTTTTAGTGTTTTCCAATTTCCTTGGTGTAAATATTCCCACCAGGCCAATTTCAAGCTACCAATTGTTCAACAATTGACCTGCGAAATTCCTGAAAATTTAACAGGCTGCCCTTGTGAGCGCATATGAGCCAGCTCCAGCGCGCTTCTGAAAAATACTGAGCTGAACCTGAGAGAAGACACTCCAGGCAAACTGCAGGATGTCTCCAACTGTCTTTCCTAACCTCCGGGTTGTAGGGCTTTGGGTCTAATTAGGATAACAGCATTCCAGAGCAAGCAGAACACCTGGGGAGCCCAGAAGATGACCTTGGGCAAGAAGTGATGGAAGGGTAACCGCTTGACCTATGGCCTCTGAGGGATGTTAGTGGAGCTTCATCAGAAGTGTCGTGGCTGCCCTGTTTCTTTTTGATGGGCGATCCATTTTCAGAGAGATCTTCTGGCCAAAAAGATTTTCAGATTCTCCTCCAGCTGACAGAACGCTTACGATACCATCACTGGAGTAGAGGGAGTGTAGTTCTGCAGAGAGAAGCAGAGCACATGGGTGTGTGAGAGAGAAAACTCCACTGTCACAAATCTGCAAGCAGCATCTTGCAAGGCAAGTTGGAGGGACACTAACGTTTCCTCCTGCAGTCAGTGGATACAGTGAGGGCTCTAATTTCAGCCAGTGCTGGAGGGAAGACTGAGAGGCCTTAATAGGGTGTCTGTGGTGACAAGGGCAATGCAGGACACACAGACGAGGATTTGGACAAAACCTGCCCCGAGAACGTTCTCTTACCACATCCTTAGGAGGAAGGCTGGAAACTTATTGGAACCCACTGTACATCCTTTGTAGTGTGTGGACGGTGAGTTTATGCCACAACTATTAATAGTTCTCCTGACAGAGTGGGTTCAGTTACACTCAATAAATCATTTTGTTAACTACACAAATTCCTGAGCTAAAGAAGCTCTTTGGCTTTATGGAATAAGGATGCCCGTCCTGGAGGGCCCTGTGTGAGAAGGAGAGTCAGAGTTCTCCACGTGAGCAAAATTAGGCCATCAGCCCCCTCCCAGAGTTCTCGCTCGACCGAGCCCTAACCCTATCATTACGTAAGGAGGACATTTTGACCTAGCTCTGTTCTCCTTTGCGTCTCTTTGCTCTCTGAGAGAATCTGTTCCAAGGTCCTAAAGTTTGTGATCCAGCTCACTTGTTTTGCATCTGTTTTATTACTCCCAAGGTCTCTGTGTGGATTCTCTTTTTCTGGTGGTAGCACAGTGCTTCTCCAGGGACAGAACTGTAGACATTTCACATGGAGGTGTTGGAGAGTGAGGGTCCTTCCCCCTCCTCGAGTATCACTATTGTATGGTCAGGCCACCCAAGGTGGCTATTCTCGTCTTCTCTGTACATCTCCTGCCCCACCAGTGCCTGCTTCACCTATACCCTACTTACCTGACTGACCTTCCTACATACTTGCTCCTGGCCCCAGCTAGTGACTGTTCTAACTTTAGATTAGAGCATCTCCACTATGATAGCTTATCAAAGGGAAAGTGAGGGGCGTGCCCCTCTGCTGGTTTCCCTGATAACCGATGGGCTGACCTGATGTCAGTTCCGCCTCTAACTGGTAATCTCCCCCTGCCACTGGGAGCAAAGACTGCCGCCATGTCCTGCCCCACCTCTGCTGCACATAGCGGGATGTCACTCCAGGACCTTGCTTCAGACATGTAAGGTCCCCCATCCTTTAAACCACTGATGTCTCTTTTGCTGACTCCGGCTTTTTCTTTGGTCTTGATGCTAAGCAAGTACAGGCTTTGCAGACCTGTAGGATACAGCCCAACAAATATGGACTCATTATTTCTTTTAATTCAATGCTTCTTTGTCCTTTTGACATAGCCGCATCCGTCTTTGAGCACTTCCTTGCTGTCTGGCACAAGATGTTTCCATATCACCTTCTACTTTCCCTGCCTCAGACCAGGAGCCAGTCGTGTTCATAAGAAGCCCTGGTTTCTTTGAGTGGGAAATGTTATTTGGAAACAAAGAACTGAGTGTGAGGTATGCTCATTACTACTGGAGTATCATTGCTTCTGGCCCTTTTTATAGACAGAGCTAGAAAAAAACAATTAAATGATGAATTCATAATGCTTCCTTAATTTGAACAAAAAATGGCCCCAAACCTTAATTCTCCCATTCCGTGTATGTCTTTTCCTTATCCCACAGTGAAAACCTTGGTTTCTGACATCAATATTTTTACTTGTTTATACTGTTATACGTTAAACACAATTTAGTTTTGGAAACACAACAATCAATAATACTATCAATTATGAACCTTAAGTAAAGTTCATACTTTATAATTCTTTAAAATTATAAAGATATCTTTATAATTCTTTTGACCTTAAGATATATTCTATTAATGGTATACAATCTTAGTATTATATTTAAAAGTTATTTGAATTAATTCATTTTTCTGTGTGGCTATGTTATGTATGTAGTATACAGTAACATTCACTTCTTCCTGTATTTAATGTTAAGGTTTTATCTTATCTTTCTTTTTATTGAATTTTATGTTTGAATATGTAAAAAATGCATAGCTTAAAAGTAAAAACTAGTAAAACAGTTCTAATCAGGGAAATTGTGCTTGCACCCTTATTCCCTATACCCCACTCATCCACCCTTACAGGCAGCTGTATTAATGAGTTTTAGATTTATTGTTCTTGACTTTCTTTTTGCAAAAATAAGGGAATATATACATATATGTTTTTATTTCCTCTTCTTTCTTATACAAAAGAGCATACCATGAGCGTTCTTTTGCACTTTTCTTTTTATCATTTGACAATATAGTCTTCAAATTATTCCATATTAGTTCATAGAGATCTTCCTCATTCTTTTTTTATGTGTTTTTTCTATATTTATAATAATGAAATAAACCTGCTTCCTCATTCTTTTTGATGGCTGCATAGTATTCTGTTGTACAGATGCACCATAATTTATTTGTAATGCCCTATGGATAGGCGTGTGGGTTGTTCCTAATACTTTATTACAAATAATATAATGAATAACTTGTAATGAATAACTTTTTTTTTGTATTTGAGAAGGTATATTTTCAGGGTAAATTTCTAGCAGTGGGATTGATGGGTCAAAGGGTTAATGCATAGGTAATTTTGCTAGGAAATGCCAAATTTCCCTCCCTATGGGTTGTACCATTTTGCCTTCCCACCAGCAATATATGAAAGTCCTTTTTTTCCCCATAGTCTGGCCATAAAGTATATCATCAAAGTCTTGACTTTTTTGTCAGATAGTTGAGAAATTCTACCTCAGTATAATTTTAATTTGCATTTCTCTTATTATGAATGAAATTGAGCATTATTAATATATTTAAAAGGCCACTTATGTATCTTTTTCCATGAACTACCTGCTCATGTCTTTTACTTTCTAGTAGGTTTTTAATGTGTATTCTAAAAATCATCAAATGCGATTTATAACATTGGAGTTTACAAAAGACTTTCACAAGTCATCTTTTTGATGCTAAAAGATTTTGAAAACCTCAGAAAGGATAAGGACAGCACTGCTGAACTAGAACAGTTTCAAAGGTAGTCTTATTAATCTGGAAAATACAGAGTACCTGAAATTATATGCATGGACTATCTTGTCTGATGGTGTTAGAAAACTTGAACAGAATATTTCATGTAGAAGATTATTAACACTGGCTGAGGGAGGGTTGTCACATCTTCATAATCATTTAATAAATATTCTCAGAAGTCTAAAATTGTCACAGAAAGCCTGACTTGTTTCCTGCTTACAGTTGCACCTAAAAGGAGCCTTGAGATGGAAATGGGGGGTGACAGAATAGCAGGTACACCTATGAAATATCACAGTCTGATGAGTTTGTTCCCTTGTCTACTTCTGCGGTTTGTTTTTGAATTTTTGCTTTTATTCCTGTTTTTATTCAGAAAGTAACTTGAACTCTCCCCAGTATTTGTAATGATTGCTAAGTCCAGCCATTTTCCTTAACAGGTTCCCTGATAGGAATCTTTCATTTAGCAAAACCAAACCTCTAAAGGCAAGAGGGGTTGAACTATTGGAATTACTGCTTGGCAAATGCAGAAGAGTCAACCCTGCCACACTGTGACCCAGAGAAAGATTTTTGGAAAATAAGGATCATTCTCTTCAGTTGAAATAAAACTGCTCTGCAAGGAATCAAATTGGCCTTTTGTCAGCATGATCGTCATGAGTCAAGAGAAAGATGAATGTGCTCTGTCCACAAATGAAGTTGGCCAAGCAAACTGGGGAAGGATGGGGGTTGGAAAGAACCTCACCAGCTTCCCCATTGATCTGAAAATCACGTCGAAGATATATGGTGAGAGAGAGCACACATCTCTAGTCTACAAACTGCTTTCGCTCACGGGCAGGAAGACGGAAAGACTATCGTGTCTCGTTAGTACAATCCTTAGAAATCATGCCAAAAATGTACACACAGTTGAAATGGAGGGGAATGAATGACTCAGAATTTCTCATGAAGGATGCAAAGCAGTTACCCTCTGGGGCATTTCCTTGACTAAAGCTGAGGTCAGAAAAGACAAACCATAGTTACCATGTGAAGGTAAAGCACTGACCACAGGGAGTGAAGTGCTCGAGACCTCAGAATTTCTATAGGACAGGTTTGAAGGTTACAAGGGTAACCGACAGTGCCTATAATAAATACGAGAGAGAAGATATAGATTACAGGGAGATTACAGGAGATTAAGAGTTGGATGCAGGAGAATTTTCATATATTTTTAAATCAACTTGATTAAGTATAATTTATAAACAATAAAATGCACACATTTTAAAGGTACAGTTTGAAGAATTTTGACAAAAGGGTATGTGCATGCCGCCACCACTATCCAGATATAGGCATTTCCATCATCCTCAAAGTTTCTCTTTTTGCCCCTTCTTATTCCTGGGCTAAGGTAACCACTGATGTGCATTTTGTCACCAGAGATTAAATTGAACTTTACTGTGAGTTTCATGTGCATGGAATCATGCAGTATTTGTGTCATGCATTTGTGTCATGCTTCCTTCACTCAGCATAACAATTTGGGATTCATTCTTGCTGCTACTTATATCAGCAGTTAGTTCTTTTTATTTATCCTTTGTCTGGGTGTACAACAATTTGTTTATCCATTCACATTTTTTTTTTTTTTTTGCGTTACCCGGGCCTCTCACTGTTGTGGCCTCTCCCGTTGCGGAGCACAGGCTGCGGAGGTGCAGGCTCAGCGGCCATGGCTCACGGGCCCAGCCGCTCCGCGGCATGTGGGATCTTCCCGGACCGGGGCGCGAACCCGTGTCCCCTGCATCGGCAGGCGGACTCTCAACCACTGCGCCACCAGGGAAGCCCCTATCCATTCACATATTGATGGACATTTGAGCTGTTTGTAGTTTGGGGCTACTAGAAAGAAAGTTGCTATGAATATTTAGGTACAAGTCTTTGTGCAGGCATGTTTTCATTTCTCTTCGATGAACACCTAGGAGTGGAGTTTCAGTGTCATACGGTAGACATATGTTTATCTTTATAAGAAACTGCCCAAGCATTCTCTGAAATGGTTGTACTGTTCTACATTCCCACCAGCGATGAATAAGAGTTCTGGTCACTCTACATCCTCTCCATCACTTGGTATCTGTAGTCTTTTAATTTTAGATATTCTGATGGTATCTTGATTTGCATTTCCTTGATAACTAATGTTTCTCTAGCACCTTTTAATGTAATTATTGGCTATTTATGTATGTCCTTTTCATATTTTTTGCCCATTAACAAATGGGTTGTTTGCCTTGTTATTGTTGTAAAATCGCTTTATAAATATTCTTGTTACAAATGCTTTATCAGATACGTGTAGTGCTAATATTGTCTTGTAGTCTGTGTCTTGCACAGGGGGCTATTGGTGGACCCCAAAAAATGAACCCAAACTAGAGACATGAAGAAACACATTTTCCAAGAGAACGTGGCTCTTGAATTTAGACTTTAAAGAAGAAGTCAGTACGTAGGTAAGTAGAATGGTGTTAAGGCCCCCATGGTGGAACTTTCTACTTTTTTAATTTTTAAAAAGTTTTATACAATTTTTAAAGGTTACTTTCCATTTACAATTATTACAAAATATTGGCTGTCTTCCCTGTGTTGTACAATATATCCTTGAGCCTCTCTTACACCCAGTAGTTCGTACCTTCCACTCCCTCACCCCTATGTTGCCCCTCCCCCTCCACCGGTAACCACTAGTTTGTTCTCTATATATGTGAGTCTGCTTCTTTTTTTGAGGTATTCACTTGTTTGTTGTATTTTTTAGATTCCACATATAAGTGGTATCATACAGCATTTGTTTTTCTCTGTCTGACATATTTCACTTAGCATAATGCCCTCAAAGTCTATCCATGTTTCTGCAAACGGCAAAATTCCATTCTTTTTTTATGGCTAAGTAGTATTCCATTATATATATATGCCACATCTTCTTTGTCAATTCATCTGTTGATAGACACTTCGGTTGCTTCCATACCTTGGCAATTTAAATAATGCTGCTGTGAATGTTGTGGTGCATGTACCTTTTCAAATTTTTTTGTTTGTTTGTTTCTTTTGGATATATAAATAAATGTAGGGAGTTCCCTGGTGGTCCAGTGGTTAAGACTCTGTGCTTCCATTGCAGAGGGCACGGGTTCGATCCCTGGTCAGGGGACTAAGATCTCTGCGTACCACATGGCGCGGCCAAAAAATAAGTAAAAAAGATTGTTTAAATGTATATGTAAATTGGTTCAGCCACTGTGGAAGACAGTACAGAGGTTTCTTCAAAAACTAAAAATAGAACTACCATATGACCCAGCAATTCCACTCCTGAGTGTATATCCAAAAGAAACATGGTAGACTTTCTTTCTTCTCTCATAGATAAAGCTTCAATCCAGGCTGATTATATCCAGGTGTGGATATCATTAAATTAATTGATACTAATATTTGAATCACTAATAAATATATCCCTCCAAAGGGCTATTTGAAACTAGAAATAACAATTTGCTTACCAAATTACTTTCTATTTACTTTTTTCCATAAATCTGCAAGTGGTGAAGTTATAGAGGAGGAATTTGGGGGTAGGTAACTTCTGGTTTTGCCTATAAATATTTGTCAATAAGCGTCTGTCAATAAACATAAATTCATAGGTTAGGCCAACCCTAAGCAACACTTAAGCAATTTGTTTCAACTTCCTTCGTCACCATATTAACAATGAACTAACCATGCTCTGTAAACAGTTATTCTCAAAGTGCTAAAATAATATATCTATGAGTCAGCTGGACAGACCATGGCCTTGATGAACTTTCGCTTCGTTCCCTTTACTGTAGTAGCAGCTAGAAATATGAAGTGAAGAAACTCACTAATTCCTGGTCACAGAAGCTGGGACATAATAGTGGCTCTTTCTTTGGAGGAGTTGTTTTTCTATTGGTGTTGCCAGGAAGTGAGCCCTTTCCTTCCAAAATGATGGGGATTCCTGAGGTAGGTAATAGATAGATGTATAGATGGGTAAATGAGTGGATGTAAGGCTAACCAGCCAGCCAGAGGGGCTTTTATCTATCTATCTTATAAGATCATTAGATGAAGGAGACATGGAAAGAGTATGCATTGAATGGGAAGGAGTGAAAAGAGAAATCAAGAGATAATAGATAATTGTTGTTAGCAGATAAGAAAAGGAGAAATAAAAGCACACAGAAGAAACTATTTACAGCAGAGGACCACATGCCTCTTTCAACATATACAACCACAGAGACTATGAAAGGGTAAAGTTGTTGAGAGCTGGTTTAGCAGCCAGCCTTGCTGTACAGTCTCTGATGAGAGGGTGATGGGCAAGGTCCTAAGGCAGGAGAGACAAATAACCTTTGCTTGTTCTCTTCCTTCTGTACTCCACTCTCCTGTATTGTATCCAGAGGTCTCCTGGTGAAAGGAAAAGAGGTGAGATCTTCATTTTACTCAGTACATGTTTCTTTTCTTTTCTTTTTTTTTTTTTTGCGGTACACGGGCCTCACTGTTGTGGCCTCTCCCGTTGTGGAGCACAGGCTGCAGACGCGTAGGCTCAGCGGCCACGGCTCACGGACCCAGACGCTCCGCGGCATGTGGGATCTTCCCGGACCGGGGCACGAACCCGTGTCCCCTGCCTCAGCAGGTGGACTCTCAACCACTGCGCCACCAGGGAAGCCCAGTACATGTTTCTTTTTAATTGGAATATAATTCATATAATATAAAATAGGCCCTTTAAAAGAATACAATTCAGTAGTTTTTAGTATAGTCAGAGACTTGTGCAAATATCACCACTATCTAATTCCAGCACATTTTCATCACCCCAAAAAGATACCCCATACCCATTAGCAGTCACTTCCCATTCCTTCCTCCCCCAAGCCCTCAGCAACCACTATCTACTTTTTTGTTTAAAATACTTTATTATTTTTAGAGACATTTTAGGTTTACAACAAAATTGAGAAAAAGGTACAGAGATTTCCCATATGCTTCCTGCCCCCCATACATGCATAGCCTCCTCCATTATCAACATCACTTGCCAGAATGGTCCTTTATTATTTTTTTTCATTATTCGTAGTTTTTTTAACAAAGGATGAACCTATGTTGATATATCATAATCATCCCAAGTCCATAGTCTACCATAGGGTTTACTCTTGGTGTTGTATATTCTGTGGGTTTGGACAAGTGTATAATAACATATATCCAACACTATAACATCATACAGAGTATTTTCACTGCCCTAAAAATCCTCTGTGTTCTGCCTATTTATCTTCTCCTCCTATAACTCCCCCCTCCCCGCCCCAAACACCACCACTGTCTGTCTCTATAGATTTGTCTGTTCTGGGCATTTCGTATAAATGGAATCAAACATGTGGCCTTTAGTATCTGGCTTATTTCACCTAGCATAATATGTGTTTCTTCTTTCTCTTTTAATTAATGAATTTTATTTTTTAGAGCAGTGATAGAAAAATTGAGCCGAAAGTAGAGAGTTCACGTACCTTCTTTCCCCACCCCTTGCACAGAATTCCCTATTGCTTTTATTTTTTTTAACCGTCTTAACCATTTTTAAATGTACAGTTTGAGTCAACGATATTTCCATTGTTGTGCCAGTACACTGTTTTTGTTTTGTTTGTTTGTTTATTTTAAGATAGGGTGGAGAGTAGTCTTCAAATCAGGGAGAAAAAAAATGTGCCCTCCCTGAGACCAACAGCTCACAGTCTTGAATAAGACTCTCACTTCTCATGATCATGCAGCCCCACCGGGCTTTGGCTCATTTCCCTTTGCCAAGCTCCACGAAAGGCCTGAGGTGCGCTCTTAGGAGCAGCGGTGACTCTCCAAGAATGTGCACGTTCCTCCCTGACTTTGTAGCATTGATTTCTTGTCCTCCAATTTAGTAAACATCTGAAGGAATTGAATTGGATTTTAAATATCAGAGGCTTATTTTTATCTTGAATAAAACTTAACTGAATTAATATTCAAAGCACTAAATGATTCAACTCTAAAAACTTGTTGAGGAAGTCTTCCTAAAACTCTTTTGTCTCCTCTGGGCACAGAGGCCACTTGACTTAAGAGATTTGGGATGCGGATGGTAGTCTTAAACTTTGGAGATCTTTGCAAACATCGGGGGTAATTTAGGGGTAATTCCCAAGTGACTGTATTACTTTTCATTGAGTATCTATGAGAGGATAAATTGGAGAGAAAGTATAAGGACATAATAAGATGTTCTCTGCATTTTTAGTTTATCTACATGTAGTACAAAAAACACTGGACTGGAAATAATTGCTACCATTTGTTGACTGGTTAGTATGTCTCAGGTACTGTGCCAAGCATTTTTATATGTTTTTTCTCTTTTCAGTCTCACAATAGTCTTATGAGGTAGCTGCTTTTATCATTTTTTTAAACATCATTACTGGAGTATAATTGCTCTACAATGGTGTGTTAGTTTCTGCTGTATAACAAAGTGAATCAGCTATATGTATACATATATCCCCATATTTCCTCCCTCTTGCGTCTCCCTCCCTCCCACCCTCCCTATCCCACCCCTCTAGGTGGTCACAAAGCATCGAGCTGCTCTCCCTGTGCTACGCGGCTGCTTCCCACTCGCTACCTGTTTTACGTTTGGTAGTGTATATATGTCCATGTCACTCTCTCACTTCGTCCCAGCTTACCCTTCCCCCTCCCCGTGTCCTCAAGTCCATTCGCTATGTCTGCGTCTTTATTCCTGTCCTACCCCTAGGTTCTTCAGAGCCTTTTTTTTTTCTTCTTTAGATTCCATATATATGTGTTAGCATATGGTATTTGTTTTTCTCTTTCTGAGTTACTTCACTCTGTATGACAGAATCTATGTCCATCCACCTCACTACAAATAACTCAGTTTCGTTTCTTCATATGGCTGAGTAATATTCCACTGTATATATGTGCCACATCTTCTTTATCCATTCATCTGTCGATGGACACTTAAGTTGCTTCCATGTCCTGGCTATTGTAAATAGTGCTGCAATGAGCGTTGTGGTACATGACTCTTTTTTTTTAATTTTTTAAAATTTATTTATTTTATTAATTTATTTTTGGCTATGTTGGGTCTTTGTTGCTGCGTGTGGACTTTTTCTAGTTGCGGTGAGCAGGGGCTACTCTTTGTTGAGGTGTGCAGGCTTCTCATTGCGGTGGCTTCTCTTGTTGAGGAGCACGGGCTCTAGGTGTGCAGGCTTCAGTAGTTGTGGCATGTGGGTTCAGTAATTGTGGCTCATGGGCTCTAGAGCGCAGGCTCAGTAGTTGTGGCACACAGGCTTAGTTGCTCCGTGGCATGTGGGATCTTCCCAGACCAGGGATCGAACCTGTGTCCCCTGCATTGGTAGGTGGATTCTTAACCACTGTGCCACCAGGGAAGCCCTGACTATTTTTGAATTATGGTTTTCTCAGGGTATATGCCCAGTAGTGGGATTGCTGGGTTGTAAGGTAGTTCTATCTTTAGTTTTTTAAGGAACCTCCATACTGTTCTCCACAGTGACTGTATCAATTCACATTCCCACCAACAGTGCAAGAGCATTCCCTTTTCTCCACCTCCTCTCTAGCATTTAGTGTTTGTAGATTTTTTGATGATGGACATTCTGACCTGTGTGAGGTGATACCTCATTGTAGTTTTGATTTGCATTTCTCTAATGATTAGTGATGTTGAGCATCCGTTCATGTGTTTGTTGGCAGTCTGTATGTCTTCTTTGGGGAAATGTCTATTTAGGTCTTCTGCCCATTTTTGGACTGGGTTGTTTGTTTTTTTGATATTGAGCTGCATGTGCTGCTTGTGTATTTTGGAGGTTAATCCTTTGTCAGTTGCTTCGTTTGCAAATATTTTCTCCCATTCTGAGGGTCGTCTTTTCATCTTGTTTATGGTTTCCTTTGCTGTGCGAAAGCTTTTAAGTTTCATTAGGTCCCATTTGTTTATTTTTGTTTTTATTTCCATTTCTCTAGGAGGTGGGTCAAAAAGGATCTTGCTGTGATTTATGTCAAAGCGTGTTCTGCCTATGTTTTCCTCTAGGAGTTTTATAGTGTCTGGCCTTACATTTAGGTCTTTAATCCATTTTGAATTTATTTTTGTGTATGGTGTTAGGAAGTGTTCTGATTTAGTTCTTTTACATGTAGCTGTCCAGATATAACATTGTATAAGTTTAAAGTATATGAAGCATTGATTTGATACATTTATATTGCAATATTATTGCCATTGTAGCATTAGCTAAGACCTCTATCACATCACATAATTATCATTTCTTCTTGTGGTGGGAACAATTGAAGATCTAGTCTCTTAGTAAATTTAATGTTTATAATATAGTTTGGTGTCTATACTCAATGTATTGTGTTTTAGTTCTGCAGGACGTATTTATCTACTAGTTACAAGTGTGTACCCTTAAACAGCATCTCTTTAGGAAGGCAATGAAGCTAAGAGAGATTAAAGCACTTGCCCAAGTCCCCCATTTTGCAGGTGAATTTAACCCCAGAGTCAAAGTATTCAAGCACTCTGCTGACCTGGGAGCTGGATCCAGTAAGTTCTCATCCTGATTAAGTGACTTATGTAATTGGGCCTCATTTGCTTAATCTGTATAATGAGGATATTGGACCATATCCATGATTTCTAACCTTTGGCTGCCTTGGAGACGTGCTGCCCCATCTCCTTTAAAACAAGCTACTGTGGGGAACCTGGTTAACTGACAGCCCCCAGCTACTGCCCCTGTGAATCTGAGGCACAGATTCACAGGGCACCAGGCTGCACCCAACCAGTGACTGAGCATGGCAAGGGTCCTGGTGCTGGCCCAGTGGGAGCTTCCTCTAATGGGCAGGTTTGGCTCAGGGACCCTCCATCAGCGGGCAAGGACTGCACGCAATGCAGTCTGAGGCTCTTCCTATCCAATCCTTCCCTCCCGATAGCCTTCCTAGGACCTGCATTTGTGATGTGAAAGCTCTCCCTGCCTACTCTTGCCCACATCCCATTTAACCTTCACAGAAATTCCCCTCAATAAAGCTTTTGCACATCTAATCCTGTCTTGGCATCTGCGACTCAGAGGACCAGAACTGACAACTTCCAACTTGAGTGGGAGGGTCAGGAAAATATTTCAAAGGGTCCAGAAATTCCAAGTTCAGCAAGAAATATCTTTAGACTCTATAAATCCTAGGTCTCACATTTATATGAACTACTACCTTCCAAATGAACGTAGATGATAAATATAATGTAGAGTCATTTAAGAGTGTTATTGAGGGCTTCCCTGGTGGCGCAGTGGTTGAGAGTCCTCCTGCCGATGCAGGGGACACGGGTTCATGCCCCGGACCAGGAGGATCCCACATGCCGCGGAGCGGCTGGGCCCGTGAGCCATGGCCGCTGAGCCTGCGCGTCCGGAGCCTGTGCTCTGCAACGGGAGAGGCCACAACAGTGAGAGGCCCGCGTACCGCAAAAAAAAAAAAAAAAAGAGTGTTATTGAATTTACAGATAGTTTTGTTACTAAGTATGTTTTCAACCAGTAAATTTTGAAAACATGATTGATAAAAGGGGTCTCCATGCTCGAAAATATTGGGAGCCACTGGGCTGGATGCCCACTCAGGGTCTGTCAGGCCTGACATCCTTTGATCCATGGCAACGGCAGTACAGCACAACGGTTAAGGAGCGGTGCTGAGAGCGTGGCCTTTGGCGTCAGACAGCCCTGGGTTTGAGTCCTTACTTTGCTTCTCACTAGTTACATAATCTCAGGCAAGATGCGAAACCTCTCCAAGTCTTTGTTTCCTCATCTAAAATGGAGATACTAATAGTAACTTCTGGATGGTATGGTTGTGAGAGTTACATAAGAAAAGTGACTGTGAGGTACTTTGCATCATAAAAATTCATTGGAATTATTATCATTACTCGTCCTTAGATTCATTCTGTGTGTTCATCTTCAGTTATAGTGGTTTTTTTTTTTTTTTATAGTTTTTTAACTCTTACTTTATGAGAACGGGAGATAGTGTTTCTCATCTTCCTAAATTACTTGGGTTATCCTTCCAAATTGCATCTCATGTTTAATACACCTCTATTCCTTTGAGCTCAGACCTTTGTAACCAACTGAGCTTTCATTTAATCATCTGGAATAATCTTGCCCTTAGAGTTCTCCCTCCTGTGTAAGTTCCTTTCACAGCCAATTTGTCCTTAATGCTCAGACTAGAGCCATAACAGCAACATGGAGAATTGAGGACAATCTTCTGTCAATCACACAACCCCATCTCAAATAGAGGATGATTTCAGGCAGATGTAGGGGTGTGAGGTTTGGGAGTAGGGCAGTTTTTTGAAGAATGTAAATAATTGCTTATTTGAGTGCTGATTTTGTAGTTGACAGCAAAAAGTCTTCTGGGGTGGCTCATTAGTGGCACAGGTGCAAGAGCAGCTGTTCTAATTAATGTATTAGGAATCCCCATTCTTGATTTCTGTGAAGGATTAGAGAAAAGCTTTGTTACCCACCTGATTACACAAAAAGACGGGACTGAGGAGGGGTAAACCAACAGGAACGTTTTTAGCTGGAGGTAATAAAATACATGACTTCAGGGTTAAGCAAACTGGAGTTTATTTTTCTCATATAAAATGAAGTCAGGAAACAGATGGTTCCTGGGGTTAGTTTATCAGTTCAACAATGTCTAGGATCATCTCGCTGAGATAATTTGGGCCTTTCTTTCATTGTCCCAGAATGGTTACAGGAATTCCAATCATCACGCTCACGATCAAGGCAAGAAGAAGGAGGAAGGAGCAGGGAGTAAGAAGTTCCGGGGGATCCCCAGCAGACCATCAGTATGAGCAAACCCTGGATGTATGTTTCATTGGCTAGCATGGTGTGTGCAGCCCTCAGCTAGCCACAGAGGAGCTGGGAAATCAGAATTTAGCTGGGCCCCTTGCCATCCTGGACACAATCAGGATTGTATTAGTCAGAGAAAGTAGAGAAAGTACATTGGGAAGTTAACCAACACAGTCTGCTCTCAGAGGCAAGCCTAGGGATGGCTTGGTTCCAATTTTTTCTTCATGGGAAGAATGAGAGGAGTAATAAATGTTATAGTGAATATATTGGAGATCAAAATACATCACAATCAACTTCAAAGAGGCGTCCACAATGTTCTTTCTCTGGAAGCTTACACTATACCGAGAAATACTTGTAAAACTTAGAAGTCATCTTCTTGGTCACGAAGAAATTTTTTTCTTTAACAATGTCATGGTAATATGCTTTGCTTGAAATTGCAGAATGTAGCAAAGATTCTTATGAAATTGCCTTGATTTCTCTGAAACAACATGTTATATGTAGGGAAAGGTACATCCTGGAATCTGTTTGAGAGTTCAGTTGTAATTTGCTGAAATTAGTTGTCCCCAAATTCACAATTTAATTTTAAGTTTTAAAAAAGATTCAAACTACCTCAGGAGCTTAAGCAGAATATAAATAGACCTTAGAGTCCTGAAGCATGCAATATAAAATAGGCCACGCCTCAAGAGTTTCTCAGGAAGATGCCCGCAACATGAACTTTTGGACCCTGATTCTGCAAAAATTATCTTCAGAACTAGGTAAAATTGTGAAAGCTGGGCAAGTATCTGGCTGAGCTTTTTCGCATTTGTATGGTATGTAACTACCTTTGTCAGAAATTACAATCTAAGTATGTAGTTTTCATTTCATTTTTATTTTAAATACTCCCTGAAAGTTAATCAATTATATGTTTGTCATGGGTAAATAAATATAGCTATTTGACTTGTAGCATATTTCTGTTACTTATATAATGCTCCTCTTCCCTGATATCTTTGCTCTAATATCTTAAAATCATTTAGCCATCATATTCTCCCTTTAAAAATTTAGTGATATTTTCAAATTATGTTTTTTATGGAAAACTTGAAAACCATAGAAAAGTAAAAAAGAAAACCTCAATTATTTATGACACATTTATATGCATTTATTTGTTTCAGCCCTGATGACCACACGTGTGGTGTCCAAGATGGGATGTATATATACAAAGAGATGTGCAGGGCTGGTATGTGCCTGGAACAAACCAACACCTCCCTAAATATGGACAAATAAAATCATATTACGACTTCAACTGATGCATTCGGTGAGAGCAGTCAGTTTTCAGGCCAGTTTGATAATAGGCAGCAAGAAGAAGCATTTGATCGTTTATCACATTGTGAGTAGGCCTGGTACCTTATTAGTTTGAAAATCTATGTAAATACATATTATAACCAGAGAAACTGTGATGTAACAGGACACAGAGACAGAGAATCAGAACTGGAATTTGGGCTTTCTTATCCTTGCACTAATGAGTTCTCTCAGAATGGATGTCCAGGTCACACAAGTAAACTGCAAACTCATGCAGCTAAAAAGCCCCCTTTTTATATTTTCATAGTTTGTGTATATGTACTCGAGAATAGGTTGAGGAGACAGAGCTGCTTTAAAATAATGCCCTTATTTCTTGCTTTGCTATTCTATCTTCCTCCCTCCATCCCTTCCTTCCTTGTAGGTTAGGGGCAAGGAGATTCAGTGCGTGGACTTTGGAATCAGACAGACCTGGATTTGAATCTTGGGCCGCCCCTCACTGGATATGGGACTCTAGGCAGATGGTGTAAACTTTCTCTGCCTCATTTTCTTCACCTATAAAATTGTCTCATAGTATTATTTACTGTGTTTAGGCCCAATTAGGTTTGATTCTACTACTGTAACAAATAACTCCAAAACTTTCAGTGGCCCCCATAACACAAGTTTATTTCTCACTCACCCAAGCAAAGTTTGCTCTGTGTCCGGGTGACTGTCCAGGGCTCAGCATTTCTTGTTGCCTCAGTTTCATGGCACCTGCATATTAACATGTTCTTGTATGATCCCCATGGCAACTAAACACTTCAGCCTAGAAGTGGCACATATAATTTCTGCTCACAGTTTTTTGTTTGTTTGTTTTTTACTAATAAACAGTTTCATGGAAATGCCTGACTTCAACAAGCTGGGAAAATGCAATGCTTCTACGTCCCCAGAATGGAAGGAGAACTGGAAATGTCGGTAAGCAGCATTAATATCTACCTCACTCTACTTTCCTTATCACCAAATTTTCAATGTGCTCTTTCTCACACAGAGAATCCACTCACGCTTTTCCAGGGAAACAACCCAGTAGTTCCACCTCTCTCAGAGTCCAGGATGAAGCGTACTTTGGATCCACATTTTGCCTTTCTTGGTCTGGAGCACCATAATGTAAAGTTCGTGAAGTTCCAGTGCTTGGCACAGAGCAAATTCATTATGATTAGTAATCAGAGAGAGTAGGTTAACAACAGCAGCACCAGTAGTATCTTGCCAGTCATGTTATAACATAACATCTCCTTCATTAGGACGTTTTGACAGCTAAGGCACCCATTGTTTTGGCAGTTGAGCATCTAGTCCCCCTTCTTAGGGAATTCACCCCTTCTCATCTCAATTTATGTGATCGAGGAGGAAGTATTCCTGTCCTACTGCTAAGGGTGGGTATGTGAACAAATCCTAAAGAATCAATTTATTCCATCTTACTGGCCACTAAGATGGGTTCAGAGAGGCATGTGCTACTTTCGTTGGTCAAGGAAGACTCAATCCTTTCCACTGGAAAGGGGAAGAAAACCCACTTTTTCTCTATTAGGGTTGTTGAAAGGATAAGATGAAAGTCTGTACCTACCAAAGGTCATCTTGTGACCAAAGTGAGAAGCTTCCAGGAATGAAGTCAAAAAAGAAGGAATGCCAAGAAGTGATGAAAATGAGATTGAGTTCTGCTAATAGCATTTGAATCCCTGGATTCAGCCATGGTTGGTTGTCTGGAATTTTCAGTAACTTGAACCAATAATTGCCTCTTTTGCTTAGCTCGGTTGATTTGAATTGTGTTACTTGTAGTGGTAGATTGCAAAAGTGGCCACAAATTCTTCTCCTCCATGTATTCCTACTCACTTGCTGTACACCTTTGAGGACGCTCCCACACTGACCCTGGGCCTAGTCATGTGATTTGCTTTGGAAAAAAGATGCCCACAATCATGACATAGAAGAGGTTTGAAAACCATGTGTGCACTACCATGTGTAAAATAGCTAGTGGGAACTGTGGTATGGCACAGAGAGCTCAGCTCCGTGCTCTGTGATGACCTAGATGGGAGTGGGTGGGAAGGAGGCCCAAGAGGGAGGGGATATACGTATACATATAACTGATTCACTTTGTTGTACAGCAGAAATTAACACAACATTGTAAAGCAATTATACTCCAAAAAAAAAAAAAAATACAATAACCCATGTGTGTAGCAGAGCTTGTCCTCTCTTGGCGCTCTTCAGGCTCCTCATCACTGCTTCCATGTGAATAAGTGCAGGTCACGTCCTTGCTGAATAACAGAGCAGAGAAGAGTTGTCTCAGCCGAGCCATCTTAGATTAGCCAGCCCCAGCCAATCCACTAACTCATCTTAGACACATGAAAAAGCCCAACAGAAATCAGCCAAACTTTTTCCAGACCTGAAAAACTTCCCAGAAGAATCATGAGCCAAGTAAATGATTGCTATTTTAAATTACTAAGATTTGGGGTGGTTTGTTATGCAGCAAAAGCCAACAGATGCATTTTCCAATCAAAGAGTTCTACCTGCTACAACCATGTTACGGTAGTTCTTTTATATCTCTCTACCCATCTTTAGAACATACTAGTTTTGTGATAGCTTAATGAGCATGTAAGTAGGTACTCAACAACTATTCCCTAAATAAGTGCTTGAAATGAATAGGGGAACTAAAGAGACAATGTCGTAGTCCACTGAACTGATTCCAGTGCTGAATATTTTAGGCATCAAGGAAGAAGTCCCAAGAAAATGAGTGTCTACTCGTACACTTATTGACTATTTGCAGCCTCCTTTTGGGAAATGTCTGTTCAAATATTTTGCCACCTCCTCCGCACTTTTTTTTTGGCAGGAGGAATTGTTTGTCTCATTGAGTTGTGAGAATTCTTTCTATATTCTAGATACAAGTCTTCCCTCAGATATAAGGATTGTGAATATTTTCTTTCATTCTTGGGCTTGCCTTTCTCCTTTTCTTAATGGTGTCTCTTGAATAGCAAATTTTATAATTTTGATGAAGTCTAATTTATCAATATTTTAAATGGTTCATGATTTTTGTTTCATCTTAGAAATTTTTACTTAGCTTGAGATCACAAAGATTATCTCCTGTACTTTTTACTGGAAATGTTAATGTCAAATTAAAATTTGTATTTGGTGTGAAATAAAGGTCAGGGTTCTTTCTTTCTATTTTCTCTCTTCTTCCTTTCCTTCCTTCCTTCCTTTCTTCTTCTTCTTCTTTTTTTTTTTTATATATATGGGTGCCCAACCATTCCAGCCTAATTTGTTGACAAGACCATCCTTTCCTCATTGAATTACCTTGGCATCTTTGTTGAAGGTCAGTTGACCATATAAGTGTGGGGCTATTTCTGGATGCTCTATTCTGTCCCATTGATCTATATGTCTATGCTTATGCCAATACCACACTGTCTTGATTCTGTAGCTTTACAATAAGTCTTGAATCAGGTAGTGTAAATCTTCCAAGATGGTTTTTCTCTTTCAAAATTGATTTGGTTCTTCTAGTAGTAGTTCTATAAAAATTTTAGAAATAGCTTTTTAATTTCTTAAAAAAAAAAAAATCCCTGCTGGGATTTTCACACAGACTACAATGCAACTACAGTTCAATTAGGGGAAAATTGATATCTCAACAACTGAGCCTTCCAATCCACAGAATAATATATCCTACTACTTATTTAGATCCCCTTTACTTTCTTTCAGCAATGTTTTCTAGTTTTAAGAATACAGATTTTGTATAACTTTCATTAAATGTATTCTTAAGTGTTTTTATGCTATTGTAAATGGAAATAGTTGCTGGTATATAGACATAGAATTAACTTGTTCAGTTTTGATTTTGTATTTCTAAAGGAATTTGTATAATTTATTTCAGTTGTCAAATTTACTGGCATGAAGTCATCATAATATTCCCTTATAATCCTTTTAATATCTGTAAGATCTATAGTAATGTCCCTCCTTTCGTTCCTAATGTTGGTAATTTGTTTCTTCTCCCATTTTTTCTTGATCAGTTTAGCTAGATGATTTCAACTGCATTAATCTTATCAAAGAAACAGCTTTTGGCTTTATTGACTTTCTTTACTGCTTTTATGGTTTCTATTTCTTTGGTTTCAATTGTTATCTTTATTATTTTCTCCCGTCTACTTGCTTTGAGTGTAATTTATTCTTCTTTTGTAGTATCTTAAAGTGGAAACTTAGTTTATTGATTTGAGACCTTTCTTATTTTCTAATATAAGCAGGTAAAGCTATAAGTTTCCCTTTACATGCTGATTTAGCTGTACCCTACAAATTTTGATATGATTTTTTTCATTTTTATTCAGTTCAAAATATTTTCTAAGGCCTCTTGTTATTTGTCTTTGATCCAAGAGTTATTTAGAAGTATATGTTTCATTTCCAAGTATTTTGGGATTTTCCAGAAAAAAAAATCACATGATCTTATCAAGAGATGCAGAAAAAGCATTTGATAAAATCCGTCACCTATTCAATCAAAACTCTCAGTAAACTGTGAATACAGGGGAACTTCTTAATAAACTTAATAAAGAATATATACAAAAAGCTTAGAGCTAATGTCACACTAAATGGTGAGAAATTCAAAGCTTTTACATTAAAATCAGATACAAGGAAAGGATGTTCCCTCTCACCATTCCTTTTCAGCAACATACTGAAAGTTTTAGCTAATGCAGTAAGAGAAGAAAAGGAAACAAAATGTATACAGATTGTGAAGGAAGAAATAAAACTCTCTTTGTTCACAGATGACATGATCATCTACGTAGAAAACTCAAAAGAATCAACAAGAACAACAACAACAAAGCACTCCTGGAATTAATAAGTGATTATAGCAAGGTTGCAAGGTATAAGGTTAGCATACAAAAATCAGTTGCTTTCCTATATATCACCAATGAACATGTAGAATTTGAAATTAGAAACATAATACCATTTACATCAGCACGCCCCAAAGTAAATTACTTAGGTATAAATTTAACAAAATATGTACAAGAACGGTATGAGGAAAAGTATAAGACTCTGACGAACAAAACCAAAGAAGAAATAAATAAATGGAGAGATGTTCCATGCTGATAGATAGCAAGACTCAATATTGTCAATATGTCAGTTTTCCCCAATTTGATCTATAGCTTCAATGCAATCCCAATCCCAGAAAGTTATTTTGTGGATATTGACAAACTAATTCTAAAGTTTATCTGAAGAGACAAAAGACCCAGAAGAGTTAATACAATATTAAAGGAGAAGAACAAAGTTGGAGAACTGACGCAACCTATTTCAAGACTTACTGTAAAGCTATAATAGTCAAGACAGTGTGATACTGGTGAAAGAATAGATAAAGATATCAGTGTAACAGAACGGAGAGCCCAGAAATAGGCCCACATAAATACAGCGAACTGAGTTTTTACAAAAGAGCAAAGGCAGTATAATAGAGCAAAGAAAGTCCCTTAAACAAATGGTGCTGGAAAAACTGGGCATCCATATGCAAAAAAAAAAAAAAATCTAGACACAGACTTTACACCCTTCACAAAAATTAACTCAAACTGGATCACACAGCTAAACGTAAAATGCAAAACTATAAACCTTCTAGAATGTGACATAAGAGAAAACCTAGATAACATTGGGTATGCTGGTGGCTTTTTAGATATAACACCGAAGGTATGATTGGTGAAGGAAATAACTGATAAGCTGGACTTCATTAAAATTAAAAAACTTCTGCTCTGTGAAAGACAATGTCAAGAGAATGGGAAGACAAACCACAAATGGGGAGAGAATACCTGCAAAAGACACATTGATAAAGGGCTGTTATCCAAAATTTACAAAGAACACTTAAGATTCAACAATAAGAAAACAAACAACCCAATTAAAGAATAGGCCAAAGGCCTTAACAAACCCTCACCAAAGAAGATAAACAGATACAAATACGCATATGAAAAGATGCTCCATATCATATGTCATCAGGGAAATGTTAATTAAAACAAAATGAGATACTACTACATAACTATTAGAATGGACAGAATCCAGAACACTGACAACACAAAATGCTGGCAAGCGTGTGGAGCATCAGGAACTCTCATTCATTGCTCCGGGGAGTGCAAAATGGTACAGCCGCTCTGACAGACAATTCGGCAGTTTCCTACAAAACTGAACATCCTCTTCCCATACAATCCAGCAGTTTTGCTCTTTGGTGTTTCAATTCCAAAGCAGTTGAAAACTTAGGTCCACACAAAAACCTGCACATGGATGTTTATAGCATCTTTATTCATAATTGCCACAACTTGGAAGCAATCAAGATGTCCTTCAGTAGGTGAATGGATAAATAAACTTTAATATATCTAGACAATGGAATATTATTCAGCACTAAAAATAAAGGAGCTATCAAAAGACATGGAGGAGATTTAAATGCATATTACTAAGTGAAAGAAGCCAACCTGAAAAGGTTACATACTGTATGAGTCCAACTATAAAATATTCTAGAAAAGGCAAAACTGTGGAGACAATACAAAGATCAGTGGTTGCCAGGGGTTGGATTGGGGAGGCATGAATAGACAGAGCACAGAGGATTTTTAGGGCAGCGAAAATATTCTGTATGATACTATAATGGTAGATACTTGTCATTATATATTTGTCCAAACTCAGAATGTACAGTATCAAGAGTGGACCCTAATGTAAACTATGGATTTTGAGTGATTATGATGTGTCAATGTAGGTTCATCAGTTGTAACAACTATACCACTTTGTGACGGATGTTGATCATGTGGTGGGTGCGTGAGTCAGGGCCGGGGGTATATGGGAAATCTCTAATACCTTCCCCTCAATTTTGCTGTGACCCTAAAACTGCTCTAAGAAAAGTCTTATTTTTTTGAAATTCTTTCTTCAATTTTTTTTTTTTTTTTTTTTTGGTGGATGCCCCAAAAGGCCAAAAGCAAAATGGGTAGAAAATATCTCATTCCAAAATAAGATGTTACACTCCTCACAGAACTTACAGATGAGGTGGTCAGACACGGGTTTCGCAACTCCCAGCACACACCTACCTTAGGGGTATATTGTTGAAAATGAGAAGGGTGAACTACTAGACTCCCGGGGGCTGAGAGAATCACAAGCAGCCAGCAGAGGAGATGCACTGCCTGTGTCACAGACGTTCAGATGGATGTTCTCTGAGGAACCTACAAAAGTGCCCCATGAGAGAGGAAGATCTATCCTGACAGGAAAGACTAAATTCTCTGTGATCCAGTGTTCACTCTTTGGGCTTTAGATTGTTTGACCAAATGGAGAAAACTCAGTTCAAGTCAGTGAATGGAGGATTGGTGATTTCTTTCATTAACGTGATCTTTTCCCTTTAGGACTTTGCTGCCACTGGTTTTTAAATCTTCTCTGGATTTTGTTTGCCTTTTATTTCTTAGTCTGCTTTTCTGCAGTGGAGGCAAATATTTTCCTCCCTAATGATCGTATTCTTCTCGCATGAAATTTATTCTCGGTAGGCAGCTAATAAAAATCCATTCAGCATTTCTCTTTGTTACCATTAATTAATTTATTTTGGATTGTTTGGTTGATGTTATTTTAAAATCCCTTGGCACTTACCACCCCATATATGTTCTATTAAACAGATATTTAAAATCTCTTATTAAGAAGTGTTCATAAATAGAGGATGTACATGTCTCTCCTAAATATCAGTTGTTATATATATTCTGATTATCCCATTATGTTTGCTTTCACCTCTCTCAGTAGGGAATTAGAAACTAAAATGTGTTTGGGCTGAAAAGGACTGGTGCTCTGTGGAGTGATTAGAAAATTCAGTGGTTTGGATGTCTAGGGTGGGAAGGTGGGAAGCAGAACTGATGTTCAGCCAGGACACACTGGTCCCAGTCTTAAAGTCCTGAAATCCTCCATTCTTGTTATAACAAACAGGCACTGCCCCAAGACCCACATTGCCTGGCACCTTGTTTCCCCGGGACTTCCCCACAACCCAGCGGCTAAAGGGTTAAGCCTGGCACACCTGGGGTCCCTGTTTAGGGGTGCATGTGCGGTATTGGCTGTTCAATATTATGAACATCATTAACCCTTATGAAAGGGATTACTACTTGGTTGGCATTCCTAAGAGAATCCCGGAAAACTGCTTATAATAAATAATAGGGGTTAACATCTATTGAGAACTGTTCTAAAGGCCTTATACCTATTAACTTGTTCGACACCCTCAACAACCCTATGCTGTAGCTATTATTATTGCCCCATTTTGCAGATGAGGAACTGAGGCCCAGGTCATACAATGAATACGTGGTGCAGTTTGGAATTTGAATTCAGGCTGACCCCAGAACCAGTGCTCTTTTCTAAGTCTCCTCTTGGATCTGACCTTCCATGATTCTCTGAGCAATACACATTTATTTGCCCATTGACTGTGGGCAAAATAAAGAAAAATAAGACATAATCCAGTCTTTTGCATAGTTTATCATCTAGTGAATTTGGTCAAGCTCCTCTTCTCCTGTTCTGGACAACACAAGTCCCACACAAATTCCTTTCTATGTCAGAGAAACTATTTAATGAACAAACTCCAGAGGAAATAGTTTTTACATAAGACTCTTGTTTAATGGTGTTCATTGCAGATTAGAAAGGTGATATTTTCATATGTTGCTTTCTAGGAGATGGGAAATAGTTTTTTTTTTTTTTTTTGGCTGTGTTGGGTCTTCGTTGCTGCACGTGGGCTTTCTCTAGTTGCGGCGAGCGAGGGCTGCTCTTCATTGCGGTGCACGGGCTTCTCATTGCAGTGGCTTCTCTTGTTGTGGAGCACGGGCTCTAGGCGCACGGGCTTCACTAGTTGTGGTGCATGGGCTTAGTTGCTCCGCAGCATGTGGGATCTTCCCGGACCAGGACTTGAACCCATGTCCCCTGCATTGGCAGGTGGATTCTTAACCACTGCGCCACCAGGGAAGTCCCAAATAGGAAATAGTTTTTTAATATAGAAATTTTTGCTTTCCACATTGAGATGGAAGTTATGGTAATTTTTTCATCAATATGAATTCAGAATAATTCAAATCCAAATGAATCTGAATATAAAACATTTTCACCCGTACAGTCATTGCAACACTCATAGTTTCAGGATGAGATACACATGTCTGTTTTCAGAAAGGAGTCATACGGCATTTGTATAACAAAATAAAGCATATTTCAGGTAAATATTATTGGATCCTCTAATAAATTTTCCGTGGTATAAATGCATAGGATTTAATAACAAGATAACGTCCCCCCAAAGCAAATTCTATTTTATGCTAAATTCAGTTAAGTTGGCTGGAGAATGATTAGTGAAATATGTTATAAAAGGCATTCATACAAGGAAAGAATGCATGAAGCAGTCTCTAAACACATTTAACTGTGAGGGGCTAACTGCTTTATATAATTTGAATGTATTTAATTTTGGAATTTTGAAAAACAAAAGTTGTCATTTCATTTTATCTACATTTATTTTTTGCAGGTGTAGCAAATTATAGCAGAGCTCCAAGGGAGCCCTTATTGTTATAGAAACGGATCTGTTATGTAGCTATAATGCTCCATTGTTGAAATTAGTTATTTTAAAACGTTCAATTTGTTAAATCTTTAATAATGGATCACATTCTAAGGCAAGCTGATGGTGGTCATATGAAAACTAAATTAGTTTTCAGCTGCAGCAGTTTTAAAGAATGAGTATTTGCAGAGCAGTTACTAAACTAAAAACTTAAAATAAGTTATTAAAAATGTTAATCACCAGAACAATGTTAATCACAGAGAGGTGGCCACTTCCAGTGTCAAATGCAATATAATCGCGTTCAGAGCAGTTAATAATACCTCACATAGTTCAGGTTCAGAGCGTGCTGAAAAGGGAAGGACTAGTTTTCCTCAGTCTATCATCTGAAAAAGGCATTTTCCTGGAAAGATTTAGAATACAGCTTTCATCAAGGTTGTGACAGTTCATGTTTTACTCCTGAAGACATGGTGAATGAATAAAACATAAGAAAATCTGAACGACAAGCTTGTCTTTAAGAAATTTTACCGACAACAACACAAATCCTGGATCTCATCTTTCAAACGTCGTTTCCTCGGTGAAGTCATCTGTGAACACTGCGAAGAAAGACCCCTCTCGCTCCTTGCAAGATGTCTTTACCACCCCGTGCTTCATCACAGTATCATAACTTTTTTTGGCCTGTTCTTCTCAAGAATGAGCCAGGGTGAGGCTACCCCTCCTGCTGCAGACCAGGAGACAGGGAGGCTGCTTCAAGACCTCAGCCCCGCCTGACAGCGCAGGGCCTGAGCACAAGGGAAGGCTCTCGGCAAACCTGACAATGAAAGAATGAGGTGTATTTGTCCATTGACTCCCCAAGCAAGAGGCCTAGGATTCTCAAGGACTTGGAGTGGTATTATGTGGACAGAAGTTCAGGTTAAGAAGAGAGGTTAATTAATTAGACACTACTTTTAAGTTCCTGCTGATTAGAAAGAGCTGTCAAGAAGAAGTAAAGTGCAATTTGTAACACATTTTGATTGTCCTTCCTCATGACCCTACCTGAGCTAAAATGTGGAGGCAGAGGGAGAAGAAAGACCGGCACCTGGATTGCAGAAGACAACTTGCAGATGGACTTGGGTCTCAGCAGAGGCATGAAGGGGAAGCAAGGGAGCAGCTCCAGGCTCAGGCCCCAGGGCTGGCACAGGACTGGGCACCAGAGGTGGGACAGGCTGACAAGAGCACCCAGCCCAGAGTGTTGAGGAGTTGGATCCCTGCCACCCGGGCCCTGCCACTGTCCTGTGAGGTGGGCACAGCGCTAACTAGCAACGGTGACCGCTACTTTAGAGATGGGGAAAAGGAAGGGTCACACAGGGCGTCTTGACTAAGGGTCACCTGCTGGTAGTTGGCTGACCCAGCAGGAATAAACTGTCAGATCACGCGATCTCACTACCCAGGGCGGCCTCGCCCTTCTCGCGGCCTGACTCCACCGACCACAAAGTGACATTTCATCCTAGAGCTTCGCCCATCGGTCCCCCGCTGCCGCCTCGCTGCCCTCCCAGAAGAGCCGGAGCGCGGGAAGGGAAGGGGAGGAGAGGGGAGGGGACGGGAGGGGAGGAAGGTTGCAAGTGCGAAAACCTGACACCTGGGATAGGCCGGCGAGCACCAAGGACAGTGGCGGTGGCGAGAGGGGCGCTCGGAAACCTTGCTAAAGAAACGCCCTGTTTTGCCTGAGCCAGATTTCTCTGCCCTCCCTGTGCTTCCACCAGGGTGGGCACAGCCCACACGCGGTTACATAGCCTTGACAGCATCGCCCCGCAATTCGTTGGGCACTGGAGTTTTCCAAGGCCGAGATACCCCGGTGACCAGGACAGTCAGCCCCGCGCCAGGAAGCCCCGAGGGCCCTCACCGTGTCTTCGCGACTCTGCACTTGGGACTTGCAAAGCCTCGGGTGCGCCTGAACCCGAGGGGGCGTTAGGCGGCCTCCCCCTTTCTCTTGTCCCCATCCCCATGGATACTACTGGCTTCTTGGATCTCTGTCTCGTTCCCCATTTTCCAGACCCTGATTCAAAACAAAGAACTCTCACAATAGGATGGGTAGGCTTCCAGCGGGGGCGAGCGAGGGGCTCGGACATTCAGTCATTTCGACAAATAATGTTTGAGTTCGTGCCCTGATCGAGGCGCAGGGCAGTCAGAGAGGAATAGGACACTGATCACAGCCTCGTGGGGAGAGAGACGCACGAATAAAGGTGACAGGATGCTGCTGCTGCTGGGACAGGTATGAACTGTTGGGGTCAGAACTCGGTACTTAGCGGTCAAGGACGTCATTAATAAAAGTCCTCAAGGCAAAACTGCCACTCGCCCCTGGGCTTTGGCCTCGGAGGCAAAGCCTCCTCGAGACTGCCGCCTGGGCTGGGAACCGCACCCTATAGTCACAGGCGGCCGGACCCAGCCCCCCATCCCCAGGCACGCTCTCCAGGGGAACTTCCCTAGCAAGGGAGCTGAAGGCTCGAGGTCCCGGAAACCGTGGCGCGCTCTGGACTTCCCGATCCCGCGTCTGCCCGCGTCACCCCTGTCGCCCCCACCCCGAGGGCCACCCGGCTTGGCGTGGACTCAGCCGGGGTCCCGCCCGCCGCCGGCTGGCTGGGGCCGCAGCCGCCTCGCGCTTCCGCCCGGCCCCTCCCACCGCCTGTTTCGCCCCTCCTCTCTCCGGGTCGCGCGTCCTCCGGCGCAGGTTCAATCCCCGCCGGGACCTGGAGCGCCGCGGCCCGTTTGCGCCCTTGCTCCCCGCGCCCTGGCAGCGAGACCCGGCCCCGGGTGTCTGCGCGCCGCCGGAACCTCTCCGGGGCGGCCGCGGCGGGCTGACTGGGCGTGCTCGGGAGCTGGGAGGCCGGGCGCCGCGGGAGCCGAGCGCATGCCTTCGCGGGGCGGGACGCCCGCCGTCCAGGGGCGCCACGCGCAGGCGGCCGCTGTCGCCGACGCCCTGGCCAGCCTGGGCAGGACGCGGGCCAGGATGGCCTCCCTCACAACATACGGTAACGGCGGGCGGTCGCGGGCTCTCGGGGCTCCTGGGGCGGGCAGACCCGGGAGCCGTCTGATCACCCTGGGAAACTTCGGGGCTCGGCTCCCGGGAGGGTCTGGAAGGGAGGGAGCCCGGCTGCAGCGCGCGCTGGCCTGCGGCTGGGGGACCGATGCCCTGTGCAATTGGAGGATGCCCGGAACCTGGGAAGGGGGGGTTTGTAGAAAGAGTCGGTGGAGTAAAATCGCCTAAAATTTAGGTGTTTTCGAGCTTCGGCACTCCAGTAAAATTCCGTTCGCTTCAGACCACCGAGGGGAAGGTATACGTGTGTTGAGTCCTTTCCTAGCGGTGTGAGGCTTGGAGTTAGAACTGCGTTCAGTCCTTGCTTATCTTGTCCCTGACTGACCTTGGGCAAGTTATTTAAACTTTTCTGTTCTTGCATATCTCCATCTGTAAATTAGAGATGAGAACATCTCTCTGACAGATGCTATGGGGTTAAATTATATGCACCAAAATATGTTTTTAATACAAAAATAATCAGCTTGGAAATAAAAGTTGCATGGAAATAGAAGACATTCCTTTCCCCCCTTTTTTGTTAAAGAAATATATTTTTTAATCATTATTTTTAAGGCATTGTACAGTTCTGAAGGAAAATGAAATCACAGTGTGAAGGTTTCATACTCAGCTAGAAATCCCAGACACTTGGGAAGCCAACAAGCCTTTTTTTTTATCAACATTTCTGCTTGCGTGGAAAAAAGCAATTCTCTTTAGTCCTTTATCAGAGATGCTGCCGAGACTGGGTTATAGGAGGCGGAAACTCAAGTAAGACCTCCCTCCCTTACCCTGGCTTGCAAGCAGTTGCTGTGATAACATCTAGTTTTGGCGTTTTAAACGCGGAGGTACTGAGCAATTGTTGGGGAATGTTCTGCGGGGACATCTCTGAGCCAGGGCTTGGTGGGAGGGAAATTGCTGCCCTTTGGCATGGAGGCTTCATTCTCCAGACCAGTGATGTCCCCTGCTCATTTTCCCAAGGTTAAAGGGGTCAGTCTCTATTTCTTGGGATTTAAACTGTGTAAAATGATCACTCAGGTGGCTCTGAGGGTTTGCAGTTGATGCTTGGGAACCTAACAAATTGTGAGCAGATTACAAATTGCATACTAGTGGCCTTTTTTTTTTTTTTTTTTTTAACTCGGGGCATTTTCTGCTGGGATTTGGGTTGTTGCCCCTGCCGCACATTTAATACATAACGTTGTCATTCTTGGGTTACCATTTGGGGCTAATTCAACATCCTGACGGTTTTTTAGTCATATTCATTGGCAGAAACCTATTTTTACACCTTTTTCTATCAGGGGGATCTAACTTCTGGTTTTTACATGATGTTAGGTTTCACATGCCGTCCTGTGGATACCGTCAGTAAGAGGTTTACGTACTAATCAGTTCCATAAATTTCTAGACGCTTTAAAAGCTTAATTGGGCACCCAGGTGGAGAAAATGAAGTCAGAAGAAGTGAATTGTTTTGGAAAAGCAAGTATATTTCAGTAATTAAAGGAAAAAAGGTGGCAGATCATTTTTTTTGGCAACTAAGAATTAACATGGGTTTCTCTTTAGAACCTTAAAGGGAACTGAGACAGATTTAAGTAAATATCTCAATTAGAATTTGTGCTATTTTAAATCTATTTTGACACACTCTTCTCCCTCCCCCATCCCTAAAGTGGTGAATACACTTGGCCGCTAAATGCACATTAGTTTCTTGGTCTGTAGCGATGTGACCCAAGACACGACAAGGTAAATGAGTCCATCAGGGTTTTCAACCTGGTGAAAACAAAACCAAGCACATTCAATATATTCCTCATCCACTGGATGCTGAGATTATTTTCTGTTGAGAGTTTGGTCCAGCTCTGGAACCTTCATCTCTCTGAAAATCTAACTGCTTTAAAAAAAGTCCCCTTTCAATTCTGTTGGATTTGGGTTTAGATATCATGATGGGGGATGATCTAGGTTTCTTGCCTGGGATTTAGAGGGTTCCATTTTTATATTCATTTGACTGATTTAATAAATGCCTCAGTCCTGTCTTTAGCACAGGGGCTGCCAAGAGAATGAACAGTTACAGTGTAGACCGTGTGTTTTAGGTTCCTAAGAAGAGAGAGAAATTTGGCTTATGTATGCATTTCATTAGCAGCAGCCTCCGGTTAAACCTCATTAGCTTCCCATCCAAATATGCATTTTTTGATCCTATGTTGGAACTTGTTTTTTCTGTATTTTGGCATGAACTTTTACTTTCGGGCAACCATCTAGACATGTATCCTCTGGAAATGTGGAATGAGATTAGGGTAATCGATAACTGTGATATGTCCTCTAATAAATATATGTTCAATGGATGATGCACTTTTAAAAAATTCTGGATTTTAAATGTCTCAGCCTTTCATACTCACTATTCATCTTTCTTTCCTTGTCCTTTACATGGTTTAGGTTCTTAAACGCTTTTAGCTCATTATGTAACCACGTGCATGAGACCAAGGAGGGTGACAAGAGAGAAGGGACCGGGACTTGATTCATTCTTGGCCGTACAAAAGAAGGCACAGGGGGCTGTGTCCCAGGCTGCACCAGGAAGGGACTTGTGGTTGGACCTGCCGGCCTGGCATCGAGCTGTCAGCGTGGGGTCTGAGGAGCTTATGGGGCACAGTGGGGGCTCCTTCAGATAAGAAAGTCCTCTCTGAGGAAATATTTGAGGGAAGGGCTAAATGAAGGAAAGGAACAAGCCATGTCATTATGAGGGGAAAGCGCATTCCTGGCAAAGGGAACAGTAAGTACAAAGGCCCTGGGACAGGAATGAGCTTGCCACGTTCAAGGCTAGCTGGAAGGTCAGTGTGGCGAGAGCAGAGAGAGCAAGTAGAAGACGAAGGAGATGCAGTCAGAGCCAGTTTTGTTGTTGTAACTATTGTCCCCTCATTTCCCTCCTGCCTCTTAAAAGGCTTCTTCTTTGTGGACTCCTGCATCTGTTTATGTTGGTGTTTGCCTGGGTTCTGTTCTTGGCTTTATAATCTCACTCTCAAACGTTTGGATGACATTGATTAGACATCTACTAAGTGAGAGACAATGGCCCTGAGGGCAAAGTCAGTCCCTTAGCAGGAGGCGTGTAAACTGGGGTGACAAAGTTGTAAGCAGAAGTGTGGGCTATGCTGGGACACAAACAATAACAACAGCACTTTATGCGGATTAGCTCATTTAAATCTCGCAACCATCTTTTTTTTTTTAATTTATTTTATTTATTTTTGGCTGCATTGGGTCTTCGTTGCTGTGCGTGGGCTTTCTCTAGTTGCGGCGAGCGGGGGGCTACTCTTCGTTGTGGTGCGCGGGCTTCTCATTGCAGTGGCTTCTCTTGTTGCAGAGCACGGGCTCTAGGCACGTGGGCTTCAGTAGTTGTGGCACACGGTCTCAGTAGTTGTGGCTTGCGGGCTCTAGAGCACAGGCTCAGTAGTTGTGGCACACGGGCTTAGTTGCTCCACGGCACGTAGGATCTTCCTGGGCCAGGGCCCGAGCCCGTGTCCCCTGCACTGGCAGGCAGATTCTCAACCACTGCGCCACCAGGGAAGCCCCTCGCAACCATCTTTAAGAAACTAGTCCAATGTTAGCCCTGTATTCACTTGAAGAGCTTGAGGCCCAGATAGGTTGAAGAATTTACTTAGTCTCAGCTAATGAGTGGGGCGCCTGAAGGCAGGTTGCAGAGTTTGGCTGAAGAGCCTGGGGCTAGGGGCAGTTAGGAAGAGGAGAAAATGTGCTCGTTCATGCAGACGTTCACCAGGTACGGGCAGCTGTGTGGGTAATCCCAGGGAGAAGGCATGGCTTGAGCAAAGGCTAAAGGGCAGTGGATGACCAGAAGTTCAGGACTTCTGACTGGAAGGGGGTATAGGAGGGGGGTGTAATGAGAGCCAAGCCTAACCATGCAACACAGAATGGAGTGAAGCTAAGAAATGAGAGCCTAGGACATAGCTTCCTCACCTGTCATTTTGTCTTTATTCAGGTGACTCCCGAATAAACAGAAATCACCAACTCAGAACTTCTTTCTTGTATGTGCTGTGCTTGTCTACCCAGCTGTCTGCTAGACTTCTTTACCTGTATACTCCTCTGACATTGCAAACTCATTGTGTCCAAAACAGAATTCCTCTCCCATAGCTGTGTCCTATAGAATCACTCCAGCTACTGAGCTCCAGCTACTGGACCATGGAGTACCAGAATAAATGAGATCTCACTCTTTCTCTCAGGATAGCACAGTCAGCTGGAGGAAATAGGCTCCTAAAGAGATTTATAATGCAGTGCTGCGGGAGAGGGGATGGGGGGAGCGAGGGATAGGTCAGGAAGAGTTACCTGGAGGAGACGATGTGAAAAGGCCAATTGGGAGAAGAAGGACATTCCAGGGAGGGGCAACAGCACGAACAAAGATGAAGGGGATAGATGGCGGGGGGCATAAGGCAGCTTCCGGCAGCATGGTGTTGGTGGAGCATGACATCCGAGACAGGAGACATTGGCCGGGCCAGCATGCTCTATGCAGTCACCTAGACTAGAATCCTGGGAGTCGTCTTTGAGTCCTCCCTTACCAGAATATACTAACAATGACCTTGGGCAAACCAATTCACCTCCTGTGCCTCAATTTTCTTATCTGTAAAATGGGGTCACTCTGAGGTTTAAATGCAACAGTACTTGTAAGAGCATATGAGAGACACATAGTGAGTACTCGGTAAGCATAGCTATTACTGTCAACTGCCTCTCCCAGCCCGTATACTCTCAACTACCAAGTCCCATTGGTTCTTCTTCCTTAAAGTCTTTCTACTCTGGTTTCTCCTCTCCCTGCCCCCTCCTCTTATGCTGGTGGAGGCCACTGTCACTGCCAATTTTGACTGCGGCAGCTGTCTCTCTGACTCCCAGCTGTCTCTCTGCCTCTTTCCCCGCCTCTCTGATCCCAGTTGCAGATCTGATCCTGTTATTCCTCTGCTTAAAACTCTCCAAGGGCTCCCCTCTGCTTACAGGTCAAAGTCTAACCTCCCTAGGTTGGCAAACAAGGCCCTTCAGAAGCTGACCATCCTTCTTTCCTGCTGCCCTCGGCCCCAGCATCCTACCTTTTAGGGAGGGAGGTGGCTGGGGGTGGCTGATTGCACCTGGTTTTCTCAGGTGTCTGAACCTTGGCCCATGCTCTGAAACACAGCCCCTTCCTCCTTTATGAGACTCCCCCTCTCCTTTGACCTCCCCATCCTACTGGGCTCCTCTCTTGGAACCTTTCAGGGTACTCCTCTCCCCAACAGCTTTTCATTTTGTACTGTAATGAGGACTCCTCTCTGTGGGTTGTAAAATCCCAAAGGCCAAGGACTACATCTTTATCTTTATATTCCTTGTGCTTAGCCCAGCACCTGGCATATACTGGGTGAGCAGTCCTTGGCTGTCTGATCGACTGAAGGACTGAATGGACTCTCGCAAGGGGTAGTACACCTATGCTAACGGGCTGGAAGTCATGCTTTAGCTGCAAAATAGATCCAAGGAGCTGTTTGAGGACTTCTCTTGTTTTTGCCCTCTACCACCTGGCATGCTTGTCATTATGCAATCCAGACACTCATGGTCAACATTGATTTAGGATCCTTTTTGATTAAGAAGCTGCAGCAAAGTCTACACAGATTAGTTTTTGACCTTCAGCCCTTCACACTTTAAAAGTTTCTTTCTGGGGCAAAATTAAAATTTTATTTTGAGCCTGTGAAGGAGCACTTTAATCTTTTCCTTTAAAACATGATGTTCTTTGTAATAGGCGTGTGGATTTTTCTATTAGGACTTAGTCCTAGGCAAACAGTCCGTAGCTACCAAGGAAGTTTCTAGAACAATTCAACATATGTTTTGTGAGTGCTTACTATGTGTCAGGTACTGTTGTGGGTTCTGGAAGTAAAAACAAAATTAAAAACTGTTCTCATGAATCTTACATTGTAACGAAGAGGCATGGATCTTTACCTTTCGGAAAAAATGAAAAAGAATGTGGGATTTTCAACACTGAACCAAATAGGTACAAGGAGGAAAGAAAGGAAAGGAAAGGCTTTTCTCTAATTAGGGTTCCTGCAAGGTCTTTTGGCCACTGTGCCTGCAAGGGTGGAATCAAAGGGAAGCTGAGATAATGAGTATCAGGCCCAGTGTTTAAAATGCAGGAATGGTGACTATAGTATTTGAAAGCTTACTGGAGTCTTTGGCAAACATTTATTGTGCTTTTTATGCATTAGGCAGAGCTAGGCACTGTGGACAGAAGGTGAATAAGGAATGGCCCTGCCCTCCAGGGGTTTGGGTCTAGCTCAGGTCCAGTGGGAGACTCAGAGGAGGGAACAACTCCTAGTATTATCACAGCTGGTCCCTGCCCTGCTTGTCTCCTAATGCTGCTGCAGAGTTACATGAAAGAGCAAAGGTGAAAATGTTATGAAAACCTAGAAAGTCCTAGAGCAATGTAGTACACAGCACTGTGGTGTGTTTATTGTCATTACTGTAGGGAAAGCTCTGTGGAGTGACGCACACTCTCTACACTTTGATTAATTCATCAACACCTTAGGGGAGACCTTCGAAGCCACCAGTTCCTACCTGGTGCCAGCCTGCATCTACTGTGTGTGCTAGGCACTCAGTGTTTTTTAAATGAATGAATTTCAGTCACAATGTAAAGGAGGAATTTGAGGCCCAGGGAGCTTAGGTGTTGAGATACAGGCTACACAGCTAGGAGGAAAGGGTTGGACTTGAATATTAACTTTTCTGTAAGCCTATAAAATACACAGCAGACACAGAATAAATCACACCAATATTTCTGAGGGACATACATATGCGCACACACACACACACACACACACACACACATACATCCCACACTATTTTGTTTTCTTACCAGTGGATTCTCTAGAGCCTTTTATAAACAATTTTAAGTGATTTACAAAAAGACAAAAAAAAAACCCCAACCAGATGCGGTAAACAGTTGTAGCTCACTCTGCACAATAAATATGTATTTGGTAAAGTAAATGGTATTTCCAGTACACTTGTGTAGGGTAGTAATTAAAGGAATCATACGGTGAATTTTTTGGTAAAGTCAATGCATCATTTGTCTGTTTGGTAATTCTTGAGTTTCATCTGTCCATATGTATAAGCAGACTTCTAATATGTTTTTAAGGGTTTAATGAAAACATTTTCTTTTCCTTTTTAAATTTGTCCTTCCTTTCTTGCCAGTGAGATGTTTTCCCAGGCTTTGTGGATTGTGGATTCCAGGGGAGGATTTTACCAGGACCTGGAGATCCTAGACCAGTAGCATTGCCACCACCTGGGAGTCTATTAGAAATGCAGTTGTCAGTTATATATCAATAAAATGGAAAAAAATGCAGAATTCCAGGCCCACCCCAGAGATAGTAAATCAAGCTCTTCACTTTAACAAGATACCCAAGTTTTTGCAGTCTCAAATTTTCCGTATTTTTCCAAACATTTCTTGCTCAACCAATCAGTTATTGTGTTAAAATCTCCCCCTCTGATGATGGATTTGTCAGTTTCTCCTTGTAGCTCTATTAATTTTTGCTTCATATATTTTGAGGTTATTTTATCTCAAATAACTCAGATGTAACATTTTTTAATATCTTCCTGAAGAATCAGACCTGAACCTTTTATCATTGTTTATTGACTGTCTTTATCCTTAATAATTGCTTTTTGTCTTAAAGCCTTTTTCATCTAAAACTAACATAGCTACTCTAGCTTTATTTTGATTAATGCTTGCTATATGTTTTTATATCTTTTACTTTCAACATTTCTGTGTCCTTATGTTTTAAGTGTTTCTCTTATAAATAGCATTTAGTTGATTTTCTTTTTGCTTTCTAAATCCATCTCACAATCTCTTAAATAACAAATTTAGACCATTTACATGTATTGTTACTACTAGTGTAATCGAACTTAATTCTACCATTTTACTTCAGATTTTCTCTTTGTCTTGTTTTTTTCCTATGCTTTCTCATTTATTTCTCTTATCTAAGTAGAATTTTTTTGTTAAATTTCTTCTCCTGTTCTTCCCCACCATCTGTCTCCCACCCCCTTCAGCACAGCAAACTGGTTTGGAAATATAGTTTATTTCTGTTATTTTAATAATTACCCTTCTACTTATGGTTAAATCTTACCTAACAAATTCTACACATATTCATTACATTTTGTTTCACTGACTCTAAATTTAATATGTTAACCTCTCCCCTGAATAATACTTTGATTTTGAGCACCCATCTCATGGCTTTGTATACTATGATTATTTTGCATTTTAGTTATATTTCTTTAAAAAAATTTCCCAAATTAGATATTATCATTATCATTTTATATTGACAATTTTTGTTTAGTTTTGCCTACATATCTACCAGAATTCTGCATTCGGTGGGAAAATGAAAATAGGCATGGTACCTGCTTTTTTTGCTGTGGTTAAGATGAAAGATAGGTTGAATGTTGAGATGGGCCTGATTATTTGGTTATAAGACCATACTGTTTATAAGTATACCCAAAATAATTTGAGACAAAGAAAATTGGGTTAATTTTGTCACATGTTTCTGTTTAAGTGGGCCTCTGAAAACAGAATCCCCGAGATGATGTCTATCTCATTCCCTGCAGAACCTCATCAAATAAATGACTGTCAAAGATATAGCACCAGATACAACAGGAATCCACCTAACACAGCTTATGATGTTAATCTGTCCTCCTCTGTCTTTGCCTTTGTTCTCAAATATTGGTCTAGTGTAAGACAAACCTAGGTTTTAATTCCAGCTTTGTGACATCCCTGAAGTGTGACTCTGGGCAAGTTCCCTGATTTTGTGAGCCTCTAGTTCCTCATCTGGATAGTGGGATAATCACACCTACCTTAAAAGAGTTGTTCTGGAGCACAAATGAAATAATGATGTAAATGAAATAATGAATATTTAGCACAGTGCCTGGCAAGGAGTAAGTACTCAATGACTATTGTATGAATCCACCACCATCTCATTGTTTTAGACATTTTTTGCAGAATTTGCATTCCTAATTTGTCCTACTGTGATTTCTGCCCCCTTTGCTTCTTTAAAAAAGCTATTGTACATACAGACAGGTGGGCAAGACAAATTTATAATTTAACAAATAGTTATAAAATGAATACTGTGTTACCACCACCTAGGTCAAGGATAGAACATTCCCAGCACCATAGAACCTACCCCCACTCCCTGTACTTCTTCACAATTTCAAACCGCTTTCTTCCTCGCCAGATGTAATCACCATGCTGACTTTTGTGCTAATTATTTTGTTACTTTTCTTTACTGTTTTACCATTTATATATGCATCTATAAACAATACAATTTAGTTTTGTTGTTGAAATTTTCATAAATATAATCATATATCATTTGGGTGTTGCTTCTTTCATTAAACATTATGTTTATGAGATCCATTGATAGTATTTTGTGTAGCTTTGCTTCATTCTTTTCCTTTGCTATATGGTATTCCATTTTATGGGTATCTTCTTTTTAAGTATAAAATAAAAATAATAGCTAACACTAATTGGACACTTTCTATGTACTACTTTATAAAGTAAGTGCCTTTATTATCTACATTGTACATACAAGGAAACAGAGCCCCGTAGAGATAAAGTATTGTGCCCAAGGGTTGGAACCAGGATACTGACTCCAGAACCCACAAAGTTTATTCACCTCATTCATAGTCTCAAGTTCTTCCACTAGGTACCTGATTTTGTTTTTTTAACTACAGTTGGTTCCTAGAGGATTAAATGGATAGTCAAGCCCTCCCACAAAAATCTAACATTTTTGTTTTAATTCTTATATAGGAAAACACCTTTCTTTACAGAGTCACAAACCTGTACCAAAACTGCCACAGGTTTTTGTACTTCTGCTCTTTGAGTCTTTTCAAAATATTGCCACCCAAACTATGCCCTAGTTTTACCATTCAGATTCAAGTCAAATTTCAGTAGTTTTTCCTGTTCAAATGTACGCACAGCCTCTTCCCAAGCATTCATTCCTAACTCAAGCATTCTGCTTCTTTATTGATTACTGATTTCTCAATGTGCTTTTCTTCTTCATTCCTTTTCTCTCCATTCAGAAGCATTTCTGTGGCTATTGAATCTCTCCCTTCACCCTCCTCCCCCCTTTGATGCCATTGACATTGTCCCTGGGAGGTCTCCTCCCTTCCAAAATCTTTTAAGGACAGATCATTAGTGAAGGGTTTAAAAAAAAATTAGGAATGACAAGTTTAGAGTAGTTTGATATGTTTTAGGTCTGGGTTTTGTTGATTCAGCTGATTCCACAAATATATATGGAATGACTTGCTAACATTTTGTGTAGCTGACTTATTTTTATTAGCCATGCCTCATCCCCTTCCACCTCCCAATCCCTAGCCCAGAAAAAGTGAGATAAGCATTATTGTCACCATTTTCAGATGGAAAGACCAATACTAAAGGAAGGCAACAGCTTGACCGAGTTCAAGGAGTTCATGTGCAGCAAAGCTGGGCTTCAAACCCTAGGTGTGCTGACTCTCAGCCCTGTGCTCCTTCTTTTTGATCACGGCAACCTCCACTGAAGTTATAACTAATAGGAAGGGGAAATGGTCCTTTGTTATCCTTTCTTTAATTTCATGCATTCCTTTGTTCTTTCAACCAACGAACGTATACTGAGGATTCACCTTATGCCAGGCAAAACACTAAGCTCTGGAGATAACAAACTGAAAAACGTGTGGACCTGCCCTTGACAAGCACATGGTTTGGGATACCCATAAAACGAGTGCAATCTCGCATGCACAGTGCTGTTGGAGGTGTGTCTGCTGTTCCCGGAAGCCCCCTAGAGAGGGGGGATGGTCTGGGAATATTTCTTAGAGGAGAAGTTGGCCACGTGCACTTGCTCGAATTAATTTTCCCCACAATAAAAATAGTCTTAAAATATTTTGTTACCTCCCTGTTTGTGGACCTACAGTGGCCTTGATGTGGCCTCTGAAGGGCTCCCACTACTTCCCCGCCGTCTGGCTCACTACCTGCGTTTGTCAATACTTTCTAGCTGCTTTCAAACCACAAGCATATCCGGACACCCCGGCGGATGACTCCCATTTCCTGCCCTCTCTGTCCAGGTACCTGCTGTTCTTTCCTCCTAGAATGTTCATCTGCAAAGCCATCTTCTCTAAAAATCCGCATTGCTCTCTCAATAAAATATGACTCAGTACGTTTCTAGAAACCCTTTCTCTTTGACTACGTTTGACATTCTTGATTATTTCTTTCCCTCGGACTTCTAATTTTCATCATTATAGATCAGAGTTTCAAAGTTTTCCTGGTATCCCATAACATGTAATATTCAAATATTTCCTTCAGGTCAGTTTCGCAGCCATTCTTATAGTAACTCTGTGTAAACTGTAGCGTTTTATATTAAACAATATGTATTTATTTTGATATTTTAAATCACGTATGCCCTGCCTTCTTCATAAACAATTTGAAGCAGTTCTGATCTCGATTTGAGCTCTGTTCTGCCACATGCTGTCGTGTGACCTCGGGCAAGGTGCTCGGCTGCCTGGAGCCTCAGCTTTTCCACCAGAGACGTGGGGTGACGCGCGCCCTATTTCACGCCGTGCATGAGACGATGTGGCTGAAAATGCTAGGGTGCCGTGTGAATGGGAGGTTTTGGTGTTTTGCCCCTCTGTTGGGAACATGGTCTGCTCACGGTAGTGAGGACTGCAGTTCAGCTGGCTGCTGAACAGAAAAGCCTTGCCGGGAATTGCCCCCACTTCTCTGTCTCCACGGCTGCTCCTCCCATGGTTTGGCCACCACCATCTCTCATCAGGATGACCGCAGTGGCCTCATAAAGGAGTCTTTCTGCCTCTCCTTTCATCCTCCTCCTGACTGTTCTCCTTGCTGCCTCAAAGTGATCTTTCTGAAATGAAAATGGGATCCTGATCTCTTGGCAACATCCAAACTTGTTCACGTGGTTTATAAGACCCCTCGTAGTCCAGCGGCTGTGCACCTCTCTTGTACTGTGTTCAGCTGCTAACTCGTGAAGCAGAGGCTTCCGAGTCTTCAGACAAGATGATAGCACTCTGCCTGGATCCTTCCCCTCAATTCACCCCCCTTTTGCCTAGTTCACTTCCCCCAGGAAGCCTTACCTGATACCCTCTAGTCTGGGTCAGGTGTTTTCTCACCTTCCCCTGTAACCCTCCCCCAGCACCCTCCCCCCATTATAATAAAGTGACACCAAACTGAAATTGCCTGTGTGACAGTCTGGGTTGTTTGTTGAAATGTTTCAATGCACCTAGCATTCCCTAAATGTCAATGAATGAACCAATGAATAAGTATGAGATACTCAGACACAGACAGCTGGTTTATTTACCAGCAGTCATATACTTTGTGGTCATGGTGTTTACCAGGATGTAATTAACCTTCTCCTCTTTTGTTTTCTTAAACAGACAAAGATATAAGCAGTGGGAGTTATAACCTTTCCTCCGCAACGACGGGCAGCTACTACAGTTGTGTCAGCCAGATCACCATAGGTGAGCAACTGTGCCAGTTTTTAATGAAACCTATTGTTGCCTATAAAGGTTGGGGGTGCAGGGCTATGGAAGGAGTGAGTAGAAAGGGTAAGCGCATCAAATTTATTTTCAGAGTCAGGGTAGATACTTGTGGACTCACCTTGTTGGGGTGCCCTCTTGTGGATCCTTATTGCTTTTGCATAGAGATGGATGGAGGAAATGTGATCCAGAGAGATTAAAAAAACAAAACAAAACACAGGTTTCCCAATTTTTCTTCATTTGCTTTCTCTTTCATTTGTGTATCACCTATATTATTATGTACTTAATATTAAAACTGACTCTTTAAGATTTATTTTCATTTATTTTAAAAGAATTTATATCACAACTGCAAATAGAAAATGTACATTTCCCATAAGTATAAGTTAATGCATACATGCATAAAATAACAAATCAGTGTTCCTGAATGCTAGCTATGCTTTGGGGGAGTCTGTGTATGCCAGCTGTCCTGTCCCCTGACTTCACAGAAATAAAATTCCATGTCATAGCCCATGGCCTTCTCAGAAACTTGAAGTCTGCAGTTTGGGGTGTGTGGTTCTCTATCCCTTCCCCCCTGGATGAGGAACCCCCCTATGGAGACGGTAGGATCCTGGCAGAATATACTGTGTTCACCTAGCACTCTCCCAGCCGCCTTCCTGCTCACCTTTAACATGTTTTGTTTTGGTCGAAAAGGGAAGAGTGACCATGATTATTTTTCTGTCTGCCGAATCTTTCCTCTCCTTTTCGCTTCCTTTCAAACTTTTCTTGATTTAAGAATCTTGGCTATGACTTAGAAACCAAAGAATAATGGTGATGCTTGCAGCTAACATTTATTTTGCACTTATCATTTGTCAGCTGCTCTTGGCCCTCGACATACATCATTTTACTTAATTGGGACTCTATGAGGAAGGTACTGTCATTTCCCCATCTTACAGATGAGGAAACTTGCTGTTTGCCTCACAGCCAGAAATGGATGTGCCTAGGATGCCAATCCAGGAATGACACAAGCTCATGCTTTGAAACACAGTGTCATGGTTTCTCAGACTCCAGCAATGTGAACCCCTGTAAAAAGAAGTAATAATTATGAGCCTCTAAAATGGATTTAAATTATTTTTATTATAAGGATACCTAAGTATGATCCAACATAAAATGTAACTAACTATAGACACCTTATTTTCCAAATAGCCATAAAAATCAAATCAAATTTGTAAATGAAATTTAAAACACTGAGAAGAGAAACAACCACAAATTCACCACATTAATTTAAGGTGATGGGCTTTGTTATTCTGCTGAAATGCAGTCACTGCTTGTAATGCAACGCGGTCCTGGCTGCAGCAGTGAAGGTTCTTTGCACTGAGCTCAGTATTTACAGTATTTATGGTAACTCTGCTGTGCCACCACCTCTCTCTGTTCAACCCACTCTGAAATCTCTGCTAATGCTCCCTCAGGTGAGATTATTGGATCTTTGTTTGCACCTTTGTTTGCACCTTGACATTCCCCTCTCTCTCCTCTTCTCATTAAGTGTATCAACTGGGGGCAACTTGATGGAAACACAAAAGCAAACTCAGGCACTAAAATTAAGTGGCAAAATTTGGTCCATGGTATGCACATATTCATTTTTAAATGATTAAATTGACTTTTAAATGAAAAATGAAAACAACTTAAAAATCCCTGTGGAGAGTTCATGGACCCTGGTTTGAAAACACTAAATAACCTAAAATGACATTCCTAAAGACATTAGTTAAGTAGTGGGAGGTCGTTTAGAGTTCAGAGAAGGAGGGTGACAGGATGAATGCATGTATGAAAGGTTATTTGAGTGGTGAACAGGATGGATTTCATGTGCAAGAATCTGGTGTTATGACAGAGTAAGTGGCTCTGACTGTGGTCTTGACATGAGACAGTAATGAACGTGGGAAGTGGGATAGAGAGGCAGGTCTGGAGGGAGAGGCATGGAAGAGTCAGGAGGACTAGTCATTGCCTGGATGTGCCTCAGATAGTGTGCCCTGAGACTTTGAGTCAGGTTGACAGGGAGTCTGAGCTGTTCATTGAAATACAGAGGTCAGGAAGAGGACTGCATGGCTCTAGGGTCCCAGTGTGTTGGGTTTGAGGTCCCAGTGAGACCCCTCACCTCAGAATGACCCACAGGAAGTTGGAAATGTGGAGAGAATGGGCAGGAGATGAAGATATTGGCATTCTCTTCACAGAGAGTTCAGTTGAATCTCTGGAAGAGGATGAAATTATAAGAGTGGGCATCAGTATATTGAGTGTGTAGAGGGTCAAAGACCAACCTTTGGGGGAAGCACAATTAGGATAGAAATAACGGCAGTGGTAGGAAAACCTAGCAAGTACATTTCTTGAAATGCCCAGAGAATTTCTAGAAGGGGAGACTGAGGAGGGTTAAAGTTAAAAGGCTGCCCTGGTGACATCCCATGTCAGTGGATGGTGGGAGGGGAGCCAGCTTACAAGGCTCTGAATAAGGAGTGATGAGCTGTGAGTAGAGACCTCTATTAAGACACTTGTCAGTGAAAGTGGAGGGGTAAACAGTGAGGACCATATGGGAGCTTTCTGTGCCAGGTGCTGTTCTAGTTGTTTTTCCTGTATTTACTCATTTAAAATGAGTAAATGCCACCAGAAAACTACTAGAGCTAATCAATGAATTTGGTAAAGTAGCAGGATACAAAATTAATGCACAGAAATCTCTTGCGTTCCTATACACTGATGATGAAAAATCTGAAAGAGGAATTAAGGAAGCACTCCCATTTACCACTGCAACAAAAAGAATAAAATACCTAGGAATAAAACTACCTAAGGAGACAAAGTATGCAGAAAACTCTAAGACACTGATGAAAGAAATTAAAGATGATACAAACAGATGGAGAGATATACCATGTTCTTGGACTGGAAGAATGAACATTGTGAAAATGACTCTACTACCCAAAGCAATCTACAGATTCAATGCAATCCCTATCAAACTACCAATGGCATTTTTCACAGAACTAGAACAAAAAATTTCACAATTTGTATGGAAACACAAAAGACCCCGAATAGCCAAAGCAATCTTGAGAAAGAAAAACGGAGCTGGAGGAAGGAGGCTCCCGGACTTCAGAGTATACTACAAAGCTACAGTAATCAAGACAGTATGGTACTGGCACAAAAACAGAAATATAGATCAATGGGACAGGATAGAAAGCCCAGAGACAAACCCACGCACATATGGTCAACTCTATGACAAAGGAGGCAAGAATATACAATGGAGAAAAGACAACCTCTTCAATAAGTGGTGCTGGGAAAACTGGACAGCTACATGTAAAAGAATGAAATTAGAACACTTCCTAACACCATACACAAAAATAAACTCAAAATGGATTAAAGACCTAAATGAAAGGTGAGACACTATAGAACTCTTAGAGGAAAACATAGGCAGAACACTCTATGACATAAATCACAGCAAGATCCTTTTTGACCCATCTCCTAGAGAAATGGAAATAAAAACAAAAATAAACAAAAGGGACTTAATGAAATTTAAAAGCTTTTCCACAGCTAAGGAAAACATAAACAAGACAAAAAGACAACCCTCTGAATGGGAGAAAATATTTGCCAGTGAAGCAACTGACAAAGGATTAACCTCAAAAATTTACAAGCAGCTCATGCAGCTCAACATCAAAAAGCAAACAACCCAATCCAAAAATGAGCAGAAGACCTAAATAGACATTTCTCCAAAGAAGATGTATAGATTGCCAACAAACACATGAAAGAATGCTCAACATCACTAATCATTAGAAAAATGCAAATCAAAACTACAATGAGGTATCACCTCACACCAGTCAAAATGGCCATCATCAAAAAATCTAGAAACAATAAATGCTGGAGAGGGTGTGGAGAAAAGGGAACCCTCTTGCACTGTTGGTGGGGATGTAAATTGATACAGCCACTATGGAGAAGAGTATGGAGGTTCCTTAAAAAACTAAAACTTGAACTACCATATGACCCAGGAATCCCACTACTGGGCATATACCCTGAGAAAACCGTAATTCAAAAAGAGTCATGTACCACAATGCTCACTGCAGCACTATTTACGATAGCCAGGACGTGGAAGCAACCTAAGTGTCCATCGACAGAGGAATGGATAAAGAAGATGTGGCACATATATACAATGGAATATTACTCAGTCATAAAAATAAACGAAATTGAGTTATTTATAGTGAGGTGGATGGACCTAGAGTCTGTCATACAAAGTGAAGTAAGTTAGAAAGAGAAAAACAAATTCTGTATGGAAATCTAAAAAAAAAAAAAAAAGTGGTTCTGAAGAACCTAGGGGCAGGATAGGAATAAAGACGCAGTTGTAGAGAATGGACTTGAGGACACGGGGAGGGGGAAGGGTAAGCTGAGACGAAGTGAGAGAGTAGCATGGACATATATACAATGTAAAATAGATAGCTAGTGGGAAGCAGCCGCACAGCACACAGAGATCAGCTCAGTGCTTTGTGACCACGTAGAGGGGTGGGATAGGGAGGGTGGGAGAGAGGGAGACGCAAGAGGGAGGAGATATGGGGATGTATATATATGTATAGCTGATTCACTTTTTTATAAAGCAGAAACTAACACACCATTGTAAAGCAATTATACTCCAATAAAGATGTTAAAAAACAAACAAACAAGAAACCAGGAAAAGGCAGACAACAAATTTCCCCCTGGAGACTTCAGAGAGAGCACGGCCCTGCTGAAATCTTGATTTCAGACTTCCAGCCTCCAAAACCGTGAGAGGAGAAATTTCTGTTTTTTTTTAAGCCACCCAGTTTGTGATCCTTTGTTACAGCAGCCCTAGGAAACTCATATAACAGGTTCTTACTGACCTATGAAATCACCTCTGAAGGGGCAGTGGGTATGTCACACCGTTTTCTCAGAAGGTGATGGGACAGCTGATAGGCCCTTGAATGTTGCTTCTGTTTCAACAAACTCAAACTGGCTGAAACCATAAGGAAGGTTATTATTTCATGTAATAGGAAGGCCTGTTGGGAGGACAGGTTGAGTAGGCTGCTGATGATGTTGTGAAAGACCTCCTCCCCTTTGCCTTCCTGGGAAAATCTATCTTTTTGATGGCAGCCCCAAGGCTGCCGTGGTTCCAGGAATTTCACTCAGGCACAGCGGTGATCAGAGAGAAAGGAGCTTTGGTGCCTCCCTCAGGTGTTCACTTGAGGAGCTGAAACTTTCCCCTGAAGCACCTCAGAGACTTCTGTCTCATTGCATGGGATTTGGTCCCATGACCACCCTTCAGCAAATCACTGACAAGGGAGGTAAGATGGTGTTCTTTACACCCATCATGGCCCATGTGGAGGTCAGGGAGTGTGAGGTCTGTCTGCCCTGAGTCACAAGCTGCGTGGGAGTGGGATGAATTCCCAAACAAAATGTGACTCTGTTGGGAGGAAGGGGTGTGGGTGGAGGATGGATTCAGCACAGTCATCAGGCAGTGTCCACAGCCCACAGTCTGTCCAGTACAAAGCACTTAAAAAATATTTATAGTAAAAGCAGCAAATAATTAACAACTTTATACTCAAAGTACTGGAGGGAGGACATCTCTGAGTCATCTAGCAATTCTTTTTTAAAAGCTCTTTTTGTTTTCTTTCATCTCCTGTACTTCCGTCCTTCTCTTACAGGATAGTCATCTCACACAGAAGTGTCTCATTTGTGAGGGAATTCCATTTAAGAGAACAGCACACTTCTGGACTTCCTGTTAATGTAGTTCCTTATAGGAACCTATGTCCTGACCGAAGAATTGCCAAAAGAATTGTCAAAAAATCCAATCAACAGAAAAAGTGACACCTTCTGAAATTTTTCTACCTATCCATGAGACCCTTGGAAAACTCCTTATTTTCTTCTTTTTTTTTTTTTTTTTTTCTGGCCGCACGGCATGGCATGTGGGATCTTAGTTCCCCGACCAGGGATGGAACCCGCGCCTTCCCCGACCAGGGACCGAACCCGCGCCCCCTGCATTGGAAGCGTGGAGTCTCAACCACTGGACCACCAGGGAAGTCCTGAAAACTCCTTATTTTCTGATAGTAAACTCCTATTTTTTCATGTATGAAAGATTTAAGAACTTTAAAGTTGATTAACATCATTTTTTTTCTCAAGACAGCCTATAATTTTGAGTGTTCCTTACATGTCTCTGTTTAGGATTTGGGGGCTAGTGGGTGATAGTGTTGGCATGCAACTCAGAGAAAGCTGAGACCCCTGCTTCTACCCCACCCCCGACCTGGGGACAGGATGGTGGGTGAGGGAGAGTGAGTAGGCTGCCAATGTGACATTCCTGTTACTTGCCTCTTGGGCACCTGGACACTAGCTGTTCCCTTGGATGGTTGGATAACCACCCACCCCAAATACTTTGACCTCATTGTTGGTTTTAAATTTAGGCTGGTCCATTTCTATTCCATCAAAATTATGCAGATCTTATCATAGCTCATTTGTATCAGTGACATGAATTAATAGATCTGCTAATGAACTCCATTTCTGGATTAAATGATGTGGTGATTTCCTAAAGTAAAAAAAAAAAGGGGGTGGCTTCTTAGCACTGTGAACAATATTTTTTCAAAATTAAGTATATGTTATAAATTAGCTATCATTTTATGAAAGAAATGGTAAAACCTGAAATTATGGAGAGTCCAGAGTTTCTTGGAACTTTTAACGCTTTCACGGTGTGTGATATATATTATACACCCTTCTCTGTATAATGACTCCCAAGGAGCTTGGGAATATGGAAAGAGAAGAGGCATTTAAGCAAGTTTCCGAATGAAACAACAAGGCGAGGGAAAACACGGTCCTCTAATTATCTTCTTGTAAAAGGATTCTCTGGTGTGAGTAGGAGGTAATACGTTTTCACATTTTTAATAAAAACATAATGGAGCATCAACTCAAATCGTGCCTCCTAGAATTTCATTTCTATGCCCCAGTACACTCTTAGGAGCTACGGGAGATCCAAGAGTATTGATCACAAAATAAACACACTAGCATCAGAGGTTTAGTCCAACAAACAGGATCGGGGGGCAGCCTTGGCGTCAGTAGCTTCAGTTCAGCCTCCACTGCAGCTGTGGCTCCATCGCAGTTCTGAACATTAATTTGTGTTCTCTGTGATTATCTTCAGAGGCTCCATAGCCCTTACCGGAGAAAGAATCACTCACCTCACTGTATTCCACTTACCTTTTAGGAAGGTGACTGACCAAGAAGAGTACAAGCAGTCCAGTCAGCATGTTCTCAAGGGTGTCAGCATTTCCCTTTCCTTGTGCATTCTGGTCCATTGAGATCCCTCTATAAAAAATTGTTCAGAAAGGAATAAATAACCTACGAGCGATTTGAGGGGGAAACAGACCCCGATTCCATCTCCTAGAATCCTTCTTGTTGCCTGTGTTCTCAGTGCGAGGCAGGGGACCAGAGCACCCATGTTGTCTTTGATGAGCCTGGGCTCGAATCTGTTATTTCTTTTTGTTTTTTTTGCGGTACGCGGGCCACTCACTGCCGTGGCCTCTCCCACGGCAGAGCACAGGCTCTGGATGCACAGGCTCAGCGGCCATGGCTCATGGGCCCAGCCGCTCTGCGGCATGTGGGATCTTCCCGAACCGGGGCACGAACCCGTGTCCCCTGCATCGGCAGGCGGACCCTCAACCACTGCGCCACCAGGGAAGCCCCTTGAATCTGTTATTTCTGTGTAGTTATTGACCTTGCAGGAGTAATAATGTCCCTTAGCCTTGGTTTCCTCATCTGTCAAATGGGAATATTAGTACCTTCCTGACAGGGTTATTGTGAGGTTAAATGAGATGGTCCTGATAGATCCCTTAGCACATTGCCAATAAGCATTAGACACATTGTAACTTTTAGTGGCTTTATCATTTTATGACGATGAAGTGGATTGTTCATTGCTGGGCAGCAGGCGTGGTTTCAATGTGCATGAGTTCCAGATTCACAGCTCTGGTCCTATGTCTCCTAATCCTCATTTCGTTGTTTTTTTCAGTCTACTGCCAGACATTTCCGCATAGATATTTCCACTAAAGCTCCACCTCCTCGTGTCTAAAAAAACACACTCAACTTTCTTCAGCCCTTGCCAGGCCAGTCCTTCTGATGGCCCCAGTGAGGATGAGGAAATGCACCATTCTGTTTGCCATAAGTCTTCTCTGACATCTTGCCAGCAAAAAACAAAGCTACCTGGTGGCCCCAAACTCCTTTCTTTCCACGTCATTGTTGTGTATCTCTCTGGACCTCTTTTCCTTTCTTGCTGCCAACATTTAAAGTTGGTCCCTTAATAACGTTTGCCTGGCCTCTACTTCACAGCCTCTTGTGTCACCTCCTTGCCGCTGGTCTAGGAAGAATTCGGTGAGCAGTGGGTATCTATTGAATGCCAGGGGCAAGAGCTGAATAGAGAAATTCTGGGAGGGAGTTTTAAAGATGACTAAGACACCCTCTGACCTTGAGGGATACTCAGCTCATGAGAGAGACACATAGAGAGAAGGAACACTTGGCTGTGAAGTGTGGGCAGGGACTGTCTGACACATCTCCATGTTCAAGTGGTTTCCCGCGTGGTGTGGGAGGGCTGCCCCCGACAACATCGGCCAGTCTGCAGGATCCATGCGTGCCTCCTCCCTTGTTGTCCCTTTTGGGCTTTCTTGGTACCTCAACACCCCGTCCCCAATTTGGACTTTCTCCCCGCACACCTCCAGCCCCTGCACACCAACACCTTTTACTGGGCCTCCCTTTACTGTGGTTAAGACAGCTTGGAGGAGTCAGAGGAATCTCCCCAGGAGGGGTCACCACCAGAGGAAGGAGGCCCAGATTCTGCCTTTTGCTGCCGTCCATTTGATTATGCCAGTCTCCACTTCACAAACTTTTAGGGATATTGCTTTGCCTAGCAAGTAAAATCTAATTTTCTTACCTTGGTATTTAAGACCCTCAGCTGTCTTGTATCAACCTACCTTTCCATTCTTGTTTTTTTCTGACTACCCTTACATTATATGTCTGAATTCTGTACCTCGGTTGCAAATACAAAGGCCTGCAGAGATCAGGCATGTAAGACAAATAAGTGAAGCAGGCTGAGAGTAAGGTATTAGGGAATGGTGGGGACTGCGGCAGACAGGAATTCCTTTACTCCGCTTTAAAAGAGTGGCTCTGTGGTTGCTTCAGCTGACAGTTGCCACATGGGAATGGGTCCAGTGTTGCTTGATCTTTAGGAGAAGATCAAGAGATTTTTAAAGAGAGGACAGAAAGCTGGATTTTTGTTGAGAATGCTCTAGACTTTTATTGTTGTCAATTTTAATTTGAACTTCAAATTAAAAAAAATGTGGGCTAACAAAACACATCTACAGAACAGATCTGTCCCTCTGATTGTTTTAGGTGGCAACCCTTGCCTAGAAGGCCAAGTTCATGCCATCTTTTCCACGACCTAGTTCCTCCACCTAGAAAGGACTTTGTCCCCTGAAATCCTGGGGAATGTTTTTGTCCCACTTTAAACTACTTCTTTCATCTTGCTTTGTACTGTCGTTAGTTGGAAAAAGGGAAAGAACATAGATTTTGGAGCCAGACAGATCTGGGCTTAAATTCTGCCTCTGGCACTTAACGGCTGCTTGACCTAGGGCAAGTTGAGGTCCAATTTCCTGTAAAACGGAAAGAGTAATTGTATCCTTGTACAGTTGCAGTAAGGATTACAATCACTTATGCAAAGTACCTAGAACATAATAGACTTTCAGTTATCCTTTTCATTATGATCACAAGTCTTATCTCCTTTATTGGACTCTGAGCTCCTTAAGGGCAAAGACTGGGCACCTAGAACATAGTATGTGCTTAATAAACATAGGTTGACTAGTTAACGAGATTCATCCAGTGTGACAGTTCCCACCTATTTATCAGTAACATGCATCCTTATCTCAAGTGGTGTTTGATTTGACGCGCAGCTAAGACTTTGGGGGAAATACAGAAGGAAATATGGTATAAGGCTTTGATTGCTGATCTGACCTTATGTGTTTGTCTTGCCAGGTTACGACATTGCTGGGCCTGTTGCAGTTGGGCTCACCCACTGGAAAAATCCATATGCACAAGGCAGACCCACTCTCCCGTCAGATCTGCCTCTCTTCGTCTCCAAAGATGCAGGCATCCCGGTATATCACCAATCCCTCACTCGCAAGACTGAGCTGGCCACGCCTCTGTCTTGCCCAGCTTCACTGTCCATCACTCCAGTGCCTTCTTACAGCAGCAGCAGCCAGGAAACCCTGAGCCAAGACACAACAGGTAACAGTGCTATAGCTTCCTGTTGGAGATTCAGGACTCCATGTGTTTAAAAGTTCCTTCATGCATTTGCCTGCTGAATGGATTGCGTCTGCATTTCTGCTTATGTGATGCTATGGACCCCAACAATTCGCCCATGTTCACTGGCCTTTAATAGCTTGGCTGTATCAGAAGGAAGGTTAGATGTGTTTAGAAATATTTGACCTAAGCGTTAGTTCTATTTGGTAAGATGTCGTCTGGAAATCAACTCTGAATCAGAATTCCAAGTTTTGTCATAGGACTTTTTGTTTAATTTTTATCCTCTATTTAGTGACAAGGCATTGATCTTGGATTACAGTCTTATATTCAAAAAAGTCATTTTTGAATACTTACCTCAGTTACTAGCAACACATGCTGCTCCACAAATTTGATCTGTGTCGTGGGTCTTCGAACCACTGCCCATGGGCCGAATCTTGGCTGCCACATGTTTTTGTTCAGCCCAAGAACTAAAAATAGTTTTTACTTTAAATGGTTGGTGTTTTAGTCAGTTCAGGCTGCTATAACAAAAGACCATAGACCAGGTAGTTCATAAAAAACAGAAATTTATTTCTTACAGTTCTGGAGGCTGGAGGCTTGAGATCGGGGTGCCAACATAGTTGGGCGAGGGTCCTTTTTTGGGTTGCAGACTTCTCTGTATCCTCACGTGACAGAAAGGGAAAGGGGCCTCTGTGGGGTCTTTTTTATAAGAACGCTAATCCCAGTCATGAGGGTTCCACTTTCATGACCTAAGCACCTCCCAGGGGCCCCGCCTCCTAATACCATCACATTAGCCATTAGGATTTCAAACGTATGAATTTTGGAGGGACACAAACATTGAGACCATATAGTTGGAAAAAATGAAAAGGATAAGAATATTTTGAGACACGTGAAATTCACATTTCAATGTTCATATATAAAGTTTTATGGGACACAACCTCTTATGTATTGTGTATGGTTGCTTTTGGGTGACAAAGGCAGAGCTGAGTAATTGTGACAGAGACAGTACGGCCTGCAAAGCCTAAAATATTTATTATCTGGCCCTTTGCAGAAAATGTTTGCTGACCACTGATCTATGTGATCTTTGGGGCTCATAACTTAATCAGGGCAAGAAAAATGTTTACAACATCTTGTCTTAAAATTTGTCACTTCCATTACACATTGAATTGTGGAAAGCTTTACTCATGCAAGGATGGCCACTTCATTGTTTTTATTTCTAAAGTCTGAGTTGGAGGTTTAAGTTATGCAAAATCTATCCTGCCCCTTTTTTTGGTTTTTCTACAGATAGAGTGCTTAGAGGTGAAGGTTTAGTTGGAGTAATCCAATGTGTAATTCCTGTTCTGGAGATAAATTTTTGAATGGTGACCTTCAACATTCACAATGACACTCAACAAGTCACAGATGCTGCCACCTTGCAGAAGTTCCAGATTATCAAGAGCAATCTCTAAAGCAGCAGATTGCAGGCTCGCTCAACGTTCAGAATCCCCACAGAACTGGTTAGAAATGAAGATTCCTGGGCTCTACCCCAGGGGGTGCTGTGTCCATGGCACAGAGTGAGCTTCAGCATCTGCATTCTGCAGGCCGCTCCCTCCGAGCTTCCTCCACACCCACCTCGGGGGACACCCTCGAAAGTGTCTTTGGTTAAGTGGTTGGATGATATTGCAGAGCGTTGGGGGATATTTGCCTACCATTGGCTCTGCCGTGGCAAAACTGAGTATCTTTCTGATTGTCCTGATTGAATGTCAGTTGAAGAGTAGAAAGATCATGATCTGAAGTTCAAACATTTTCCATATTTAAGTTTGAAATCTCCTGGGTTTTGATGTTATCATGATTGAAAACTGACTCTGCTTGCTTTAAAAAGTTCAGTAAAATCCGAAATTAAGAAATGAAGTCCTGCCTTTGGCCGGGGGTAGCTGCGAGGTTATGGCATTTCATGGTAAAGAGGACTGTGAAACGGCAGCTGCCGGAATAACATTTTATCACATTTCCCTCTGAGTTGGCTTTTTCTTTCTGTTTCCATAGCGCGTCACACTCGGAAGCAATCTGATTTTTGGAGGAGGTTTCTATTTTTAACTTGTACGTTTTCAAAAACAAATTAAAAGCCCGTATTTCTCTTCTATCCTAGGAACTTTCCATTAGCAATAAAATATTTAATTTTTCCAAAGAACTGGTTTTTAATCATAATAATTTGTATACTTACAAAATAAGTCTGACACTTAAGGATATATTAAACAAGCATGGGGTATTTTAAAATAGAAAATTATAGATGCTGGTGTAGCTTCTGTAAGACTCAATTATGATTATAGGTTAATTATTGCATTTATTTGATTTCTTATAGCAGTTTATTGATTTTAATAGTGTTTTTTGTATGACAGCTTCCAGTTTCCTATTTTTTAATAGAGTTAATTTATTTTTTTATATATATATATGTATATATATGTTGCTAGTTTGAAGAAAACTCTGAGGTAAGTCAGTTTAACTATAGCAGAATGTCCTACAAATTCCAAACTTTGCTAGACATCCCTTCATATTTCTAATCTGTCTTTCTTCTGCATAAACTTCAGGTCTGATGTAGAGGAGCTTAAAATTTGTAGGCACAAAATCACCATACAATTATTTATTGATTGTTGGAGTTTTCTCATGTTTAAGAATTCTCCAAACATATTTAAAAATCATTTTTCCATTTATAATCTCTACAACTCTACAATTCTAGAAGCAACTGAAAAAACACTGAGTGACTAGACCTTTTGAAATTCTCACTTTATTGAGCTGTTTTCACTCTTGCCACTACCTTATTCCATCATTCCTTCCCTTCATCATGTGACTAATTTCATCGTGTGTAGAAGTTTCTTCTTGGGTTGGACTTGACTTAATCCTGTTTGCTACCTTGTGCAGTTAACCTGTGAAACTGCATGGTGGCCCTGGACGCAATGCTCCTTCTTGGTGGCAGAGAATGTTTTAATCAGTAAATTAATTGTAGCAGGTTAAGTTGGAAAAACAGTGTCTGGCTTGTTTTATCCCTCCATTCATCCATTTCTCCATCCGTTCATCTATCCATCCATCCAATACATACTAAATTTCCACTGTGTGTCATGTACTGCAGTAAACCCTTGGGATAGAAAATTGAGTAAAGCATCACCCCATATAAGAAGCTCAAAGTCTGCAGGAGGAGAAAGATATGTAAATCAAGTATTTTAATTCAGTGTTATAAGTCCTAAGATAGAATTTTTCACATTAGGTGATCACACACACATTTTTGTTATTAAATTATTTAATTAATATGCTATTAAAATACTACTAATAAAGTGTTAAAATGTGATATAAAATATAACATTAAAATATGTAAGTAAAAACACATTGAGTGCAAAAGATATTATTAACTTGTTTCTTCAATTAAAAGAAGATGAATTTGAGAGAACCATAGGAGGAACGTTTGGAAACCGTCTCCATCTCAGATATTCTGAGTAGGTTTGATACTCAATTTTTGCTAACCAAGCTTTACAGCTTGCATCATCACTACCACACAACTTACATTTTTGGTCACTTTATACCACCAACTGATTCTCAGCCACTCTCTTCCATTGTTTTTGGTTCCCAGCTGTGTGCTGATGACTCCAAAGTGATATTTCCATGTCTTATTTCTCTGACAAACTTTAAAGATATATTTACAACTGCCTACCAGAACTTTCAGCCTGGATACATCCCAGACATGTCAAAACTTATGTGTCCCAAATGGAACTTTCTTTTTGGTAGTGCTCAAAGCTGAATTTCTTTTTTCCCCCCCTCCTATCTTTTTTTTTGTTTCTATAAATTTATTTATTTATGGCTGCATTGGGTCTTCGCTGCTGCGCGCGGGTTTTCTCTAGTTGCAGCGAGCAGGGGCTACTCTTCGTTGTGGTGTGCAGGCTTCTCATTGTGGTGGCTTCTCTTGTTGCGGAGCACGGGCTCTAGGCACGTGGGCTTCAGTAGTTGTGGCTCACAGGCTCTAGAGCGCGCTCAGTAGCTGTGGCACACGGGCTTCGTTGCTCCACAGCATGTGGGATCTTCCTGGACCAGGGCTTGAACCCATGTCCCCTGCATTGGCAGGTGGATTCTTAACCACTGTGCCACCAGGGAAGTCCCAAAGCTGAATTTCTCACTCTGTTTAATGGTGCCACAGCCCATCCAGACTCCCAAGCCAAAAACTGGGTGTCCTCAAGCTTTAACCCTCTGCTGGCCATCAGCCTCCGCAGCCAGCTGGCTAACATGTTCATTGCCTACGTTAGAGATAGCTCTAATTCGGAGCATCCTCTCCATCCCCATGGCACCATCTCAGCTCAAGCTCTCATCGTCTCTACCGGACTAGAGCAGCCTCCCCACATCTTAATTCTTCCATGTCCTCAGGGTTAGTTTGCCAAATTCATCTCTTTCTCTCTTTTCCACTCTACCTCCCTCCCTGCCTTCCTCCCTGACTTGAAAAATCTCTATTGTTTCCCCATTGTCAGTAGAAGAAAGCCTAAACACTTTATACGTGGTACATGAGGACCTTCCTAAGTAGCGTTAACTGACTCTAGCATCTCTCATCACTCTCTGCAGATGCAGCCACACAGTAGCTACACCTAATGCTTTACAGTTCCCTAAAGATCCATGATTTTTCACATGTGCCAACTGCTTGGATGCTCTTCCTTACATTCTTATTCTAGAAAATTTATTGAAGACACTTAGCTAAGAGTTGACCTCCTCTGTGAATTCTTTCCCTTTCCCCCTCAGCATATTTAGTCATTCTTTCTGTTTCTATTGGGAATTCCTATTGACATCTTGAATTCTGCTCTTATTTGACTGTAATATAATTTTATTTTTGTATTTCTTTTTATGGCTAGCCTACTAGATGGAAAGTTCTTGAGCTGAGAATTAATATCATAATCATGTATTTGTTTGGTCAGTGTAGAGCCCAGCATATAGGAAGTATGTTGTCTAGGACCATTTAAACTGCAGATTAGACACTGTTAAAGAGAGAATTAGGCCTGGAAGATAGATATGAAGAAATTCAAATGCAGTATAGAGAGATAGAAGATAGCAAAACAAGAAGGGGGAGGTTGAAATATAGAAGACAGAATGAGAAAGTCCAGCATACTTTTAATAGAAATCCTGTCTGGATTAAGAGAATAGAAAGAATGGAGAGAGATAGAATATTTTTAAAAACACAGCTGCTGAGAATTTCCCAGAATTGTTGAGAGACACAAATCTTTTGAGTGAAGAAACAATGAATGCCAAGAGGAATAAGTAAAATTAAATCCACATATAAACATATTTTGGTGAGTCAGCAAAAAACAAAGAGAAAAATCTTAGGAATCTGAGGGAAAAAACAGATTTCCCGCAAATAATAAACAATTGAACTGAGGATAGATGTTCCAATAGTAATTATAGAGGCCAAGAGACAGTGCATCGATATCTTCAAAGTGCTGAAGGAAATAATGGTCAATTCAGAATTCTGAAGCCAGCCAAATGATCATTGAAGCGGGAGATCATCATAAGAACTTTTTTTGGAAAAGACTGGGAAAGTGTACCCAATGTACACCTACTGCGAGAATGACTGAAAAGCCTATTTTAGCAAAGAAGGAACTTGAACCTAGAAGAAAGGCTAAGATGATAGAAATAATAAGAGGAAGAAATACATTCTTAATTTAAAAAGGTCCTTCTAGAAGAATGGTTTTCAGCCAGGGACGATGTTACTTCATGGGTACATTTGGCAATGTCTGGAGGTATTTTTGGTTGACACAGCTGGGCAGGAGGTATTACAAGTGTGTAGAGACCGGGAATGCCGCTAACCATCCTGCAATGCATGTGACATGATCCCATGTTCATCATTAATTCTTAACACTGCTTCCTCCCTTTGAGTTTCTCTTCCTATGTGTTGTACCTTGCCCTTGCAATGGGCCCCCACCTGTATGGCATTTCCAGGGCTCTGCTCTCTCTGCTCTGTCTGGGGCTATCCTTGATAAAGTATGTCTTTCACACTTTTGATTTTCCCTTTTCTATGTTTCTTTGTGTCCTTTAACTCTTCTTAAATTGTATCTCATGCTGCACCTAAGCCTTTTCTCTTGTTGTTCACTTATACCAATTTCTCAACCTTGATACTATTGACATTTTGGGCTGAGTAATTCTTTGCTATGGGGGGCTATCCTGTGCATTGTAGATGTTTAGCAGCATCTCTGGTTGCTACCCACTGGTTGCCAGTTGTGACAACCAGAAATATCTCCAGACATTGCCGAATGTCCTCTGGGTAGGGGCAAAATTGCTCCCAGTTGAGAACCACTGACTTATACTAATTAAGTCCAGTTCTGTTCTCTGGACTTCTGCTTAGTGGGAATAATCTGATAATCTAATCATTGAGGTAGGGTACATAGATTATAATGACTTTTACCCTATATTTAACAAGAGCCTTTTGCAATCTGTGCCCTAATCAAAAACATGGAGGGAATCCCTTTCCAAAGAGGGAGGTTTTCCCCCTGAGAATTCAGTTAACACCTTTGATACTTGTCCATCAGCCCCCCATATACAGTCCTCTGAAATTATGTCATAAATCAGAGCTCCTCCATTTGTGTCCAAGAAGACCAGTGACAATTTCCCTGCGTCTACATACACAGAAATAAGCTAAAACTCATCACTTTTTTCTTGTGCCTTCCTTCCCCTGTCTCCTGTGTCTCACAAGCTTCACACAGTGGTCTCTTGATAGAGCTGGGTTTTAGAAAAAGATCCTAAATGAATTCCATACATCTCGTATGGATTTTAAAGATGATCCTCATTTGTGAAAGGGAAAGGAGATGTGAAATGACTATTCTTTGTTCCTGATCAATGATCATTTCCCAAGAGCCTGTCTTGTCGTTGGGATGGAAGATGTTCACTTACCTTTCCTAGTGACCTCGTAGGGCATATCAGTGCTTCTGCATGTGCAAACTTTGAAAACTGCTAAATGCCTGAGGTGTAGAGTACCTGGGAAGTGACACCCACTTAGTAGCACGAATTCAATTTCTTTCAACAAATCGTGACCAGATATATTCAGAGTGGATGCCAAAGGAAATAGGGGGGAATTAAATTTCAGAGCTAGGGTGCCACAAAAAGTGACCCTGCAAGTTGAGCTACTGATATGACCAGGAGATGAGAGTAGTTTGACCCAGCCAGGAGACAGGCATGCTCCCTTTTAGAGATGCCCAGAGATACTCATGGACCTGCCCCACTCGCAGGGGCAGGCCCAGCCAGGCTAAAGCCAAAATTTCTGCTTCAGTGATAGCTCAGCTGAATTCACGGTGCAGAGTAATGGAAAGGACAGCTACCCTCTACAAAAAAACAGAACAGTATAAATGAGACACAGTTGCTAAACCATTATATATACAGTGGGTTTCTTGTAGACAACATAGAGTTAGATCTTGTGCTTTTATCCACTCTTATGATCTGTCTTTTAATTGATATAGTTAAACCATTCACATTTAAAGTGCCTATTGATATAGTTGGGTGAATATCTACCATGTTTGTAACTGCTTTCTATTCATTGCATTTGTTTGCTGTTTCTTTTTTCTTCCCTCTTTCTCTGCCTTCTCTAGTTTTCATTGAACATTTTTCATGATTTTTAAAATGGAATGGGTACCTACCCACTTATCTCTCTGCCTTTAAAATTTTTCCTTTTGTCAAAATGTCCCTGAAGGGGTATTTCAACTTTAATTGTACGTGGTGGAATAAGTTTCCTGGTAAAGTTTATATGGAATGTGGGTATCATGGTTAACCTACTAATGTTAGGAAGTAATAATACGTGAAACCACTTGTCCTGGTTTTCTGGAAGGTGATTTATGGTTTTCTAGAATCCTGGCTGGGTAGAAGATGTCACCCAGTAGAAGGGCAGGCATTTGAGTAGAGGTTGTTCAGGTGAGGAATTGGTGTTCCAAACATCGGGACAGTGTGTGGAGACTGATGCTAGAGCAGCTGGGGGTTGTGTCCTTCACATTCAAGGTCGAGCACTGAATGCCTTATACATAGAGATATTGTTACATGGGGTGGTTGGGTTCTCTGGGACTATTACTCTGGTATTCAACTTTTTTGGCATTCCATAAATTAAATAGCATTTGTGAGGGGGCCCAGAATCTTAACCACCATATATATACCACTTCTCTGACAAAAGCTGAGGTTAGTTGGGGACCACCTGCACTTTAAGAACTGAGAGGATTATTGGAAATGTTTATTTGACAAGAGAATTGGCTAAGAGAAATAAATCACTGTGCTTTCTTCAAGTTTCCTAATTTCCCCTTCTTCTCAAATTTGGCTATATCGTTCTTTTCAGAATTCAAGATCATGTCCTGTCATTTAATTTCTGATTCTAGCACAATCCTGTTAATCTCTTTTCCAAGTGTCGTGGTTATTTAGTTTTAGAAGACTGAAAGCATCAGTGAATCAGGGAATGATTAATGGCACATGAGGACAAAGTCAATTAGATGATGCAGCTGTGAAGTTGCTTGAGGATTTCTGATATAAGAAACTGAAAAACTTGATTTAAAGCTGTATTAAATCTGATTTGCAAACGATAATATATTTTAGAATCAAAAGGCATTAAAGAGCTCCAATAAAGTCATCCATTCATCCAGTCATCTAGATTCTTGTTACGTGAAGTGTGGTCCTCTAGAGATAAGAGGGCTTGAACTGGGATTAAGCAATATAATCCAAAAGGGGCACATCTGAGGGATATTTTGGAGATAGTTTCAGTACATCTTGGTGATTAATAGATGTGGTATGTTGAGTGAGTGGATATTCCACGTGTTTCCAGTTAAGTTAAAATATAGTACTGAAGCTTTGTTGTGTAGGCCAGTTTTCTCTAGCTTTAATGTGAATACAAATCACTTGGAGATCTTGTTAAACTGCAGATTCTCATTTAGCAGGTGGGTGTTGGGGGTGACATTCTGCTTTTCTAACAAGCTCCCATGTGATCGTTGTGGAACTTGGAATTTAGTACGAGATGCAGATAACAATATTACACCAAAAAATGTATGGTTACCAACAGGCAGGTGCTGTGAAGGAAAGGGTTCTTCTTAAAGATCCTTGGAAATATTGTTTTTTATCAAAACATGTCTCTGAGTTCCCAAAACAGCGCTCCATAAAGACATTTGCTTTACCACCAGCTGTAAGTGGGAAGTTTGCTTATACTGTGTTAGGGGAAAATGATTGACCTGTGTGGTATAAGTGTTCTAACTTTCTCATAGACATGGTTTAGATACAAAAAACCCAGCAACCATAGTACTGCTTGAGGGAGGAATTAGTTAGCTTGGTTTGGGTTTCCTGGGAGATAGATTCTGAGCCAGAGATGAGCAGGTAAGAAGTTTATCAGGGAGAGCCCTTGGGATCAATGTGTGAGTGTATTTGTGTGTGTGGGCGGGGAGGGGAGGTAAGGGGGAAGGAAGCAGGATTGGGCAGAGAGAGGATTTGCACTGTGATGATATACACAGGCTTCAACCCAACGCATAGGGAGATCTGGAGCTGGGACGGCCTTCAGAATTGTCCCACAATGGGGCTTTTGTACCGTCCCATCACTGCCTGGATGCAATCTGCTACAGGGAATGTGTGACCTTGAGAAATTCTCTTGGAGGGCAAGGGCCAAAAGACAGAGACTCAGCTGAGAGCCATCAGCACCAATACTTATAGCAGCTGGGGAAGTGAGACGGCGCATACAGCCTTTGCTACATCAGCTGATTGAAATGAAGGGATTAAGAAGTTATAAATGGGAAAGGCAAGTTGGCTGCGCAGTGGCGTCCTCAAGCCACGGGTATGGTAAGTCCGTAGATCTCTGCGGGAATGGGGAGGCGATGACCGGTAACTTGTTTGTTAAACTGAGTTCTGAGTTGAAGTAGGTTAGGATTTTTGAGATGTGGTTCATCAGAGTTCATCCAGTGGGTTTGTGGACACCAGCTGCCTTGTAAATTATTTTGAAAGCCAGGAACACATAGAGCAGGGGTCCCCAGCCCCCAGGCCGCACAGCAGGAGGTGAGTGGCTGGTGAGTGAGCGAAGCTTCATCTGCTCCCCGTCGGTCCCCATCGCTCCCCCCTCCCCCGTGGAGACATTGTCTTCCACGAAACTGGTCCCTGGTGCCGAAAAGGTTGGGGACCGCTGACATAGAGGATCAGGGCTTTGAATTCTATGGAGAAAGAGGTCGTGCATCTGGGCAGATTTTCTCAGCACCCAGTTTCAGGTTCAGCTTGTATTTCTTGCCAGCAAAGGGGCACCTAAAGGATTGGGTAACACCCTTCTGATGACTGTGTGCCTGGTTAGGAGGGTGGGAATTTGGAAGCTTTGTACAGCCACTGTCTTTTCAGCAAAATAAGGATACAACTGGTTTATGGTTGTAACCAGAGAATGGGCAAGTTCCCTCCAGTTTTCTCATCCGACGTTGTGATTCATGTTCATTTATTCAGCGGCTGTTCCCGGAGTGGCTAGTATGGGCCAAGCACTGCATTAGGACATAGGCTGGGCTCCTTTCTTGTTGGAATGACAGTGGAGCGGGCTAGTGGATTAAACAGATATTAATCACACGTGTAAAATTTGATTAGCTCAATGAAGGGGAAAAAAACCACTATTACGGATTCCGCGCGGACGTTGCTGGCTGGGGAGCTGCGCAGTCACTGGCCAGGGACGGGATCCGCGGCTGAAAGGCCGCCTCGGCGCCTCCTGGGGATGCGCTGGGTGCTCCGCGGAGGCGGCGTCGGCGGCTGCAGGGGACGAGCTAGCGCCTGAAGCCCGTGGAGCCCGAACGGCGCGCACAGGTAGAGCGGAGGCGGGAGCTGGGGCCCCAGGGCCGCGCGCTCACCTGGGCGGCGCTGTGGGACCCGGGCTCCAACAGCGAGCGCAGCGCCTACCCGCCCCAGCAAACAAACAAAAGCAAGACATTGTCAGGGGGTAAGTCAAGAGGGGGTTTATTTAGATTTGGAAACGGGTAGAGACTGAGAGTGTGATAGTAAGTTGAGAGGTCTCAAGGATGTATTGGAGCTGGTGAAGATTATAATGAGAATGTGGGCCAGGAGACCAAGGACCTGGCTTCTCTTCCCAGTTTGGCCACGTATCAAGGTACCTTCACACGAAGGACTTAACTTCTTTGAGACTTGATTGCTTCATCTGTAAAATGGTGCTGTTATGAGACTCAAAGGAGTTGTAAAATGCTGTTTTTTTGACGAGTTTAGTGAGTTGTAAAATGCTATTCAGCTACCTTGTCTTAGCTTGTGGCTAAGCTTGTGGCTTGTGGCTAAGCTTGTGTCTTAGCTTGTGGCTAAGCTTGTAGCTTGTGGCTAAGCTTGTGTCTTAGCTTGTGGCTTTCAACTTTTTCTTTTTTTTTTTTTTTACCGCTACCTAGAGTAAGAAATACTTCCATATTGTGATCTACCACTACTACTTTTTCTTCTTCCTTCTCTCTCTCTCTCAACTGAAAAAATGTTTCAGGAAATAATACTTATCCTCATGTGTTATGTACTCTGATATTTCATTCTTTTCCCCCAAAAGTGCTAGTCGTAATCCATTAAATTGATGCCATTGCCTACTAATGATTGCAATTTATAATCTGAACAGTATTGATCTAGATAAGACTGTAGTACCTCAGATCCTCTGAAACCATATTAAGGTGTCAGAGATAACTTTTTTTTTTCTGGTGTGTGTGTGAGGTCTGTTTAATTTTTTTTTTCTGGTGTGTGTGTGAGGTCTGTTGTACGAGGAAATTATTTCTTTTTGGAGACTGATCATTAATGTTCTTTAAAAGTCATCTGATGCTTATGGCAATCAGGCTGTCTCCCAGCGTTGGTAAAGCTGTGACCCATTAGAGGGGCTCTGTGTACCCTGAGGTTCTCAGTGTTAAGTCAACAAAGAACTATGGCCAAGGACCCTGTATCAGTTAACCATTACCGCAGTAATACCGCACACCAAACAACCCCCAAACCCCCAAAGCATACCATGCCGAGCGTTCACGCATGCACCCGGGATGAGGTAGCTCTGCAGGTCTTGTCTGGGCTCACTCAGTCTCTTGGAGTCGACTGGCTGTTGGCAGATCCAGGCTGACAGCAGCTGGAGCAGCTGGGATGTCTCAGCTCTGCTCCACGAGTCTTTCATCCTCTAGTAGGCTAGTCCTGGCACGTTCTCGTGCAAGAGGAAGCTTTGCAAGCTTCTGCTGGGAACACATTAGGCAATATCACATTGACCAAACCATGCTACGTGGCTGAGCCGGAGTTAAGGATGGGGCAGAATGTGTCTCAGTGGGAGAGCACTGCAAAGTTACATTGAAGCAAGATGTGGAATTAGGCTGTGAGAAACTGTCATTGGCTCCGATTCTTTATTCCTCGCTGTCTCACACAGGATCTCCTTGACTCAGAAGTGGCCCTTTGCACAAGTAGGTCTCAAATCTGAGTCCTTGAGGCTATTTGCCTGAAAGACACCATGCTGTCCTCATATGCTGGTTCAATTGTCTTCCTTTTACCTAAACTTCCTTGTAAAGCCCCCTTCTCTTCAGTGTAGGTCATCTTAGGAAAGTAGATGTTTGAGGAGCGCCTGCCCTGCCAACATTGGAGATATGCCTCCACCTGCCTGAATCCTAGTTGTGGGCATTATTTAGATTAAGCCACAACCCACACCATAGTTTTTACTCCTGTTTTCTCCAGTTTTTCCGAAGAATATATACCATTGTAGTATGGTATTTTTGAGTTGATTCATGAAGCTGGATATCTAAATGAGAGATAGTTTAATGAGTAAAGTTAGTAACAGTCTATGTCAAAATGTTGTATTTTGTCTCAAAATTTCCCCTAAGACTTAGCTCTGAACTTCTAGCTGTCTATTAGCAATCCCTTCTCTCAAGCTCCCGCAAGCACCTGTCTAAACCACTTCTGTGTTTCCTGTTTCAACAAACTGCGTCACTATCCACCCTCTTCCACAGGGTGAAGAGTCATCGTTAACCCTTCATTGACAGCCACTATCTATCAGCTCTTTTTCTCTTGTGAATAATGGCTGGCATCATCATTCAGCCAGACACTGGAATTGTTCTTCGTTCGTTTACTTGGCCAGGTTCTGTGCTAAGAACTGGGGATGTGAGAGTGACTAAGACATGATACCTTCTTTTTGAAGCTTAGTATCTAGTCAAGAAGGAGAATTGTCAACACATAACTCACAATGTGGAGCTATGAATAAAGCATCCTTTCTTCCTACGTCTAATTGCTCATCAGTCTCGCTCATTCTGCCTCAGAAATGTACCTCAAACCTACCTCTTCATTCCTGTGGTCATTTTCCCTTGAATGGCTCAGAGCTTTCTGTTCTTCTCAGGGCTGGGGCAGTAGCCCTGGTCTCCCTGCCTTCACTCTTTACCCAATCTGTTCTCTCTTCCCTCAGCCACTTGATATCATTGGCTAAAACATTGACTCAAGGTGCCATTCCTTGGCTTGAAAACCATGAGAGGGTTTGGTTGTTCTACAGTAAGTGGAACATAGAATTATCATATAACCCGGCAATTCTGCCCCTTGGTATATACCCAAAATGATTGATAACAGGTGTTCAAACAAAAACTGGTACACTAATGTTCATGCAGCACTGTTCACAATAGTCCTAAGTGGAAACAACCAAAATGTCCATGAACTGATGAATGGATAAACAATGCATATCCATGCAGTGGAATATTGTTTAGCCAGAAAAGGGAATTGAGTACTGATATAGGCTGCAACATGGAGAAACCTTACACATTGTGCTAAGTGAAAGAAGCTGGCCACAAAAGGCTACATACTGTATGATTCCATTTATATGAAATATCCAGAAAAGACAAATCTATAGAGACAGAAAGCAGGTTAGTTGTTGCCAGGGATTAGGGGAGGGGGAGAATGAGGAGAGATTGCTTAATGTGTGTGGAGTTTCCTTTTGGAGGGATGAAAACGTTCAGAAACTGGTATGGTTGTACAACATTATGAATAGACTAAATGTCTATAATGGTAACCCTTACGTGTGTTTTTACCACAATAACATAAATGTAAAACAAATTATCAGGGTTCCCTGACCAGCGATGGTTCGAGTTCAGATTTCACAGCATGTAGTTCATAGACCCTCATGGTCTAGCGCAGCCTGGCTTACTAGCTTTGGTCCTCCCAAGCATCCTATGAACCAGCCCTACCTGGTGTGACATCTTCCTGCCTTTGCTTATGCTGGACTCTCACCTGGAGTGCCCTGTTCTTACTTTTCTGCTTGATGAAATTTAAGATCTGGCTTAAATGCCATTCTTCTATGAGGGCTTACCCATGTTCCACTGATCCTTCCTCCGTGTTCCCATAGCACCTTATTCAGATCATTAACCACAGTGAGTCATAGTCAAGTGTGTATCTTCACCCTGCCAGGTGGTGAGTGCCATGCAGGCAGGAAAAATGTCTGATTTGAATTTGAATCCCTACGGCCTTGCACAGGATGCGATACTTACTAGTTCATGAGTATTTATTGCATTGAATTTGGTTAAGGCTTGATTCCTGTCTTGGTTCTGCCCCTAAACTACAGCTGTAGCTCTAATCCTTAAGTTAAAACTCTCTGTAACAATCACTATACTTTGATTGCAATCATCCTTGATTATCTTCCTCTAATTACCATTAATTGACTTAACCATATCAAATTTCTTCCTAGTTTACTAGCACCTGCTCAACTAAACTGTTTGTGTTTTTTTGGTAATTCGAGCACTCGCTTTGCTTTCACCTGCCCTCAAATTTCCTGATATTGCAGCTAATAGTCTTACCTCCCTTTCCTATGCAGATAAGTTCTTTGAAAACTTAACATTTCACCATTTTCTGTTTTCTAGGAAAATTGTGACAGAGGACAAGTGTTTTGCTATTTCATTAGAGGATAATTTTGTCTTAGAATAGCATAGTTAGCAAAGAGGGTCGGAGCGATACAGCATCAGGAGAAATCTGGTAGTTTTCCCCCACTTAATTGCAAGTCAGGGCTTCTTCACGTGTTATTATTTTCTCAAGTGTTGGATATCCTTTCTTTATTAAATAAACTGCAGCAACAAAGTTAAAGTTACATCTAAGTGAATGGGGATATTTTACGTTATCCTTCTGTACTGCTAGCACTTTTCCCCAGTTTTACTGAGATGATTGACATACAATGTATTGGTTTAAGGCTTACAGCATAATGATTTGATACATATATAGCAAAATGATTACCACAATAAGTTTAGTTAACATCCATCAACTTACAAAGTTACAATTTTTTTCTTGTGATGAATTTTTAAGATTTATTGTCTTACAACTTTCAAATATACAGTACAGTTCAGAACAGTAGTCCCTCCCCTAATCCACGGGGGCTGTTTCAGCACCCTCAGAGGATGCCTGAAAGCACAGATAGTACTGAACCCTACATATACTATGATTTTTCCTGTGTATATATTTACCTATGATGAAGTTTAATAATTAGGCACAGTTAGAAGAACAATAAATAATAGAGTAATTATAACAGTATACTATAATAGTCATTATGTGATCGCTGTCTCAAAATATACTCACCCTTCTTGTGACGATGTGAGATGATTAAATGCCTATGTGATGAGATGAAGTGAGGTGAATGATGTAGGCCTTGTGGCCTGGCATCAGGCTACTACTGACCTTCTGATGATAGTCAGGAGAATCACCTGCTTCAGGTGATCCTGGATCATTGAGCTATGATGATATGGATGGTTGGATGGCAGGAGCAGATGATGTTGATGGTTGGGGATCCTGGGGAGGACAGAGTGGGACAGCGTGAGACTTCGTCACGCTACTCAGAATGGCTTGCAACTTAATACTTATGAATGGTTTATTTCTGGAATTTTTCACTTTATATTTTTGGACCGAGGTTGACCACGAGTAACTGAAACGATGGAAAGAGAAACCATGGAAAAGAGGGGACTGCTGTATTAACTATAGTCACCATGCTGTCCATTACATCCGAGAATTTATTTCTTGTAATAGGAAGTATGTACCTTTTGACCATCTTGATCCATTTCCCCCACCCTGTACCTCTGACAACTGCCAATCTTTTGTTTCTATAAGTTCACTTGAAAAGACTTCTACATGTAAGTGAGATCGTACAGTACTTGTCTTTCTGATTGATTTACCTCACTTAATTATGCCCTCAAGGTCCATCCATGTTGCTGCAAGTGGCAGGATTTCCTTCTTTCTCGTGACTAAATATTTCATTTTATATGCATACTACATCTTTATCCATTCATCTGTTGATGGACCCTTACTCTGTTTCATATCTTGACTATTGTGAATAATGCTACAAGGAACATGGGAGTGCAGATATCTTTTGGAATGAGTCTTTTTGTTTTCTTTGGATAAATACCCAGAAGTAGAATAGCTGCATCATATGGTAGTTCTATTTTTAATTTTTTTGAGGAATCTCCATACTGTTTTTCCATAGTGGCTGTACCAACTTACATTCTGATCAGCAGGGCACAAAGTTTCCCTTTTCTCCACGTACTTGCCAATACTTGTTATCTCTTGCCTTTTTGATGATACCTGACACCTGTTAGAATAGCTATCTCACTGTGGTTTTGATTTGCATTTCCCTGATTAGTAATGTTGAACACCTTCGCATGTACCTGTTGGCCATTTGTATGTTGTCTCTGGGAAACTGTCTATTCAGTTCCTCTGCCCATTTTTTTAATCAGATTTTTTTTCTATTGATTTGTATGAGTTCTTTATATATTTTAGATATTAATCCCTTATCAGATATATCATTTGCAAATATTTTCTCCCATTCAGTTGGTGGCCTTTGTATTTTGTTGATGCTTTCCTTTGCTGTGCGGTAACCTTATAGTTCAATGTAGTCTCAGTTGTCTTTTTGCTTTCGGTGTCAGATCCAAAAAAATCATTTCCAAGACCAATGACAAAGAGCCCCTCTATGCTCAAGAAGTTTTATGGTTTGTACTGCTAGCCTTGAATTTTAACATAGTATAGGTTGCTACAGAAAATGTTTTTGAGTTATTTTCCTCATTTAATTTTAGAAGGGCCAATATTTCAATATTTTGTGTCCTAAAATACCACTTTGGAGCCTTCCTACATAAAAAGTAGACTAGTAAAGATTCAGGATGAAACTAAAGGTGTCACTTTAATTTGTGTACATATCATTTTATAATGTGATTTCATGATGGAACAAGCACTGACCAGGAAGCCCAAGTTAACAAGAGACAGGAGAACAAGAAATTAGGTGATGACTCTTCTCACTCCACCCCAATATTTAAGCTTTAAAAAAAAATCTGCCTCATATCTTGAGGGAAAATTTGCTATACAGATTGAGTTGTACTAATTAAATACTTTCATCGTTTGGCTGAAACAGAAGAGGAGCCAGAAAAATCTGAGTTTTCAATATTGTCTCATCACTTATTTTCTATGTAACTTATTTTAAAATAAAGCAGGGATAAGAGTACCTACATCGTGTGTTTTTGTAAGGATTCGAAGAGTCAATCAATTTAAAGCCCTTAGAATAGGGCTGCATGTAATCACTGCTATTTTCATGATCATAAATCTAGTTACGTATGTACCTAATTCATCCAGTGGGTAATGGGCACCTCCGTGCCTGCAGAGTGCAAAGTGGTGTGGATGTAAAAATGATGGCCTCTTTGGAGCTTCCAGCAGAGACAATAATTTCACCCATGGTTATAATTCACTAGAATACAGTCATCTCTCATCACTTTCTTCCCTCACACCCCTCATTGGGTCTATGTCTGCTCTTTATAATAATGGATCCTGTCCCTTCGGCCTCTTCAGGGTCTTTTTCAGCTTCTTTCCAATTAGTGTGTACATTCCCTCAAGTCCTACATCCTATAAACAAAGACAAAACCCAGTTCTCGATCTGTAACAAAAATGAGCAAACCCAAAATACTAACGAAACAAGTAAAACCCAACTCTTTAACTCTAGGGTGCCCTCTAGCCACCGCTCTCCACCCCTCTCTTCACAGCCGACTCCAAAGAGAAGCCTGCATTCGTTCTCTTCCCTTTTCACCCCTTTCTTCCCTTAACTGCATCTGACACCTTCACCCACTCCTGCATGGGCTATATTAAGTCATCAGTGACCTCCTAATCGCCAAACCCTGTGGGTATTTTCCCATCCTAACCTCGCCCTGTCTCAGTGGGGTATTTCAGCTCTTGGGAGATCTCCGTGTAGCCCGTCAAGCCCTGGGTTCTATTCCACTTCTGTTCCACTCCTTCACTAGACCCTCTCTCTATGTCCTTTAAATATCAATGTAACCATAGAGTCTGCCCGTTTCTCCTATTCCATCTGCGCTTGCTGGTTTGTAGCCACTACCCCATTTCACCTGTGATCTGTATTCTGTATTGTAGGCTCAAATCTCTTGCCTGACCTTTTCTGACTTCTTTCTAGACATATCCGTATAGATGTCCCACAGGTACCCCAATTCAGGTAAACCAAAACCCTCTTTTTTTTACCCCAAATTCTTTTTCTTCTGTATTTTCTGTCTTGATGAATGTACCCAGTTGTCCAAGCCAGAAACCTAGAATAAGCCTAGACTTTGCTGTCCTTCTCCCCACATCCTGGTAGTAAGCCGTGTTGAATCTATCCTTATTCCCACTCTCCCTGCCTTGGTTCAAACCTTGTCACTTTTTTTATAAATTTATTTTTTGTCTGTGTTGGGTCTTCGTTGCTGTGCGTGGGCTTTCTCTAGTTGCGGTGAGCAGGGGCTACTCTTCGTTGCAGTGCGTGGGCTTCTCATTGCGGTGTCTTGTCTTTGTTGCAGAGCATGGGCTCTAGGTGCGCGGGCTTCAGTAGCTGTGGCATGCAGGCTCAGAAGTTGTGGCTCGTGGGCTCCAGAGTGCAGGCTCAGTAGTTGTGGCGCACGGGGCTTAGTTGCTCCGCTGCATGTGGGATCTTCCCGGACCAGGGCTCAAACCTGTGTCCCCTGCATTGGCAGGTGGATTCTTAACCACTGAGCCACCAGGGAAGTCCCAAACCTTGTCACTTTTGTCTGGACCAATATGTTGTCACTAGTCTTCCCAGGAGTATCTCCAAACCATTTTCTTGATACTATTGATGTTATGATTCTTTTTTGCCCTATTACACTTCTTGCCCAACTACTTTGATCAATGTGTATCTATTCTCCACTCCCTCAAGTACTACAGCTTTTACTATAAAGGAAAATAATAAATTCAACACTCAAAACTCCCTTTAAAAAGGAAAGGCCAGAAAGTATCGTGAGGATTACATGATGCCTGGAAATGTCCTAAACGAGACACTCTGGGTCAGCGATTGGCAGTTGAGGGCCTTGCAGTGAGCCTTTCCTCCTTCAGCGTTGAGTTCATCTGCTCTGAAATGCTCTGACCCAGAAGTTCACTCTTCACGGAAAGACTCTGACCCCAGATTCACCTGCGCTCGGTCCTGGCTCATTCAGGAATAGAATAGGGCTGACATTGAACTGTACTTGGATATGAGTTGTTAGCACAGATGGTGGCCTCCGTGTGTGATGCTTGCCATGTGACCGGTGTCTGAGAGCAGATGGGTGCCTTCCTTCTGCACCAGCTGACACCTGAATCCTCCTCAAAGGCATAAAGTACAAGTGGAGTAAGGCGATCTGGAGCCGGCAAGGCAAGGAGTCACATGACAGCGTTCTTTCCTCTCGGGCAGGAGCTTCTGGGTGTGTGTCCTAAGGCCAGATCTGCAATTTTGTTTCCCATAGGAGACATGTTACGCTCCCAAGTTTTGATTTAATAATTACAGCTGCCACTTATATCCCTGTGAGTAGCTCACAAGGTGCTTTGCTGCGCATTATCTCACTTGATGTTCACACTGAACATCACACTGAACATGCTGGTTTCCTAGGACTGCTGCACAAACTTAGTGGGATAAACAACAGAAATTTATTCTACCTCAATTCTGGAGGCCAGAAGTTTGAAATCAAGATGGCAGCAGGACTGTGTTCCCTCTGAAAGCTCAAAGGAGCAATCTTCCCCTTCCTCTTCCAGCTTTTGGTAGCCCCTGGAATTTTTTGGTTTGTGACAGCATGTCTCTGCCTCTGTCTTTATATGGTCCTGTGTGTGTGTTCCTCCCTTCTGTCTCTTGTAAGGACACTGTCACTGGATTCAGGGCCCATCCTAAACCAAGATGATCTCATCTTGAGATCCTTACCTTAATTACATCTGCAAAGAACCTTATTCCAAATAAGTTCAGATTCTGAGGTTCTGTGTGGGGATGTATTTTAGAGGGCAGTCTTCAACCCACTGTGGATAGGTATTAGTATACTCATTTGAGGATGTAGAAACTTAGGGTAAGTGTTTTGCTCAGACACATCGGAGCATGGACTCAAACTTGAGTCTTTGGACACCAGATCTCACACCTTCCCACTGGGTCATGTTAGCCCCCAGTCTCTCAATATGTGGGTATCTTTGTGCAGCAGGAGCATTGCTTTCCTTCCGTGTGTTAAGCACCACTGCAGTCTTGTGAGCTGCGTGTATCCTTGTCAAATCAAGAACAGACCAAATTGGAGCTTTCCTACTGTGGCTGAGACTAGAATGGGGGAAGAGTGAGTTAATGATGGATTCCTGGCTCAGTCATTTCTCTCTGCTTTATCCTTCTCTTTCCTATGTCTTCAGGACCATCAGCGAAGTGTAGCTGCTAGAGTTGTGTGGTCAGTGTGGCTGAGCTGACTGGGCAAGGACTTGAGACCCCCTCCGACATGCTGTGTCCCTCCTTCCTTGGGTGACAGGCACCTATACTCCACACCTAAAGCTTGAAAGGAAATGCAAATGTAAACAACGTTTTCAGTTTCTCTGTACACTGCTGAGGAAGGTCAGATGAAGGTCAAATACAGGTCAAGGTTGTGGGGTGGAACACCCCAGCATCCTACTGCTGTCCAGGACCTCTCCATTGGGCCTGTCCCTCTGGGATGGCTCTCTTGCTCCAAAGCTTTTCCTTTTTTTGCTTCCTGTATAAAGACTTTCTGGTCCCATGTGCCATTTTTCTGAAGGATTTTTTTCTTGTTTATTTAAACCTTTTATTATGAAATATTTCAGACGTGAAAAAGCATAACAATATGATGAAAGCACATACCTATCACTTACCTGTGAAGACATCAAATATTACTGATACGTTTGAAGCCCTCATGTACCCTTCCTGTCCCTACAGAGGTAACTGCTGTTCTGAATTGGGAGTTTACAATTCTCATGCATTTCCTTACATTATGACTTCATTGCCTCTATCCCTACATGACACAAAATCTTGATCCCAAGGGAATACAGAGCTTCTTTAGGCTTTGAAGGCCATTTGGGGTGACATTTAGGGGAAAGATATGGGGGCTAACATTTATTGAGCACCTACTATGGACTGGTTCTGTGTCAGGTGGTTTCCATGCACTCTCACTGACACCAGCCATCTGCATTTGGGCTCATTATCCTTGTTTTACAGAGATAAGTAACTGCCCCAAGACCTAAAAGCTAATAGCCGTTTGCACCATGTTTCTCCTCAAATTGCAGTTCGTCTCTTAAAGCAGAGTGGTGAGGAGGGTGCTGGTCTGGAACACTCGGTATGAACTGGCTGTGTGACTCTGAATGAGCCCCCTGACCTCCCCATATCTCTAAAGTGAGAAGCATTGAGTCAATCCCTAAGAACTCTGTTTTTAAAATTCTAAACTCTCGTAAAGACATAGATATAAATGCTTTCACCCTGTGGAGTTTTACCAAAGGCCCTTTCCCCTCCAAACTCCCCCTAAGACATTTAGCTGGACACTTTCCTGTCACTTTGAAGTCCTTTCTGTGGTACCCACATGAGCCTGCAAAGCAGTATATGTCACCTTGGGCCAACCCCTGAGAGGTGAGAAATGTGAAATACTCCAGCTGCCCTTCCCGTCTTTCCTCTCCCTATATACCTCTGGGCTTGTTGAATGGTGGAGTCAAGGTGGACCAAACTCATCAAGGTTGAGCATGGTCTCTCCTTGGTGAAGAGAAACTTCAGGTAAGTTTAAAGTAGGCACACTCCTGATTCTCTTCCTATGCTTCTCTGCTTTCTCTCTTCTTTCCCTCTGCAAGTTCTTTACAAGAAAGATCACTAGGGCCTTTCTTGATGCCTTTTGGCCACTTAAAGCCAAGCCCACCTTTGCCATATGCTGCATCCCCTCTTCTTTTCCAACCCCTACCTGTATTCTCTCCTCACTCCACTCAACACTCCATTTTTCCAGCACAGGGGTCCTCAGTGGTGTAGGAAGCAAGGCATTTGTCCAGAGGGCATGCATGACTTTGGCCCCAGGCCCATGTCTTGTCCTTGGGCTGATTCCTGCAGGTCCTTGGCATCAGGGTCCCCAAGGCCACCTCCAGATTCATTGATTCACTGCGAGAATTCACAGGACTCAGCATATAGTCGTGATCACAGCTAAGATATATTTTGATGAAAGGATACAAAGCAATATCAGCAAATGGAAAAGAGATGTGGGGCAAAGTCCAGAGGAAACCAAGCGCAAGCTTCCAAGGGTTTTCTCCCAACTCCTGTGTGGAGTTGCACAGGATGTACGTAACTCCTCCAGCACCAAATGGTGACGACGTGCGTGAAGTGTTGTTTACCAGGGAAGCTCATTAAAGACTTGGTGCCTAGGGGGTTTTTTTGGTCACGTGGGTACCTTTTTCCTGGCATGTACCAAAATCCCAGACTCCCACAAGGAAAGCAGGTGTTCAGCGTAACCCACATTGCTTGTACAAACCGAGGCACAGTGAGCCATTGTGTCAGAAAGGAGGGAACCCTCCTGAGGTCCAAGTTTTCAGATGCCAACCAAGGACCAATAAGCCTTTCTAAGGAAAGCAACCTCAGGCCTGCAACGTTAACTCTTCTCTGCACAATCCAAGTCTTCCTTCTCCAGTTCCTAAATTTTCAGTCGCTGACAGTTTCTCTTCCCCGTCTCTAAAGTGGACCCTCTTTCTCAGCAGCCTGGGCTTCCTTTCCCAGGGCTCAAGGTGGAAGGAGAAATATTCCCCCCGTCCCTCCAGTGTCCTTGTTCCCCCTTCACTAAGCACATAGAGGCTTTATCATTAATCACTAGGGGAAAAGGGGGATAACAAAAGCAGTAGAAATCTTATAAAGTTCCTTAATCATGAGCGTATCCATTTGCCTTTTCTTACTACCCAGAAGTCATAAGCTGCCGGAGGCTGCCCAGATGATTCTAGATGCTGGGATGTTGAGAGCCCAATAACTAACCCACCAGATTTCAGGACTGGTTGAGAGGTGGGTGCTTGGCATGTAGAGATGAACATTTCACCTCTTTTCCTGATAGAATGGTTTGGAGAATGTGGCCTAAGTTGGGTAATGCTCCCCTTTACACTTTCTATCCAGGGCTTGGGACAGCCCAACTCAGGCAAAATTCAAGCTACTAGGGCAACCACTGCCTTGTGCTGGTTCAGGTGGAGAGGGAAGAAAGGGGCCCAGAATCTCTAGTGCTTTTGACTTTCAGCCAGATTACCTTTTCCCAACTGAAAAACATGGCTCCCTTGGAAAGGAATAGAATATCAGAAATGTCAGTTATCTTAGAAAGTCCTCTACGTGGAAACCTAGAGACTTGAGGTTGGGGAGGATAAGTGTTCACCTTCAACACTAGGTGAGACCGTGGTCAGGAAAGTCCAGCTCTGCTGGTGGAGTGCCCAGACCCTTCTAGAACTTACTCCTTATTTCTCTCCGGATGAGGTCTTAGACCAAAAAGTGGTTCTGGTATTGACTGTCCTGAACACCCACTCTGTGCCGTGGCTGCTGCAGTTTCCATGAGGGCAGAGAGTACTCACTCTGTTCACTGCTGAGTCCCCAGCATGAAAACCTAGAACATGATAGGTGCCCAATGGATACTTGTCAGATGAATCCATTATTCCGTTTAGTCTTCAGAACGGCCTTCTGAAGTAGTATGTTAGGTAAATTCCTCATCTTTAAGACAAGAACAGTGTCTCAGTGAGATTAAATAACTTGCCTAAGGCATATACCATAGTAAGTGGTGAGCAGGGATTTGAACCAGCTTCACCTGGGTACAAAAAAGGAGTTCTAAACCATGCCTGCTTGGTTTGCCTGGAGTATTTTGTTTTTTTAAAAAAATTATTTATTTATTTTTGGCTGCGTTGGGTCTTTGTCGCTGCGCATGGGCTTTCTCTAGTTGCGGCAAGCGGGGGCTACTCTTCATTGCGGTGCGCAGGTTTCTCATTGCGGTGGCTTCTCTTGTTGCGGAGGACGGGCTCTAGGTGCGTGGGCTTCAGTAGCTGTGGCTCGCGGGCTCTAGAGCACAGGCTCAGTAGTTGTGGCGCATGGGCTTTGTTGCTCCGCGGCATGTGGGATCTTCCTGGACCAGGGCACGAACCTGTGTCCCCTGCATTGACAGGCAGATTCTTAACCACTGCGCCACCAGGGAAGTCCTGCCTGGAGTATTTTGGGTGCAGCGTGCTACAGTGGGGGGAGTTTGTCTTCTGTGACTTTTGTTCAGTATAAACATGGGAGCCTAGTTTTGCTGGAGTCCACGTGGCCACAAGAGTCTGCCCCACTGACTGGAAACCCACAGGCCTGCTGGCACTGTCCCTGCACCAGCTTCGGACAGACTATTCTCTTCTTAGTTTAAAGAGCTTTGTTCCACACTGAGCTTCCTGGTTCTGCTCTGTGGGACATCCCTGCTTCCCAGCCCCTTCGCAGAACCTAATCAGTCATGGAGCCGTGCTCAAGTTGCCACCTCCACTGAGGCTCTTTCTGACTTACTAGACTTAGAGTTTTACAGTCTTAAAACAGTTTAGCCGTAACAGAAATAAAATGGGCGTATCTCCACCAAGAAGAAAGCTTGAACGAACAGGACTAATTCACACTAAGGAATGAGTGCCCCCGAGGATATTTATTACCCAAGCCAAGCGATCCTCTTCCATATCCGGCTCCCCAGCCACGTCCACGCTGTGTCTCTGCTCCAGCCAGTCAGCTGTCCACAAATGCTCGACCTTCAAATGGGCAGCTCTTACTGAAGAGCTGCTGTGCTCAGTCGTCTATTCTCAGTGCATGTAAGTCCAGGCACTTTATTTTAGTCATGGGGGGCTTTTGTGAACTGGCCTTGAATTTTACCATGGCTTATAACCCCACTTCTTCCATACATCTATCAATCCACCCCACATTCACTGAGTACATACCAGGCTTTGTGCTATTTCCTGGCAATATACAACTAAATACATGCTCCTTAGTCACATGGGGAGCTTGTTATGAGTTCTAAACAAAGGCCTAGTAACTGCTTTTTCCCTAAATTGAGGACTCCCTGTTGGGCATCTCAAGGAGAAGCAGCAAGGATTGGGGTCCTACTTGGTTATCAGAGGCCTCTAGGGAAATCTGATACTCAGCTGCAGGCTGCTTTTAAACTGTGGAAAACCTCCTGACACTCGTGGACGGCTGGGTAATTACTAGATGATCATTTTTGTTCATAGGCTTCTTTGGGGCATCATTCAATCAAATGTGTGTTCTAGAAGGAATAGTACTGATTATGTATAAAGTGGAAACTAATACTATTGGTCACACTCTTATTGAGGGTGACAAGAGGAATCCAGTAACCATTGCTGATGACAGGTGAGTTAAGGGTACTGCTTGCTTGATGTTACTGTCATTATAGCTGTTAAAACACTTTCTCCTTGCAAACCCCATCTGAGAGGGACATCGATTAAAGTAAAAGTGTCACATGGCTTTATTTACTTAAATGTGCTGAGAAAATGAAATTCTCCCAACACCTTGAGTTTTCTTACAGCTGAGGAATGAAACACTTTGTCCTGGGGGAATAGCAAATCAAGCCTTTTGTGGAGAAGGGCATGTTAGAAAGTCTGGACTTTGAGTTGCGCTCTGAGTTTAAGTCCCAGCTCCATAACTGATGTGCCAGACGACCTTAGAAAAATCAGAGTAGTGCCTGTCTGATGACACATTGAAGAGTAGATTAAGCTGCCTTTGGGTACTGTTGTTACCGAATCAGGTCCGGCTGTTCGCCGCTCAAAAATCAATACTGAAGAGAGACAAATGTTGGTAGAAAGGAAAGTTGCTTTTAATCAGAGATGAGGGACTCAGCGTCCCCCCAAAACCATCTCTGAAGATTCTGCTTGGCCATGAAAGTTGTTAAAGGGAAAAAGGGAAGTAATCTCAGTTAAGCATTGAGATAGGGGGTCAGAGTCGTCGCCATCCCCCACTGTGTGCAGGCTTGTCGACTTGTGATTTTCCTTCAGATGCTATCGTATTCACACTGTTTGGGAGATTAATGAAGGTGAAGCTAGGGAAGAGAGCTGATCATCTGTTAATTACTTATTCTTCATTATCTACTTCTTTGATTTACGGAAAGAACCAATAGATTAGGCAAGGTATCGTGTGGTCGAAAGATCTGAAAGATGTGTTAGGGCTGGAGATGAGTAGAGCATAGGGTGCCTGGTTTAAGGTTAGTGACAAGACAAAAGGGCCTCCTGCAGCTCTTCCTGCCAAATGCCGCTTACACCATTTTTATGTTGGAAGCATGAACATAGCCAGTGTAATAAGGTTGTATAACAAAATGACAGTAGGAGGAGATAGTCAAGATATGATTTGAAGAATGCCAAAACACATGCTACGTAGGGTATCGTGGAATTGTAGCTGTGGAAGATGAGAGTCTTAGTACAATGCCAATCTAAGAGTCTTTTCCTTCTCTACCCCAACAGGAAACAAGGTCAAAATCAAATCCTGGAAGGACCATGGGCTAGTCCTCACTGCTTTGCAATACACGTATTTCTTAATCATAGGTGGGGGCTTGTGGAGTGAAGGTGATGGAGAGTCCACGTTCTTTGAAACCCATGGAAAAAGTTGTGACTCTGACCCTGTACCTTTTACATTTATTTCTGTCCTCATCACACTGCACATCAATATACACGCTTACATATTTGACTCTCTTGGGTCTCTGAGTGCCCCTGAGTCAGGAATTTGTTCTGTATTTCCAGTGTTGGTTTTTTTGTTTATTTTTAGCACAGGGTCTCTGCATTGTCATAGGTCCTCAATGTGTTTGTTGAATTGAACTGCTTTATTTGGTTTGTTAGAGCTTTGAGTTGCGAATGACATACTTAGATGTTAATGTTTTTACTAGTATTTTCCTGGAACTTAAAGTCCTACAGTTTCCCCAGATTTTCAGAGTTGCCCATAGTGAGTTCACATCACACTTAGATGTTTCAGGAAGGCAGGAAGTAGCATTAAATTTGGTAGACTAATTCTGTCTATATAAAATTTCAAAGAGACTTTGAATCCCTTAAATCTAAGTGATTAACAGCTATTAAAAATGTCATGTCATAAATCTCTGTGCCTGTGATAGCATCTAATTGTGAAAAACCATCTGTTTAGGTAGCTATTTACAGTGTGACAAATAGCTTCCCCGTTGAAACCAGGAAACAACCAAAATTCAAAGACCAAAAAACCTATCCACACAGTCATTTTTTTTAATATCCTTATTGGAGTATAATTGATTTACAACGTTGTGTTAGTTTCTGCTGTATAACAAACTGAATCAGCTATATGCATATGTATATCTCCACATCCCCTCCCTCTTGCATCTCCCTCGCACCCTCCTTATCCCACCCCTCTAGGTGGTCACAAAGCACCAAGCTGATCTCCCTGTGCTATGCAGCTGCTTCCCACTGCTAGCTGTTTTACATTTGGTAGTGTATATTGGTCCATGCCACTCTCTCACTTCATCCCAGCTTACCCTTCCCCCTCCCCGTGTCCTCAAGTCCATTCTCTGCGTCTGCGTGTTTATTCCTGTCCTGCCCCTACGTTCATCAGAACAATTTTTTTTCTTAGATTCCATATATATGTGTTAGCATATGGTATTTGTGTTTCTCTTTCTGACTTACTTCACTCTGTACGACAGATTCTGGGTCCATCCACCTCACTACAAATATCTCAATTTCGTTTCTTTTTATGGCTGAGTAATATTCCCTTGTGTATATGTGCCACATCTTCTTTATCCATTCCTCTGTCGGTAGATACTTAGGTTGCTTCCATGTCCTGGCTACTGTAGATAGTGCTGCAATGAACATTGTGGTACATGTCTCCTTTTGTTCTTTTTTTTTTTTTAACATCTTTATTGGAGTATAATTGCTTTACAATGGTGTGTTAGTTTCTGCTTTATAACAAAGTGAATCAGTTATACATATGTTCCCATATCTCTTCCCTCTTGCGTCTCCCTCCCTCCCACCCTCCCTATCCCACCCCTCTAGGTGGTCACAAAGCACCGAGCTGGTCTCCCTGTGCTATGCGGCTGCTTCCCACTAGCTATCTATTTTCATGTCTCTTTTTGAATTATGATATTCTTAGGTTATATGCCCAGTATTGGGATTGCTGGGTCGTATGGTAGTTATATGTTTGGTTTCTTAAGGAACCTCCATACTGTTCTCCATACTGGCTCCATCAATTTACATTCTCACCAACAGTGCAAGAGAGTTCCCTTTTCTCCACACCCTCTCCAGCATTTACTGTTCGTAGATTTTTTGATGATGGCCATTCTGACTGGTGTGAGGTGATACCTCACTGTAGTTTTGATTTGCATTTCCCTAATAATTAGTGATGTTGAGCATCCTTTCGTGTGTTTGTTGGCAATCTGTATATCTTTGGAGAAATGTCTATTTAGGTCTTCTGCCCATTTTTGGATTGGGTTGTTTTTTTGATATTGAACTGCATGAGCTGCTTGTATATTTTGGACATTAATCCTTTGTCAGTTGCTTCATTTGCAAACATTTTCTCCCATTCTGAGGGTTGTCTTTTCGTCTTATTTATGTTTTCCTTTGCTGTGCAAAAGCTTTTAAGTTTCATTAGGTCCCATTTGTTTATTTTTGTTTCTATTTCTCTAGGAGGTGGGTCAAAAAGGATCTTGCTGTGATTTATGTCATAGAGTGTTCTGCCTGTGTTTTCCTCTAAGAGTATAATAGTGTCTGGCCTTACATTTAGGTCCTTAATGCATTTTGAGTTTATTTTTGTGTATGGTGTTAGGGAGTGTTGTAATTTCATTCTTTTACATGTAGCTGCACCACTTATTGAAGAGGCTGTCTTTTCTCCATTGTATATTCTTGCATCCTTTATCAAAGATAAGGTGACCATATGTGCGTGGGTTTATCTCTGGCTTTCTATCCTGTTCCATTGATCTATATTTCTGTTTTTGTGCCAGTACCATACTGTCTTGATTACTGACTTTGTAGTATAGTCTGAGGTCCAGGAGCCTGATTCCTCCAGCTCCATTTTTCTTTCTCAGGATTGCTTTGGCTATTTGGGGTCTTTTGTGTTTCCACACAAATTGTGAATTTTTTTGTTCTAGTTCTGTGAAAAATACCCTTCGTAGTTTGATAGGACTTTCATTGAATCTGTAGATTGCTTTGGGTAGTATAGTCATTTTCACAATGTTGATTCTTCCAATCCAAGAACGTGGTGTATCTCTCCATCTGTTTGTATCATCTTTAATTTCTTTCATCAGTGTCATAGTGTTCTGCATACAGGTCTTTTGTCTCCTTAGGTAGCTTTATTCCTAGGTATTTTATTCTTTTTGTTGCAGTGGTAAATGGGAGTGTTTCCTTAATTTCTCTTCCAGATTTTTCATCATTAGTGTGTAGGAATGCAAGAGATTTCTGTGCATTAATTTTGTATCCTGCTACTTTACCAAATTCATTGATTAGCTCTGTAGTTTTCTGGTAGCATCTTTAGGATTCTCTATGTATAGTATCATGTCATCTGCAAACAGTGAAAGCTTTAATTCTTCTTTTCCAATTTGTATTCCTTTTATTTCTTCTTTTCTGATTGCTGTGGCTAAAACCTCCAAAACTATGTTGAATAATAGTGGTGAGAGTGGACAACCTTGCCTTGTTCCTGATCTTAGTGCACATGGTTTCAGTTTTTCACCATTGAGGATGATGTTGACTGTGGGTTTGTTATGTATGGCCTTTATTATGTTGACGTAAGTTACCTCTATGCCTGCTTTCTGGAGGGTTTTTATCATAAATGGGTGTTGAATTTTGTCGAAAGCTTTCTCTGCATCTATTGAGAGGATCATATGGTTTTTTCCTTCAATTTGTTAATATGGTGTATCACGTTGATTGATTTGCGTATATTGAAGAATCCTTGCATTTCTGGGATAAACCCCACTTGATCATGGTGTATGATCTTCTTAATGTGCTGTTGGATTCTGTTTGCTAGTATTTTGTTGAGGATTTTTGCATCTATGTTCATCAGTGATATTGGCCTATAGTTTTCATTTTTTGTGGCATCTTTGTCTGGTTTTGGTATCAGAGTGATGGTGGCCTCGTAGAATGAGTTTGGGAGTGTTCCTCCCTCTGCTATATTTTGGAAGAGTTTCAGAAGGATAGGTGTTAGCTCTTCTCTAAATGTTGGATAGAATTCACCTGTGAAGGCATCTGTTCCTGGGCTTTTGTTTGTTGGAAGATTTTTAATCACATTTTCAATTTCAGTGCTTGTGATTTGTCTGTTTATATTTTCTATTTCTTCCTGGTTCAGTCTTGGAAGGTTGTGCTTTTCTAAGAATTTGTCCATTTCTTCCAGGTTGTCCATTTTATTGGCATAGAGTTGCTTGTAGTAATCTCTCATGATCCTTTGTATTTCTGCAGTGTCAGTTGTTACTTGTCCTTTTTCATTTCTAATTCTGTTGATTAGAGTCTTCCCCGTTTTTTCTTGAGAAAAAAAGTGGTTTATCAACTTTGTTTACCTTCTCAGAGAACCAGCTTTTAGTTTTATTGATCTTTGCTATTGTTTTCTTCATTTCTTTTTCATTTATTTCTGATCTGATCTTTATGATTTCTTTCCTTCTGCTAACCTGGATTTTTTTGGTTCTTTCTCTAATTGCTTTAGGTGTAAGGTTAGGTTGTTTGAGATGTTTCTTGTTTCTTGAGGTAGGATTGTATTGCTATAAACTTCTCTCTTAGAACTGCTTTTGCTGCATCCCATAGGTTTTGGGTTGTCGTGTTTTCATTGTCATTTGTTTCTGGCTATTTTTTGATTTCCTCTGTGATCTATTGGTTATTTAATAGTGTATTGTTTAGCCTCCATACGTTTTTATTGTTTGTTTGTTTTTTGCAGTACGCGGGCCTCTCACTGTTGTGGCCTCTCCCGTTGGGGAGCACAGGCTCCAGACGCGCAGGCTCAGCAGCCATGGCTCACGGGCCTAGCCGCTCCGCTGCATGTGGGATCCTCCCGGACCGGCGCAGGAACCTGCGTCCCCTGCATCGGCAGGAGGACTCTCAACCACTGCGCCACCAGGGAAGCCCCGTTTTTGTTTTTAACAGATTTTTACCTGTAATTGATATCTAGTCTCAAAACGTTGTGATCAGAAAAGATACTTGATACGATTTCAATTTTCTTAAATTTACCAAGGCTTGATTTGTGACCCAAGATATGATCTATCCTGGAGGATGTTCCATGAGCACTTGAGGAGAAAGTGTAATCTGTTTTCTTTGGATAGATTGTCATTTTAATATCAATTAAGTCCATCTTGTTTAATGTGTCATTTAAAGTTTGTGTTTCCTTATTTATTTTCATTTTGGATGGTCTGTCCATTGGTGAAAGTGGTGTGTTAAAATTCCCTGCTATGATTGTGTTACTGTCGATTTCCCCTTTTATGGCTGTTAGCATTTGCCTTATGTATTGAGGTGCTCCTATGTTGGGTGCATAAATATTTACAATTGTTATATCTTCTTCTCGGATTGATCCCTTGATCATTATGTAGTGTCCTTCTTTGTCTCTTGTAATAGACTTTTTTTTTTAAGTCTATTTTGTGTGATATGAGAATTGCTACTCCAGCTTTCTTTTGATTTCCGTTTGCATGGAATATCTTTTTCCATCCCCTCACTTTTAGTCTGTATGTGTCCCTAGGTCTGAAGTGGGTCTCTTGTAGACAGCATGTATGCGGGTCTTGTTTTTGTATCCGTTCAGCCAGTCTATGTCTTCTGGTTGGAGCATTTAATCCATTCTTTTACATTTAAGGTAATTATCGATATGTATGTTCCTATTACCATTTTTTTTAATTGTTTTGGGTTTGTTTCTGTAGGGCTTTTCCTTCTCATGTTTCCTGCCTAGAAAAGTTCCTTTAGCATTTTTTGTAAAGCTGGTTTGATGGTGCTGAATTCTTTTAGCTTTTGCTTGTCTGTAAAGCTTTTGATTTCTCCTTTGAATCTGAATGAGATCCTTGCTGGGTAGAGTAATCTTAGTTGTAGATTTTTCCCTTTCATCACTTTAAATATGTACTGCCACTATCACTGGCTTGCACAATTTCTGCTGAAAGATCAGCTGTTAACCTTATGGGGATTCTCTTGTATGTTATTGTTTTTCTCTTGCTGCTTTTAATATTTTTTCTTTGTGTTTAACTTTTGATAGTTTGATTAATATGTGTCTTGGTGTGTTTCTCCTTGGATTTATCCTGTATGGGACTCTCTGTGCTTCCTGGACTTGATTGACTATTTCCTTTCCCATGTTAGGGAAGTTTTCGACTATAATCTCTTCAAATATTTTCTCAGTCCCTTTCTGTTTCTCTTCTTCTTCTGGGACCCCTGTAATTCGAATATTGGTGCGTTTAATGCTGTCCCATGGGTCTCTGAGACTGTCCTCAGTTCTTTTCATTCTTTTTTCTTTTTGCTGCTCTGTGGCAGTTATTTCCACTCTTTTATCTTCCTGCTCACTTATCCGTTCTTCTGCCTCAGCTTTCTGCTGTTCAGTCCTTCTAGTGAATTTTTAATTTCATTTATTGTGTTCTTCATCCTTGTTTGTTTGCTCTTTAGTTCTTCTACATTCTTGTTAAACATTTCTTGTATTTTCTCCATTCTATTTCCAAGATTTTGGATCATCTTTACTCTCATTACTCTGAATTCTTTTTCACATAGACTGCCTATTTCCTCTTCATTTGTTTTGTCTGGTGGGTTTTTACCTTGCTCCTTCATCTGCTGTTTCTCTGTCTTCTCATTTTGCTTAACTTACTGTGTTTGGCATCTCCTTTTCGCAGGCTGCAAGTTCATAGTTCCTGTTGTCTTTGGTATCTGTCCCCAGTGGCTAAAGTTGGTTCAGTGGGTTGTGTAGGCTTCCTGGTGGAGGGGACTAGTGCCTGTGTTCTGGTGGATGAGGCTGGGTCTTGTCTTTCTGGTGGGCAGGACCGCATTTGGTGGTGTGTTTGGGGGTGTCTGTGACCTGATAATGATTTTAGGCAGCTTCTCTGCTAATGGGTGGGATTGTGTTCCTGTGCTGCTAGTTGTTTGGCATGGGGTGTCCAGCACTGGAGATTGCTGGTCGTTGAGTGGAACTCAGTCTTAGCATTTAGATGGAGATCTCTGGGAGAGCTCTCGCCTATTGGTACTACGTGGGGCCGGGAGGTCTCTGGTCCAATGTCCTGAACTCAGCTCTCCCACCTCAGAGGCTCAGGCCTGACACCCAGCTGGAGCACCAGGACCCTGTTAGCCACACAGCTTACATGTAAATGGGTTAAATCTGCAATCCAGAGGCACAGGGTAGCCGGCCTTCTGCTTTCTGCTCGGTCCTCCAGCTTGGCGTTGTCCTCTGGGCCTGGTCGATATGGAGAGCCTGCTTTGGATCCAGGTCCAGCTGCATTCCCTAGTGTCTAGAAGAAGCAGCCGACGCCCCCATCCTCCCCTATTCCCAGTTAAGATCCTGGAGTGCCCGAGGCTCCACCCCTCATGTCCACACAGTCATTTTTAAACCTGTTACAAAACATCCCTGCTTTCTCAAGGGAAGCTTTTAAAAATAAATTTATTTATTTATTTTTATTTTTGGCTGCTTTGGGTCTTCATTGTTGTGCGCGGGCTTTCTCTAGTTGTGGCGAGCGGAGGCTACCTTTCATTGTGGTGCGTGGGCTTCTCATTGTGCTGTCTTCTCTTGTTGTGGAGCATGGGCTCTAGGCACGCGGGCTTCAGTAGTTGTGGCTCGTGGGCTCTGGAGCACAGGGTCCGTAGTTGTGGCGCATCGCCTTAGTTGCTCTGCGGCATATGGGATCTTCCCGGACCAGTGCTCGAACCCATGTCTCCTGCATTGGCAGGCGGATTCTTAACCACTGTGCCAATAGGGAAGTCTTCAAAGGAAGACTTTTGAAATCAATTTTCTTGGATGGCATTCACTTAATTACAAAATTAGGCATCCTCATCAATCTCATTTTCCTCATCAAGGGTGCAAGGATATCCTGTTAGGTATGCATTTGTGATTTTAATGCAGAGGAAAGAAGCTTGTGATCTAGCTGGCTCCTGCAGTTGATCTGACCTCATAATAAATAATGCAGAGAGTTTAATAGCATATTCATTGTTGTAGTCCAAAGGCGGGTTGGAAAAGAATTTCCAGACACAAGGCAGAATGTAAAGAAGACAGAATTTATTAGAAGGAAGGGTCACTGCCAGAACAGCGGGCCAACTTCCTAGTAGTCTGGGAGAGTTGAGCCCTAACATGTGCTGTTGATTAGTTTTTATAGCCAGAAAACAAAGGAATGGTCCGAGGTGAAAATTTCGTTTACTGATTGGTCGAGGCACATATACCTTATACTGGCCAGAGTGGGACTGGCCAGATGCCTTTCCTTATTTTGGACATGTCCTGTTGCCCAGGTGGGCTCAGGAATTTTGTAACCATTGCAACATGGTTGGGAGGGCGATTTAAGAGTCCGGTAAGGGGTGTTAATGCTGAAACTTTTTCAGGCAGGGTCATCCTTTGTGCTTGAAGCACCATGTCCTTAGAGCACCACATTCATGAAGATAATAACCACAATTGTTATGTTAGTGTTTTGTTATGTTAGTGATCTAACAATGAGTATATAGTGTGGTCATCCCACTGGGTAGAAAAGGATACCCTGGGGTTTTATTCTTGCCTCTTCCCTTATCAGCTGTTGCCCATAGGCAACTCCCTTAGCATCTCGGAGCCAAGTTTCCTTATTTGTGATGCAAGGTTGTTAGAAATTTGCATACAGGGTTGTGGTGGTGCTTAAATGAATTTGGGAAATCTTGTTTTGAACTGTAAAGGGATATACAAATATAAAGAATCTTAATCGTAGACAGGCAGGTCATCTGGATTATAGATTATTCCTAGGAAATCTTTGTTAGCTTTTTTGGACATAATCAAGTACAGATACATCCAAGAATAATAATTTCACTCCCATGTCTAATACGATCTCTTAGCTTCCTACCTTATAACTCTGGTAGGGCTCCATTAATTTACTTGAACTTAAATATGTCGACTGGGGAAAAAAAAGCACAAGATAAAAGTTGAGAATTATGTTTTATTCAGCCGACTTTCTGAGGACTTAAGTCCCAGAGGCAGCCTATCAGATAGCTCTGAGGGACTGCTCCAAAGAGGTAAGGGAGGAGCCACGATATATGAGAGTTTTGCAACAAAAACCAGGTAGTTAGAACATCAAAAGAGCACTGTTAATTAAAGAAAACCAGACGTCTCAAGTTAATGAATTCAGCGCTTTTCTATGTATGGGAAGATGCAAGAGTCTGAGCTCATTGAAATCATTCCTTTGATATATACCTTATCCATGTACGGCCAGTCTGCTGTTCTTCTCATCCTGGATACCCTCAAGGTATACAGTTGGGAGTGGCTGCAGTGGCTGACGGCTTGATGGCTGTAACATCCTTTGTCTACTGATATGGCAGGTAACATTCTTTGTCCACAAATAATTAACATCAAAGCCATCTCTTGGGGAGGCTTAGGAGTCAGACAGAATTGTAACAGTTAGTTATAAGCTATTGGTTTAACACATTTCCAGGAATATAATGCACTTAGAATTTTATTGAGCACTATTTGGTTTTCCACAAAGCTTTTTTCTCAACCAAATTGTCTAAACTTTCAGGAGATAACATTTACAGACTTTAAATAATTCAGCTTAGGGATTGGTAGGCAGATAGTAATAAAAACACATGTTACTTTTAGAGTTTATAAAATGTTTGTCTCTCTGAATAAATATAGTGATGGTTATGTGATACATTGTCATGTAGGTCTTTAATTCATTTTGAGTTTATTTTTGTATATGCTGTGAGAAAATGTTCTAATTTTATTCTTTTACATGTAGCTGTCCAGTTTTCCCAGCACCATTTATTGAAGAGACTGTCTCTTCTCCATTGTATATTCTTGCCTCTGTTGTTGTAGATTAATTGACCATAAGTGCATGGGTCTATATATATACAATGGAATACTACTCAGCCATAAAAAAGAATGAAATTTTTCCATTTGCAGCAACATGGATGGACTTGGAGGGCATTATACCAAATGAAGTAAGTCAGAGAAAGACAAATACTGTATGATATCACTTATACATGGAATCTAAAAAATATAACAGACTAGTGAATATAACAGAAAAGAAGCAGACTCAGATACAGAAAACAAACTAGTGGTTACCAGTTAAGGGGGGTGGGGAGGGTAATATAGGGGTGGGCGAGTGGGTGTAATATAAGCTACAAGGATGTATTGTACAACACAGGAAATATAGCCAATATATTGTAATAACTGAATGGAGTGTAATAACTGTGAATGGAGTATAACCTTCAAAAATTGCATTAAAAAACAGGAATAATTATAGTACCCCCATGGGGTTGTTTTGAGAATTACATGAGATATATTAAACCGTGCAGGCTGTTTAAAAAAAAAAGCTCTCCTTAGACTATTAGCATCAGAATGACTTGGAGTGCAGTTCATATGGACTCTGGACCTCACCCTAGATCTACTGATGGAGATCTCTTGGATCCTGGGCCTGGAAATCTGCATTTTAGATAGAACACTGGTTATTCTTAGGCACACTAAACTTTGAAAATTACTGGCTTTAGACTTTCAGACTCTTCTTCCTCCCATTACATGAGTTTTGATTTTGCTTCTATCTTAAGAACCATATTATATCTTGTAAACACCCACAGCCTTCTCGGAACTAGGCAGGACAGAATAACTAAAAACATAAATGTTCATTTGGAAATGATTATAAAAACCAAGACAGTCAGAGTAAAGAAACTTTCTGCCAATTGCACTGTAAGGGCTTCACATCAGCTCTTGCATTGAAGGAGGTAGGAAGGACTTGTGGCTGGGACGTGCTGGCTCATACTTGACCCCTTCTCTGTGGCAGGAGTGATGGTGTAGATGATATCAGAAGGCACTAGAAAGCCACAGATGTCATAGTTCACAGAGTGCAGGAGGCCGTGTCTTGTGTGTGTGGGTGGGCAGGGACTGTTTTGTGTTACATCTCAGGCGTAACTCAGAGCCTAGCTCTTAGGACACAGTGGGAGGGAGGGAGGGAGGGTTAGTGCTGTTGATGGGCATCCAGAATCTAAACTTAAGCTATTGGTTTAAGTTGCTGAGAATTCTTAAATCGTTGGCTATGCCTATCCTAAAAATACACGTTTTAGAGCCAAATCTACGTGACTTTAAAATTTACCCTGTAACACTCCCCATACCACTGACTCTATTGAAAAGGAACGGGTTAAAATAGGACTAGCAGATTTTGGCGGAGAACCAAGATGCTCTTTGGTTTTCTTGAAATGCTTGTACTACCATTGCGCCTCTTTCTGGCATGCGGCATTCCCTCATACCTGAATCTCCGCATCTCTTTTAAACACCCAACACAGTTGACATTTGAGTCACAGGGAGACCATGTCTCATAATGAGTATAAGTTGGAAGACCCCAACCCAGGGATGACAAATCCTTCTGAGATCTATGACCAGGGCAGACACTGCTAATTGGTTGCAGATTCCTTTTTCCCTTGGAGTCTGATGCAGCTGTAGAGTCCCATGGCAGTGCTTCAGTAAACTGCTACCAACTAGTTGATACAGAAGAAGAATTCTATTTGCCATGGTGACCAACCTCTCCAGTTTCTGTCAGAAGTAACCTCTCCTTCTCCTTTAATTCTTTTTTAAAATAGGTTTTTATTAATTATGGAATAGATATAAAATATTCATAAAGTGTACGTAAGATCTATAAAGGATCACACAACCTCAAACACCTGTTTATACACCATCCAGCTTAAACGAAAGAAGGTGAGCATTGTCTCTGAGTGCTCCTGTGGTCTCTCCCCGATCCTATTTTCTTCTCTCCGCATTAGAGGCAACCACTCTCCTAAATTTGGGATTTCTCATTGTCCTGTCTTATTTTATAGTTTTGCTCTGCATTTGTATTCTTAAACAATATAGTTTATATTTTTGAATTTTATGTAAGCAGCATCATACAGTATATTAAGACTTTCTCACTTCAGGGTAAATCGGATGAGATTCATCCACATTGTAGCCAAGTGTAATTCACTCCTGCTATGTAGTATTCCAGTGTATTAATCTACCCAACACACTGATGCGTTCCACCATTTATGGACACTTCTGTAATTCCAGTTTGGGGCTACTAAAAACAACTGTGCTGTGAATTATCTTGCATGTCTTTAGGTTCAAGAGTTTCTCTAGGGTTATACCTAGAGAAGTAGAATTGCTGGGCCATAGGGTATGAACCTGCTCAGTTGTATTAAAGGCCAAATTGATTTCCACATTGGTTGTATCAATTTACTCTTCCACCATCAGTACATTATAAGTTAAATGACACTCATGATGATGATGACGACGGATAGCTAACTCACATAGTATTAACTGTGTGCCTGGCAGAAGTCTAAGCACTTGACATATATAAACTCAATTCCCACAACAATCCTGAGTGTCCTAGTTCTACATCCTTGCTGATGTCTGAAATTGTCTAACTTTTATGGTTTGCTATACTGATAGATGTGACCTGGTACCTTATGGTTGTACTATGTGTTTCTGTTGCTAATGAGGTTGAACATTTCTTCATATGTCTGGAGTGCCTGTTCAAGTCCTTCCCCGGTATTTGTTTTTTTGTTTTTTTTTTGGCTGCGCCATGAGGCATGCAGGATCTTAGTTCCCAGACCGGGGTTTGAACTCGTGCCCCCTGCAGTGTAAGCAAGGAGTCTTAACCACTAGACTGCCAGGGAAGTCCCCTTCCCCCATATTTGAATTGGGTTATTTGTCTTTAAGTCATAATAAATTTCTGATTTTTTCTATCTTTTGTTATAATTTGTGTCCTGTCTTATTCCTTTCATTAGACTGTAAGCTTCTTAAGGGACTGACAATGACTTGCATGTTTGTTTATATAGAGCCAAACATTATTTATTTTTTACTGAAGTATAGTTGATTTACAGTGTTGTGTTAGTTTCTGATGTACAGCAATGTGATTGTTACACACATATATTCTTTTTCATATTAATTGAACCTGGTCATTGTACAAGACTATCTAGTTACCTATTTATTTTTGAAAGTTTGTACCCTTTTACCAACCTCTTCCTATTCTCCCCTACCCGCCCCCCCCGCACCCCAGCAAGCAGTTTTCTACTGTTAGAAAAGTGATGCCATGTGGGATTTGTCTTGTCTGTCTTATTTCACTTAAGTAATGCTCTCAAGGTCCATCCATGTTGTTGCAAATGGCAGGATATCCTTTCTTATGGATGCATAACATTCCACTGTGTATATATGTATATACCACATCTTTTTAAAAAAATTTATTTATTTAACTTATTTATTTTTTTGGCTGCGTTGGATCCTCATTGCTGCGCGTGGGCTGTCTCTAGTTGCAGAGAGTGGGGACTACTCTTCCTTGTGGTGCACGGGCTTCTCATTGCGGTGGCTTCTCTTGTGGAGCGCGGGCTCTAGGTGCACGGGCTTCAGTAATTGTGGCACATGGGCTCAGTAGTTGTGGCTCGTGGGCTCTAGAGTGCAGGCTCAGTAGTTGTGGCGCACGGGCTTAGCTGCTCCGAGGCATCTAAGTGGGATCTTCCCAGACCAGGGCTCGAACCTGTGTCCCCTGCATTGGCAGGTGGATTCTTAACCACTGTGCCACCAGGGAACCCCTACCACATCTTCTTTATCCATTCATCCATTCATGGACACTTAGGTTGTTTCCATATCTTGATGTGATATTGTGACTTATATATTTGGTCCTCATCCCCATTTCTGGCACAAAGCTCCTAAAACTTGGTTATTTCCTAAGTGATGAGAGTGATCAACATGTCTTTTGGAAAGCACCTAAGGATGGGGGTTGGTTGCCAGAGGAGCCAATCACGTGATTAGAGGGTTGGAACTTTCAGTCTCCTCTCTCCCCATCCACCTCCAAGGGGGAGAGAGGAGATGAAGGGTGAGTCGATTGCCAATGGCCAATGACTTAATCAGTCATACCTATGTAATGCAGACTCCATAAAAACTAGAAAGGACAGGGTTCAGAGAGCTTCCATGTTGGTGAACAGGTCGAGGTGCTAGGAGAATGGCATGCCTGGAGAGGGCGTGGAAGCTCCATGCCCTTTCCTCACTCCTTGCCCTGTGCATCTTTTCCCTCTAGCTGTTATAGAGTTGTATCCTTATAAACGAGTGATCTAGTAAGTAAAATGTTTGAGTTCTGTGAGCTGTTCTAGTGAAGTAATCAAAGCCAAGGAGGGCATCATTAGGACCTCTGACTGGTAGGCAGTTGGTCAGAAGCACAGGTGACAACTTGGGCTCTCAGTTGGCATCTGAAATGGAGGGCAGTCTCGTGGGACTGAGCTCTTTACCTGTGGGAACCTGATTCTATCTCCCAGTAGATAGAATCAAAATTGAATTGAGTGGTACATATATACAATGGAATATTACTCAGCCTTAAAAAGGAACGAAATTGGGTTATTTGTAGAGATGTGGATGGACCTAGAGACTGTCATACAGAGTGAAGTAAGTCAGAAGGAGAAAAGCAAATATCGTATATTAATGCATATATGTGGAATCTAGAAAAATGGTACAGATGAACTGGTCTGCAGGGCAGAAACAGAGACACAGATGTAGAGAACTAAAAGTATGGACACCAAGCGGGGAAAGTGGGGGAGGGTTGTTGGTGGTGGGTTGAATTGGGAGATTGGGATTGACATATATACACTAATATGTATAAAATAGATAACTAATAAGAACCTGCTGTATAAAAAATAAAATTCAAAAAATAATTGAATCGAATTGAATTCTCAGACACCCCGCTTGTGTCTGAGAATTGTGTTTTTAATTAAAAAATTTTAATTTAAATTCTTATTTTGTATTGGAGTATAGTTGACCAACAGTGTTGTGTTGGTTTCAGGTTTATTGGTGTGGGGAAGCCTCCACACACACACATTGGAATTGGGTCCAAGAACCTCTTCACTTGACTATTGTGAATAATGCTGCAGTGAACAGAAGAGTGCAGATTCCTCTTTGATATCTTATTTTCATTTCCTTTGGATATATACCCAGATTGCTGATCATATGGCAGTTCTAGTTTTAATTTTCTAAGGAACCTCCATACTGTTTTCCATAGTGGCTGCACCAACTTGCATTCCCACCAATAGTATACAAGGTTTCCTTTTCTCCACATCCTGGCCAACTCTTGTCTTTTTATTGATAGCTGTTCTAACAGGTGTGAGGTGATATCTCATTGGGGTTTTGATTTGCATTTCCCTGATTAGTGATGTTGAATACCTTTTCATGTATCTGTTAGCCATTTGTATGTCTTCTTTGGATAAGTGTCTATTCAGTTCCTCTTGCCCATTTTTTTAAAAAATTTATTATTTTTATTTTTGGCTGCGTTGGATCTTTGTTGCTGTGCGTGGGCTTCTCACTGCAGTGGCTTCTCTTGTTGTGGAGCACGGGCTGTAGGCACGTGGGCTTCAGTAGTTGTGGCTCACGAGCTCTGGAGCGCAAGCTCAGTAGTTGTGGTGCACGGGCTTAGTTGCTCCACGGCATGTGGGATCTTCCCGGGCCAGGGCTCGAACCCGTGCCCCTGCATTGGCAGACGGATTCTTAACCACTGCGCCACCAGGGAAGCCCCCTCTTGCCCATTTTTAAATTGGGATATTGGGGTTTTTTTGCTATTGAGTTGTATGAGTTCTTCATGTATTTTTGACTATTAACCCCTTATCAAATACATGACTTGCAAATATTTTCTCCCATTCAGTAGGTGGCCTTTTCATTTTGTTGATGGTTTCCTTTGCTGTGCAGAAGCTTTTTAGTTTGATGTAGTCCCACTTGTTTGTTTTTGTTGCCTTTGCTTTTGGTGTCCACAGGATTATTTATTGAGTGAAATAGAGAGCCAATCTTGCTTTATAGAAAGGTAATCTTGCCCTCTAACCCAGCCCTAGACATATTCCCTCAGAGGTTAACTGAACACCCACCAGGGATATTGCAAAAGGAATTTCTCCATTGGGAGGAGGTTGGACTATATTAAGTTTCTTCCAACTCCAAAATTTCTCAATCTCTGAAAATCTTTGAGCTATCCAGGAAATTTCCTTTTGTATCCTGCCTCTAAGCCTTGACCAACCAGCTTCCCTGGATCCCTTGGTCACTTAAAAAAAACCAAACAAACCCTAACTTTATCATGAAATATAACAGATATGCAGACAAGTGCATAAAACATAAAAGTACACTAAAATGAATAATTATATAGCACCCAAATCACTCAGTTTTTAAATATACTCTTTTGTGATACCACATAGATCAGCCCCCCTTAGAGACTCAGCCCCTTGGTATGATCGAGGGAGGGTTGGCAGACTGGCCTGTGGACGACATACGGCCCGCTGCCTGGTTCTATAAACTCTTAATGGAACAGTCATGCTTATCTGTTTCCATATTGGCTATGGTTGCTTTCATGCTACCACAGCAGAGTTGAGTAGTTGCAACAGAAACTATATGGCCTGAAGAGTTGAAAATATTTATTCTCTGGCCCTTTATAGAAGAAATCTGCTAAACCCGTTCTAGAGTCTGGCTTGGAAAAACATAACTGCCTCTATGTCCTGCGTGGTTTAATCCTCTCAATAAAACTAGTCTAGTGAATCTTTGTTTGAGAAAAGGAAGTTAAATAATTATAACGTTCAAAAATATTAAACTCTAGGATCTCTTTGAATGAAATCTTAAGAATAGCCCGAAACTAAACCCAAAGCAAATTATGTCTAACTTTTGACCTCCTTAAGTGAGTGCTGAATTGCATCAATAACATTCTGTAACAGAGACTGGAGCAACCTAATAATTTTTTAGGTCACAGGGTGCAACTAATTGAATAGGAAAAGAGACCAACATCTTGATTATGTCCCTGAAGAAGGTAACAACTGAGTGTTTTGATTAACGTATTCCTTAGTGAGTAGAGGTTAAACATCCCAACATATGAAAAGACTTAGTAGGAAATAGAGCACACATCACTCTGTAACTGACATTTGGGAAGTGCATATGTACGCTGCACCACCTGTACCGCTGCCTTCCCTGTAGCAAAACCAATTTAGTTTTCTTTGGACAATCTCATAAATGAAAATAAAAAGTAGGGAATAACGTAACTGCCTAGGGGAATTGCAGTTGAAGACAAATGATTGTATAGAGTTCATTTTGAAAATCCAGTGTAATCTCTCCTCCAAGCTGTGTTTCAGTCTAAACGTCTCCAGGAGTGGGGCAGGGGTTACCTTTTATTGTGCTTTTTTTTTTTTTTTTTTTTTTTTTTTTTTGCAGTACGCGGGCCTCTCACTGCCGTGGCCTCTCCCGTTGCGGAGCACAGGCTCCGGACGCGCAGGCTCAGCGGCCATGGCTCACGGGCCCAGCCGCTCCACGGCATGTGGGATCCTCCCGGACCGGGGCATGAACCCGTGTCCCCTGCATCGGCAGGCGGACTGCCAACCACTGCGCCACCAGACAAGCCCTGTTGTGCTTCTCTGAGGCAAAGAGTGAGTTGTAATCTGAGAAAGAGACAATTCAAAGCCTGATGACATCACCGTCTTCCTCGTTACCCCTCTTAATTTAAAAAATTGTATATAAAAACACCTTGCTTTTCAAATTTGCATTTAAAGAATGTTTGTTTAGGGCTGTCTGAATGAAAGACTGAACACATTAAAATAGCAGTCTTTCAAATATATAGAGAAGTATTTTTCCTTCCTCAAAGGAGTGATTGCTGGAAGTGAAGCTCCTTGGAAATGTATTCCTTAAAAATGAGGTGTAGAATTTGCAGGTGAGTTTGAGATCAGGAGACAGGAAACTCAAAGTGAAACCCTCTCGTTTAAGACAAGATTGATCCATGTGCATGTGGATGCCTCTCTTTTATTATTAGTTCCTGTATTTCCTTTATCAAAGTAGGGTACAAATGATACTTGGCAGTGGTTGGGAGTTCAGTGTTTGTCATCAAACAGATCTGGGCTGGATTCCTAGATCCAGCCAATCATAATTATGTGACTTTGGGGGAATTGTCAGTCCTCTTAAGAATTTCAGTTACCTCACCTGAAAAGTGAAAATAATACTGATCCCCACCATAGTGTTGATTTAAGTATTAAACAAAATAATACATGTAAAGGTCTCAACATAGTGCCTGGAATATAGTAAAGGAGTGAGAAAATGATGCTCATGTGCTTGTTAGTGACTGCGTGACTGCTCCAGGGCTGGGGCTGCTAACAACTAGTATAGATTTTTTTCTGATTGCATTCTGACATTTGGGCTTTTTGCTTGTTAAGGAAAAAAAATGAATGGCTTTCTCCCAGCTGTGTTTTTAGACATCTTTATAATCTGTACTGTAAGCACAGACTTTTCTTACCAATTGATGAATCCAGGCAGCACTGAGGAAAGGAGCCAGAAGCTTAAATGATGATAATAGTTAACACTTACTGAGTGCTTACTATATGCCAGATGCTATTCAGTCATGGATTGGTTCCCTTAATCTTCATAAAACCTTATAAGGTAGCAGTACGGTGCCCATTGTACAGTAGGGTAAGTGGAGACACTGAGAGTTAAGTAACGTGTTTAGGTTACACAGCCAGGAATGGGTAGACCCAGGACCCCCAAGCCTGTTCTGGGCATGTCCTTGTGTCCTGGGTGCTCAGATTTCCCAGCCTGTTCTTGGCAGTGAGTAGAGCGGTGGCTGGAGTTCAGGTGGTCAGAAGCAACTCCTGAGAGCCCTCTACAGCGACCCAGACCCACCCCAGAGCTCCTAGAAGTTAACGGTTTGGTTCAAAATCACCCCAGGGACTTCCGGCACCAGAAATGACCCAGGGCCCTGCCTGCCTGGGAAGATGGGGCCTTGCCACTTTAGTTTACTTTTCTTTCTAGACTTTTCACTGCAAGGGTTGAGGGGAACAGGCTCTAGTATAATTGGTGGACCGTGTTTGGACAAGGAGACTTTTAATGTGAAGGGGCATTTTGAATTTGACATAAAAATACTGGTAGCCTTTAAGAGCTGGTTCTAAGAATTAAGTTTAAAAAAAAAATTCCCGTCATCTTCAGGGCCACCTACTGGTCACTGGACTTTTTGCCTTTATTTCTTTTACAAATACTAATCAAAAAATGAAAAGTGAATGTCTTTTCAAGTAATTCCTGGCCCTTTCCTTTGGAGGCAACATTTTTTTTTACAGACTACATTTAAGGACTAGTTGGGGATGAAAGGAAGATGAGCAAGAATGATAAAATATGAGAGGAATATCCAGGTAGTAGTATTTAAGCTAATCCTCTGGGGACACTGCTTACCAAATGGCTTAGATGGAACACGCAGATGTTCAATCCAGTTTTAGAGCTCTAAGGCACCTGAAAGACCTCTTTTTTTTTTTTTTTGGCGGTACGCAGGCCTCTCACTGTTGTGGCCTCTCCTGTTGCGGAGCACAGGCTCCGGACGCGCAGGCTCAGCGGCCATGGCTCATGGGCCCAGCCGCTCCGTGGCATGTGGGATCTTCCCGGACCGGGGCACGAACCCGTGTCCCCTGCATCGGCAGGCGGACTCTCAACCACTGCGCCACCAGGGAAGCCCTAGTCACCACTTTTGCAGGTAAAGAAACAATTTAGTGACAAAACTAGGACTAGAAACTAGGTCTCCTGATTTCTATGTCCCTATTTATATTTTGAACTGACTGCTGGGAAGAACAAAAAGCTATAAGAAAGAGGCAGCTCCCAGAATACTCCTAGGCTGGCAGATGCAGCCCTAACCTTCAGTTTCCCTAATGTTTGGGTTGTTCTAAAAAGGGATTCTGTAAGTTAGACTTTTTCTAAACATTATGTGGGAAAAGGAAAAAATTGCCTCTGTTGCATATAAAATTTGGCAATAAACAGTGCCACTGTTTTGTTAGGTTTTTTCTTGGAATTCACATTTATAAATTTGAACCTATCTTTCCAGTTCCTCCTAAAAAACAAATTTTAGCATCTGTAAAGATTATTTTCCAACCTTTCACTCATACTAATATCCCCCATTCAGCAGTTGTGATTCACTGTCTTGGTATTCACTTATGATCAGGAATGTTCTTGCACTGTCATCACATTGTGAGGTTTCCTCACTGATTTTAGAAGACAGTGCTTAAAATTTTTGAAAATGTCCTTTTCCTCCTTCTTTGCCACAGCAAGGAGTTTTGACGGATGACGGTGAATGTGTGCTTGAGTTTTCTCAAGTCTTAAAGGGCTTGAAGGCAACGTGAATCGGTAAGGTAGATGAGTGTAATTTAACCCACTTAAATACAAAATAAAGATTATAGTACCTTAGTTCTAGAATATTTAGTGTTGTCTTCTGTCACAGGGAGGAATCAAACAGAAAAATCCCAGTCATTTGAGGTCCAAAAAAGGCAACTTCCATAAGCTGCCTTTCCTGATCTGTTTTGGGACTGCCTCTTCTGTTGGACTGCATGGTGTGTTGGAAAGAACAGCAAACAAAGTCAGAAGGTCCAAGTTCATGGGCTGACTCTGCTTCCACCCTTTTAGGTTTCGGGCAGGTAACTTTACCTCTACAGCCTAAAGTTCTCTTATTTGTAAACTTGGATTATGGCTTAGACCAGTGTTTGTCAACACTGGCTGTGCATTCTAATCAGTTGGAGAGCTTTTGTTTCCTGGCCACTTAATTATAAAAGTGTTAAAACATACAGAAATGTAGCAAGAATTTTCACCCACCACCCATTAACACATCTGTTTGTCCATTAGTTGGGGAGCCTTTAAGATACACACACACACACACACACTCATACCTGTTGAAGGATAAATCCCACTGGGGTTAGGGAAGGTGAAGAAGGGAGATTCCTCTTCTTACTTTATATTCTTGGGGTGTTTGAGATTCTAACAGCGAACATGTGACTGCTGCTGCTATTACTAAAACCCACCATAACAAAATAAACGCATATACATATTCTGGGACTCCAACCTCCAGAGAGTATGATACAGCAGGTCTGGGGTGGGGCTTTGGTATCTATAATTTTGTTTTTGAAGTGTAGCCAGGATTGAAAACACAAGACTACAGTCTCTGAAGTACCTCTGAGGTTTAATAATCTGAGTGCATGAACTCTCCTTCATTGTCAATCTGGAAATTCCTCTCTTTCGTAGACTGCTTCCAGCTTCTTCCAGATTGGTTCTGGATTCTTCCTGGTTCGCATAGGCATGCAGCTGAGTACTGCTCGTGGCATAAGAATGAGCTCCCCGCCAGCAGAAGGAGTATCCCCGTGTAGGTGGAGAAAACTCCAGTTTCATGCAATGCAGCCTGGCTTCATTGCAGCAACTTCTCTTTCCTTCTTGATTCTACTGTGGCAGCAGTTTCAGACCTCAGTTCTTAAGCAATTAAAACCACCTCCTTTGCTTCTTTCTCTGTAGACAGTAACCTGGTTTGCTGTGATGGAGACCCTTACTAGCCACTGTTCTCGGTGGCGCTCCATCACATTGCATTGGCTCGGTTCAGAAGCTGTCTCCAGGGAAACTTCTCTAACCCTCATTGGGGCTCGGTTTGCCGTGCTCCCCACATCCTGGCCCTTCCTCTTTGGAGGTACTTTTCTCACTCATGTTGCAACTGGCCATTGTGCTTCTGTCTTCCCCACCGTGTTGTCTTATGTATCTGTATCTTTGTTTCCCCCGTGGTGGCATGCAGTAGGTGCTTGACATGTAGGTTCTAGACCTCTAGAACCTCCATATCTAGATGTCTAGAACCTTCCATATCTGTGATCCATGTTCATATAAGTTTTTTGATATCCTTGATGGGACTTTTGCGCTCCCCAAAAGTATTTGTATTTGCAGCCATTTAAACATTAATATTAAAGTTATAAGTGCAAAAACCTAGTTTTTCCTTAAACTTTTAAGTTTAACTCACAAACCTTATTATTCAGTTCTAAATTTAAAAATTTTAATAACTTATAAGGAATCTGTTGGTTACAGTTTGGCCTCATTTAGCTAATGAAATTATCCTAAACATTTTAATGCATTAATAATTTTAATATCCTGTTTTCTGTAAGACCTCATTTGCCTGCCTAACAAAATTTTCTTAATTCTTATAAATCTAATAAATATGTATAAACCTGGTGAAACTTAAGTTCTCCTAAACATTCCAGTACTGTAACAAACTTAGCGAATGTTCTACCATACCTTTTTAACTTGACATCACAAGTCTCAGTTACTCAATCACATAATTTACATTGGAATCACGATGCTTGCTAGCTAACGTGTCACACTCCTTAACAAAATAAACACTTTAAACATCAGACTTAAAAATATTGGACATATTTGATTTATGACTTATTTCCATGTCTTTCTAAGCTTAGGCTTAACAGATGTTTACCATCAATCATTCTGTTAGTTCTTGAGGTCAAGAGGTATGGATGTTCAGGTTGATTTTTTTTTTTCTTCCCTCAAACTGTGAGGGACACATGGACCTCTTCTCCATTGTTGCTGTGCCAGTAAGGTCTCCAAAAACACATGTTCACATGGAATAATTTTATAGTCCCCATCCTTTGCGTTTTGGTTTGACCTTCCCTAGTCTAACTTAGGTCCGCACTCATCCACCTGGGTTGCTTCACTGCTACCCTGGATTTAACTCATTACTGCTTGATAGTCTATTTTCCTGGTCACAACATTTGTAGATATCTAATATCTGATTGTACTCTGTGAATTTCTAAAATTCTGCTGATACAGTCTTTAATTCTAATGACAGTAATTGTTTTGCCCAGAGGGACCCCTTATCTTATCGCCTACCATTGGTGTATGTTTCAGAAGATTATGATTAAAGGCAGCATTCAAAAAATGATAATTAGCGATCCCTTTCTTTTGGCTAACCCAAGACAAATTTAACTTCCTCTCTGAGCTTCCTGTCTGCATAAGATAATCCATGTTACAAAATGGGCTGATAGAATTCCAGTGAAAAGGAAAGAAATCATTTGTTTGTGTTCAGACTGGTCAGCACAAATGTGTAATATCTGTTAGACTTGCTGGCATACTGGAAGTCTTTCCTCAGATCCCCATGGCTTCTTTCGTAGGTATCAGGTTGGGGACCACAACTCAATCTTATCATTTGTCTGTCTTTTCTCCTTTCTTGACCGCTGGCTCATCCATTCTTTCCATCTTTGGGGGACCTTTCTTCCTGCATCATTGCCTTTATTACTTCCTACATCTCTGATTTCCACATTTCACTGTTCTCTTCTCTTTGGCCCATAAGCATCTTGTTTATGTTAAACTCATGATTGACTTTGTTTCTCCCTCTTACAATGGTCTTCCCTCCATCCTCCCAATTACCATCAAACTTTTTCAGTGTGGCTGATAGAAAGTACCTGTCCTTTCACTCAAAAAAATTATTGGCGTATAGTTACTTTACAATGTTGTGTTAGTTTCTTCTGTATAGAAAAGTGAATCAGTTACATGTATACATATATCCCCTCTTTTAGATTTCCTTCCCATTTAGGTCACCACAGAGCATTGAGTAGAGTTCCCTGTGCTATACAGCAGGTTCTTATTAGTTATCTATTTTATACATAGTAGTGTATATATGTCAATCCCAGTCTCCCAATTCATCCCACCCTCCCCTTCCTCCCCTTGGTATCCATAGTTTATTCACTACATCTGTGTCTCTATTTCTACTTTGCAAATAAGTTCATCTATACCATTTCTGTAGATTCCACATCAAGCAATATTATATGATGTTCGTTTTTCTCTTTCTGACTTTACTCTGTATGACAGTCTCTAGGTCTATCCACATCTCTGCAAATGACACTATTTTGTTCCTTTTTATGGCTGAGTAATATTCCATTGTATATATGTACCACATCTTTATCCATTCATCTGTCGATGGACATTTAGGTTGCTTCCATGACCTGGCTATTGTAAATAGTGCTGCAATGAAAATTTGGGTGCATGTGTCTTTTTGAATTATGGTTTTCTCTGGGTATATGCCCAGGAGTAGAATTTCTGGGTCATATGGTAGTTCTAGTTTTAGTTTTTTAAGGAACCTCCATACTGTTCTCCATAGAGGCTGTATCAATTAACATTCCCACCAACAGTGCAAGAGGGTTCCCTTTTCTCCACATCTTCCCCAGCATTTATTGTTTGTAGATTTTGTGAAGATGGCCATTCTGACCTGTGTGAGGTGATATCTCATTATAGTTTTTTTTGTGTGTGTGTGTGGTACACGGGCCCCTCACTCTTGTGGCCTCTCCCATTGCAGAGCACAGGCTCCGGACGCGCAGGCTCAGCAGCCATGGCTCACGGGCCCAGCCGCTCCACGGCATGTGGGAACTTCCCAGACTGGGGCACGAACCCGTGTCCCCTGCATTGGCAGGCGGACTCAACCACTGTGCCACCAGGGAAGCCCTCATTGTAGTTTTGATTTGCATTTCTCTAATAATTAGTGATGTTGATAATTAGTGATGTTGATCATATTTTCTTGTGTTTGTTGGCCATCTGTATGTCTTCTTTGGAGAAATGTCTATTTAGGTCTTCTGCCCATTTTTGGATTGGGTTCTTTTGATAATTGAGCTGCATGTGCTGTTTATATATTTTGGAGATTAATCCCTTGTCAGTTGCTTCGTTTGCAAATATTTTCTCTCATTCTGAGGATTATCTTTTTGTCTTGTTTATGGTTTCCTTTGCTGTGCTAAAGCTTTTAAGTTTCATTAGGTCCCATTGGTTTATTTTTGTTCTTATTTTCATTACTCTAGGAGGTGGGTCAAAAGAAATCTTGCTGTGATTTATGTCATAGAGTGTTCTGCCTATGTTTTCTCTAAGAGTTTTATAGTGTCCGGCCTTACATTTAGGTCTTTAATCCATTTTGAGTTTATTTTTGTGTATAGTTTTAGGGAGTGTTCTAATTTCATTCTTTTACATGTAGCTGTCCAGTTTTCCGAGCACCACTTACTGAAGAGACTGTCTTTTCTCCATTGTATATCCTTGCCTCCTTTGTCATAGATTAGGTGACCATAGGTGCGTGGGTTTACTTCTGGGCTTTCTATCCTGTTTCATTGATCTATATTTCTGTTTTTGCGCCAGTACCATACTGTCTTGATTACTGTAGCTCTGTAGTATAGTGTGAAGTTGGGAAAGCTCATTCTATGTGGCCCCCCATCACCCTGATACCAAAACCAGACAAATATATCACAAAAAAAGAAAATCACAGGCCAACATCACTGATGAACATAGATGCAAAAATCCTCGACAAAATACTAGCAAACAGAATCCAACAACACATTAAAAGGATCATACACCATGATCAAGTGGGGTTTATCCCAGGGACGCAAGGATTCTTCAATATATGCAAATCAGTCAATGTGATACAACATATTAACAAATTGAAGGAGAAAAACCATATGATCATCTCAATAGATGCAGAAAAAGCTTTTGACAAAATTCAACACCCATTTATGATAAAAACTCTCCAGAAAGTGGGCATAGAGGGAATCTACCTCAACATGATAAAGGCCATATATGACAGACACGCAGCAAACATCATTCTCAGTGGTGAAAAACTGAAACCATTTCCTCTAAGATCAGGAACAAGACAAGGATGTCCACTCTTGCCACTATTATTCAACATAGCTTTGGAAGTCCTAGCCATGGAAATCATAAGAAAAAGAAATAAAAGGAATCCAAATTGGCAAAGAAGAAGTAAAACTGTTACTGTTTGCAGATGCCATGATACTATACATGGAAAATCCTAAAGAGGCCACCAGAAAACTACTAGAGCTAATCAATGAATTTGGTAAAGTTGCAGGTTACAAAATTAATGCACAGAAATCTCTTGCATTGCTATACACTAACAATGAAAGATCAGAAAGAGAAATTAAAGAAACACTCCCATTTACCATTGCAACAAAAAGAATAAAATACCTAGGAATAAACCAACCTAAGGAGACAAAAGACCTGTATGCAGAAAAATATAAGACACTGATGAAAGAAATCAAAGATGACACAGACAGATGGAGAGACATACCATGTTCTTGGATTGGGAGAATCAACACTGTGAAAATGACTATACTACCCAAAGCCATCTACAGATTCAATGCAATCCCTATCAAATTACCAATGGCATTTTTCACAGAATTAGAACAAAAAATTTTACAGTTTGTATGGAAGCACAAAAGACCCAAATAGCCAAAGCAATCTTTCCCCTTTTACTACAAAAAAATATAGCTTCTGTAGCTCTCCCCTACTTTGTCCTATCCAAGATCAGCTGCTTATAGTTAAAGACCATGGATTCATCCTGGCATTTTCTAGTCTAGCCCTCCTTTTTTTTTAAAATCTTCTATTTGGCTTTTATGTCATAGCATTTCTCTGCTTCTCTTTCCTCTCTGCCCAGTCTGTAGTCACTTTCTCGAGTCACTTTCTCTCCTAGAGGCTGGGGTGCCTGAAGAGCATAGGTTTCGGAGTCAGGCAGATCTGGGTTTGGGCCTCAGCTCTGTCATCACCAGCTATGTGACTTTAAGCAGTGCTCATCTTTGCTGAGCTTCAGTTTTCGCATCTGTAAAATGGGGACAATATACCTCACTTATAAATCGTTGCAAGTATTAAAAGGACGATGTGTATGTCGTGTATACTATGGTGACTGATATTTTGGACACTCTTCACTTTGTAGTTATAATGTGGATGGTACCCAAGGTTTGCTGAGGCATCCTCTTTTCCTGTGAAGCAGTTAGTTCTCATTCTGTGCAGCGACTCCCACATTTATGTCAAACTCATCCCAACCTCTAGACTCCTATTTCCACCAATCTGCTAATCATCTTCACCGTGATCCCCACGTAATCGAAGATTCAGCATTATTCAGGAAGTTCTCAGCCTGTGGTTACTTCCTTGGTTAACAGAATCCCAGTCCTCACGGTAGCTCTGAGGTTGGAGGTTCTCTCTCCTTCCTCACTTCTATCCAGCCAACCTGTGTGTATTGAGCAGCTTATTAAGAGCCATTTGCTGTGCTCTGTACTTAGGATGCAACAAAGAGCAAAATGAGACAGTCTGAAGCATAAAGAGAAGGTCAAATTTAAGGAAATGTGATGGGTGCTGGGATGGTAAAGACCAGAGTGCAGTGAGGGTGCTCCAAAGGGCCCCTGCAGAGCAGGGACGAAGCAGTGGCCCAAGTTTAACTTTCTTCTCCCATCCCACCCCATTTCCAATAGATCCTGTAAATTCCATTAAATACTTTATTTCCATCCCACCATCACTGTTTTGTTCTGGTCAAGTATTCCAGGCACGTTAGTTCTGGCTGAAAACTCCTAGCAGTTTCCTAAATCTGTTTCTGATCCATCTACCTTGCCAGTCCGTCTCCTAAGCAGCTGCGTACGTTACTTCCTGAAGCACAAATCTGATCATCTCTCTCCGTTTCCTAGAAATCTGTGTTGCCTATACCAGTCAAGATTCAGTATGGAAAAGAGGCCACTCTAGCTATTTTAATCAGGAAAGGATTGTCTGTGAAGGTTAGGGATTATAAAATCAGAGGAGGGTTAGTGGAACAGGCATAGGAAGAATACACCAAGGGTCTGCCTCTCAGGCTGTACTGGAAGTCTGATGCTGGAGAACTTCTGGCTATAGCTATTATTCGTGGATCAGGAAGCCAACGGTGCTACTGCCCCTGACTGCCTTTCCTCACCAGAAAGATGACAGGCCCTGGAATGGTGCTGCAGGAAAACCTCACATATCTGATCTTACTTGTCAAAGGGGATTGGAGCCAACAGGGTCAGGAACACGGTCTTCATCTCATTTCCACCTTCTAAGTTTCATACAAGTGCGTTGAACGAGTGGAACTGAATTCTGCTTCAGAGTCCTAGCTTCAAGGAGTGTGGTAAATAGATCTGGGTTTGCCAGCCTCTGTGTGGGAAGGGAGACTAGAAGGAGGTGAGGAATCTAGGGTGAGCAAGGCGCCCAGAGCATCTAAATTGTGGGTATCTGCATTGCCTGCAGCCAGTGCAACCTGATGTTCAAAGTGTGTGCAGTTTCATCACTGTTCTTCATGTTTTGTTTAACCCCTGTCTTCTATCATCTACAGTGTCTGTCACTGGCAGGTGCTAAACATGTTTTTTGCACGTATGAATGCACAAACGCATCCACTCCTGATGCAGTTCTCTTACCTTCTGGCCATAACTTTAGCAGGAACAACTTTCCTGGCTGGTCCTAACTTCCTGCTGAAATCCTGCCCCCCACCCTTTTTCTTTTTTCTGAGGCCCAGACAAGTCTTCCCTCCTCAGAGGGTCTTCTGAAATCCTCTGGAATCTTCCCACCCCGTTTTCTTGTTGCTCCTTTCACCTCCGTCCTAGAGCTTATCATCTGCCAGCATCAGGTGTAGCTATGTATAGTTGACTCCTGAACAACGCAGGTTTGAACTGCGCAGGTCTACTTACACGTGGATATTTAAAAAAATAATACTACAGTGCGGTACAATCTGAGGTTGCTTGAATCCTCTGATGGGGAACTGTGGGTACAGAGGAACCCTATGCAGAAGGCTGATTATGAATTATATACGGATTTTCAACCGTGAGGAGGGTCAGCACACCAACCCCTGAGTTGTTCAAGGGTCAAGGGTCAGCCGTCTTCATATTTTTTTACCTGCCATATTGTGAACTTCAGGGTAACAGTGACTGTTGCATTCATTGCTGTGGCACACCGCCCCCCATGCTTACCTTCAGTTTTTCTCATCACTTTCTCCTTTCCTTTCCCTTTTTTCCAGACATATCACCTCTAACTCTTCTTCTAATGACATTTCTTTCACTCTGATTTTCCTGTAATTACAGGTGAAATTCGATGATTTGTAAGTATAGCTAAATCTCTGTTGCTGCTCTTCTCCTGTCCTTAACACCTGTGTACAGACCTGCGTGCTATTTTCTTAACACAACTTTTTTCTGTTTTAGTCCTAGGCAGTAATAAAATATAAACGTAAAAGGGGAAGAGTTTAGAAAAGAATTGTTTCCTCTCCGTGTGTTCGTGAAATTCACAATATGTTCAATGTTCTGGTTTGCTAGGCCTTGACAATGGAGACTGTATCAGTGGAATATTCCAATCAGTATAACATTCATAGTTGGGATTCTGAGTTGTCAAAACATGGCCGTGAGATTTGTCTGAGCTTTTGTCACAGAGAATTTCTTAGAACTTCTCTTTGCTTTGTGTGGTTTATGGGGAATCCTCTTTCTTCCTCATTAAGTCATTTTTCTTCCAAACATATTTACTGAATAAGACAACTGAAATTCATAAAGGTACCTAGTTACCTAGTCTTTAGGAAAATTCTTTTTTTTCTTTGTATTTAAAACAATTAAAAAGAAAGAAAAAGTCTATTTAACAGTTTTAGGTTCCCAGCAAAATTGAGCAGAAATTACAGAGTTCCTGTATATTCTTCCCCCACCCCCACTGGTATATTTGTTACAACTGATGAACCTACATTGACCTCATCCAAAGTCCAGAGTTTACATTAGGGATCACTCTTGGTGGTGTACAGTCTATGGTTTTGGACAAAGGTATGATATCTATATCTGTTACAGGATCATTCAGAATAGTTTCACTGCCCTAAAAGTCCTCTGTGCTTTGTCTCTTCATCCCCCCTTACCACTTAACCCCTGGTAACCACTGATCTTTTTATTGTCTCCATAGTTTTGCCTTTTCCAGAATGTCATATAGTTGGAATCATACACCATGTAGCCGTTTCAGAAAGTAAATACCACAATAAACGGAGACACACAATTTTTTTTTGGTTTCGCAGTCCATATAAAGGTTATATTTACACTATACTGGAGTCTATTAAGTGTGCAGTAGTGTCATCTCTAAAATGTGCGTGTCTTAATTGCACTTATTGCTAAAAAATGCTCATCATCATTGACGAGGTTGCCACAAATCTTCAATTTGTAAAATACAAACTGTATCTGCCGTACCTGTGAAGTATAGTAAAGTGAAGTACAATAAAATGAGATACGCCTGTATTCATTTAAGGTTCTTCCATGTCTTTTCATGGCTTGATAGTTCACTTTTTTTTTAGTGATGAACAATATTCCATTTCTGAATGTACCAGTTTGTCCATTCACCCATTGAGGGACATTCTGGTTGCTCCCAGGTTTTGGCAATTATGAATAAAACTGCTATAAATATCTATGTGCAGGTTTTGGTGTGGATATAGGCTTCTAACTCATTTGGGTAAACACCAAGGAGTACAGTTGCTGGATCATATGGTAAGAGTATAAGAGTGTGTTTAGTTTTGTAAGAAACCAGTTAACTGTCTTCCAGAGTGGCTGTACCATTCTGCATTCCCACCTGCAATACAGACTTATTTTTGTTGGAGGTTCAAGGGACTTCTTAAAAATTCATAAAAGGAAAAATCCATCCCTACAAAGTTGTAGAATGGTCAGTACATGGCCTAGTTTCACTTTACAAAAATATGAGCATGTCACAGTCCTTTAAAATGCTCCTTCTGCTTTCTCCTCTCACCTCGAATAATAGAACTCAAAACTGGTCACAGAGAAATGAGGAGAAATGGTATAAAAAACAGACTAGATGATCATATCTGTAGCACTGATATTATAGCTCGTTCTTGAGTCGCTACTTGTGGATCCACAACCCTGGGAGGATGGGGCATGCAGGTGTTCTTCTGCCCTGCCCCCGCAGCTGACTTGGCCAGGTGTCTGCAGTCTCTTGAGTGGGCTTCCTTGCTGATGTGGAGGTCCCCCATTCAGCCACACTAAGGGGAGATTAGTTCTTTAGTGCTGATGGCAACTGCGGCTATTGGCAGAAGAGTGTTATTCCAGTTCTTAGGCTGGAATATAATCATAGCTGATTTCCTGTGAGGGAATGGGTGAAGAAATTGAATAATTCTCTGGCTGGTGTGGAGGGTCCATTGCAAGCCCCAGGTCTTGGCCTACTTCATCAAACCAGAGCCCTTCTTGTAAGTGTGCCTGTGTGTTGGGTGGGGCACTGGGCTTCTAAGGAATGTCAGCAATCCTAGTCTCAACACTCAGGCAGACAGGGCTCTTTCCCCTCCAAACTTAAATGCTAGTGAAATCTCTCAAAGAAGCCCCTTCTGCCTAAGAGAATCAATAACCTTGCCTCTGACTGACAATTCAAAGAAGAAGGGATGTTTGGAATGCTTTATTATCCCCAAGATGCCCCAATTAGTTGAGTTACCATTAAGAGCCAGGAGTTCCAGAGGTTGAATCTTTGGAGTAAATTAATGCCTGTGGTGTTTTATAATTTCAAGAAGGAGAAATTTTATATTTAAACTTTAAAAAAAATGAGCTAATTAGAAATCGGCTCAGAGGGATTTTTAAATTCTTTGAACTGAAGGGGGTTTTGGCCAATAGTATTCAAACAATTCCATAAATATGCACTGAGTATCCATCGATGCTAGGCATTGCAATAAGCAGAGAGGTTAGAAAGATAGGGAAGATACTCTCCATCCCTCAGGGAACAGTCTAGTAAGAGCATCAGACATACAAGGAAGCTCAGTCTTTCTATAACCATTTATGTGAGTGTCTCCAGGGAGGGTTCCTCTCTGGGGATGCAAAGATGAATAAAGCTCAGGACTAGTACTTTCCTGAAGGAATCAGATAATAAGACGTTATTAATACTGTGTGATCCATGCCATAACTTGAGGATGATGAACTCTATTAGAGGGTAGGGAGTGAGTGTCAGGAACTGCCTGGAAGAGGAGGGAGAGGCTTGGTCTGGGTCTTGGAGAATAAGTAAGAGTTGAGGAAGAAGGGAGCTGGGCTGAGAAATTCTAAGCAATGGGGAAAGCTTGGGCCAGGACCCTGACATTTTAACCAGCTTGGTGAATTCCGGAACTGAGTATTAGGGTATGGGTAAATGGGAAGATGCAAGTGGGGAGTGATAGAGGAGGAAAGGTTGAAGAGTCCTGGGGGGCTTTCATGTGATAAAGGAAGGAGTGCACTTCATCCTGCACATGGTGATGAAGCAGAGAAGAGGTTTCAGTGGGAGAGGGCAGGCTGGTGTTTTCACTTAAAAATCCTCAGGTGGCTGCAAAGGATGCATTGGACAGAGGGAGATGCAAGGCAGGGAAACTGCTTCTGGGACTATCACATTAGCTGCAGGGAGAGTTTGTAGCTAGGCTAGGGTAGTGGCAGTGGGAAGATGATGGAGGAAAGAAGTGTTCGGGAGGTGATATGGACAAGATGAGTCAAGCAAGGATGACGCTGAGATTTCTAGGTACCCTATAAAGTGGCCAGAATAGTCTTGCACATAAGAGTTCAATAAATGTTATTTTCCTTGGGCAACAGAGTAGATAGTGATGCTCTTAAGTGGAGAAAAGGAAAGCTAGAGGAAGATTTGGGAGATAAAAGATGTATTTGGTATTGGGTCTAGGATGTTTGTTCCTTTAAAACAAAACAAAACAAAAACTACCTGTTTCCTGCCAATGACAAATTCATATGCTTCTTTGATAGACTGGCATATTATTGCTAATTAAAAATACTCTAATTGAAAACTATGTCCTTCCAGATGACCATTGGAAAATATCCTTCGCATATTATGCATGATTGCCATGGGTATTTATTTATTAGGCCTCCTCTTGGGCCAGGCTAATCGGAAACAGGGATGATATGGTCAGACTTGGGAGGATTTCTGTATTTTGCCTTTCCAGACAGCTTCTTGGGAGGAGAGAGAAATTGTCTAGATTCCCGGGCTTCTGATATTCTGAAACCATTTGTTCTAGTTGGTGCTTCAGAAACCAAGGACCTTGTCAATTTCTTCTTGGGATCAGCTTGGGCCAGAGCAATTTTAACATAAAATAAAGGAAGGAGAACGTGAAATAAGGATCCAGTAAACCTCCTGATTTATAAGATAAACATAATTTAACATTTTTTGCTCAGTGTTTCAGTCCCAGGTACACAAATGAGGATCAGTATGCTGATTTTGGTAAGTGCCTATTTCTAATAGAGGCAGGAGTTGCATATTACTGGTAGGTACCCCTTGTCCCTGGATAGTGTTTTAATGCCTGTTAATGAGTGTGACACATTATTAAATGCCTATAATAAACTTGAACGTTGTGGTACTGCCCTGAATAGCATATTAAGTGACCTCAAAGATTTCATTCCCCTTCAAGAGTCAAGATAATTGGAATTTTGTCTAGATGTAGAGAAACTTGGGAACAGTTGTACAAACATTGGTCATGCTGTAAATATTCAAGAAATGGATGCTGAGTGTATATTATGTTCTGGACACTCTGTTAGGCTCTGGGGACAGAATGAGAAGCACAAGAACAGTGCTTGCTGGAGAGGAGCATATGTTATACTGCAGAGGACAAATAGGCAATCAAATAAATAAGATGGAGGTAAATGTTGCAAGAAGAGTGAAGAGAGTCATGTGCTGAGAAAATGATTGACAGGGTCAGGGAAGCCTTGCTAAGGAGCCATGCCGGGATCTAAGGAAAAGGATGGGGCAGAGGAAACACACAGTCCCTGGGGTGGGAATGAGCTCTGCAAGTTTGAGAAACAGAAAGAGGGCAATGGTTGGACTGTATGTAGATATTGTAGAGTGAGGGAGAAATGGCTACCTTGTTCCAACTAGTCACGGAAGGCTTATTAGAGACTTAGAAATGAAATAGGTGTATATTTACTACATATAGATATATACCCCACCTAACAAGGTAGGTGTTGTTACACCTACCTTGCTGTAAATATACCCATTTCCTAGATGAGGGAACTGGGTGTCCGAGACCAGATCTACAGAGCGAGGGCCCGAGTCAGGGCTGTCTGACTCTTCCACTGCACCCTAACTGCAGACCCACAGAATCGGAGCAAGGCACTTGGAGTGATTAAGTGCTGAGTCATTGGCCTCCTAGGCTGGCTTCCCTGTGATACCTGGGCTTTGGGATATTAACAACAATGATCAAACGATGATGACAGCAGTGGCAATAACTATACCTACTATCACATACTTTATAGTTCGTAAGTACTTTACTGTGCAGTTCCTCATTTGTGGCTCAGAAGAACCCTCAAAGGTAAGCAGGACATGTTTTATTTTTCTTTAGGTTAAGAGATGACCTGAGGTGACATGGGACAGGACTGGGACTTGGCTCTTCTGATTCTAATCCAGGGCCCTTTCCTTAAACCACAGAAACTCCTGATTAAGGAGGAGATAAATATGGCTCATAAGCTTGTAGTCCTTCAGACTTCCAGAAAACAAATGTGTACTTTTTTTTCAAAGCACTTTTGGCTGTGAAGATGAGGCATAAAAGATGGACTCACTCTCATGAGTTTATTGAGCTTCTATTGTGTGCCAGACACTGGGACTGCCAAAGGATCCCAATAAAATAAGTTGAAAGGTACTAATTTAGCACAGTGTTACTTGCCCTATGATACAAGACTAGAAAAAATGCTATGGAAAAAGTAATTAAGTCACTTTTAGGAATTTGGGGAAGACCTCACCAAGAAGATGACAGTAAACTAGGCCTTGAAGGATGTATATTAGGGTTTCTCTGGGGAGAGAAGCAAGGAAGGTTATTCTAGGAAAACCAGATAAGAATACTATAATAAAAGAGTATGATGGCTCTGAGGAATAGTAAGTAATCAGGTATATCTGCGGCATGGAATATATAGGATATCATAGTGGGAAAGGAAGCTGGTAGACTGAGGTCTGATTGCAGAGGGCCTTGAATGCCAGGCTCGGGTGGTGCTGTATTTGGCTTGACCATCCCAAGTTTACTAGCAAGGGGATGACATGATTCTATTTTCTTTGTCTTAGAAAGCAAGTGCTATTGGCAAAGGGAGATGGGACTGAAACAGAGGAAAGGTTAGAAACTATTGTAGTAGTGAAGGAGAAAGAATAAAGCCCTGAATTGGTTGTAATCCCTAATTATGTGTTGAGAGGAAATGTGACACTGGGACTGAAGGACTGATTGGATATGAAGACACACTGATTGGATTTTGGACATACACACTAGTGTTACATTTGTACACATACATACGCTCTTTATTTTGGCCTCCCTAGACTCAGCCCAGTTCTCCCTGACTCTTTCAGGCAGCCATTGATTTATTTTTTTTCATCCTCAAAAAAGGAGAAAATGTTATAGGTCTGTGATCTTATAGATCCTTTCTGTATGATTTGATCTTTGATCCCATAGGAATCTTCTGGCAGAGAAATGCTGAATGCAATCAAATTTTTGAAGAGTTGGAGGCATGATAATATTTATGTCCTGCAGATTACTTACCTTTTATGTATTTGGAACTGTTGTTGCCTATTTGAAAGTCCTCCTACTAAGCACTTTAGGGAAATCATTCTCAGCCAGTGACCTCTAGTAGGGAAACATTAGCAGAGCAACCTATTCTCTGTTTCTGGCCTCCTGCTGAATGCTGAAGGAGAATTTAGGTATTAGATAAAGGACTATAATATTTATGTCAGATCCCACACATTTCTAAAATATTCTTTCCTTCTACTTTTTTATTAATTGAGGACTACTCATCCTGGCTTTAAAAATGTAATGTGGGGTCAAGAGTTAGAAAAAAAAAAAAAGTCAACAAATACAGATTGCTTGCTCTTTAAATTATAAGCATCAGGAATTTATTTCTGTTGCAAAGTAGGGTTACATTTAATCTCTGAAGTAAAATGGGTTTTTCTGCTTTAGCTTGGATTCATTTCATTCCTATTTCACCCAAATTCATGTAACACTGTGAGAAGGGTCCCAAAATAATCTCTACATTCAGTCAAAAACATCTGCAGGGGAGTCTTCCATGTTCAGATCAATGTTTCCATGAAAGAGAAGCAGCATTTTGAGGCTATTCTGGTGGTTCATATACTGGCGTCGCCACCTGGGAAAGCTTTCAACTCCCTGCACCCCAGTTACTTCAGTGAAGATGATACTCATGTCCTATGAGTGTTGTGAAGACTAAAAGAGGTGTGAAGCCACTGGAATTAAGTCTGGCACAAATGAGGGTTCAGTAAATATTAGCTCCTTTAGACACCAGTTTATAGAAGTTAGGCAAAATAGATGCAGGCTTTTTCCTTTAGGGAGATTATAACTTAGTTTTCAAAACCATTGATTGGCATAATGTTGTTTAAAATTCCTTCTGTTCCATTGATCTGTGTGTCTGTACCACAGATGCCAGTGCCATAGTATTTTGATTACTGTAGCTTTGAGGTATAGTCTAAAGTCAGGGAACGTGATACCACCAGCTCTGTTCTTCTTTCTCAGGATTACTTTGGCTATTCAAGGACTTTTGTGTTTCTGTACAAATTTTAGAATTAATTGTTGTAGTTCTGTGAAAAATTTCTTTGGTATTTTGATAGGGATTGCATTGAATCTGTAAATGGCCTGGGTGTTATGCTTAGTGAAATAAGCCAGACAGAGAGAGATCAAATACTGTATGTTATCATTTATATGTAGAATGTAAACAATGAAATGAATGAATATAACAAAACAGAAACAGACTCACAGATAGAGAGAATAAACTAGTAGTTACCAGTGAGAAGAGGGAAGAGGAGAGGAGCAAGATAAGGGTAGGAGACTAAGAGGTACAAACTCCTATGTATAAAATAAGCTACAAGGATATATTGTAGAGCAAAGGGAACATAGCCAATATTTTATAACGTTAAATGGAGTATAATCTACAAAAATTTTGGGGTTTTTAAAAAATTTTTTATTTATTTATGGCTGTGTTGGGTCTTCGTTGCTGTGCACAGGCTCTCTCTGGTTGCAGCGAGCGGGGGCTACTCTTCATTGTGGTGCACGGGCTTCTCATTGTGGTGGCTTCTCTTGTTGCGGAGCATGGGCTTCAGTAGTTGTGGCTCACGGGCTCTAGAGCCCAGGCTCAGTAGTTGCCCGGGCTTAGTTGCTCTGTGGCATGTGGATCTTCCCAGACCAGGGCTCAAACCCGTGTCCCCTGCATTGGCAGGCAGCTTCTTAACCACTGTGCCACCAGGGAAGCCCTCTACAAAAGTTTTGAATCACTGTTGTACAACTGAAACTAATAGAATATTGTAAATCAATTATAACTCAATAAAAAAACTCTCGATTCTCATGCCTCCTGTTAAGTGTCTGATGTCAAAAATGGAATTACACAGCCATTTATCTCCTTGGTGATCTAGAAAATAGGTATGTTTTTACTTTTTCTCTTCGGGCTGGTTACAGAGTAGAATCCATTTTCAGTGTTGAAAGACGGAGCTTTAAGAATCCTTGGCTTTCAGACTTTATACAGCTCTGTCAGCATGCTACTCAGAAGCAAATTTCCTGAAAGAGCTATCTTTTTTTCTTTTTCAAACAAATGACAGGTGTAGGTACATAATTCAAATTACCTTGTAGTCTTAAAAAAAAAGGCATTAAATCATATTGTTGTAGAATTTTAGCCGGATTCTCTTGACCATTGAAATGGCCATCTAACAAATATTTTAGTACTGTTGTTACTCCAGTGAGCAAGATACAGGCCCTGAAATTGTCCATGTTTAATTGACTTGGATAAATATTGTTGCTACCTGAAATGGGAGGTATTTCTATATTTTGAGGAGGGAGGAGTGAAGTGGGCAAATTTTAAAACTTAATTGCATTTCAGCAAGTGACTTGAATACTTGTTTTCATTGACCTGATTGTTATATAGATATGCAATTATTTAATCAACTAAGTAATTTGTACTTCTGTAGTTTTATCATTTTCATGCTGCATTATAACCCTATGTATTCAAGGTATTGAACCTGTTCCATAAACAGTATTAATCTCAATTAGTTTGGGAGCTTTAAATACTATTATTCCCTTATTAAATGTATTCTTTGTTATGCTGCCCATGTTTTTGCAGCATCAGAAACTATTGATGCTGATAAAAGCAAACATTCAGTTAAAAAACCTTTTCATGTTTTAATTAATTAAAAAAATAAATTGTGCATTTATATTTCTCAAATGGTTTTGGTTATGGAAAACACCTGATAGGGCTAATTTAGAACTTTTGAGTCCAAAATCCAACTTCATGGCTTGGTTTTATCTGAGGGACATTAAAATAGTAGAACATTTTCTGTCTTGGCAAGATTTGCAGTGTTGAAATTTTGAAAAGAAGATTTAATTTTGTCCATGAAACTACAAACTTTTTGAAGGCAGGGCCTGCCCCTTTTATTTCTGTGCTACCAGCACTTGGTTGGCTGTGGTTAAAGGTTTGCTGATTGGAGTTGAACTGAAGTGGATAACACAACAGAATTTGAGACTTAATCTCCCAGGTCTTCCTTGTTTAATATACATAGGATGAACCTGACAAAACCGTCCTTTTTTCATTTCAAAAATTTCATTTTATTCTGTTCATCTTTGATGTGGAACATTTTTACGGCCTCCTGCTGTAACTCATTTGGGTAGTGAGTTAACTTCTTCCTTGGAACTTAGCCCTTCGTTTTACTTCGCAGAATTCAGGCTCCCCAAAGTTAGCTTGCCTCTGGGTAGAGATTGCTGCAAAATTTCCAAATGATCCTTCAACGTGTAGGTTAAAGCAGAACTAAAATTAAGGACTCTATCATGTAAGCCACCTGAAAAACAAACAAACCCAGGGACATTTGTGTCTTCCTATTAACTCTTGGCTAGCACAAGGAGTTCATATTTCTTGCAAAGATCAAAAGATGACCCAAGACAATCTCCCCAAGGTACACAGTTCTGAAGTTTTACTGTGAAATCCAATTCAACTGGCATTAACTCTAGAACCTACTCCCGTATTTAATTTAATCATCACAGCCAAAACCAAATTAATGCATACATAATGAGGTTACAGGTTCAATATTAAAATAGAATGGGGGGAGAGGCAGGCAGGAAAAGTATAATATTCTCTGCTTAGTCACTACTAAAGAATTTGCTCCTTTGCCTCTTTCATTAGTCTAGCTCAGAGTTTTTCAAACTTCAGTGTGCCTGTGAATTATTATACAGGGATTTTTACCCAAGTCCACATATTCTGTCTTATGGGTGATATAAGAAACCTCAAAAACAAATGTTACTATCTTTATAAACTGTCTCTAACAAGTACTTCTATACATATATTATACAAGAAAATATACTGAAACCGAGAGACAGATTTCAGAGAGACCTTTAACCCTTTTCTGTCTAAATGTCTCACCTGTGAAACAGGGATCCCGGTCCCTGGTATTTCATCCTGTGCCTCGGGCATAAAGCAGCCCACGTCCAAAGCGTCATTATTGGACTCGTGGTGACCTCTCTGCGCACATCATCAGGGCTGTCTGGTCTGTGAAATGCCATTAGATAATCATTTAAGATGGGTTTCGAGTCCGGCTTCTTGCAGAGATGCGGTGGGATGCTTAGGAAACTTCCTGAGTGGTTGGTATAACTGTGGGGCTTTGGGTCTTATTTTTAATAACAAAGCAAATATTATCAGCAGCTGGGCAGAGGAGGGTAAGCTGCCAATCCTGCCAAACTCCGGTGGAGGCAGGGGGCTGTCCTGCCTCTCTGAGAACCGGCTGTCATCTGCTGCTCTCTTGTCACACTGACACGGCCCCTGGGCTGGGCTGATTGGTTGCTGGCAATAACTGATAGGGAATACTGATATTCTCGCTGGCAGTTCCTCACACTCCAAAGAGGCTCCTTTCCAGCCCTCTTCTCACCTTCCCGACCCCTGCCTGGTGCCCAGCCTCCCCCAGTGATGCTGCCCCTGCCCCCCCGGGGGAGGAGAGCCCTGGGCGTGAAGCTCTGAAATCCACCAGGCTGCTTGCGTTCAGGCTTGCCGGGAGAGTCCTGTTCCCGACTTCTCAGGGTTTTCACAGCACAAACAACTGCATGTGGGCCCGAGGGGAGGCTGAGAAGGACTTGTGTGTGTTGGTTTTACCGTCTTTCATCACTTTGTTGGCTTCATCCCGTGTCTGGAGCTCCGCGGTGGATTTCTTTCTGCCTACGACACTGAGGAAGGATCCCTTCTCCTTCTGTTGACTCTTTCTATTTTTATGGTAAGTGCTTGCATTCAATGAGCAGCCCTGCTGCAGTGAAGTGAACGCTAGCTCTCTTCCCAGCTACGCTTAGTGACCTTCTCTCTGCGTTTCTCCTGTTTTCCTGGGTCCACGTCTGGGGTGATCCAGCTAACGAAAATGCCGGGGGCCATGTGTCTGGATTGTCTTTTCATTTTATTTTATCGTTTCCATAAACCTGAGCTCCTCGCCTGTGATGGAAGCATAAGCGCTCTCTCTTTGTCCTTGAAGCGGCGGGCAGGGTAATGTGTACACGATGGTAAACTGCAGCAGTGTGCAGGTGCTCTGTGGAGGGTGATTGACAAATTTGGGCAAGATGAATCCTCGGCGTGCTGAGGTGCACTTCTCAGAATCCGGAAGGGCCGGGCTGATCGGCCCACCTAGCAAACTATTTCATCTTTGCCGGTGAAGACAGCATGCGTGTGAGTTATGTCGGAGTCGGCTGTGGGCAGTGGCGCCTTAAAGCACCTGCCTGTGGGTCCAGAATGGCCCTGTATCTTTCTTGTGGGCTTTACAACTTGGGCAGTAGCATTTGTGGCTGCGGGAGGAACCCTGCGCTGGCTGGCAGAGTAGACTGCATGACCTCATTGCTTCTTTCCCTTTGGAATCTCAGGGTGCCTGTTCTGCAAACTGTGTCTTCCATCCTCTTCAAAGGGTGGTAGGGCAGCGATGAGAGGGCACGTTTCTGAGTTGACAACATAGTTTCAATCCTCCTTCTGGGAGATAAAAGGCTTTGAGACGGTTGGAATGGTTAGACTTTCCTAAGAGAAAATAAGCAGGTTTCAGAGGAAGAACATGCATGTTGCGGTGACATCAGGCAGACTGTTTGTTCCAGGGCATTTACTCTTAGACTCGTGTTCTAATTTTTCACCTGGTCTCCCGAGGCGTGCTGCAGAGAGTACGACAACTTCAATTACTGGCTGCCCCTTGAAGCCCAAAGGAAACAAGTCAAGAACATTTTAGTATAGTTCTCACTCTGTGAAACCTGGGGTTGAAGGGGAGTCTCTTTTCACAGGGAGATGTCTTTATTTTCCTTTTCCTTTTTTTTTTTTTTGGTAGCAGGTGTGTTGGATTATTTTGGTCAACGTCGCTTTCTACAGAATAAGCTTCACAGTTCTAATTCTGCTTGGTTATTTTCCGGTCTTGGACTGGAGATGGGTTATTTTATTTGATTTTGTGTGGATTTTCCAGATGTGGTCCATTTAACTCCAGGGAGGGTAAAATGTGGAGTGAAATTTCTGGTCTTTCTCCCTGTTGACTGGGAGTTTGGAATGTAAAGTTCCTTAACTGTCTTGCTCTTTCTGACTACTTTTGTTTCCACTGTGTGGATTTTTCTCAAAATAGTGGTGATGACATCAGGCATATGCTTTTATCCTGTTCCCTGGGTCCAAAGTAGATAATTTGGTTGTTTTGGGTGGAGGGTTCTTTAAATGCATGAAAGCATACATTAAAACAAAGAACAAGAATTGGAGATGTTTACATTATCACCCAGCTTCAGGGTGAAACCAGCAAATAGGTTAACAGCAACAGCAACAACCAAAAATTAGGGTCCTTGCATATTGTAAACTCTGAATCATTAAATAATGTCTGAAGTACTTTCATCATTGTTTGGATTAGCTGTTCTAATATCGACACTCAGTTATGGCTGGGAGCAGTGTTGTCATCTGACTGGCTGACTTCTCTGCTTCCTTTGATTCTAACGTTTCGTTGTTTACTTTCATTTCATTTCTGGTGTTTTCTTTGATTAATTTTTTTCCTCCAATCGCAAGGATTTTTATCAGGTGCTTGGCAACTCAACTTGACGAATTCATCAAGATGGAAAGAGTTAGAGTCAGCTTGGGTGTCATGGAAATAGACTCTGCATTTCACACTGCAGGCCATTTCAGATGCCTTTAGAAAATATTTTGTTTTAATTAGTAGCAACTTTAGCTTTGAGAGAGGAAATTCAGTGGGCTTCCTTTATTTTACTGAGCAGAACATTCACCCATGCAATCAGAATTGTATATGTGCAAGCATATACACAAATGTACTGTTTACTTGTGACTGTTAAGTGTACCTATTTTCAATAGTTGTAGCATGCTCATTTAGAGAGGAGAAAAATTTGAGATACTGCTTTGCATTCTCTAGCTAGCTCCCCCCCCCCCCGCCCCGCCCCTCTTGGTAGGGATTTCCCGAATTTTCCCTCCATCCCCCTCCAGATAACCACCTTTGGGAATTTCTTTGAATTGGGAGAGTGCATTCTTTAGCATTTGCTTGTCTCACAACATGGTGTCAGGTTAATTCCTTTGTAGAGTCTCTGAAGGCAGCATACACAGTCACTGCAGAAAATATCCGTAAAAGCTGTGCTGAGTGGAGCCAGTAACTCGTAGCCTCTTGATGTGATGAAGTCACTGCAACATTTTTTGCGTTTTGTGTGTGTGTTTATTTAGCTGCTGTGCCTTGTAACCAATTTTGCTTGCAACCCTAGCAAGTTGTACTTATTTGAAATGGGTCTAGAAATACCTAGATAGTTGTAGATGCAGTTACTCATTTTTCACATTTCTTTTTTTTTTTAATTTTTGGCTGCGTTGGGTCTTCCTTGCTGTGCACGGGCTTTCTCTAGTTGCGGCGACTGGGGGCTACTCTTCGTTGCTGTGCGCGGGCTTCTCATTGCGGTGGCTTCTCTTGTTGCGGAGCACGGGCTCTAGGCCTGTGGGCTTCAGTAGTTGTGGCACGTGGGCTCAGTAGTTGTGGTGCACGGGCTAAGTTGCTCCACGGCATGTGGGATCTTCCTGGACCAGGGATCGAACCCATGTCCCCTGCATTGGCAGGCAGATTCTTAACCATTGTACCACCAGGGAAGTCCCTTTTCACATTTCTTGATTACAGCTATCATTAAAACAGTGCTTTTACAGTTTCTTTTGATGTTATTCTATTCAATAATTTGAAACCTGTAGTTTATATTCTGAACCAGTATTCAGAATTCTCCATTATCTTCCTTTCTACTTTTTCCCAGTTCTGCTTTATTTATATTTCTATGAATGAATAGGCATTCGTGTACACATATAAACTCAGTGAAGATCGTTGGATTAATCAAGAGTTGGTTAACACCTTCTCTTTTTTATTTTTATAAATTTATTTTATTTTTGGCTGCGTTGGGTCTTCATTGCTGTGCGCTGGCTTTCCCTACTTGTGGTGAGCGGGGGCTACTCTTCGTTGCGGTGCGCAGGCTTCTCATCGTGGTGGCTTCTTTTGTTGCAGAGCACGGGCTCTAGGCACGTGGGCTTCAGTAGTTGTGGCACACAGGCTCAGTAGTTGTGGCACACAGGCTCAGTAGTTGTGGCACATGGGCTTAGTTGCTCCGTGGCATGTGGGATCCTCCCGGACCAGGGCTTGAACCCGTGGCCCCTGCATTGGCAGGCAGATTCTTAACCGCTGTGCCACCAGGGAAGTCCCAACACCTTCTCTTTTAGTAACCAAAACTCTAGTGCTCAACCTGTAATCATGTAACTGAGAGAAGAAATTGTCCCTGTTAATATAAATATAACCTCATATGTCTGCAGGCATTCTTCTCATTGAAACTATTTTCCATAGTTGATTACCAGGACCAGAAATAGAATCAGTTTACATTTTAATTAATGACATTCTAGATTTGTCTAGGTTGGACTGACCTCAAATCTTGAAATGTTTACTATTTAAAAGGTCTTCCTATAAAGAGGGGGAGTTTATGGATGATACAAAATGAAACCACTTGATTATGTGATACAGCCTTTCTTTGGCAATTGAATGAACCATATCATTAAGGATGTTGGCTGAATTTTCCTGTGGCTTTTTACAATATAATTAAGGCGATATATTCCCTTTACCACCTCTCCATGAGCCTTTTTTTTCACGGAGTGAAGAGAACATACACCTCCCCCATAAAGCTGCTTAGAGGGAGAACCATGCTTTAACTGAGATTCAAAACCACTTCCAACACCAGCTATGGTGATCTACTTTGAAAGGAACTTGCTATTCAATTGGCAACTCAGACAGATTGTATAAAAGAGGAGAAGTTCTTCATGAGCTGTTGAAGACTGCATTTTTGAAATGCGTCTCCCTACAGACTTCATTTAGGACTGTAGTCACTAGACCAGCTTCGCAGAAAAAAGCATGTCCTTAGGAGCATAATAATCTACCCAGACTGTCATAAATGTTTATGTGCAAGTTATATCTCTTGGGTGGTAAAGGGAGTTGGCAGAATTTTGGAGGAGAATCAAATCACAGCCCCAAAATAACGTAAGTAAGACGAAAGGGGAAAATTCCTCCCTATACTTAGCATTTAATTCTCCAGTCAGGCTGTTGGCCCTTAAGTCTGAAGAGCCAAGAAATTGTTAAAAACACGTAATGACAGATTTTGTGGGCCTGTTCTGTAATAGAAATCTTTGACCCTTAATTAGGCATCTGCTGAGTGACCTTTTGGCTTGCAGTCATTCTTATAGGAAGCAGACATATTGTAATACAGCAGGAATTCACTTACATTTTTCCTGTTGGTCTCCCACTGGAGACCTCCTGTGAGTGTCAGAGGGAATGAGTGTCTGGAGGCCACGGCCAGTCACAGCAGGATGTCTTCAGGAGCCCGGGTGCCAGTGTGTCCCCAGCCACTAACTGGCTGTCAGATTCAAAGTCATATCTGCTACATTGGGCTTGGTGGGCCAGGTAATCTGAGGGCTCCCCCAACCACTAAAAATCATGAACTGTTGTTCCAGCTCTGTCTTTTTACTAGATGGGTAATTTCTAAGGCAATTGATCTAGATGAGACGTTCCTAGAGGGGATGGGCTCTACCTTCCCATGATTTACAAAGCCCCCAGCACTACGACAGTGACGTGAGCAGCAGAGTTACTCAGAAACATGTGATGATGGTGATCCTTCGTGAACAGGGCTTGTGTGTGTATGATGACGACCTGCTGCCCCTGGGACATCTTGAAATACCTCTTCTTATCAAAAGGGACCTCGAGGAGCATCTCACCTAACCTCTCGTTTCATAGACAAGAAAGCCAAGGTCCAGGGAAGTTAAGCCACTTCCTCAAGAAAGTGATCTGGTTAGCACCTGGACAAGACAGTTGAGTGCAATGTGCATGGATTTACTTAGACTCCAGCTCCACTCCTGGTGTGGGACCCCTTCCACGATACACAGCTGACACTTACTGTGTTATTCTTTGCTCACAAAACTGCTTTGTGGCATCTAACTCACTGGTGTCCATTATTTCTGGGTTTCTTTCATGCAGATTACGTGGCTGTACCAGTCAGAGTGAGTCACATCAAACAACTGTTCATGGTCATGTGTTCATGCTTGTGTGGAAATGCATTTTTTTTTTTTTTGGTGGTACGCGGGCCTCTCACTGTTGTGGCCTCTCCCGTTGCGGAGCAACAGGCTCCGGACGCGCAGGCTCAGCGGCCATGGCTCACGGGCGCAGCCGCTCCGCGGCATGTGGGATCCTCCCGGACTGGGGCACGAACCCGTGTCCCCTGCATCGGCAGGCGGACTCTCAACCACTGTGCCACCAGGGAAGCCCCGAAATGCATTTTTTTAATATTGAAACTGCTTTTCTCATGAACACTTCAAGAATTTTAAAAACATTATGCTTAATTTCCCCCCCTGTGCTTCAACCATTTATTTCTGTTTTATAGAGGGGTGATGTTTATGGATCAGTTCCTTGGTCCATTCATTCACCTAATACTCATTGAGCACCTATTGTGTCCGCCCTAATGCCAGGCAGTAGGGATCTGGTGGTGAAACAGCTGGATGTGGCCACTGCTCTGAGGGAGTTCAGTCTAGCGATGCTTCGTGGAGTTTATCTTCTCTTGATTTTTCAGCCAGTAATCTGCTTTCTGTTTCTCACCGTTTCTCAGAGTCCAGCTGAGAAACAGTTTGCTGGGGAAGTTCTTTCCTGTGATTATTCCACTGAGAAGTTCTTTTCATAAAAAGGCACCTTTGCTCTCCTTGCCATGTGTATCTTCCCGTTTTCCAAAACGGTATTTTTAGCTTGTGATTTTGTTACCTGACTGAACAAAAGAGATTAATTTGTTTGGACTGTTGTTGTGATTGACAAGATGACTGTTCCATTCTGTGGCAAAACTAGCCTGATCCTGGAATCCTAAATTTATAGTCTGGATAGCACAGCGTCCATGGAACTAATTACAGGTTAAAGACCAAACTCCTTGGCCTTGTATATAGCAGGCCCATCATAATGGACAGCCATTGCTTCTATGCTCTGCTTCTTGTTCTGCAGCTCCCCTAGAATGTTCCAGAAGTAACAAAACATTTGCGGTGCTCAGAAATAAGGAGCTGTCTCTTGCCTCAGTGCCTTTGCACATACCGTTGCCTCTGCCTGCAATGTCTCTCCTCTCTTGAGACTAACTTTCAAGTTCAGATAATCATCTCCCACAGAAGCTTTTTGACACTTTACAACCTTTATTGACCCCTGTGCCCAAAGCTGAGCTAGGTAGACCCTGTCTGTCCTCTTACAGACCTTATAGGACTTTATAAAGGTCTCATAGGACTTTATAAACTATAATTACTTGTCTACTTGGCTCTCTCTCCCAAATAGACATCTTGTTCCTTGAGGGCAGGGACTGTGTTTTCATCTCTATATCCCAAGGCCCAGCTGAGTGACTGCTGATTAACAGATATCCAATAGTTCTTGATCAAATGGGTCATGAATCACCATAGAAAACCTAGGGTGCTGGTATTGACAGCTACTGCTCTGTGTGGAAAACTTAATTTTTCAAAACAATGTGACTATATGAATTGTACGGAGAAGGATAGAGAGATTGGCAGCCATCCTGACGTAATCCATTAGAAATTGTATGCAAAACCCCAGAAAATGTCTCTGCCTCCAAATGAGTTTCAATAAAGTAAACAAGAATTAAGTGTTTTCTATAAGCAAAGCATTGTTAGGTCCCCAGGAATGAAAGATTTAAATAAAAAAAAAAGCAGCTGTGTAATTCCTGTCTTCCAAAAGGCCACAAACTAGTGAGAACTTGTTCTGCGTGCAAATGACCTTGTTATAAGGCGGACAGTTACAGAGATTCTAGTAGGCTGTAGGCTTGCAGGTGAGGTGGGAGTAGAAAGGTCATTCCAGGCAGAGGGGCTGGCTTGAGCAAGAACCTAGACGTCGGATGGTGGGTCAACCATTAGGTGGCTTTGGTTGGGAAGTAGAGGGAGTGGGGTAGGGGTGGGGGGAGGAGAGTGGAAAATGCAGAGGAAGACAAGGAACCTTTGGGTGGGGGAGGTGGGAATGGTATCAGAAGATCTGAATGGTAGTTGATTTTTTTCTGTAAGTTGGGAGGTAATTAATAGGGTCTAGGAAAAGCCAGTTGGAAATTGTTTGGAATCTCTCCTTGGGTTTAATTAAATCATAAGTCTGTATTCCGCAGGGAAAGAGAGCAGTTGCTTAGCGTAAGACATTTATTTCTCAGCCATCCCTTTTGCCCTTGAGGGTATAGTTTGATATTCAAAGTCATCACAAGGAAATGAAGCTGGGAAGTCTAACCTAAATCAATCAATTTTAGACCTAGAGAGAGTTGAGGATGGAGGTCACTGAAGTGCCTCTTAACACACTGTCCAGAGTGTAAAGAACCCCCCGGGCCCTTTGGTGCTTTTATTACTAGTAACTGACATTTTTTTTTTCCTTTTTCAATTAGCTTTGTGCTACTTACAAAGAATACAGTCATCTTATGAACCAGTGGGTATAGGCGTGCATGAACTAGTTTCATGTAGGTGAAAAGTGGTTTAGAAAATTTTCTGCTGTGCCTCTTCTCTCCTTTTTTTTTTTTTTTTTTTCTTTTAAGAATCAGGGAACATATGTGTAGGGAGTGGTGAGTAGTTAAGTTTTGTGTGTCTCAGAATTGGATCTGATCAGATGACTCTCCATCTTGAAAGTAACCTAAAAAGAGATTGAGGAGTTAGGAATATCTCTAAAAATCTTGGCCAGAGTATGAAAGCGAATCTTGTTTATGGAGCGAGAGATGATGAGGCAGAAGCTTCATTCACTAACTTACTCACTTAAGTACTATTGAGCATTTACTATGCTTCTGGCTGAGTTCTAGACACTGGAGAAACAGTGAACAAAACGGTCAATGTCTCGTCTTCATGGAGCAAACATTCTGGTAGGAAGCGAAGAGGAAACAGACATTTTAGCATATGCAAACATGTCAGATGATGATAAGCACTGTGGAGAAAAAAAATGAATGATTTTGCTATTATCTTCACATTTTAGCTTTCTTTCGATTTACTTAACTTATGTATTTTCGAATATTTTTTCATTCATTGTTTTCCGCCTACTGTTTTTATATTTACTTTCTGACTGGTCTATCATAAAGCAAAATCTTGAGGGTTTTTTCCGCTAGATAAGTGCAACTGTTGAAACCATTGGAGTGCTATGAACAAAAGTTGTAATCAGGTATTCAGTTCTTGAATTGACTTATAGGAAAAGTACTGTGGACATCAAAGCCCACGCGTATGTTTCTCAAGGATAAAATTGTCAGAATTTACAAGAGCAGTGTACGGGTTGGGAACAGATCTGTCTCTCACCTGAGTCTGAGTGGAGCAGGTTAGGGTGCTCTGGAAGACAGAGTGTGGAGCTTAGGGCCCTTGGAGGGGACAGAGAATTGGTGGACATCACCAGGGAGCACAGCTCATGAGGAGAGGAAGATGGGATTGAACCGAAGTGAACACACAGGAAATTTAGCAAGGAATCTCAGCTGGGGAGGGAGGATAAATCCAGAGAGACATATGTATGTCAATGAGCAACACTTCCAAAAACAGGTTCTGCCTAATATAGAACATCTCTGTGAACTGGTTAATGGAAATAGTGACTTGAAACAAAAAGCAGTATTTATGGATTTCTAAAAATTCCCACTCTATATTCTGTGTGATCTTGAATTCAGTATCAGTGTTCCATTCTACTCCAAGCAAGCTTTCAGTTAATACTTTCTACCTTGCTTCTAAAAGAATTAGGATTTAAAGAAAAATATCTCCTGGTGGTGGAGAGCCTGGGCTCTGGGGCAGACAGTCTGCTTCCCATCCTGGCCCTGCCAGTTACTCGCCTTTGGACCTTGAGCAGGTTACTTAGTCTCTTTGTATATCATTGTCCTCAATTATAAAAATGGGGGTAACTGATATTCTCTATCTTATAGAGTAGCTGAGTTAAATGAGATGGTACTTGGCAAGTACTTAGCACACTGACTACAAGATGGTTATACTGCTGAACAGTTTTAACTCATTATTATCATTGTCTCTCTGCTGTTAGGAGTTTGGAGAAATTCTTACACGTATGTATGTATTTACCTGCTTAGCAGAACTTTTCTTTAATAGTTAAGATAGTGCTTTCTTCTTCATGTTTGTGATTAATGATTTTACACTGAAGCTTTTCGGGGGGATCTCACAGGTTTTGTTCTCAGTCTCTGAGATGCTTATTGTGATTAAAAATTCACTTGGATTATAAGTCTTGGATCATAAGTCAAAGAGATGTCTGACCCAGGGAATTGAAAGACCATGTGGCCACAGAGGTCAATGGGAGGAGGATCTACTAGACACAGGAGGTGACTTTCTGGCAGGAAAAGAAAAAGGTGAGGTCAAAGAGAAAAGCGCAAGATGGCAGCAAATAGGGTTACATTCCTTTGACTCTGTTGATATTCTAGAGGGTTTAGGAATGGTTGCTCTTCAGGTGGCCTACGGTTTAGGCAAGCTACCGCTGCACTGTAGCTTGCAGTTTCCTGGAGAGAGCTACCAAGGAAATGGGGTTGGTGGAGATGGAGTCAGGGTGGTTAGGGAGGAGTGGTTATGTGCCAGTAAGTTTATAGGAAAGATTTGTAAAATTGGAGTGCTGGGTCACAGGGAATATGAATTAAAAATTTTGATGCCTCTTAGCAAATTGCTATTGACTTAAATCATTGCTAATCTGCTAGGGAGAAAGCAGCATCTCATAGTCTAACTTGAGCATCTTTTCACGTGCTTACTTTGTATCTTCCTCTTCCGTGAATAGTCTGTTCATGCCCTTCGCAAGCTCACTTTTAAAATTTGAGTTTTGGCTTTGAGTTTTAGGAGCGTTTTATATATTAAAGAAATTAACGTTTCCTATAAGATTTTTTCCCAAATAGTTTCTGCTATTCTGTCATTTATCTTTTGATATTGTCTATAATATTTGGGGCCTAAGAGTTTTGTTTTTATGTAAAGTTGTCATACGTTTCCTTGGTACTTTCTGGATTTTGCAGGATAATCAAAAAAACCTGTCCAACTCTGGGGTCATAAAACTTACTCTTCAACAGTTTATTGTTGGAATTTTATGATTTTAGTTTTGTATATGTCTTTGGTTCACACTTATTTTGCTATAGTAATGAAATAGAAATCCGATTTTATTTTTCCCCATAACTACCCCATTGTTCTTTCCAAACTTTTTTTAAATTTTTATTTATTTTTTAACATCTTTATTAGAGTATAAGTGCTTTACAATGGTGTGTCAGTTTCTGCTTTATAACAAAGTAAATCAGTTATATGTATACATATGCCCCCATAACTCTTCCCTCTTGCCTCTCCCTCCCTCCCACCCTCCCTATCCCACCACTCTAGGTGGTCACAAAGAACCGAGCTGATCTCCCTGTGCTATGCAGCTGCTTCCCACTAGCTATCTATTTTACGTTTGATAGTGTATATATGTCCACGCCACTCTCTCACTTTGTCCCAGCTTACCCTTCCCCCTCCCTGTATCCTCAAGTCCATTCTCTAGTAGGTCTGCATCTTTATTCCCATCTTGCCCCTAGGTTCTTCTGACCATTTTCTTTTTTTTTTTTTAGATTCCATATATATGTGTTAGCATATGGTATTTGTTTCTCTCTTTCTGACTTCATTCTGTATGACAGTCTCTAGGTCCATCCACCTCACTACAAATAACTCACTTTCGTTCCTTTTTATAGCTGAGTAATATTCCATTGTATATATGTGCCACATCTTCTTTATCCATTCATCTGTCGATGGACACTTAGGTTGCTTCCATGTCCTGGCTATTGTAAATAGAGCTGCAATGAACATTTTGGTACATGACTCTCTTTGAATTACTGTTTTCTCAGGGTATATGCCCACTAGTGGGATTGCTGGGTCGTATGGTAGTTCTATTTTTAGTTTTTAAAGGAACTTCCATACTGTTCTCCATAGTGGCTGTATCAATTTACATTCCTACCAACAGTGCAAGAGGGTTCCCTTTTCTCCACACCCTCTCCAGCATTTATTGTCTGTAGACTTTTTGATGATGGCCATTCTGACTGGTGTGAGATGATACCTCATTGTAGTTTTGATTTGCATTTCTCTAATGATTAGTGATGTTGAGCATCCTTTCAGGTGTTTGTTGGCAATCTGTATATCTTCTTTGGAGAAATGTCTATTTAGGTGTTTGGCCCATTTTTGGATTGGGTTGTTTGTTTTTTTGATATTGAGCTGCATGAGCTGCTCCAAACATTTCTTGAACAATGTATCTTTCCCTTGCCTTCAGTGTGATGATTCTTGAGAAAGATAATATTTACTTGGACCAGGGTGAAGGTGGCATGAAAGGGTAGCATCATCTATTAAACCCCCTCTGCAGTTAGAGCTATTTTTGGAAAGTTTACTGTTTTGTTTACTGTCAGTTTGTTGGCTAACTCTGCACCATGTTAATTTCTTTAGTTTTTCATGTTTTAATATCTGGGATGGCACGTCTTCACTTACTACTCTTTTTTCGTTCCAGGATTTTCCTGTATCTTCTTACATTCTTATTTTTTCTATGTGAACTTTGAAAATTGTCTGGTTCTTAAAAAAATCATGTTTTAGGGGGAGGGTTAAATTAAGTTTATAGATTAATCTAGGGAGAATATTTTACAAAACTGAACCAACCTGTCCCCAAACAGAGTATATGTTCCCATTTATTCACATCTTGTTTTGTGAATCTCAGTGGTGTTTTAAAGTTCTTCACATATATCTTGATAGTATCTTTTTTTTTTAATATTTAATTTTATTTATTTATTTTTGGCTGTGTTGGGTCTTCGTTTCTGTGCGAGGGCTTTCTCTAGTTGCGGCGAGCAGGGTCCACTCTTCATCGCGATGTGCGGGCCTCTCACTGTCGCAGTCTCTCTTGTTGCGGAGCACAAGCTCCAGACGCGCAGGCTCAGTAGTTGTGGCTCATGGGCCTAGTTGCTCCGCGGCATGTGGGACCTACCAGACCAGGGCTCGAACCCGTGTCCCCTGCATTGGCAGGCAGACTCTCAACCACTGCGCCACCAGGGAAGCCCAGTAGTGTCTTTTTTTTTTGAAGAAATTATGATTTGATATTATGGTAAGTCCTTACTAGTCTTCACATATTTCCAGAAGTATTGAGGGATGAGAAGGAAATGGGAGTGTTTGTTCAGCGCCATAGAATGAATAAATTACCTGGGGAAAAATATTTAAAAATCTGTATAGATGTGATTGATTTTTCTTTTTCTTGGTCCCTCCTTTAAAACTCCATATTCTGAATTGTTGATTTAACCATAAAAATGTATTTGTTTTAAATTTGCAATTGAATTTGTTTTTCACACTTCCAAATTCAGAGGACCAGTTGCTCTGATCCTTTTGCACAGTGTTCTGTTAACATTCTTACATTAACTCATTTGTCTATTAATTAACTCAGGAGGCATTTAATGAGCACTTAACATAGGCCAAGCATTAGGAATATGAATACTAATAAGACATGGTTGCTTTCATTAAGGGGTTTGCTGTTCACTGGGAGACTGACCTGCAAACAAATAGTTATAATAATACAGCAATGTGCTTGCTTGAAAACCTATGCAAGGTGGAATTGGAGCATGGAGGGGAGGGCCTAGGGCTGTCCTGGGGCAATCAGAGAAGGCTTCCCTGAGGAGGTAGCATCTGAACCATTTAGATGAGTTGCTTTCCAGGTGGACAAAGCAGAGGAGGCTGTTCTAGGCAGAGAAACTAACAAGTGCGAAGACGCTGTGGCATGCCTGGTCTACAAGTAATTTAGTCTATGGGGCTAGGGTAGGAGATGAGGCTTAGCCAGTAGGTAGGTGCCAGATGTCTAAAGGCTTAATGTGACATGCTAAGCAGGTTTTGCTATATTCTGTAGGTGTTGGAGAAAACTTAGCCTTCTAAACTCAGTTAAGTCAATTTTATTTTTTAAAGTAGAGATAAGAATATCTAATTGCAGAGACAGAAAAAATTTAGATATTTATCCTGGGGGCGGGGCATGACTAAGGAATAGTTTCCTTGAAGGCAGAGATATTACACATAATTACTTGTCAGTTTGCCTTGGTCATTATTGTATAAGAATCTGGGAAAACACAATTTAATTAATGAACATGATTGGATATTTAAATAGTTACTTAAGTGTATGCTATAGAGACCTTTCAAAATATATTAAAAAGGTATAAAGTACTTGATTATCTGACTGTGGGGTATACTTAAAAAACTTGCCTACTTGGTAAGGTTAAAACAGGCAGATACACAGTTTACATTGCAGCTGTAATTGTCGTATATGAGTAATTTACCTGGTTCCCAACAGACAGAACCAAGGGTAATTCTTGCCTAGGCATAGCCTAGTTAGAGTCTGGTTAGGTGGTCTTGGTTTGGGTATGATTGGAGGTTTTGAAAATGAAATAATTGAGAAGAATCAAAGCAATATCATAATGAAGCTAAAAGCGGTTTACTACATAGCTAACTTAGCCATATATCTAACAAATTATAATATACGTGAACTGTGGGTTTTAGTATAATATCTATCTAACTATGTACTATTACTACATATCCTTACTAAAGGATGGGCAAACTTTATAGCCGTGAGTGACAAAAGGATCTTGCTTGCTGCTGCATGGAGAACAGATGGTAGGGAGTCAGGGTGGAAATAGATCAGTTAGGAGACTGGTGGAGAAGTCCAGAAGAGAGATGCTGATGGACCAGGGTGGCGGCATTTGAGGTGGTCAGAGGTGGTAGGATGCTGGCACTGTCTCCACACGAGCTGAAAGATGCAAACATAGAATATTTTAAAGGGAGATGAGGAAAGGCTAGCTGGGGAGGCTACTTAAGCAAGAGCAGTCAGTGCAGCTGATAGGCTGAATGGGCCACCATGACCTCTTGCAGGGTTAACTTTTGTGCGTCTGTATACTTGCAAACCGCACTGGAATGTGTGAAACGATTCAGTAGTGATTTCCCAGAATTGCCTTACTCTGAGAGTCTGCGTTAAGTAGGGTTAATTGGAAGTATATATATGGTGTCTACTTCCCTGAGCAATAAAATTGATAAAGAGTCTACACTAAAATTTTAACCTTAAGCAATTTCACAGCCTGAGAATTTTCAGCAAATAGTAATCAGGGCCCTGATAATAAGAGATTGGCAGCCCATTTGGATTGACATGGGAGAGGAACAAACTGGGGGCACAGAAAAGGACCCACAGATCATGATTGGGAGTGTGGGGAAAAAATGAATGAAATGTGGCTGCACATTATAAATTGTGTAACATTTAATTCAAGTGCTTTTATTTTTATTTTTTAACATCTTTATTGGAGTATAATTGCTTTACAATGTTGTGTTAGTTTCTGCTTTATAACAGAGTGAATCAGCTATACATATACCTATATACCCATATCTTCTCATATATATGGAATCTAAAAAAAAAAAAAAAAGGGTTCTGAAGAACCTCAGGGCAGGACAGGAATAAAGACGCAGACGTAGAGAATGGACTCAAGTGCTTTTAGCTAAAGAGAATTCTTTCTAAAACCTAGGTTACTCTTCTCCATTAGCAAAAGGTTATAAAATGTTTCAAAGAGTTGAGTCAAGGCTAGTTCCCTTATCTTTGGAAGTTATCTTTGATGCAGAGCTCTCTGTTCCAAATAGTAAGTATATTTCTGTAAATCACGTGGTATGTCATGAAACTGAAAATACAATTCTGAAAGTTTTTACAGATCCCAAACTTTTGTCAGACCCTGCCTTTTGGAAGGATTTTAGGCTTCTTCTAAGAATTTAAATTTTCTCTGCAAAATTGAGGATGAAAACCATGGCCGAAACTGCTCTAGTCATCACGGACTGCATACATTTCCATAATATAAGATGAGTAGTGGTCAAAACTGGTCAGGAATGGAGACTGTTCCCTTGGCCACATTGATCAAGGGATAAAATTTGACAGACATTCTCCGGTTAACTATTCATACAATAAACCACACACAGTCCTCATTGAATTGGGTGGATTCAGTCTTTCTTGAATTAACCTGTTACTGTCATCATAAGTGACAAAATAAAGACCTTTACAATTGTTGTTGTAGCCAGAGCGATGGATAAGGAGTCCCTTAAACAATGGCAGTCAGTATGAAACCTTTATCCGTGACTAAGCATGAAGTGGCATTAACGGGCTGTTGTCTTTGTAACCTGATATAGATTTAAGTAGACTTAGTGTTAATGATGCATGTATGTGGGTGTATGTATGTACATACATGCAGGCACGCATAGGTACATATATACGTATGTAACTCCTCTCATGCACGGACTGTAGTGGTCTTTTTGAATCATGAACCATTCTTTTAATTTCCTTTTAATTCCTTACATATAGCTTAGTGTCTGAAACAAAGTAGGAACTCAAACAATTGCTAATTAAAACCTAGAATTAGATTTTGGTTTTTTGTTATTGTTGATTAAATACTCCTGTATCCTGTCTAGTTTTGTATTACTTTTGGAGGCCCAAATGATTGTACCTTATGCTCTTGGTACCCTGGCTTGATGTGACAGAATATAGCATATTCATGACTCTAAGCATTAAAACAAAAATAGGCAATATTTTAAAGGGAAGTAGCTCTGTAGATGGATGTAGAAGGAAGTGAAAGGGGCATGAGATTATAGGACAAAATTGCCGTGTGTTTGTACATAGATAGGTATTTATATGTATATTCCCTCATGCCAGAAGCAACTTTGGCCGCTAAGAATACATCATATTGGACATAGTAAAAATCAAAAGTAAGAAAATGGTGGGAACAACGTAAAACCAAGAATACAATTAAATTGCATGTCAGAATGACCTAAGCATAAGACACAGGGGCCAAAACTTCATCTCTGGGTTTTCTATGAGATAGAGGGAAGAGGAAACACTTGGAGGAGTAAAGAGAAACCATTTTCTCAGGATGATTATAACTACTCTTGGCACCAACACCAGACAAGAATTTCTCCCAGGAGCCTCCATAAAGAGTACACTGTGTTTTGTTTTGAAAATCAAGTTTTGTAAGGCTGATCCTCCTAAAACATTTTTGAGTTAATAGCATCACTTCAAAGCAAAATTTTGTAAAAGCGACTGCAAGGTTCTGTTGAGGTACCCTGTTCTCTGCTGATCTGATTTGGCCCACCGATAGGAAGACGACTTGTCCTCTCAGCAATCTTCCCTGTGTATTGTTTTCCTCAGCTGAGGGTTTGAGAATATTCATTGCCTTTGAATTTGAGGTGGCATTACTCCCTGGCACATAAGGCCTAGAGTGCAGCTATTCTGTGTAGCTGGTTAAAGAGAGGCTTGGTACCCTAGCAGAGTGTCAGATGAAAGCTGGGGTTAGCATCCTTTAGAGTGAGCTGAGCTGCTTACGAAGACATTTGCCCGGGGCTGCCCGCCTCACTTCTTACGGCAGCGTAGGCGAAACCAAGCAGCTAGCCTAGGATTATACATAGAAAATACTTTTAGTTATCAGACAAATGGGTAGTCCACTGCAGGGGGCTTTAAACAGGTATTCCTGGGGTACCCGAACACCTGAGGTGTGGAAGGTTTTTGAGGGCATCAGTTCGCAGTGTCCGGACTGTATTTTTCACTTCCCCTTTCACAATTACTCTTTCCCCATTTTAGCCAAGAATGGCATCTCCTTACTGTATTGTGCAGGGGTCTAGAATCTACCTGGGCACTGAACAGAGCAGCAATCTGAAATATTTTCTTGCAAAGAAGTATGGTAGCATGAACAATAAAAGACTTTCCGACATAAACGTATGCTACATTGGGATAAAGTTCTGTGGGGAAGTAGACTGAATAAAAGAGTTAAAGGAAAAAAATTACATAAATTTTCCAGCTGATAAGGAGGAGCTTGGACTGGGTTGGTTATATTTGAAATGGATGATGGTGTTTCTATTAGGATTCTCTGGAGAAACAGAACATACATACATACATACATACATATATACACATCCACACATGGGAGAGGGGGTTATGGGCATGGGGGGAGAGAGATTAAGAGATTAGAAGGAATTAGCTCATGTGATTTGGAGACTGAGAAGTCCCAAGATCTGCAGTTGGCATGCTGGAGACCCAGGAAAGCCAGTGGTCTAAGTTCTGGTCCAAAAACTGGCAGGCTCAAGACGCAGAAAGAGCCAGTGTTTCAGTTCAAATCCAATGACAGGAAAAGACCAACATCCCAGCTCAAGACAGTCAGGAAGGAGCTCCTTCTTACTTAGCTTTGTGTTCTATTCAGGTCTTCAGTTGACTGGATGAGGCCCTCAGATTATGGGGGGAGCCGGGGAGGGGTGTGCAGTGGGGAAGCCAAACTGCTTTACTCATTCAGATGATAATTTCACCCAGAAACAGACACACCCAGAATACTGTCTGACCAAGAGTCTGGGTCTCTTGTGGTAAAACTAACCATTTAGGTGATATAGAAGTTCTGTTTTAAAATTTTACTGTTTACGTTACCAGAAATTACATTCTTTGTAATCTTATATAAATTTATGATGTCAACTTAAAACTTCATGGGGGGGAATCAAGACTTCAGGAGGGGATACATAGGTTTTTGTTTTTAATCTTTAGGGCGTACATGAAGACCCCAAATCTACTCCCTGTAGTATGACCAAAAATAATTTTTGTCTGATACCTGCTTTACCTGAAACAAAACCTCAAAGATAGAAGGGGTAGCCCGTCTTTAGGCAAAGAACATAGCTTCAGAATACATCAGAGTATGACACTTGTGACTACGTATTTCACCGCCCTCCTGGTCAAAGCCACTGTCATCTCTCGACTGGATCACTGCGGCAGCCTCCCTCCTGTGACCTTGACTCATACACTGTGTTCTCAACACAGAAGCCCAGAGTCATCCGGTTAAAATGGAAGTCATGTCATGTCACTTCTAACTTAACATTTTATTGACTTTCCATGGACCTAAATAATTTCCTCACCCCACCTTTTACTGTCTTTCTCTACACTTGGCTAGCTCCCTCTGCTCCAGCCGCAGTGGTTTCCCGGCTCGTCCTTCAGCATGTCACAATGCACTTTCCAGCCCCAGGGTTTTGTGCTCTTTACTCCCCATGCCTATAACACTCTACTTTATTTATCTTCTGGGCTGATCCTTACCTCCAAGTCTTTGCCCAGATTCTTAGTGAGGTCTTCCTCAACCACCCTATTTGCAGTTGTGTGACTTCCCACTTCTTTGTATTCTGTCTCCCTTGCAGCTTAACTTTTCTCCAAAGTACTTACCATCTTCTCACGTACTCTATAATTTACTCATTTGTCTTGATATACTTGTTTCCACTGACTAAAAAGCAAGGATTTGCTGTGTATTGTTCATTGGTGTTCCCCAGTGCCTGGAACAGTGCACAGTAAGCACACAAGAGGCACATAATAGGCATATAGTAAATATTTATTTAATGAGTAGGCCTGCATTTTATATAGTTTTCATAGGTTAAGTTTAGTATTTTATCTACATTTTATCAACTGACAAGGTATATAGTAAAGAATAAATAATGAATATTAGTATAGAATCTTTTAAATTTTTATTTTATATTGATGTACAGTTGATGAACAGTGTTGTGTTAGTTTCAGGTGTACAGAAAAGTGATTCAGTTATCGTATAGAATCGTGACACAATTACTTAATGTTATATTGAATTTGAGTTTAAATTTTCCTTTACCCTTATTTTCCTTTTTCCTTGAAACTAATTTTGCTTAAGTTTTTCATGTGTTTATCTTGTTTGAATTTTTTATGTAAAAAATGTGTATTTTAAAATCGAAGTTGAATGCCTGTATTTCTTAAACTGCCTCAAAACTTTTCAAATGAGTTGAGGTCGACGTAACCATGCACAGCTGGGCTCTCTGGGTGATTGCAAGGCGGAGGAGGAGGAGATACTGCTCAGGGATACCGGGTGTTGACTTTGCTTCCCCAGCTCTCCAGGACCTCTCTACCTGGGGAATATGACCTTACTCATGACTAGTTGAGTTCAAGAACCAGATGTTTTTAGTGCCACTTCAAAAAGAAAAGCAGGGCTGTTAACATAAGTGCCTCCAGAGTGGTGAACTAAGTCTGGGAAGGAAGAGAATCCTGGTGAGAACTAGGTTTCTCTCTCAATTCTGGCAGTACCCTGGTCACATGGAGGAGGCGGGTCCTTGGCAACACCAGCAAGCTCTGGGAACCAAGGAAGAAGGGAAATCTATGCAAAGATGTGCTGCATCCATTTTGTGTAACTACTTTTTTTCTGTTAAAGTCTCTATTCTTGGCTAAGTAAATGAGGAATTTATAGCAGAGGTTTGTGTGTGTGTGTTGGTGATGGTGGTGGGGTTGTTATTGTTGGTGATGTTGATGGTGTTGGAGTTGGTAGTGGAGATGAAGGAGGAGGTGGTGGTGGGGTGGTTACTGTTGGTGATGTTGATGGTGTTGGAGTTGGTAGTGGAGATGAAGGAGGAGGTGGTGGTGGGGTTGTTATTGTTGGTGATGTTGATGGTGTTGGAGTTGGTAGTGGAGATGAAGGAGGAGGTGGTGGTGGGGTTGTTATTGTTGGTGATGTTGATGGTGTTGGAGTTGGTAGTGGAGATGAAGGAGGAGGTGGTGGTGGGGTTGTTGGTGATGTTGATGGTGTTGGAGTTGGTGGTGGTGGTGGAGATGAAGGAGGAGGTGGTGGTGGGGTTGTTACTGTTGGTGATGTTGATGGTGTTGGAGTTGGTGGTGGTGGTGGAGATGAAGGAGGAGGTGGTGGTGGGGTTGTTACTGTTGGTGGTGTTGATGGTGTTGGAGTTGGTGGTGGTGTTGGAGTTGGTGGTGGTGGTGGAGATGAAGGAGGAGGTGGTGGTGGGGTTGTTACTGTTGGTGATGATGATGTTGGAGTTGGTGGTGTTGGAGTTGGTGGTGTTGGAGTTGCTGGTGGTGGTGGAGATGAAGGAGGAGGTGGTGGTGGGGTTGTTACTGTTGGTGATGTTGATGGTGTTGGAGTTGGTTTTTGGTGGTGGAGATGAAGGAGGAGGAGGTGCTGGTGGTGTGCAGAGTGTTTTCCATGAATCCATAATGCCTATTTTTCTACATGAACTCAGTACAATTTTCATTTCTATATGATTATTTTGGAATAGCTCTGAAGTAGTCATGGTTCTTATTAAGAAAATGACCGTATTGATGTCTTTCAAGACATCTGAAGATTTTCAGGAACTTCTTTGAGTCAGAACGTTAAGACCACTTTTCTATCTGTGGTCCTTTGGACTCACTCCAGGCTTGAACAGGTTGAGTTGTTTGTGCCTCTGATGGTTGCTCATGCTCACATGCTCTCTTACTCACATGGATTCTCTGTCAGGCTAAGATATTTCAGCCTAGTGTCTTATTACCATCCCAGATCCCTCAAAACAAAAGCGAAATCCTTTGTTTCCTCATTAAGCCTGTTTGGAGTTTTAGCCTTTTAATGCTACGTTGCATTTTTCAGCATGCTTCATACGCACTGTCTCATTGTGTCCTTACGATAGTTATGGGAGGTAGGCAAGGATTATTATCTTTGTATCATTTCTAGATAACAAAACTGAGACTCAGGTGAAATGAATTACTCAGGGTTAGTTAATTCAAAACAGAACCAGGACAAAGACCCAGGTCTCCTAACTCCTGATCCATTGATCAGCCTTGTTCTTCTCTTTCTGATCCCCAGGGACCCCACCTCAGCCCCCTCAGTATTAGCTCCTTACCTGGATCATCAGATCCTTGCTCTAGATCAGTTCTTTAGCTTTGGCACTGATAATAGAAGGTCAGCCTCTAGCTATAATTTTTCTCCTGTTCCTATCAGCACTTTGCTGTATACTTAAATGAAATTTGTTTGAATTATATTAGTATCTATTCTAATTCTTCTGTCATATAAAAACTTTAGTTCTAAAAAACTGTATAATATATACTCTGCATTTTCCTGGAATTTTTTTTGGTAGCTTATGTATTGATGATATTGAAAGACACATTTTAAAAATATTAACTTTATTGAGGTGTATTGTGCATAACATAATTCACCCATTTCAAACATAGAAGTCAATAAAAAGTTTTAATATATTTACCAACTTGTGAGATCATCACCATAACCAGTTTTAGGATATTTTCATCACCCATTTACATTTATCATGTCCATTTACATTAATATTCCTGTTTTGTTTTTTCTTCTAATTTTGAAGGGACTACAAGTTTACATGAGAAAATGTGCAAGAACAGGATGAGGGAAAGGAAAGCAAGAGGGGCAGGACCAGCATTTTATCTTTTATCAAAACATGAATGCTAACACCTATTTTTTTCTGGTCCTTCGTATATTTTTATCAATATAAATACAATGAGGTATTAAAGTGGGACTCTCAGTTTTGCATGCGATCCCAAATGCCAAGAATAGTATAATAGGTTCCCCCATACCAGTTACCCATACACAACATGCTAAGAGCCTTACCAGCATTGTCTGCTCCATTCTGTGTATGAGATAGAAGTTGGGGCCCTGGTGAACATGTTGGTGGGGTGCGAGAATGGAAAGGGGGGAGGGTGCTCATCTGTCACTGTAAACCAAGTGATATGAGCTTGATATGAATCCCCTGGCTGGAATTTGGGGTTGCTGAGGTTCTGGAATCTCATATACATCTAAAACCTGAACATGTGGAAGGCTGTTACTAGAGCTGCCCGTGAGAGCGAAGAGCAAGGAGATGACTGGAAGTTGATGGGGCAATGATTGTGCGATTTTTTTCATGTATCCAGAGGGTGCTCTGGGATAATTTTAAAAAGGGAATGCACTCAAGAGCACTGCCTGTAGAGGCTTGGGGGGAAGTGTAGGGGAGAGAGAGAGAATATGAATGAATGTGAATATAAATGATGATCAGTTATCTAAATATTCTGGGTACGTAGGAATGTAGTCTAAACAGATCATACAAAAAAACGACCCATTTGCAGTCTGGCCATCTGGGAAGCATTATTGTATAGAGCTTTGGAATCTGACAAGCCTGGATTTAAATCTATGATCTTCAGCAAGTTACTTCTCTGAGCTTTCAGAGTTATGACCAGTATTTGTCGTAATAATACAGTCATTGGCTTTGACAAGTCCTGGGTCTTGCATTTTAAATATTGACATTTTTGATACTTGACATTGGTTGATGAAAGCCAAATATCAGTATTCTGTATTGACAATTAATATCCATCATGTAGCTAGGAATCTGAAGTAGTCATCAATAGGTACCACGAGCATTTAGCATACAACATTCAATATTTAGCAAAACCCAAGGTACTTCGCTTACTATACTGCATTTACTTATTTGGATCAAATTTGTCAATTTTTATAAGCCTGTTTGCATATACTTTGAGAGTGGAAATAAAATGAGTATAAATGGTAATTCTGACTTTATCTAGAGTACAATTCAGATTCACCAACTTTAAAATAATATTTTAGGCACTGCTAATAAGACTTTTTAGCAGATAATATTGTGTGTGTGTGTTTATTTATGCCAGCCAACTAAAGTCTTTTGAGGACAAAATTGAATATTTACGACCACAGAAGTGTAAACTCAAACAATTTTGGTGTAAATACTGCAATAAGCAATAATACTTTTAACTGTGTATGCAACTTGTATATAGAAACAGATTTTTCAGATAGGATCCTGGATGTTAAGAAAAAAGTTTGGTAAGATTTTGAAGGGAATGCAGTTTAATTAAAAAAAAATCTGCTTTCATTCAATGTTCATTGTTTTCCCAAAGCATTTAAAATTAATTGTCACAGCACTAACCAATGGTATAATATTTCATTCATTCACTGATTTATTTAAAAATACTTACTCGCACCTACTCTGTGCCAGGCAATCTGCTAACCAGTGAGCGTACAATAGTGAATAAATATGGTCTAATTTCTGTCGTTAAAGACCCTAGAGTTCAGTGGGATAGAAATATGATGTAAACACACGAATAAACATAATTATAAATTGTGATCATTGCTGTGAATAAGAAGAAGCAAATGTGACAGGAGAGAGAATAACTGAGGAAGCATAATTTAATTTGTTGTATCAGGGAAGAACCTCTCTGACAAAATGGAATTTACATGAAAGTCTGAAAGATGAGTAGGCATTTTTCAGTCCAGAACAGATAAGAGTTTTTTAGATGGAGGGAGTAACATATGTAAAGGCCCTGTGATGGGAAGGAGTTTGACTATTTAAGGAGGAGGCAAGGAATGGATATGGGTGGCTCAGTTAGGAGGCTATAGGGGTACTTCTGTCTAGAAATGAGGTAGTGTAGGAACTAGACCACACTAGGTTAGTGGCAGTAAAGGTAGAAGTGAATGGATTTTAAGAAACAAGTAGAAGGTAGAATGAACTGTGACTTGGGGATGCATCGGGTATAAAAAGAGAGGAAGAGGGTGGTGTTGGTAAAATAAGGCTCTTAGTAAAAGTGGATGAATTGGAATCTTGCAGATGAAACTGTTATTGTCATACCATACTTAATCTTGCATGAACATTGCCAGGTGGTTTATGCACTTATTTTCAAGTTGCAAGTGGCATGTATTCTTAAAATACTATTCATTTTTTCCTGAACTTTTCAATTATAAGCTTCTTAGAATTGAGGATTTGTCATCTTTTCTTGCTATAACACCAGAGTTCTTAGCCTTCTAAACTCAGTTGTTAAGTCAATTTTATTTTATTTATTTATTTATTTATTTATTTTTTATGGTATGCGGGCCTCTCACTGTTGTGGCCTCTCCCGTTGCGGAGCACAGGCTCTGGACGTGCAGGCTCAGCGGCCATGGCTCACGGGCCCAGCCGCTCCGCGGCACGTGGGATCCTCCCGGACCGGGGCATGAACCGCGTCCCCCGCATCGGCAGGCGGACTCTCAACCACTGCGCCACCAGGGAAGCCCCAATTTTTTTTTTTAAAGTAGAGATTAGAATATCTAATTGCAGAGATAGAAAAAATTTAGATATTTATCCGGGGGGGCATGACTGAGGAATAGTTTTCTTGAAGGCAGAGATATTACACATAATTACTTGTCAGTTTGCCTTGGTCATTATTGTATAAGAATCTGGGAAAACACAATTTAATTAATGAACATGATTGGATATTTAAATAGTTACTTAAGTGTATGCTATAGAGACCTTTCAAAATATATTAAAAAGGTATAAAGTACTTGATTATCTGACTGTGGGGTATACTTAAAAAACTTGCCTACTTGGTAAGGTTAAAACAGGCAGATACACAGTTTACATTGCAGCTGTAATTGTCGTATATGAGTAATTTACCTGGTTCCCAACAGACAGAACCAAGGGTAATTCTTGCCTAGGCATAGCCTAGTTAGAGTCTGGTTAGGTGGTCTTGGTTTGGGTATGATTGGAGGTTTTGAAAATGAAATAATTGAGAAGAATCAAAGCAATATCATAATGAAGCTAAAAGCGGTTTACTACATAGCTAACTTAGCCATGTATCTAACAAATTATAATATACGCGAACTGTGGGTTTTACTGTAATATCTCTCAAACTATGTACTATTACTACATATCCTTACTAAAGGATGGGCAAACATTATAGCCATGAGTGACAAAAGGAAACTGTTGTTCAAAGGTTGGATTCCATACTTGTATCTGCTCTACTGTCCATTCACTGTCGTCCTGTAGACTTTCTTTTTTTTTTATTGACAGGTTTTTTTAGAGCCAGTTCTAGGCTCACAGCAGAATTGAGCAGAAAGTACAGTTGGCATACTCCAGACCTCACACATGCAGAGCCTCCTGCATTACCAGTATCCCCCACCAGAGTGGTACGTTAGTTACAGTTGATGAACCTATATTGACACATCGTAACTGATCAAAATCCATAGTTTGTTGTGGTTCACTCTTGTTCTTAAAAATTTTATTTATTTATTTATGGCTGAATCCGGTCTTTGTTGCTGCGCGTAGGCTTTCTCTAGTTGCGGCGAGCGGGGGCTACTCTTTGTTGTTGTGTGCGGGTGTGATGGTTCACTCTTGATGTTGTACGTTCTGTGGGTTTGGACAAATGTATGATGATATGTATCCAATGTTATAGAATCATACAGAGTATTTTCCCTGTCCCCTAAATCCTCTGTGTTCTGCCTATTCCCAAACCCTGGCAACCACTGGTCTTTTTACTGCCTCCATAGTTTTGCCTTTTCCAGAATGTCATACAGCTGGAATTATACAGTATGTAGCCTTTTTGGATTGGCTTCTATTAGTTACTAATATGCATTTCAATTTTACCCATGTATTTTCATGGCTTGATAGCTCATTTCTTTTTAGCACAGAATAATATTCCGTTGTCTAGATATACTACAATTTATCTGTTCACCTACTGGAGGACATCTTGGTTGCTTCCAAGTGTTGGCCATTATGAATAAAACTGCTATAAATATGTGTGCAGGTTTTTATGTGGACATAGTTTTCAGCTCCTTTAGGTAAATACCAAGCAGTGCAATTGCCAGATCATACGGTAAGAGTATATTTAGTTTTATAAGAAACCATTCATTAAACTGTCTTCCAAAGTGGCTGTATCATTTTGCAGCAATGAATAAGAGTTCCTGTTGCTTCATATCCTCACCAGCCAATATTCTGCATTTTAGCCATTCTAATGGGTGTAGAGTGGCATCTAATTGTTTTAATTTGCATTTCCCTGGTGACATATGATGTGAAGTCATATGTCAGACTTAATATAGCCAGAGATGATTAGAAGCCCTCTTACTCTATAATGCTTAGAACCGATTTTGTTGGCTAATAGAAAAATATGTTTAAATGAGAGAATCATTAAAATAATACATTTCTTGAACATTTAATTTTAACTGAAAACATAAATTCAGCTGACTACTCTTTTGATGTCAGGCTAAGGTCATTTTTTCTGCTTAGAATCTATTAATTTGTTTTGTATGTTATCTTTCTTGTATAAACCATGCTTGTTATTTTCATAAGCGTTTTATTATTTCTCTCATTACAGAACAGTTCCTTGTTCAACAGTAATTTTTAAAATATATGACTCAGCTTTATCAAATGTTTCCAAAGCTTTAAATCTTTTTCACAGAAACACCAACATTTTTTTAAAATTAATTACTTTATTTATTTTTGACTGCATTGGGCCTTCGTTGCTGCACGTGGGCCTTCTCTAGTTGCAGTGAGTGGGGGCTGCTCTTTGTTGCGGTGCGCGGGCTTCTTACTGCAGTGGCTTCTCGTTGTGGAGCACGGGCTCTAGGCACGTGGACTTCAGTAATTGTGGCACGCAGGCTCAGTATTTGTGGCGCACAGGCTTAGTTGTGAGTGGGAGCTACTCTTCATTGTGATGCATGGGCTTCTCACTGTGGTGGCTTCTCTTGTTGTGGAGCACAGGCTCTAGGCATGTGGGCTTCAGTAGTGTGGCACGCAGGGTCAATAGTTGTGGTGCACAGGCTTAGTTGCTCCACGGCATGTGGGATCTTCCCGGACCAGGGCTTGAACCCACGTCCCCTGCATTGGCAAGCAAATTCTTGCCACCAGGGAAGTCCCAAAACACCAACTCTCTACACTCACATTTTATTGGTTTACATGCTATTTAATAAAATGACAAAATTACAGTAAGTATAATTGGCATAAAACGGTTTAGGAACAAGCACAACTAATTCTTGAACCATACAACTTAAAGTGAACAGAAGTAGATAAGTGTGCCAAAGATTAGCCAGTGTAAGCTATTTTGGTGAGCTATGGTATCTGTCTTTACATTTTACAGAAAGACTGAAGATTATTTAAGTTGGTTAATTTAGCAACATCTATAAATCATGACCTTGTAGATTGTGATGGAAATGATTGACTTGTGGGAAACTGATTGGATAATCAGTCACATCCTAGTGGACTAGATTTTCCTAATTATTTCTTAGCTTCTCCTATACAAAAGACTGTCATAGCTCAGTACTCAGAACACGTGACTCGTGCAAAAACATAACTCTGGCTTTACAACCATGTGTAGGTTTATAATAATATACTTAATATAAATGTGTAATTCATATGTATTAAAATTTTTTTAATGAAGAAATGTATGCTTTGGAACATATTAGTGAATAATTAGCTCTTTGAAAACCCTTGCATCCAGGCCTCCTCTTAGTTCTCCAGCCGAATCTTTGATAATTGTGCTCATAGTCTGAAAGATTAAATAGCAAATTGCAGTTCCCACTGTTTCATGGTCCCTTGCCTTTGCTTTTACCATTTCCTTTGTTGATATGCTCTTCCCACTTTTGATTGGCTCTTTAATATTAACTACCCTTCAACACTCAACTTATGTGTGGCTTTCTTTAGGAAACTTTCCCAAACACCCCAGTTCAGGCTCATACCCCTGATTTTGTTACCATGACACCCTTTTGTAGAATTATTTTAAAAATTAACTGTATACTATACACTGGACTGTACATCCTTCAAATGTAGGCACTGTATCTCATTTACCTTTGTACACAGGACTCAGCAAGATGAACATGCTAGATACTCAGTGTTTAACTGAAGAGCAAGGTGTCAAGGTTCATGTTTTGCAAAGTTCACAACCACCATTTAGGTATAGAATTTTATGACAAGACTTAGGAAGATTGGATGTAGAGAGCAGAAACCTGGCAGATGACTAAAAGAAGGTTAATGTAAAAACTGCATTTTTCAATTGCTGGAAGGATAATAGCTTTGTATCTTGGCTACATACTAGTATTATGTCAGGCCTTGAAAAATTGGGGTCAGCTTCAGTAGTAGATATACAAGTGGTAGAAGCTTATATATGTTCATTTAAGGTTGGGCATCTTCTTAAATCATCCCAGGCTAATATTCTGTAAATCTTAGATTGCCCTCAAATAGCTCAAGAAAATGGAGGGTGGGGGAGTTTTCATGTAGTACAAATATAGTTAATTAATCTTTTAGGGTTTTAAAAATTGTTCATTAGTGATATCATCATTATAAGCTGGATGAATAAAACAACCATTTAATTGCCTAATGTGCTAATATCTAATGGGAGAAACAGAGACATTATTGAAAGAATATGAGTCTAAGATTCAGATCACTTGGCACTATTTCCAGTGATGACTTGCTCTAGCTTTGTGGCCTTGAGTGTATTCCTGCAACTCTCTGTAATTCAACTTTCAAATCTGCAGGCTGATAGTTCTCAGCTGAGGGTGATTTTGTCCCCAGGGGACATTTGGCAATGTCTGGAGACATTTTTGACCATCACAATTTGGGGGCTGTTATGGGCATTTAGTGGATAGAGGCCAGAGCTATTGCTAGGCATCCTACAGTATGCAGAACAGCGGCCAACAACAAAGAGTTACCCATCCAAAATCTCAGTAGTGCCAAGCCTGAGAAATCCTGGGCTATATGATCTATGAGGGGCTTTGCTAACCTCACTATCTCTTTCTCAAACGAAGGCTGATCATTTTTTTTAAACTTTAAATTATCTGAGTAAACATAAAAATGAGGACATTCCATGAATTCAGTTGTCCAGTAGATTTTTAAATGGTGTCTTAGTAATTTTCAATGAATTAAATAACATAAGCAGACAAGAATAAATACAGTCAAAATGTACTACTCTGCACGTCTTCTGATTCAGCATTCTCAAACGTGAGTTAAATATAGTTGTAGAAAACCCAGGAGAGATGAAGATGTTTATTTTTTTCAGTAGTGTGACAGTTTCCCGGTGCTGTCAGGTAGGTACCAGTAGCATTTATAGGGAAAGGGAAAAAACAAATGTTGAAGAGCTTAATTATAATTTAGTTGAAAACCACATTTCAGTACATAGCAACTTTCGGAGATGAATACACATCCCTATGATTTAAAGTAAGATTTATCAGTGGTATAAAAATATTTCAGTATACCGAATTTCATGACTTGGGATCAGTTAAGAATGAACATCAATGCTAGTAGAATTCTCACTTACTTTGGAGGAAGTGTGTATTTTGAAATTCTTGGTGGTGATTAATGGTTAGGTCCTATATGCCCCATATCTTTATGACATATTCACTTAAAGAGCCTGAGAACAGGTTTCAAAAGCAACATAAATACCAATCACATTTTTCTAAGCATAAGACAAGGTTTTCGTTCGTTGTCTAAAATGTTTTTTAAAGACTAGGGTGACAGCATGCAAGACTTGAGGTAGTTATGGAAGGGGAACTGGAAGTGGTTCTCTGACTTTCTTCCAGGTACCTCTCCCTTATTCTTCTGTCTGCCCCCTTGCACACTTGACTCATCAAGTACGGATCCCAAATTGGAGCCCATGCCAAATTCCTTAGGTAATGGCGCCGTGTCTTATTTGTTTCTCCCCAATGTCTGGCAGGCAGTGGCTCTGAATCACCTCCCTGCCCCCAGGCCGCAGGCTCTTTCCCTCTATTCCCCTTCATCCTGCTGCCCCTCCTCCCTTCCATCTTGGCTTGGTATATACAAATTCCGTGGTGGTTTAACTACATTTATCTAGCACTTCTAGATGTTTAGAGAAGAAGGGGAGCCCTCCCACCTGATCTCAACCTGCTGCGTTGCTGGAACCCATTCATTATTCAGTCTATTAAAATCTTATTTCTTCATTTTATTACCAAAAAATTCTTTCACACAGCTAATTGAAGGGTCTCTTGTTTTCTTTCCACCCCAGCAAGAAAATTGGTTTCCCAAAACCAATGCCCCCTTTCCCTACCCCGATTATTATGTGTAATGGGAATTGACAGAGCACACACAGGCCATGATTATGAAACATTTTTTTTTTACTCTGTTGAAATATAGTGGTGGCATTACTGTCTCTTGGAAAATCAAACACTTGGCTCAAGATTGAGAAAAATGTTAAGTCAGCAAGGTTATCTCTAATTCCCCATGATAAAAGAAATCAAGTGTTTTAGAGCTGTCAGTAGTACTTGGACTTTGTCTACTGTTATGTCATTTACTTTTTCCCCCTCAAAATAGAACTGGTGTGTAGCCAGCATTGAAGCCAGCAGTTGAGATTCGGGACTATCTCCAAAATCAGGTTCAACTTCAAAGTGTTTCTCAAGGGCCTATTCATCCCTGGTTTGCAGTGCAGAGTTGTGGTCCTAATCATTTTTTCATGTGCTGATGAGGAAAATGAACGGATATTTCCCCTCCTTCTGCTTTGTCATCCTGACCTTGGTTGTGCTGGTTGAGTTTCTCATTAACGATGCAAGGGCTAGTGGTCTGTGCTGTGTTCAGTTGGGAAGCATTTCTCATAACTTATTTTTTATTGGCCAGCACTCTATGGAAGAGTCTTGGAAATGATTTACCTAGCACTCTATGCCATAGGGCAGCGCACTTTTGAATAAAAGTGCTAATGGTCAGAACTGAAGGGACATTCCTGTGTTTTGGATTGGTTCCCAAATTCATTGAATTTCAGGATGCCTTGAAGGTAATTGTCAACTGTTTTATTTATAGAAATGGTTTATTCAGTGTAGTCGTGTCTAGTAAGCTGCCATATGCTGCCTTAGTATGCCATCAAATGGGTAATCAAAGCTTAAGAGCAAATTTCCAAGAACTAATGAAACAAATGTGATGAATAGAATGAGTGTTATTTGGGACAGCAGACATCAGTGACTGGATCGCTTTGCTTTCCTCTTAGCTATTTAGTAGATGGAAATATTTTTGAACCAGTATGCCCAGTATAGTACCTTAAAGTTTTTTTAATTATAAAAGCAGTACACATTTATTTAAAAATCAGTCGGAATGGAAGGATAAAAATGAAATGATTCAATTTATCCCCCTGCTACCCTAATACCTTGGGGAATATGCTTTCAGATAATTAAAGGGACAGAAAAAGAAAGAGATGGAGTCGAATATGAAATTTTAAAAATATAAATGAATCATAATATATATAATTATCCAACTTGTTTTTTTCAATATGTCTTGGTTTTTTTTTTTTGTTTCTTTTGTTTTTTTTTTGCGGCACGCGGGCCTCTCACTGTTGTGGCCTCTCCTGTTGCGGAGCACAGGCTCCGGACACACAGGCTCAGCGGCCGTGGCTCATGGGCCCAGCTGTTCTGCGGCATGTGGGATCTTCCCGGACCGGGGCACGAACCCACATCCTCTCATTGGCAGGCGGACTCTCAACCACAGCACCACCAGGGAAGCCCATGTCTTAGTTTTATGTGTCAGGATATGTCAGTCCATCTCATTGTTTTTACAGCAGTATAGTATTCCAGATCATCGAGGAACATGCCATGAGTTGGGTGAGTCTTCTGCTGCTGATAAACTGAAGGTGACTGCCAATGTTTCACTGTTATAAACAGTGACTTGGTGAACATCTTTGTATCTTAGAATACATAGGCTGACATTTCTGTAGGATTAATACTTAAAAATGGAATTTATCATCACCAGTTATACATATTTTGAATTCTGGTTGATATTCTTAAATTGCCTCTCTCCAAAGACACTTTTAATTGGCACGTTCACCAGCACTGAATGAGAGGGCTTATTTCCTCCATACCTCAGTGCCCAGCTTTTCTTTCTTTTTTTTTTTTTTTTTGCAGTACACGGGCCTCTCACTGATGTGGCCTCTCCCGCCGCGGAGCACAGGCTCCGGACACGCAGGCCCAGCGGCCATGGCTCACGGGCCCAGCCGTTCCGCAGCATGCGGGATCCTCCCGGACCGGGGCACGAATCCGCGTCCCCCGCATCGGCAGGAGGACTCTCAACCACTGCGCCACCAGGGAAGCCCCAGCTTTTCTTGATGGAAGAAAGTTTTGGGGTTCTTTGGTGTTTGGCCTATAATCCCCACCCTGACCACACTTACCAGATAGATTCCTATTGTACTCCATGGAGAGAATAAAATAACAAAAATAACAAGAAACAACTCTGAGGCTATGGCTCTTCTGAGCAGTTTAACCAAAACCTAAGCAAAGCGAATTAAGTGACTGTTATCAGCAGAGGCTTCTGCTTACCCCTGTGCTAAATGACAGGCTGCTAGGCTGGGTCACAAGAACAAAGGTGGATACCTTGAATCAGTTAGTAAGTCAGAGGTGTTTCTCCACTTTTTTCCCCAAATTCCCAGCCTGAGTCTTGCATCTAACCACTTCCATTTGAAGAAAGTCCCCAACTACTAGTTTTCAAGTCCCAGAGCATTTGCTCTAAGACTTAGCAGTCACCCTTCTCAGATCTCAAGGGAGACAGCAGCTCCTGGACCTGGCATGTGAGAGTCTAAAAAAGGCCATCCTCCTCCCATCCCCCCCAACACCCCCCCACCGCCATACACAGAAAGAGATAGAGGGAAACATTTTTCTAAGGGAAAAATAGGCAAAAAGAATGGATGAGAGAGTGGCAACTGGGTGTTATCCCAGCTCCTGGGATAGAGGAACAAAAAGAAGCCTTAAATCTTATCAGCCATAGCTTATACTTGATAGAGTGTGGGGTGGAGGGGCAGATGGGAGAAGATCCTTAAACTTCCAGTAGGGACCAGCAAACACTGTATTAGATGTGTGCCCCTTATGTTTGGGGTCCTTACTCATACTTCCTTGTGGCTAAAATTTGATATACTTCTATCCATTTCTTTTCAGATCTTAACTATTTACATTTTTTAGACTTTATATTTCCCTTTCCTTTCTGCATTACTTGCTTTAAAACAACAAATCCACTGAAGAAATCCAACCTTAACCTTTTCATTCAAGTACATGTTTTTTTTTTTAAAATATAGTTATGGATAATAATAATATAGAAGTAGTTTGCACCTATAAGCAGATTCAATGTCATCTTTGCCACCTACTTCCTGTATTATGTAAACAGTTTATTAAAGACATAGAAATCCTTTTTATGTCCCTTATCAGGAGATTGGCAGCCAAATTATATCTTAACATTTTTAAAATTAATTTACTTTAGAATACTTACATGGTAACTTCTAAGACGAGCTAGCTCAAATTCTGCAACAAATTCAGTTGTTGTCTATAAGTAGATTATCATGAGAAAGAAGAGGATTGATAAAATATCTGTTACCTCACTTAAAGGTAGAAGTAACAGTGTTATTTAAACACTAAATTTTCTCTCCTTTTCCACACCTCCGATTCTCTCTCTTTTCTTGTGTTTGCTAACAGGCAGTTGGAACATATATTGCTGCTACCTTTCACTTTCACATGTAGGATAGAACTCTGGAAAACTGAAAAAGGCTTTGCAGTTTCTTCAGTGACTAAAATCATAAGCCAGGCATTTAAAAACAATTTTTTATTAAGTAATTCTTTAATGAGTTTTTTTGTGTCTGTAAATCAAGAAATTTCCTTTTTTTCCACAAAGATCTTATGTATATATTTTTCCTATAAGCCACTTCGAATGGAACTATAAACTGTACAGTCTCAAGTACTTTATAAATCTGAAAGCTATGTCCTGTAGTTTGTGATGGCTTTGCAGGTAGGCACTGCAACCAAATCTGTTTGGAGAACAAGCTATTATTATACACCCACAGTGTGTATTTGATGAAATGGTAGGCAATTAAAGTTTACATAAACATGCATTGTATTAAAATAGTTTGTATATAGCAGATATTTTTCATATAGTAACTGGCCAGTTTTACAATGGGAATAGAAATGCTATGAAACTTATATATGAAGAGTGCCATTAAAAGATAGCCCTTTTTAATATTACCTGAATTTTTGGGGGTGTGAGTGGGCAGATGAGTAATTGAAAAATAACGTCAACATAAAAATTAAACCAAGGATTTGCCTGAGCTTGTTTTTCATAATTGGGAGCTTTTGTGGCTTTGTGGGAGACTGTAGGTTCTGGAAAGAGCACTGGCTTAGGAGCAGGAAGGCCTGGTGTTAGACTGGCTTTCCTGTAAATTAGTCATGTCATTCACTCCTCCAAGTCTGAAATTCCTCAATTTAAAAAGGACCCTATACTACAGAGTAAAGGCTTAATAAATGCTAGTTGAATGAATGAAAGAATGAATGAAGCTTTTGAAAATTCCTTGCCAATATTAGGAAATTCCACCAGGAATAAAACTAAAAGAAAAAGCATCACAGATTTCAAAAAAACCTCCAGCCAAACATTCTTTATATTTAGTTTAAATTGGTTTGTAGATTTTCAGCTGTTGTATAGAGCACATTTTCTCAGGCACAAAATGACTTCTGGTCTCAGAGTACGATGCCACATTAACTGGTTTGGAGAGAAAGAGTCTCATATGCTACAGAAATGTGACTCTGGACAATGCCAGTTTGGTATTGAGATGGGGATGAATTAGTTGTCCAAAGCATCCAAGTATGTGGTGCATAAAGCAGCATTGGCAGCCAGTGGGGAAGATCTTATCAATGAAGTTCACAAAGCTCTGAATGTTTACTAAACGGTGGAAATGTGATCAGAAAACTGAGTTGTCATAGAAACCCTTATGCCAGAGATAAAACGTTTTAATACTACAGATTAAATGGATTCAGTGACAAAGGAGCTGTATTCTGAATTTTGAACTCAGGTATTCTGGTTTTTTTTTTTTTTGCGGTACGCGGGCCTTTCACTGTCGTGGCCTCTCGCGTTGTGGAGCACAGGCTCCAGACGCGCAGGATCACCGGCCATGGCTCACGGGCCCAGCCGCTCCGCGGCATGTGGGATCTTCCCGGACCGGGGCACGAACCCACGTCCCCTGCATCGGCAGGTGGACTCTCAACCACTGCGCCACCAGGGAAGCCCTGGTTTTCTTTTTTAACTTGCTTAATTGATACTCCTTTTTGAAAGGACTTTTAATATCTAGAAGGGAGTCAAGTATTTTTGTGTAAATTGTCCATAGACTTCTGTTGAAAAACTGTATGAAATCAGATATATTTTTATGAAGTGGTAAGCTTTCTCATGTTTATTTCTCATGTAAAATTATCTTTTTACTTGGAATCAAAATAATTTTACTGATACCAATTAGTGACATAGGAAGGTAAATATCCCAGCTGTCTACATTTTCATACACAGAACCCTAAATCTCTAAGAATCAGATAATAGCTGCTATTGGCTTAGAAATGAAAATTAATAGTTTCCCAATCTACTGAAGAGTCAACCATTTAGGAAAACAGACAAATACGGAATTACTTGATTATGTGGAGAGCTGGTATTTATTGAGGGCCTGCTGTGGGCCTGGCAATGCTAGACTCTGTGTACATGATTTCATTTAATCCTCCAACTACTCTGAAATGTCTTCATTTCTTGATGTGTAAGCTGAGGCTAAGAGATGTTAAACCATGTGCCCAAGGTCATACATAGATAAGCAGGCTGACCTGGAATTCAAACCCATTGAAATTCCAGAATGGTTCCATGCTGCCACATACAGTTACCTAGATACAAATTTCTAAGGAACAGAGTAGACAGTTTATGATAAATAAAATATAGTTGAGGTAGGGTGGAGACTATAATAAGAAGAACTAGAAGAATGTCTAGATTTTACATGTGATGGTCTCTACTGGACCGATCTATTAGGCATGGGATTAAACAACCAGCCTCCTAGGCTGGTATGAAAAATTTGAAACAATTATGGGCATGAACATATTTTCACATAATTCACACTAATGCCATTTTAATAAATGATCCAAAACATGCCTGCATGTGTTTTCAGCTTTTTGAAAGGGACTGATGTGATTCTTGGCTTTGATTATGCACAGCCTGTTGAGTGGACATTTTCAGATGTTTCCCTGGAACTTTATGTGTTATTGCTTATAATACATTAGCTATTTATTAAATTAAGTTTAAATTGTAGAAAACTTACTTTATCATGTACTTTATCATGGGACCTGTTACCAAAATCAACCATCTTGAGAATATACATCATTGAAGAATTTGGACTAATCAAATCATTCGGCAGAGAATTTAATTATAACTCAGCCAACCTCTGATGGACAAGTTAGTTGCACCATTCTCAAATCTACTGTGGTTGATGTGGTATTTATAATGAACATAGATTAGTTGAAAAGGAGTAATGTTTTCAAGTGAAAGATTGTAATAGAGAGTGAAAATTTGATTTGGAATATGAGAAATGACAGAGAGCAGCGTTGGAAAAGATATAACCAGATATTCTGAAATACGTGTTTAAAGGCAGAAAAAATAAATATATCTGAAGATGCAGTTGAAAGAAAAATAAAGATATGGAAAATGGTGATTGGCCACAGGAAAACGTTCACAAACCTTATCCATTCAACATGATATAATAATGATTGGATGGATGGATAGATGGATGGATGCAACTAAAAAAATGGCTACAGAAAAACCAGTGATATCCATTAAGAGTGATGCAATGAGTTCTAATCTTACTTATGGATATACTATGAGTAACCTCTCCCTCTTCACCCTCCTCCCTCTTCTCCCTCCTCCCTCTTCTCCCTCCTCCCTCTTCTCCCTCCCGCTCTCCACCCCCATCTCCCTCCCTTTCTCTCTGTATTTGGCCCTTACCAATATGTTGGGAGCTGTCCATGGTTCTGAACCAGTGTTGCCTGTAGAAGTCATAGGGATGTTTTCCTTCTCTCAACTACAGTACCTTATTTCTTTTCTTTTTTTTTCTTTTAACATTTTTATTGGAGTATAATTGCTTTACAGTGTTGTGTTAGTTTCTGCTGTATAACAAAGTGAATCAGCTATATGTATACATATATCCCCATAGCCCCTCCCTCTTGCGTCTCCCTCCCACCCTCCCTATCCCACGCCTCTATGTGATCACAAAGCACTGAGCTGATCTCCCCATGCAATGCAGCTGCTTCCCACTAGCTATCTATTTTACATTTGGTAGTGTATATATGTCAATGCTACTCTCTCACTTTGTCCCAGCTTACCCTCCCCCCTCCCCATGTCCTCAAGTCCATTCTCTACGTCAGCGTCTTTATTCCTGTCCTGCCCCTAGGTTCATCAGAACCTTTTTTATTATTATTATTTTTAGGTTCCATATATATGTGTTAGCATACGGTATTTGTTTTTCTCTTTCTGACTTACTTCATTCTTATCATACTTCATTCTGTATGACAGACTCTGGGTCCATCTGTCTCACTACAAATAACTCAATTTCATTTCTTTTTATGGCTGAGTAATATTCCATTGTATATATGTGCCACATCTTTTTTTTTTCACCCTAAATTATAGATAACTTGGAAAACAGAGAAATGAACAAACTGTAATCTGGTCACTTTAATATAATCGGCTAAGTTTTCTTTTTTCTTCTTGTTCTTTTGAATTTTATTTATTTTATACTGAATTTTATTTATTTTATAAGTATGTATCTTATTACTTACCTATTTCATACATATTAGTGTATATATGTCAGTTGTTCTCTACATCTGTGTCTCTATTTCTGCCCTGCAAACTGGTTCATCTGTACCATTTTTCTAGGTTCCACATATATGCATTAATATATGATATTTGTTTTTCTCTTTCTGACTTACTTCACTCTGTATGACAGTCTCTAGATCCATCCACATCTCTACAAATGACCCAATTTCATTCCTTTTTATGACTGAGTAATATTCCAAAGAAGATGTACCACATCTTCTTTATCCATTTGTCTGTCGATGGGCATTTAGGTTGCTTCCATGACCTGGCTATTGTAAATAGTGCTGCAATGAACATCAGGGTGCCTGTGTCTTTTTGAATTATGGTTTTCTCAGGGTATATGCCCAGTAGTGGGATAGCTGGGTCATATGGTAATTCTATTTTTAATTTTTAAAGGAACCTCCATACTGTTCTCCATAGTGGCTGTATCAATTTACATTCCCACCAGCAGTGCAAGAGGGTTCCCTTTTCTCCACACCCTCTCCAGCATTTGTTATTTGTAGATTTTCTGATGATGCCCATTCTAACCGGTGTGAGGTGATACCTTGTTGTAGTTTTGATTTGTATTTCTCTAATAATTAGTGATGTTGAGCAGCTTTACATGTGCCTCTTGGCCATCTGTATGTCTTCTTTGGAGAAATGTCTATTTAGGTCTTCTGCCCAATTTTTGATTTTTTTTTTTTTAATGTTGAGCTGCATGAGCTGTTTATATATTTTGGAGATTAATCCTTTGTCAGTTGCTTCGTTGGCAAATATTTTCTCCCATTCTGAGGGTTGTCTGTTTATCTTGTTTGTAGTTTCCTTTGCTTTGCAAAAGCTTTTAAGTTTCATTAGGTCCCATTTGTTTATTTTTGTTATTTCCATTACTCTAGGAGGTGGATCAAAAAAGATGTTGCTATGATTTTTGTCAAAGAGTGTTCTTCCTATGTTTTCCTCTAAGAGTGTTATAGCGTGCAGTCTTACATTTAGGTCTCTAATCCATTTTGATTTTATTTTTGTGTATGGTGTTAGGGAGTGTTCTAATTTCATTCTTTTACATGTAGCTGTCCAGTTTTCCCAGCACCACTTATTGAAGAGGCTGTCTTCTCCATTGTATATTCTTGTCTCCTTTATCAAAGATAAGGTGACCATATGTGCGTGGGTTTATCTCTGGGCTTTCTATCCTGTCCCATTGATCTATATTTCTTTTTTTTGTGCCCGTACCATACTGTGTTGATTACTGGAGCTTTGTAGTATAGTCTGAAGTCAGGGAGCCTGATTCCTCCATCTCCATTTTTCTTTCTCAAGATTGCTTTGGCTTTTTGGGGTCTTTTTTGTTTCCATACAAATTGTGAAATTTTTTGTTCTAGTTCTGTGAAAAATGCCATTGGTATTTTGATAGGGATTGCATTGAATATGTAGATTACTTTAGGTAGTATATTCATTTTCACAGTGTGGATTCTTCCAATCCAAGAATATGGTCTTGGCTCTGCATCTGTTTGTATCATCTTTAATTTCTTTCATCAGTGTCTTATAGTTTTCTGCATACAGGTCTTTTGTCATCTTAGGTAGGTTTATTCCTAGGTATTTTATTCTTTTTGTTGCAAGGGGAAATGGGAGTGTGTCCTTAATTTCTGTTTCAGATTTTTCATCTTTAGTGTATAGGAATGCCAGAGATCTGTGCATTAATTTTGTATCCTGCTACTTTACCAAATTCATTGATTAGCTCTAGTAGTCTTCTGGTGGCATCTTTAGGATTCTCTTTGTATAGTTTCATGTCATCTGCAAACAATGACAGCTTTACTTCTTCTTTTCTGATCTGGATTTCTCTTATTTCTTTTTCTTCTGTGATTGTTGTGGCTAAAACTTCCAAAACTTTGTTGAATAATTGTGGGGTGAGTGGACAACTTGTCTTGTACCTGATCTTAGAGGAAATGGTTTCAGTATTTCACCACTGAGAAGGATATAGGCTGTGGGTTTGTCAGATATCGCCTTTATTTTGTTGAGGTAAGTTCCCTCTATGCCTACTTTCTGCAGGGTTTTTATCATAAATGGGTATTGAATTTTGTCGAAAGCTTTTTCTGCATCTGCTGAGATGATGATATGGTTTTTCTCCTTCAGTTTGTTGATATAGTGTGTCACATTGATTGATTTGCATTTATTGAAGAATCCTTGCATTCCTGGGATAAACCCCACTTGATCATGGTGTATTATCCTTTTAATGTGCTGCTGGATTCTGTTTACTAGGATTTTGTTGAGGATTTTTGCATCTATTTTCATCAGTGATATTGGCCTGTAGTTTTCTTCTTTGGGACACCTTTGTCTGGTTTTGGTATCAGGGTGACGGTGGCCTCATAGAAGGAGTTTGGGAGTGTTCCTCCCTCTGCTTTATTTTGGAAGAGTTTGAGAAGCATAGTTGTTAGCTCTTCTCTAAATGTTTGATAGAATTCGCCTGTGAAGCCATCTGTTCCTGGGCTTTTGTTTGTTGGAAGATTTTTAATCATAGTCTCAATTTCAGTGCTTGTGATCAGTCTGTTTATATTTTCTATTTCTTCTGGTTCAGTCTTGGAAGGTTGTGCTTTTCTAAGAATTTGTCCGTTTCTTCCAGGTGGTCCATTGTATTGGCATATAGTTGATTGCAATAATCTTTCATGATCCTTTGTATTTCTGCAGTGTCAGTTGTTACTTTTCTTTTTTCATTTCTAATTCTGTTGATTTGAGTCTTCTCCCATTTTTTCTTGATGAGAAAAAAAGTGGTTTATAAATTTTGTTTATCTTCTCAAAGAACCAGCTTTTAGTTTTATTGATCTTTGCTATGTTCCCTCATTTCTTTTTCATTTATTTCTGATCTGATTTTTATGATTTCTATCCTTCTGCTAACTTTGGGGGGTTTTTTGTTCCTCTTTCTGTAATTGCTTTAGGTGTAAGGTTAGGTTGTTTGAGATGTTTCTTGTTTCTTGAGGTAGGATTGCATTGCTCTAAACTTCCCTTTTAGAACTGCTTTTGCTGCATCCCATAGGTTTTGGGTCGTCATGTTTTCATTGTCATTTGTTTCTGTGTATTTTTTTATTTCCTCTTTGATTTCTTCAGTGATCTCTGGTTATTAAGTAGTGTATTGTTTAGCCTCCATGTGTTTGTGTTTTTTACAGATATTTTTCCTGTAATTGATATCTAGTCTCATAGCATTGTGGTCAGAAAAGATATTTGATACGATTTCAATTTTCTTAAATTTACCAAGGCTTGATTTGTGACCCAAGATATGATCTATCCTGGAAAATATTCCATGAGCACTTGAGAAGAAAGTGTATTCCATTTTGGATGGAATGTCCTATATGTATCAGTTAAGTCCATCTTGTTTAATGTGTCAATTAAAGCTTGTGTTTCCTTACTTATTTTCAATTTGGATGATCTGTCCATTGGTGAAAGTGGGGTGTTAAAGTCCCCTACTATTATTGTGTTACTTTTGATTTCCCCTTTTATGGTTGTTAGCATTTGCCTTATGTATTGAGGTGCCCCTATGTTGGGTGCATAAATGTCTGCAGCTGTTATATCTTCTTCTTGGATTGATCCCTTGATCATTATGTAGTGTCCTTTGCCTCTTCTAATAGTCTTTATTTTAAAGTTTATTTTGTCTGATATGAAAATTGCTACTCCAGCTTTCTTTTGATTTCCATTTGCATGGAAAATCTTTTTCCATCCCCTCACTTTCAGTCTGTATGTGTCCCTAGGTCTGAAGTGGGTCTCTTGTAGACAGCATGTATACGGGTCTTGATTTTGTATCCATTCAACCAGTCTTTGTCTTTTGGTTGGAGCATTTAATCCATTTACATTTAAGGTAATTATTGATATGTATATTCCTATTACCATTTTCTTAATTGTTTTGGGTTTGTTTTTGGAGGTCTTTTCCTCCTCTTGTGTTTCCTGCCTAGAGAAGTTCCTTTAGCATTTGTTGTAAAGCTGGTTTGATGGTGCTGAATTCTCTTAGTTTTTACTTGTCTCTAAAGGTTTTAATTTCTCCATTGAATCTGCATGAGGTCCTTGTTGGGTAGAGTAATCTTGGTTGTAGGTTCTTCCGTTTCATCACTTTAAATATGTCCTGCCACTCCCTTCTGGCTTGCAGAGTTTCTGCTGAAAGATCAGGTGTTATAACCATACGGGGATTCCCTTGTATGTTATTTGTCATTTTTCCCTTGCTACTTTTAACACTTTTTCTTTGTATTTAATTTTTGATAGTTTGATTAATATGTGTCTTGGCATATTTCTCCATGGATTTATCCTGTATGGGACTCTGTGTGCTTCCTGGACTTGATTAACTATTGCCTTTCCCATATTAGGGAAGTTTTCAACTGTAACCTCTTCAAATATTTTCTCAGACCCTTTCTTTTTCTCTTCTTCTGGGACCCCTATAATTTGAATGTTGGTGCATTTAATGTTGTCCCAGAAGTCTCTGAGACTGTCCTCAATTCTCTTCCTTCCTTTTTCTGCTCTGCTGTAGTTGTTTCCACTCTTTTATCTTCCAGGTCACTTATCCGTTCTTCTGCCTCAGTTATTCTGCTATTGATTCCTTCCTGAGAAGGTTTAATTTCATTTATTGTGTTGTTCTTCATTGTTTGTTTGCTGTGTCTGGTGGTGTGTTTTGGCGTTTCTGTGAACTTAGTATGATTTTGGGCAGCCTCTCTGCTAATGGGTGGGATTGCGTTCATGTCTCGCTAGTTGTTTGGCATGAGGTGTCCAGCACTGGAGATTGCTGGCCTTTGGGTGGAGCTGGGTCTTAGCATTGAGACGGAGATCTCTCGAGAGGTCTCACCGATTGATATTACACGGGGCCGGTAGGTCTCTGGTGATCCAGTATCCCGAACTTGGCTCTCACACCTCAGAGGCTCAGGCCTGACACCTGGCCGGAGCACCAAGACCCTGTCAGCCACACAGCTTAGGGAAGCCTTCAGCCAAACAGAAACATCGCGAACGGAGCACACACCTGTAGAAACCCTCTGGTAGTTTCCATTCCTTTCTCTCAGTACCTTATTTCTTTACCTTACACTTACTTAGATTGTAAATACAACACATCAGTCTTTTAGTAATGTTTCTTGTTATTGCCATTTCCAAGTGTGTGATCTCAATAGAGATCCCAAACTTAACACGGCTAAAACTGAGCTGCTGGTATTTTCCCGAAACTAAATCTTCCTTCAGTTTTCCTCATCTCAATTAATGGTGGCTCTCTTCTTTGTTACTCAGGCTGACCCCGCATCTGTTGGGTCTACCTTCAAAATATATTCAGAATCCAACCAGTTTCACCACTCCACTGTGACCATCATTGTGCAAGCCACCACCATCTCTCACTGTCAGAGACCCCTCCCTTGTCTTCCTGCTTACGTCCTGCTCCCTCCTCGTTCCCACTTTCAAAGTCTGCTCTCAGTATGGAAGCCAGTTGTCAGATCCTACCACTCCTTTGCTGAACATCCTGTGATGGCTTCCTGCTTCAGTCAGAGTAGAAGCTCAAGTCTTTATAATGGCCCTTGCATGATGCAGGTTTCTTGACTGTTCTGTATCTAAGTCCTCTACTTTGCTCCCTCTCGTGGCAGCCCATTTCAGCCACCTAGGCCCTTTTGATGATCCTTGAACCCACTCAGTTAGGTTCTTGCTTTAGGGCCTTTGCACTTGTTCCTCCTCTGGGTAGTTTTCCAGTTATATGCACAGCTCACTTCACTTTAGGTCTTTATTCAAATTCTTTTTCATTGATGTTCTTCCTGGTCTTCCTATCTAAACTTGGTTTTTAAAAAACTCTCCATAACTGTTTATGGTTCCCCTTTCCTGATTTTTTTTCCTTAGCATGTCTGTGATCAAACAAACTGTATATTTTAAACATGTGATTGTTTCTCCCTCTAAAATGTAAGCTCAGTGAAAGTAAGGATTTTTTTCTGTTTTTAGTGTTGTGCCTAGAATAAAGCCTGGCACGTAGTAGGAGCCCCATAAAAACTTACTGAATGAATGGAATTACATTCACAAGTAACTGATTTGCGGAAAATGTCAATATTTGCTATAAATAGGTACATCTCATTCTGTCAGATTATTTTAGGTAACAAAGATGTTTTTAGTTTTTAGCATTAGTTGCTTTATAGTTTGGATCCTGGTGTTTGGAGGTGTTAAATTGGGTATGAAGTCCAGCCGTATAAGATTCAGAGGACTTCAGCAGAAGCTCCAGAGCTGGTGAGGTCCCGGGAAAAAGTTCACAGGAAGCCCCTTGACCCTATACTTCTTGCTTTCACTATTTACCGCCCCTTCTAACACATATATGTCCTAAAGAAACTGAAGGTGTCTAGTGGTGTGGGCAAATACAAGTGTTCCCTCAAACCATTTCAAGTGGAAAGAGGTAAGTTGTATCTGTCTTATTTCTATGAACAAGGTTTGATAAATGCTCTTGATTAAAAAAAATTTTTTTCTTAGAAAGGTGAACCAGCCACTAGGGGGTGCTGGGCGTTCATATTCAGAGTAGGGTCCACAGTCTCATTGGGCTTGGCAAGATGTCTAACCTCCCCCAAACCATTTCCTTATCTGTATTCCTTTTGGCATTTTGTATAAAACTTACCATTGTTTAATATTTCTCTCATTCCTCTTTTCCCCAGTATTTTCTTCAGTTGGAGAGGGCAATTATGAAGTGTTAGGTTTCTCACCTTTAGGAATTTGTGTTTAACCATTGCTAACCTCATTTCCATTTGCTAGGTAGCAGTGACTCATGCAAGGAGGGTCATGGCACCGGAGCCCTGTTAGTGCTTTCTCATTCTTTAGCATTTCCTCACTTTCCTAAAAAGTGTAAATGTCTTTTAAGTGACTTGGCTGTCTCTGTAGGAGAGAGATTTTAAGAGAAACAATGGTCAAAATTACTAGCATTCATACTTACGAGTGTCAGTTCTTTCAGGTGTTTAGTTTCATACTATTTCAGTTTAGGAAAATAACAGCCCATGTAGCCCCACATACTTTTTTATAAATTTTACACATGATTGTAAAGGTAATGGGGACACCAGTAGCTCATTGCCAAAAGTTAAACAGGAATCAGATAAGAGCAAGGAGTGAAAGGTGGAGAGGAATATATATATATACACAAATAATCATCTTCTCTCAATGTACCATAGCATACTAGATCTTTAATTTAAACTTTGTTCTTTTTTAGTTAAGACAAAGTACCCTTATACAGTATTCTGCTGGTAGAGATCCATGTGGGAAAGAAACATATATCTTTGTTTCATTAAATAATTTAGTAAATGGAAAAGCTGAGTCAATATGTTGTCATAATGTAGTGGTTAAAATTAGGTTCTTTGGTGTTGAAGACCTTGGTTTGAAACTAAGCTCTGCTCCTTATTAGGTGAGTAACGTCACCCAAGTTACTTTTTAAATCTCTCTTGATCCTTAATTTCCTTATCCATCCAGTAAGTTTAATAATCCCTACCGTATGAAGTTATTTGTGAGGGTGTCTGGAGACATATATATTGTGATATATCTAACCATCAGCAGAAAGTGTGGCATGCAGTAGCTGCTCTATAGAATTTAGTCCGTTTCCACTTTCATATAAAGATTTTTATTTTGGTGGTTAGATTATCCCAGTCCTAGTGGAAAAGTTTGAAATTGATTTTGTCCTCCCTGAACAATAGTACAATATGTGTGTAAATTCATGTGTAGGAATTCTCTTATTAGAGTTCTCATAATGTAAGTAAAAAAATCAGTATTTTGAAGATATCTTTTGTTACTCCTGGGTGGACTTCAGAGAGGACATCAAGGTATTAAAGTTGTGTATAGAATTATGCTTTACTGAAACATCATGGGAAGAATCAATTTAAAGTACAGTGAGCCACACCAAAAACCTTATATGCAATTCTGTCTTTGTCTTAATAAATGCCAAGACCTAATCCTCTGAAGTGGGTGCCGTAGCTTTCAGTGAAACCTCATCCACGTACAATTACATCACTCCAGCTTATTTTCTATGGGTTTTGGAGATCATGTGTCCACGATCTGTGTAAGATGCCCTTCTATGGTAGAGAATGATGACACTATCATATGTCTTGGATCGTCTGCTCAATAATTGTATGATCTTGGACAAGTCCATTAATTTGAACATAGCTCTTGTGCATAAAGAGCAATAGTAATTCTGCCTATTGTACATCCTTGTATTGGGGCAAAAGTGTGCATGTGTATATATATATATGATGGTTTCTCATTGCCAGACTGGTGTCTGCTTCTTTCACTTGTCAACCACATTTCTGAAACAGTATAGGTTACTGTTAAAGTAGAGAATACGTAAGGGGCACCAGATGATGTGGGGAAACCATCTTTCTCTACTTTCTTTTCTAAATGGTAGTGGTTAAGAAGTCTCTGAGATGGGAAAACAGGGGATTAATTAGTGGCTGATTCTACATTTGCCTAAGAAAATGAATGATGTTTTTAGTGTGCTTTGGAAATTAGTAGTTTGTCTCATTTTTCTACTTTAGTATTTCAATGTGTTAACTGAGTAGGATCCAGACAGATTCTCCTACGTAATCCCAGAATGCCTTTCCCTTTACTTGGGGATAGCACCAAAGTAATTTGTCTTTCCAGACCATCAGCCCTCCATCTTTGTAGCAGATGAACAGCCCCTGGGGCTGCTTCTGGACAACAGTGAACATCACATGGGTGCTCCAGCCTCCCTGCCAGGGCTCTTAGGTCATCCTTCCTGCTCAGGCAAAGACGTCTTACAAGGCTCTTTTCTTGCCATCCGTTGTGACCTGGCTGCTGAGATAATGTTTCTCACATTTTCTTTCAATACTGCAGTATATTTATCCTAAGATAAATTTGACTTGCATTCATCGGTGGCTGTACCATGAGTTCATTTTTAGCTTATGCATCCACTTTTTTTAATAAATTTATTTATGTGTTTATTTTGGCTGCGTTGGGTCTTTGTTGCTGCACATGGGCTCTCTCTAGTTGCGGCGTGCAGAGGCTACTCTTTGTTGCGGCGCATGGCCTTCTCATTGTGGTGATTTCTCTTGTTGCGGAGGACAGGCTCTAGGCGCAAGGGCTTCAGTAGTTGTGGCACGTGGGCTTCAGTAGTTGTGGCGCACGGGCTTAGTTGCTCCAAGGCATGCGGGATCTTCCTGGCCCAGAGCCTCAAACCCATGTCCCCTGCGTTGGCAGGCAGATTCTTAACCACTGTGCCACCAGGGAAGCCCATATGCATTCACTTTGAGTACAAAAGTCTGGTTTTTTTTTTTTAAGTTGATTTTTGTTGTTGCTTTTCAGTGAGTATAACAGGCTCTTATAAATATTATACAGAAACCTGTCTCTTGTGGAAAGTAGGTTAGACCTACACCTTAGTGACTAGCATAAAATATATTTCCCTCTCACTAAGAGCTTAACGTGTACAGTACATTTTCTTATCGTTTACAACTTCTTTTATTACAGTGCCTTTTATAATGCATTGTAACTTGGCTAAAGATGCCATTTTGAACTGATATTTAAAACTCTATAAAGATCCTGTGGTATTGATAAAAGCACTTTAGTAGAAAACACTGTGACATTTAAAACATTGCCAAGCTGCAGTGGTTGACTTTTCCTTGAGGTTGTTGCAGACATCACGCAGTTGACACTTAGTGGCTTTCCCTGATGTCAGGTGTTTCGCATAAGGCCTTCTGAGTGTGTTGATGCTGGTGAATTGTATGTTTCAGAGGTACCTGGAGAGGGCTCCTTTCAAAAACAAAATGTTTTCTCCATCAGCCCCCTGATGGAGACTTGCTGAAATTTCAGATGGATCCCTTTTGTTTGTGAACAGGTAGTTTCATAAGTCACTGAATGAGTATTTCCTATGTGCCTAGTATGTGTTAGGGCCTGTGCAGGTACTGGAGTCACTCATTTCAACCTATGTAAAAATGATTAGCTGGCTGGATGGGGAGAAAGAACACAACTTGAGGGCAGTAGGCTCCTGAGTGTGGTAATAAAGGCAGAGAGGAAAATGGTGTCTGAAAGTTGGACCATAGAAGACGTTTAATAAATACTTATTAAATGTAGTTAGTAAAATCTGTGCTTCTGGCTTCATCAAGTTGTGCTACAGGACAATGCCTCCTGGCCTGAGTGTAGAGAAGCATGGGTATTGCATGGCCGTCTCTGCCACGAAGCCCCTTAGCTGTGACCTTTTGAGCAAGTCGCTTCACTTCTCTGGGCTACCACTTCCTTATCAGAGGAGTGATGGAGTGGGACTTAATTTCTAAAATTCGACGAGTCTTTTTTTTCCTGAAGGATGTACACATGAATTTTAAGGAAAACGTTGTTAATATTTATTGGGAAGTTAAAATGTAGCAGGCACCATCTTTATTCCCATATTACAAATCATGCAACTTGTAAGTTAACAATCCTAAAATCTTTTCTGGTGTCAGAGCCAAGATTTGAACTGAGACCTACCAGTCTCAGCCACCCCTGTGCTTAACCATTATGCTATGCCGCTCCTAGAGTGAAGGCTGGTGAAGACAGGAAAATCCATCTTCCCCTGTTCCTTTGTAAGTTTCCAAGGTCTATCCTGGAATATGCCACCTATCACGAAAGAACACAGATGACCTTTTCAGGAAGATAGCCTTCCTGTTTCAGGATGCCCAAGGGGCTCTCTGAGGTTCTAACTTATTTCTTGTTCAATGCAGGAAAACTTTCTATGAAATCTATGATTAAATCTGTCTTTGCTAAATAGTGGGTAGAGGCAGGTGTTGGGGTCAATCAGCAAAGAAGCAAGACCAATAGTTTCTTTGAAAAACCTGTTAGGGATAACTAGCAGGGAGTGAAAAATGTCTCTTTAAAAACCCAGTCCCCCAGTCCACATAGAACTGATGACATTGCCAGCTTTTACTCATCACCTCAGAAGTCATTCCGGTTTCTCAGAAACATGGGCAAAGTGTCCACTTAGGCAAACATTATTTTATGTTGCTAACGTTGGAGCATCTGCTTTAGTCAAGGATATTCAGTCAATAGTTGCTGTCCTTGCTGTGCTTTGCACTTATGAAATTGTTCAGACCTATTCCTTAATGGTTTCCGCTAGCCAACTCCAAGTCAAAGCCGTTTGCCTCTCAATATGTGCTGAGCCTGTTTTATCTTATCACATTGGAAATGAATTCAATGGACCATTTCAGGCTTCATGGTCTTAAAGTTACCGTATCTTAAAGAGAAGGTAGAAGGAACAAGATTTCAATCATTGCTTTCTTTCTTAGATCCATTTCATCACCTCTTATTTATTGAATTAAGTGTTCATTTTCTGCTAAATAAGCTAAATAAATATTTAACTTTTTGTGTAAGCAACTGGCTTTTAGACTTTCTTGCAGGTTGATTGCCTAGGAATGACACTACTAACCAAGTAAAATACTTTTTTTCAAAATACTTTATAGTTTATTTTCTCCATTTATTTGTGAACACTAGAACTAAGCCCATATGAAGGGTATTGGGGAAGGGGGATATTGAGGAACTGGACAGAGTAATGCAAATGGAAAATGTAACTTATAGTACCCAGTCACTCTCTCTATATATGTGTATATAGGTATATTTAATTCTTTTAAGTAATTGAGAAATGAGAATCAAAGAATAATTATTCTTTACATTAAATACCTCATTCTAAGACCTGATGAGTCATTGGGGTTTGATGGAGCTCAAAAAAATTGTATGAAAAGAGTAATATACATATGGAAGATGTTGCCATTAGTATGCATAAATACATTACTATTTTAGAGAACTCATTCACTATTTCATATTCAGATTTGTGTTTCTTACCAAATGTATGTCTCTAGCCTCACTCTTATTCCTGAATCATATTCTGAAATGAATAGTCATAGCCTGAAGATTCACATTTAGGGGCTCTACAATTTACTACCTCATATTAAATCTCAAATTTTTTTCAGCTCCCCTCCAGTGAAGTGGTTCTTCTGTTAGTCACTTAATCTTATATCCCCTTGAAACTGCACTGAGATCTTGCCTCCAGTCTAAGCTCTACCAATTCCTTTCTAGTTGTGTGTTCTTGAGTAAGGTATTTAGCTGAGCGCCTTGCTCATTGTAGGAGTTTTGAAAACACTGGTTTTGCTTCCCTTGCCCTAGCCTCACACTTCTCCACCCATCCAGATCCTGTGTTCAAAGACTAGGACTGGTCACACATCTTACATGAAACCCATGGGATTTACATCTTCCTTTGATCCGAATAAGGAAACTTAATTGTCACTTAACAGATACCACTCTGAATTACTTTCTTTTTCATGGTGTATTACTTGGGGATCTTTCTGTTAAAGCATTAAAAGTGAATTTGGCCAACTTGATTGAAAGAGAATTTTGGCAGAGGCTGTGGTTAGCTCACGGGCTTCACCACAGCATGGAGAACTGGGGCTGGAAATGGGTGAGAACCAAGGCAGTGTACCATGGATGAGGAATGAGAAATCTGATGAATGGTCCCATAGCGGGAGCAAGCCAGGCTGAGGTGAATGAACCCCAGCTGCTTCTTCCACTACTGTGGCAGATACTCAGAATGCAAATAGGAAAAGGCTATGTGCAGGGCTCAGCCCAGCCATACCAGGGCCATGAGTGGAAGGATCTGTCCTTTTGGCTGCCCGAGTAGAAGGTTAGGCACCTGGATTTATCCCAGAAGACTTTACATAGTGGAAGATAGATCACCCTCTCAAAGGGAGGCGAAATAGGTGTCCGTTGGCCCCTAAAACATCATCTACTGGTTTTGCCCTTCACTCTCCAGAAACTTTAATTTCCTTGAGAGCACAGATTGTATATCATGCTATTTTTTTTAGAGCTCTTGTAGTTTATTCACAACATAGTTATTAATTCCTTATGTGTGCACCAGCACCCATTTTAGGTGTCATATATGTAGTATATACCGCAGTATATATAGGGGTGTGTGTGTGTATATATATATAAACCTACCTTCTGAGAGCTTGCATTTTGGTGATGGGGTGAGAGAGACATGGGCAAGATGCATAAAATTTGGGTTGTGTTAGTGATGTGTGTTTTGGAGAAAAAGCATGGCAGGCTGATAGAAAATGCTGTGATACAGGACTTGCAGGTTTAAAAAGTGGCCAAGGACAGTCTCACTCAGAAGGGGACATCTGAACTAAAGCTGAAGGACATGAGGGGGCAACCAATGTAGACATCTAGGAGAAGAGTGATCCAGGCAAAGGGAACAGCAGGTGTAAAGGCCCTGAGGCCTTGGTGTGTTGAGGAACAGCATGAAGGCCAGTGTGTCTTCCAGGACACACTCCTGAAGGCCAGGAGTGGAGTTGAAGGACAGGGAAAGTAGTTGGAGATGAGATCGGAGATATTAAAGGATCCGGAGTACCATAAGTGCAATGCATGAACAAGATGTGGCCTTTGTTTCCAAGGGCCTTGTGGTCTACTAGGAGACATAGATGTGTTAAGGACATACTGCAGTACATTACAGTGAGTGCCAAAATCAGGAGTGTGGGTGGGGCAAACTGTGCCCAGGCTGAGGGACAGGCCTGGCTAGGTCTCTGCTTGCCCATGAGTTCTTTGAGGGAAGGACATGTCTTAATTTACATCTTCTTTTAACAGTTGATTTTTTTAAATTGAAGTATAGTTGATTTACAATGTTGTGTTAGTTTCAGGTGTAGAGCACAACGATTCAGTTATACATACATATATCTCTTTTTTTTTCAGATTCCTTTGCCTTATAGGTTTCGAGATATTGAGTAGAGTTCCCTGTGCTATACAGTAGGTCCTTGTTCTTTATTTTATATATAGTAGCATGTATATGTTAACCCCAAACTACTAATTTATCCCTGCCCCCCCCACACCTTTCCCCTTTGGTAACCATAATTTTGTTTTCTATGTCTGTGAGTCTGTTTCTGTTTTGTAAATAAGTTCATTTGTGTCATTTATGTCTTGAGTGGCTTGTAGAGTGCTGGGCATATACCTTTTGTATATGTTTTTGAATTCACTCTGAGTAACTGAACAGTGGCTAGTATGGGCACAATATGTAAGGAGGAGCAGGTTGTTCCTTAGTCACATGTAAACAAGGTTTAGGGACATTAAGGGAAACAGGAAAGTCATAGGGGATGGAGGAGCTTAGATTTGCATCCCTGCAGTCTGTTCTCTACTCAGCACTTTGCCTGTCCCTGGCATCATTGCTTTGATGTTGTGAAGTACTGAAAGCAAAAACTGCTGAAAAGATTCTGGAGAGGTAAACATCGTATCTGTATTAGTGGCATGATTTGTAAGACCAATATTGTTGATCCTTTTACTGCAATATAGGGATTTGATTTATTGCTTTATTTGTGTTGTTTATCCCCATGAGGAAGTTTTTGTGCTTCTTGTTGTTTGTTTTTCTTTGCAATGTACCCAAAGAACGCCTAAAGGTAAAATGGAATCACCTCCCTGTATGGCTATAGGCAGTTATCAGAGAGGCTGATTATTTTGAGTATTTCTATTGTGACTGGTACTGCCAGTATATTCAGCTGTTTCATGTTGTCTAATGCTGAGTGGTTCCTTCCACCATGGCCTCTTGAATTGTGAAGTGGAAATTTGGTGCCCTTATATAACCGAGCACTTGTATTATTTAATTAAGCAAGGTGCTACATGAATTAACAGAGCAGCTCAAACTGAAAATCAGGAAAATACATTTCAATTAGTAACAGCAGGACCAGTGACTGAGGGCCCCAATTGTCGGGAAAAATAAGACAGTGCCAGAAAAATGCAAATGCATTTCTTATAATAATTCTGTCTGCTGAACTAATATTTATTGGAGTCAGTCATCTTTGCATATGTATCTCATTTACTTCCCTTCATATTCCATCTGTCAAGAAGTTCTTGGAGTCCCCACAGATGGAAATGTTAATGTGTGTTAAATATTTAAAACATCTAGTAAAGGTTTGCCTGGGCTCAGAAGCCTATTAATCAATTTGGAAAGCATTTTGTGTCAGGCACTGTACTAGGCATAAGGCCTGCAGAAATGAACACAGTGTGAAGTCTTTACTCAGCTCTTAGAAGCAGATCACTATCACACAATGTGATAAGGGCTATGGCAGTAGAATATTTGAAATGGAATACTTAGAGTCTGGAGGGAAGAGAAAGTTATTCTAGCAGAACACAAGAGATTCTTCCCAGGGAATTTACTTTAAAATGGGGTTCTGGGTGAAGGGAACAGCATGAACCAAAGCCTGGAAAGTTGAAAGGGATGGCAGTTGAAGAATGTCATGTGACATAGAGATCAGACTTGTGGTTGCCAAGGGGAAGGGGGAGGGAGAGGGATGGACTGGGAACTTGGGATTGGTAGACACAAACTATTACATTTAGAATGGGTAAACACCAAGGGCCTACTGTAGAGCACAGGGAACTATATCCAATCTCCTGCGATAAACCATAATGGAAAAGAATATTTAGAAAAGAATGTCTATATGTGTAAAACTGAGTCACTTTGCTGTACAGCAGAGATTGGCACAGCACTGTAAATCAACTGTACTTGAATAAAACAAAACGAACAAACAAACAAAAATGTCATGTGAGATGTACACAAGACGTGCTGAGGGATTTGTATTTATTTTGTAGGGGGTGAGGAGCCAGGAGAGGGGTTATATTTGAGGTCCCTGTGGAAGGCATCCAGGTAAAGATGTCAGAAGACAGGTAAAAGTGCCTTAGACCGTAGGTCTGGAACTCATGAGGGAAGCTGGGTTGGTACCATCCCCAGAGGAGAGACTTGATATCGGAAGAGAAGAAAGCTGATGACAAGACATTAGAGAAAAGTACTCTTTAGGGGTTGAAGAAAGGATGTCACATAAGCCAGGCTTTGCCTTGTGTTTAGAACTGAGCTGCTGGCTACACCTTCAACAATAAAAATAATAACAAAAAAAAAGTGATGATAGTGAGAGCTGATATTTATTGAGCACTTAGTCTCAGCTAAGCACTATTTGAAGAATTTTTCATTTAATTCTTAGAATGATCCTATGAGACAAGTAATACTGTTTTCATTCTCATTTTACAGATGAGGAAACAGAGACTTGAAAGTCATTTGTCCAAGGTCAAATAGCTAATAAGTAGTGCGTCTGGGACTTAACTGGAGGCAGTCTGGCTCCAAAGTTTGTATTCTCAACCCACTACCGTATTCTGTTTCTTAATAGTCTAATAATTGTTTGGGTGAAGGGTTCTAAATAAAAATTGCTCTCATGCCGAAAAGTTGGGGCAAAAAGATTTTAGTGGTTAAGTCACATAAAAGTATAGCTTCAACAGATGTTTTTCCCCTCTGGATTTCCAAGTCAGCATGAGTTGGTCTGACACAGGCATCATAGACATCATGATAAAGCAAATTCCTTTCTCAGAACGCTCCCAGAGTTCTTGTAACTGCCCCTTCCTAACAGACCAGCCTAGTCTGGTCAACATGAGTGATCCTTAGGTATTCAGTATTCCACAGGAACGTATCTGATGTGTTGATGGTACAGGACATGGTTGATTTGCTGATTCTTGTGATTATGAAGTATGGAATAAGATGCCAGCTAGCTGAAGTTGGTGATGGTAAAGGTGAGGGATGCAGTAGCAAATGGCTGGAAGGAACATGGACTAAAAACGACTTGGATGCCAACTTGGCAGGACATGACTGAGCCCCAAGGTTTGTTCAGTTTTGATGAGTCTAAGCTGATGGCCTCACAGGGAAGAAGAATAAAAGTACACGTTCAGTCTAAGGCCGAAATAGATTTGCTATTAGTGTGACAGGAATTCAGAAGTAGTAGTTCACAGGGCCTAGAAAAGTCAAGGAAGACTTCATCAATGGAAAGGGATTGGAGCTGGACCGGTGGAGGGGGGGATAGCTTGAGCAAAGATGTGACGCTGGGAATGCATAGGGTGCAGCCTAAGCATCAGGCCAGATGTGTGAAGAAAGTGGGAAATAAAGTTTTGATAAGTCGAGGGAATTCCCTGGTGGTCCAGTTGTGAAGACTCTGACCTTCCATGGCAGGGGCCACGGGTTCGATCCCTGGTCGGGGAACTAAGATCCTGCATGCTGTGCTGTGCGGGCAAAAAAAAAAAGTTTTGATAAGTTGAGCGAGGTCAGATCATGGGGGTCTTCAAGGGAGTTTGGTGTTTGAACGATGAGAAAAGGGAGCCAATATAAATGCTTGAGCAATGAGTTAATGATGAAAGGGGTGTTTTAAGGTCATCAGTTCTAATATGTTGGATTGCATACAGACTGCAGGATAGGAAGGGCGGTTAGGAGATTGAGATCATGAAGTGTACGAGGTGGATTGAGGTCTGGACAAGGATATTGTCATGGGACCAAGGAGCAAGGGGTGAGCAGTTTGGGCAGTGAGAACTGAAAAGGACGTAGTTGGATATAATAGATGAAGGAGAAGGGAGATTAAAGTAGGTTCCAAATCCAGCCTTAAGGAATAGAGGACAGAGCTGCACCAATGAGGTACCTGGGGAAATAAACCTATTTCATTATTAGTTATAAGATTATTTTTGATAATTGATTTTCTTAAGAATTATGTAGTATGTTTTACTGATGCCAAAATGCACATCTTTATCTCTCTGGGATCAGGATACATCTTATACTTGCTGTTGGCTGGACCATAGTTGTGATATCACTGACCTTAAGAGTGGATTTGTACCAGCACTTGCAGAATGGGTGTCAGTGGCTCAGAAAAAATTCTCAAACAACATGGGATCCCTCTCAGTGGCACACAGGATGATTTTTGTGTAGAAAGCCCAGATATTGGAAACACCTAGTCAAAATTGATTTGGAGATTCAAACTCTGCAAATGAAGTAAGTTTAGGGATGCCTTAATCAATTTCTTTTTAATGTATGTACAAGAATGATATATGATTTAAAAAATCAGTGTAAGTTTAAAAAAGCCTTTCAATAAAGATAAAATAAAAACTATAAGTGATAAGAAAGCATCATTTCAGAGTTTAGTCGGTAGCTTGTTTTATTTATTTTTTCATTCTCAGTCCATATAATGGGCTTTTTACAATCAGTGACATCTTCTGTTCAGTGAAATAAGGTAAAATACCCAGAACCCACTGCTTGTTTGAAATTTGTTTACTTGAGAGTTGAGACACATGAGTGTCAACTACAAACTGGCACTTGCCAGCTACCTCTACAAGGATTCAATCATGTGCAGCTGCAGCTGCTGACCTTCAACATCCCCTGAAAGGAGCTCAGGGTGGAGAGCAGAAATGAGGCCCTCTGTGCTCTGGGAAAAACTGGCAGAACAGGTCTTCAGAGAGCTATTTTCAGGAACCGATTTTATGAGCCCAATTCTTGCATCTCCTCATATCTAGAAAAGCACTAAAATCCTTCATGGTGACGTCTGCTCCTCATGACTACGAGAAACCTTCTGCAAAAACATATGTGCTTGATTGCATGCACTCGCCTTCACCAAAATCACACAGAACTGGCCTTCCCCCCAGCTCTCTGGAGCAGTTTCTCAGAGCTCTTTCTCTCCCAGGCTATAGTCCTCATTTTGCCCCCAATAAAACTGAACTCGCAACTATCACGTTTTACTTTTTTTTTTCAGTCGACATGAGGGTTTTAAAGACTTTTTCAGGCACAACTTTGTTTCACTTGTGTAGGCTGAGTGGACTTGGGTACTGCCCACTGGTTGATTTACGGTGGCAAAAAAGCAAGGATTCTGTGCCAGTGGGCTTAGACTCCGTGAAAACTAATAAATTGTTGTAACATGTGCCCTAGTCTAAAATGTGTATTTGCCTTCTCTGAAGTCTGAGCGGTAACGCCTTGCGCATACCTGCACCGTTCTTCACGTGGACGCGGATCCCGTAGTGCTTTTACATAGTACTTTTGGTTATTTTCAATTTTCCTAATCAGGTGCTGGTCTCTCTCCCTCTCCTCCCACCTCCTGTGTATGTGTGAGTGGTGTGCTCGGTGAAAGTTTTGACGTGCAAAAGAAGTCTTCAAACTAAAATAAAAAAGGAACCACTGGCTTAGAGAACATCAGTTACCCAATCCTTCCTGTTCTCGAGGAAGAATGACTCCAGCAACATGGATAATCTGTGCCTTGCAGCCCCGTTTGAACCTTCTCAGTTGGAAACAGCTTGTGTGGGCTGGGTTGGTTCAAGAAAGGCAGCATGATGCCATTTACAGTTGGGGAACTGAGACCCAGGGAGGGGAGCTGGCTTGTTCAGCTCATACTGGTTCCTACTAGCAGCGTTAGCGCAGAGAGGGACCTGGGTCGGGTGACTCCTTGTTCAGTGCTCTCTTTCTACTTCTCTTCTTCCTGTTGAGTTGTCCCACAGGTTAGATTTAGGAGCAAAATAAAACTATATCCCTTTTCCTGAGTCGCAGCATTCTCCCACACCACGCCCAACAGGTGGATGCAGCTCTCGTGAGCTGTCACTTCATTTCCAGGCCAAGCACGTCCCTTTTCCAGACTGGGGCAGTATAGGGACTCCCTCAAAGGTCCCTGAAGTGACAGAGGTAAGGACATTTACAGGGGTAACAGATCAGCTTTACTCACCTGTGAATTGGCCAGGGGGCCATATTGGGTCATGGAATGTTATCTCCTGCATTTCTCTGGCCAGCCTCCTCTAAATATACCGTGAAACCACCTTCACGACTGCCAGCTCATATTATTTTTGAGTTGGGTCTCCAGGCCTTGCCAGAATCTTCTAGATATGCATAGAACATTGGTTGACAAAGCCCAATGAAATGGCCATCTCCATTTGCGTAGGCCCTGGCTCTTAGTAGGAAGTGAGCAATGGACACTTCCTTTTTTAAAAAATAAAAATGGCTGAGTTTTACAACATATCTACTGGATTAGAAATTTGGAGAGAGCAACCCAAAGATGGATATCATGAAGGTAAATAAGCTTGAGAGATTCTAATGTATCCATGAGATATTACTGGCGTGCTAGGCCTAAAATGACATTACAAAAAAATCCTACCACCTAACTTTATTGGTTCATACTAATCTTATCATTTGGTACTATCATGACATTTTCATAAAACCTATTGCTGAGCTAGGTCTGTGTAGTCATGTACATGTTCAATTATTCATTTATTTGTTTAACAAACACTCATTGAGTGCCGGGTATGTGCTAGGTACTGTGGAGGAGACAGTGAATGAGACAAATACATGTTCCCATGGAGCTTATATTCTAATGAGGCAGACAACAAACAAGTGAGCAGAAGCATCTCTTAGGAAGTGGTAGATTCTATGAAGAAAGATGAAGCGGGGTAAAAAGATAGAGAATAATGGACAGGGGGGTTGCAAGCTATACACATAGAATGGTCAGAGAAGGCTGGGGAGGTTAACAGGAGAGTCCTGAATAAGGTGGGAGAGCAAACCATAGTAAGATACAGGGTGAAAGGTGGTCCAGGCAGAGAGAACAGCAAGTGCAAAGACCCTGAGGCAAGAAAGAACTTGAACTGTTACATTTTATGTTGGTTTAAAACCATTGTTTGATTCTGTAAGACAGTTGGGCTAGTCTGTGAGAAACATAGGATATAATTAGAGCCCAAAGGCTGAAATTGATTGAAACAGTTTAGAGGTTTCTCATTATCCTTTTCTTAGCTTAGCATTAAGTACTCCTTAAGGATATTTAGTCTGCCTTTTCTATTTGCTCTTTGTGGAAAACAATAATTAGAGGTTGGATGGTTGTGCATCTTCTGTGACATTTTTTGGTGTGTTTTAAGAAAGGTACATTGCTTCCTTGTGGGTGTCTAGAATCCTCCTGCTAGCTGAGTCAGCCAGATTGATGGACCCAACATTGGCATTTTTCACAGCCAAATATCCTGTATAGCTTCTGGCAGATGCCAATGCTGTGCTGTCCACCCGCCACCCAAAGCCAAGGACATAATATTCTTTACTCATTTTCTGGCTCTGAATATCTTTTTTGTTTTTGCAGCCTCACCTTTTTGTCATCTTTGGCATTTTCACAGGTTCCAGCTCATTCCTGGCTTTAGTTAAACTTCTCTGACATTCTTCTTATAGGTCAGTGTTACTCATCTATTTCATTCTTTGCTACTTGTTTCCTCCCTTACATCTTTTATGTGTTTGTTTTGCTATCTGAGCCCCTCAGAAAGTTCCCTAGGCAGCCACACTATTTTCTCGAGACGCTTGCTCTTTTGCCTCCTCTTCAGAGCTGTGCGTGTACGTGTGTGTGTTCTGAAATGTCATTCTTTAGAGTCTCTTGTTTCTTTTTTTTTTTTTTTTTTTTGCGGTACGCGGGCCTCTCACTGCTGTGGCCTCTCCCGTTGCGGAGCACAGGCTCCGGACGCGCAGGCTCAGCGGCCGTGGCTCACGGGCCCAGCCGCTCCGCGGCATGTGGGATCTTCCCAGACCGGGGCACGAACCCACATCCCCTGCCTCGGCAGGTGGACTCTCAACCACTGCGCCACCAGGGAAGCGCTCTGGTTTCTTGTGAGGTAGGTAGGTTCCCATTTAAAACTTGTGAGCATAACATCATACGTGTTTTACTTCTAAGTTTAATGAACACTTTTATTAAAATTCTAAGTTCGTGTTGTAACCTGGCTTTTCTCTTCTTTCATGGACAGAGTTCAAGATGACACAGTTTCTTTTCCCCACAGTCTGTCATGCCAGCATCACCAGCCAGTGGTTCCTTGTTAGAATTATGATAGAGGAACTGCGCTAGTATGGTGATTAAGAGCGTGGGCAAATCCAGGTTCAAAGTCAACTCCATCATTTACTCTCTGGGTGACTAAGCAAATCGTGGGGAAGACTGAATGAATGCACTTCAGGTGCTTAGGACGGTGTTCGGTGTCTGTTATCGACTGTTAGTGGCCACCACCATCTTCACTATCATTATCATCGTCAAAGTCATGATTCTGAGGGAAGAATTCATTGTCAGGGCAAGTCAAGAATTAACAGGTTCTCTGAAGAAGTATCTGAGTTATTGATGCTCCCCATGGCTATAATGTTGTGACTTGGTAAAAATGTTTCTCATCTATATTAAGGAAATATCCTTCACACCTGCTGTTCCTGGGAACTTCAATTTCTTTTTATAGAGCAGTTTAATTCTCCCCAACTTCTGGCCCCAAACTTATATATCCAAACCCTCATCAAGGTGTTCAACAGAATAAAGGGCCTTACTGGTATCAAAAGTACCCCATAGTTTGGAAGGCAGGTTGCCTAGGACATGGCAAAAGAATTCTGTTATTGTTAGGAATGACTACCATCGCTTCAATATATACAAGATCACCTTTAGCTTGGTTAGAATTTTGAATCAGGAGAAAGGAATGGTTTCATTAGTCATTTTAAAGTTAGTAATTATACCATGCTGATAGAGTGGCATGGAATAATTAGAGAGTAGTTGTGGGAGTTTAGACTTCAATCTGAAATATGTAATGAGTTGGGAAAATGAGTGAAAGGAGAGAATTTTGGGGTATTAGACACGTCTCTGCAGATAGAAGTTAAGCTAAAAATGTACTGCTCACTTTATTTCTGTTTCTTAAAGGCAGGGCAAGGCACGTCAGTAACTGCCGCATTCATTCATTCAGCAGTTACTTACCGAGTACCTGCTGTTACGGCAGACATTATTCAGAGCATTAGGGTTACAGAGGTGAAGGAGACGAGCAAAGTGCCTGCCTTCATGGAACTTACTTTCAAAGGAGGAAAAAGATGTTAAAGGAATAAATCAAAGACCATTTCAGCTAGTGCTAAGGGCTATGAAAACATGGATGATGGAATGGGGTAGTGTCAAGAGGCAAGAAGTGAGATACTTAGGAAAGAGACAGGAATGATGAGAAGTTGCAGATCTGGGGGCAAGAACTCGGAGGTAAAACTAGATTTTATATTTTTATCCTATTATCGATTGGGAAGCTATTTATGGATTTCAAGTGGAAGAGTAACATACCCTGAATTTCCTTTCACAGTGATTCCTCTGTCTCTTTTGAATAATGTGTTGGAAGGGGATTAGGCTGGATGTGAAGAGGCCAGTTAAGAGTCTTGTCCAGAGAAAGGAGGTTGGTGGTTTGGACTGGAGTTGGGGAAGGTGGAGATGGGGAGAAGGGAATAGACTGAAAATATATTTTGGGAGCTGAGTTGACAGGACCTGCCAATAGACCAGCTGTGTGGGATGGTAGGAGAGATTAAGGTTGGAGCTTCTTATGCTTAAAAAGCCTATAGGCATCCATGTTGAGGTATACATAGCCAGCCGGAGGAATCGTCAAAGAAAGATTTAAATTTGGGAATGTCAGTATATTCATAGTAATACTAAGAGAATGGGGTCAATCAGCAAGGAAGAGAGAAGAGGGCCCTGGACAGACCTTGGAGAAATCCTGTTTACTCAGTGGGTAGAGGAAGAGGAAATCGTTTAAAAAAATTGAAAGGGGACAGCCAGGGAGGAAAGGGGAGAAGCAGGAAAATATCTGATTGCTGAATCTAAGAGGAGAGGTTTCAGAAAGGTAGTTATTCATTATGTCAAATTCTGCTGGAAGATTAAGAAGCTGAGAGCTGAAAAGGCACATCATGTGGGCAAGACGGAAGTCATCGTGCCCTAAGCAAGAGTGGTTTCGGTGGGGTTTGGGGGTGGGAGGAGATGGGAGGGATTAAAGAGTGGACAGAAAGTGGGAAAGCAGATGGAGACAGTGAGCGCACAGAGTTCTCCTAAGAAGCTGTGAAGGGGCTGGAGAGAGTAGGAGGGGAATGTGAGTTAAGTGAACCTTAGACATTTCTGAGATGACACCTAAATGGGCGGAGGACTGGCTTGCATACAGGAATTACTCTGGGGCCTAACGGGTAGAAATGGCTTGGGGTCAAGGTCTCTGTCCCCTTTTTGGTTTAAGGCATCACTCTTTCTCCCTCCTTTGTCTCCTGAAAGGGGATGCTGTTTGAGCATCCATCCATGACTGAAACTAGTCTGTTCCTGCACTTTTCAGTAACATGAGCCAGTAAATTTGCTAACTTTTCTTGTGGCCTAAGGTACTTGCTATAGAATCTTCTAATTGTCTATATGATACATACGTGTATATTTATATGATGCGTGTCTATATGAGCCGATAGATCCTATGGGATGAAGTTTCAAAGAACTAAAATAATTTTTAAAGTATGTTTTGTAGGTCAGTATAATAGCCATCCAGACTAAAGGAAGGGGGGAAAATGAAGATGTATTATATTTTATTATAGCATTCTTAGATGGCATATATAGCATTTATCCTATCATTTCGATGTAAGTTAATAGATACTTAGAACTGGAAACGAAGTCAGAGGTCACCCGGTTCAAGTCCTTCATTGAGAAGAGGATACGATACCTAAAATGAGTGAATGACCTGTGGAAGGAAAGAACTTAGGACCTGGCTTGTAACTTAGAAACCAGATTTTGGGGTCACATAGACATGAGTTCAGATCCTGGCACTACCACTCAGAAGCCCTGAGACTATGAAAGTTATTTAACTATTCTGTGTATTTGAATATTTAAACTGAAATAATAATAACATTGATCTTACAGTTACTGTGAGGCATAGATGAGATTGCAGATTAATTAGCAAGTCATCTGGAACCTAGAAACCCCTTGATAAGTGTTAGCTCTGTAGAGTCCCAAGACCTTGAGTGAATTAATAGTCAAAACACTGAAAAAATGAAGATCTTACCTAGAAAGTTCAAATTTTCCTCCCATCTTCTTCTTGTTAGTTTTTGGGTGAACCAATAATTTGACTTTACAATTGAAATTATTATCCAGGTAATTGTAGGTTCACATGATGTTATAAGAAACAATACATAGAGAACCAGGTGTAGTTCACCCAGTTTCTCTCTGTGGTAACATTTTGAAAAACCACAGTAGCACTCAAAGTTTGATGTTATGAATAGAAAACAAATTTTATCGACGCTAATGTCCATTAAAATATCAGAAGTTATTTAGTACACCTTCCTTCAATTGAAAATAAAAATTATAAAGCTTCCAAATTTTATCTAGACTTCGGAACCAAGAAGTTCCAAGTTGTACTTCTGTACTCAAACAGAAGTATAGAAAGCATGCATTCTGATTCTCTTCTTTTAAATTATTATTAATTTTACATAATTTGGAGCTAAGGCAATATCCCAATTTGAGTACCTGATGGAAGCATTAAACTAATGGGTCTAGTGCAGCAGACTCTTGACTTTACTCCGATCTGGTGACCTTGGCCAAGGCCCTTAACTTCTACATTCTAGAGCTAATTGTAAACTAGGACAGAAGTACCCGTCTCTGCCTAATACATGGGAATATTCTGGATGAAGTAGATACTGTGTGTATCTATTCTGTGCGTATCTCCCTGGCTTCCTTTCTTGATACTCTCTTTTTGCTTTCTTTGCTTGACTATTAGAATTTTCTCTGTTCCTCGAGTATACCATGTTCTATCTCATTTTTGTACATTTTCTCATGCTGTTCTCTCTACCTGGACTGTACCCTCATGCCGTTTCTGCCCTGCCTCCCTACCTATACACACATACTTATATTCCATACTTCCCTCTCTCTGTCTCCAACTCCTACTTATTTCCCAGATCACACCTTTAGCAAAGTCCATAGGGGAAGCTCTCCATGACCCCAGGCTTGATTAGGTCCCCACATTATATGTTCCCTTAGCATCCTGTGCCTCCACTTCACGGCATTTACCCCACGGCCTTGCTGTGCTTTGTCTAGTATCTGTTTTGACCGGTTCCTAAAGTGAAGGCAGGAAGAATATTGTCTTTATCACCATTTTATCATACCTATCACAGTGCCTGGGGGTGCTCAATAAACCCCCATGGAATGAATGAATGAATACATTTAAGAAACATACGCGTAACTTTTTAGAAGGAAACACTCTGCAGGTCAGGTGGAATTGTGGGTGGTATTTCTATTTAGTATGTGACTCATGTAGATTTAAGACCGGGAAGTGTTTAAAAATATCTTTGTGGGATGGTTTTGTTTCCCTTATTTTTTTCCCTTTTGTTTTTATGTCAGATTTGCTGTGTAATTATGTCTTGTAAAATACCTCAAAGTGTGGCCAAGCTGAGTTTTAAAAAGGAAGATGCCCAAAATAGAACTGAGTATTTACTTTGATGCATTTAAAGAGCTGTGAATGTGAAGCTCTTGCCACTCCTCAGGAAAGCATGATGTTGTCCTGGTACAGGAGCGAGTTGCTGCTTCTCATTTTGCCTCAGATGATGAAAAAAACCCCACCATTTCTTCACTGTTTTTTCCAGGCCAGTTGGGGTTGTATGTACTACATGCATCTGAATGCCCAGTGTGAGGCTGTAACTCTTAACCATGTGTCTGAGATAAAATAATGTTCAGGTGTGCTCTCTGCTTTGACGTCTTATGCTGACTTAAAACAAGATCAAAGTAAGAAGAAATTTTTGTATTTATATCAGCTGAACTCTTACTTGTTTTTTCCCCTTGTAGGATGCGACTTGTAAATATTCCCCTTTGAGGGACTGGCCTTGATTTATCCCATTGCTTCTGTTTTCTATTTTCTCTTTCTGGGGTGTTGAGAACAGCCCAGGGAAGCCAGCTTTCTGCTTCCTCAACACTTCCTTTGGGTGGGGAGGAGCCCGGGAGACCTACTCTCTTTGTCTCTTTCTCAGTCACCAGCAGGGTGTTTTTGTTTTTGTTTGTTTGTTTGTTTCTTTGCAGTACGCGGGCCTCTCACTGTTGTGGCCTCTCCCGTTGCGGAGCACAGGCTCCGGACGTGCAGGCTCAGTGGCCATGGCTCACGGGCCCAGCCGCTCCGCGGCATGTGGGATCTTCCCAGACCGGGGCACGAACCCGCGTCCCCTGCATCAGCAGGCGGACTCCCAACCATTGCGCCACCAGGGAAGCCCACCAGCAGGGTATTTTGAATCATTGTGTCAGGAGATCTAGATACCAGTGGTTCCCATACTTGGATTGCCATCAGAATCACCAGGCAAACTTGGAAAAACAAAAAACAAAAAACAAAAAAATTCCGGGGCCCCATGCTCCAAAATTCTCATTCAGTATGTCTGGAGTGGGACCTGAAAATCAAGCTCTGTTGGTGATACTGAGACACAACCACATTTGGAAACTACTGTTTGGAAATCCCAAATACTCACTTCTCATTATTTGTCCTGCACATAGTGGGTCCTAAATAAATAGTTGTGGACTTGAAGGAGTTGTCTATTTACTTCTCTGTCTTCCCTACAGTACTGTGAGCTCCTTAAAATAAGACCTGTGTCTTTTCCACCTTGTAGCCCCAGTGCACTAGTTGGCACATGGAGCACGCTCAACTAGTAATAGTTAAATGAATGGTTATATGAATTAACTGATAATGAAAATAAAAGAATCCTGTCCTTTGGGTAGAAGGATATGGTGCTAGTTGCCATTGTTCTGAGTTGGAGAACATTTGCCTATTACAGTAGACACATATTTTAGAATAAACAAAGAACTTGGGTTAGCAGTAATTGTTATCGTGAATATTAGATAGGGCAAAAGAGAAACATACAGAGAAACATACATGTCCTGTATGTATTGGGTTGGCCAAAAGGTTCGTTTGGGTTTCCCGAACGAACCTTTTGGCCAACCAAATATTTTTTTTTCAAGTTTTTAATTTTTATATGGATAATACAGTCACCTGTTATAAATTCTAAAGGTATACAGGGAAAAGTCTCCTTCCTGCTCCTGTCCCCCAGCAACCAATTTCTCCAACCCAGAGGCAGTGTTTCAATTTTATGCCTTTTAAAAGACAAATGGTGGGCTTCCCTGGTGGTGCAGTGGTTGAGAGTCCGCCTGCCGATGCAGGGGACACGGGTTCATGCCCCGGTCTGGGAAGATCCCACATGCCGCGGAGGGGCTGGGCCCGTGAACCACAGCTGCTGAGCCTGCGCGTCCGGAGCCTGTGCTCCGCAACAGGAGAGGCCACAACGGTGAGAGGCCTGTGTACTGCAAAAAAAAAAAAAAAAAAAAAAAGACAAATGGTAACATGCTACAGCTGTTCTCCTTGCTTTACTCTTGTGACTTGGTAATGAATGAGTACACAGGAGCTTCTTATCTCTTACAGCTTCAAAGTATTCCACTGTACAAGTGTTTCCCAGTTCATTTTATTAGTCCCTTATTGGTGGATATTTAGGTTACTGTTTCAAACGCTATATCTATGAATTACTTTTCTTGTACATGTCATTTTACATGTGTATGCCTATAAGTAGGGAAATTTCTAGCGTTTTACTTGCCAGATCATTGGACACATGCCTTATAATATTGCCAAGTTGCCAAAGATGGGGATTATAGCAATTGTCCTTTAATTGTCATCACAAAGCTCTGGTGGTATCTCAAATATCCAGGACCTGTGGGCTCTGGCCATCAAGCACCTGGTCTTTTAAGTTCTGCAATACGTCCTTAATATGCACAGTTGGTTGAGATGAGTTGAAGGTATTTGCAGGCAGCTGAAACTCTCAGAGCTACCTATGTGTTACCATCGAGGCTGAGTTTTTAGAATATTTGTGTTTATAGATTAAACTCATCATTTATTTAGGAATATTTGATTAATTAATTAACTAGTTAAAAATAAACCCAAAATATTTTCTCATGGGAGTTTCGGTAGTATTTCTGCCATCGATCCTTGGAGAGGGGACTTTTGTGTATATGATTAAAGGAAGGAATTTGGAAATGGTAGGAAGTAACAACAAGGTTGACAGCTGACTAAAACAATTAAAAAGTTGGCCTAGATGGACATGATTCTTCTTTGTACCCCTACTGCTCATGACCCCTAAAGCGAATCATTCTCTTTCTCTTTCCGTTTTGATATGAGATCATGATAATGGGCAGTACTTTCTGGTAAAGTTTCACGTAGTACTGGTGCCAGGTTCACCATCACTTTCTTGTGGTTTGTATTTCTGTTTTGGACTTATCGATTTTTTCCCTTAGGTAATTTTTCTGGCATTAGACAATGATGATGTCTGTTATTCCTTATATCTAAGTGATGGCCATACATTTTATATGAACTACCCATAGAATGATTAATGTTCATTGTAACTTGTAATTAAAACACTGACAGAACTTAGGATCACGAATGCTATATTTTAAAATATGGATTTTAATTTTCTTTTAAATAAGGTTCATTTGTTCTGGGTTTTCCTTTTTTCCCGATCATGGATGAAAGTTTAGGAAACACACACAAAATATATTTTTAAAGGAAGGAAAATGTCCCTAATTTTATGATATAAATGCAGAAATTACTGATATTTGGTATATTTCCTTTTACCTTTTTGATGATACAGTTATTTTCACACACTCAACCCTTATTCTGTGTAATCTATGTGACATCTTGTATTTACCATACTATTATAATAAACACTTTCCCAGGTTGTTAAGAATTATTTTAATTCACTTTTATGGGATGTTAATATTCTATGTTATGTGTGCAGCATAATTTATTTAACCTTTCTATTGTGGGATATTTTTGTTTCCATTTTTCGGCTTTTATAAAATATACTGCAGTGAATAACAACATCATCTATGAATTTTAGTGTGAATATATGCTTACCTTGCATATATTGTCATTTTAAACGATGCAAAATTATAGCTTCCTCTTTAAATTTAAAATTTTATTATTAGTGAAGTAGAATATTTTGAAAGTTTTTTACCCATTTTCTCCCTTTTTGTTACATATCTATCCCTACCTTTTTATATTTCTGTATTTAGAGATTTACTTCTTTTCCTCATAAATTTTAAAGCCTTTTCTATATAAACTATATTTCTATGGTCACAGATTTTTCCAGACAATTCTAATTTGCTTGCCTCTTAATTTTCTTGAGCAAATAAGCAAGCTCAAGAAACTTTATGTAGATCAAATCTGTTGAACTTTTTCTTTGTGAATTCTTCCTTTGCGTTGAGTTTAGAAATCCTTTTCTCATCCATAATGCAGTTAGATATTTACCTATATTTTTCTCCTATATATTTCTATAATTTCACTAATTAAAATTTCTTAAAGGAGTAATTCTGTAATGCCTCAGGTGGTGGTCAATGCAAAGAAGCGAAGGAAATCTACCAAGGGGGATATTTGAAGTGAGGCTGTGAGGGAAGACTTCACTGATTCGGGACACATCTGAGCAGAGACCTGGCTCGGGGCGGTGGGGGGAGGGAAGTGAGCAAGTGAATGCACAAATGTGTGTGTTCCAAGAAGAGGGAGCAGGAAGTACAAAGGGTCCTAACTGGGGGCGCTGCGCGAGCATACTGAAGGAATATCGAGAGGGCCAGTGTGGGTGGAGCAGAGTGAGTGGGAGAGAGCAGGGAATGAGGTCTGACAGAGAATGGGCTGGGGGCAGGGGGTACTCCACCTCTCAAACCGTTTTGTGTACTTGGGTTTTTACTCTTAATGACGTGGGAGCCATTGCAAGGGTTTAGATAGAGGAGTGATCTTACATAACTTACTTTTTCTTTCTTTCTTTATTATTATTTTTATTTATTTATTTATTTTGCGGTACGCGGGCCTCTCACTGCTGTGGCCTCTCCCGTTGCGGAGCACAGGCGCCGGGCGCGCAGGCTCAGCGGCCATGGCTCACGGGCCCAGCCGCTCCGCGGCATGTGGGATCTTCCCGGACCGGGGCACGAATCCGTGTCCCCTGCATCGGCAGGCGGACTCTCAACCACTGCGCCACCAGGGAAGACCCATAACTTGCTTTTTAAATACAGTAATTGCTGTAGCTGTTTGATAAAGCATAGGTATCTAGAGGAACACATCCAGGCAGAGGGAAAAACCATAGCAGTTGCTCCCTAAGGAGAGAGCAGCCTGGCATGTGGGAGGAGTGGCAATAAGGCTGGTGTGGATGAGAGGCAGGAGAGGTGGAGATGAGGTCAGAAAATGTGGCAGGTGGGCGGCCGAAACTTTGGGGAAGCAGTATTCTTTTCATGCCTTTTAAAATGGTTAGTTTTTACTCCTTGAGTTAATTTTGTTAGTTTATCAGAAAACTGTCTATTTACACTTCACACTTCTTTCAGTATTCAACTGTGCTTACTTTTCTCCTAGAACTTTTCACAAAAATTTGTTTTCCTGTTTATAAACTTGCTAAAAATCTATTTGCAACATTAATGAAAAGAGTAATATACTTAAAACTTACAGTCATCCTTTCCTATTGATTTGTAGTATCAGTTAGGATGTATTCAGATGTCTGTGATGAACCCTACTGTAGAGGCTCAATCAAATGGGGCTTAATTTTTTCACACGGAAGGAAGTTGGGAGGTAGGCAGTTCAGGGCTAGTTCAGCGGCTCTAGGAAAGCATCAAGGATACAGACTTCTCCTACTGTCCTTAACGTGTATGTGGCTGTCATCATCCTGTTCACAAGACTGTCCTCCAGGCATCAAGTTCTGCATTCCAGACAGGAGGGAGGAGGAGAATGGTAGAGGGCAGCTGAAACTATCCTTTTTACTTAGGAAACAAATCATTTCCCTAGAACCTTCAGTAGGAAGCTTTTGCTTACTTCATAGCCAGAATTGAGTCACATGACTGCTCCTAGCGTCAGGGATGTCTGGAAAGCAAGAAGTTTGAACTGGGCATGGTGCTGCCTTGAACACAATCCATACTTTCTTAGTTAAGATGGAACTAACAAGTGTTTGCCACAGGGGACAGCCTATGGTAAAACGTGTACAGATAAGTCTCAAAAGAAGAATGTACACGGTCTCCATGTATATGCAATATATATGTGAAAATTACAGAATCTGTAAGTTTCCAAAATGCCAGTTGAAACAACAAATAGTTATAGCTCTTGTGCATCAAGTTGGCAATTGAAATAAAAGTGATAATTCCCACAGTTAGCAAGCATAAGGTGAAATGGCATTCCTTTATTCTGCTGAAGGAAGTATAACTTGGTATAACCTTTCTGGGAGCAGTTTAATAATACATGTGGTGTGTGTGAAGGTATCTTGTTGAGGGTTTGTTTTGCATTTCCCTGATGACGAATGGAGTTGAGCACCTTTTCATGGGTTTCATCTGAATTTCCCCCCTTCGGTGAGTTGCCTGTTCACGTCTCTTTCCTATTTTTCTACTTAATTATTGTCCCTTTCTTAATATGAAGACATTCTTTATATTTCCTGGGTACAAGCCGTTTGTCTGGGGTATGTGCTGAAAACATCTTCTCCCAATCTGTAACTTGCCTTTTCAAAGCTCTCCTAGTAATGTCTTTATGTACAGAAATTCTTAGTTTCAATGTCTAATTTTCAGTCTTTTCCTTTGTTAGTATATTGTATGTCCTCTTTAAGAATTTTCTCTTTACTCCAAATGTATGCAAATATGTTCTAATGACCCAGAAAATTTGCCATATTCACCTTCATATTAGATCTAAATACACATTAAAAAGACTGTCCTTTCTCAATTACTTGGTATCATTACATTTTCCATAATTCAAATGCCTGTATATGCACTGGTTTCTTTCTGAGCTCTTGCCTCTGCTCCATTGGTCTATTTGTCAGTCACTGTACCAGTACCACTCTCTCTTAATTACTGTAGTTTTTAAATAACTTTCGATATCCAAGATTTGGTAAGTTTTTCCGCATTATTTTCCTCTCATAGTTTGGAACCTATAAATTCCTTTATTTACATTTACCTTAGAAATTACAGCATACGTCCCTTAACCTATTAGTCTAGTGGTAATTGAGGCACACGAAAATGTTTTCTATGTATACTTAAAGTTTAAAGATAGTGTCTCTATCCCAAACAACACAAGGATCTTGTCTTTCTTTTTCAAGAGGGTCTTGTATTCTTAGCCTATAAATACATGCTAGGATATGTTTGTCATATAAAGCCTGTTAGGATTTTGACTAAGATTGCTTTATATTTGGAGACCAATTTGGGGAGAATTGATATGTTAAGTATTTTGAGACTTTCTATACAGTATAGCTTGTCTTAAGGCTGCTTAATTTTCTTAATCATGTTTTCCAGTTTTTTATACAGGTATTATATAACATCAGGTTTAGCCTTAGATATTTGGTATTTTGATACTGACACAATAATATTCTCTTTAACTTTATTTGGTGTTAGAAGTATAATTAGCTTTTAAAGTATTGACTTTATATTTAGCAACATTGCTAAAGTTATGAATTCTAATTATTTGTCAATTCTCTTCAGTTTTCTATGAACATAATCATATCATCTGCAAATAATAAAAGTCTTGTTTCTTTCCTTTCAAACTTTGTGTCTTTTATTTTCTTGTCTTACTGTCCTGGCTAACTACATCAGTTCAGTGTTGAAATGATGATAGCGTGCACATGTGCCTTGTACCTTTGAGAAAGAAACAAAACTTTGAGTAATTCACTGTTAAGTATGATGTTTTTATATATTTATCATTAGATTAAGAATATTTTCCCCCTAATATGCTAAGGGATGAGCATATGACTTCTCTCCTCTATTATGTTGACTTTTAAAATGTTTTATTTTGAAAAATTTCAAACTTACAGGAAGGTTGCAAGAAAGTACAATGTAGGAGGTTAAAAAAGATCTTGCTGCGGTTTATGTCAGAGTGTTTTTCCTGTTTTCCTCTAAGAGTTCTATAGTGTCTGGTCTTACATTTAGGTCTTTAATCCATTGGGAGTTTATTTTACTGTATGGTGTTAGGTAGTGTTCTTATTTCAGTCTTTTACATGTAGCTGTCCAGTTTTCCCAGCACCACTCATTGAAGAGGCTGTCTTTTCTCCATTGTATGTTCTTGCCTCCTTTGTCATAAATTAGGTGACCATATGTGTGTGGGTTTATCTCTGGGCTTTCTTTCCTGTACCATTGATCTATATTTCTGTTTTTGTGCCTATACCATACTCTCTTGATTACTGTAGCTTTGTAGTATAGTTTGAAGTCAGTGAGCCTGATTCCTCCAGCTCCATATTTCTTTCTCAAGATTGCTTTGGCTATTCGGGGTCTTTTGTATATATAAAAAAATTAATTAAAAAAAATAGAGTGACTAAAAGAGACTGGTAAAAAAAAAAAAGAATAGTGCAGTGTACTCCTTAATACTCTTCACTTAGATTCACTTATTGTTAACATTTTGTCACATTTACTTTATCACTCTCTATTCATATCTTTATTGCTATTGCTCCCGAACTACTTGAAAGCCAGCTGCAGATATCATGACTCTATAATCCTAAATATCTTCTAAGACCAAGGACATTTTCCTGTAAATCACTATACAGTTATCAAATTCAGGAAGTAAAATACTGATATCACTCTATTATCTAATATATAGTCCATAGTCAAATTAACCCAATTGTCCCAATAATGTCCTTTATAGCAATTTGTTTTTTCTATCCCTGATCATGCATTGCATTTAGCTGTCTTATATCTTTAGTCTCCTTTAATCTGGAACCTCAACTTTTCTTTTTCTTCCATTTTACTATGTGCTTCCCATTTTTTTTTTGCTCCCTTTCTTGCTTTCTTTTGGTTTGGATATTTTTTTAATTGTTTTTTCCTGTGTTAGTAAAAGACTATAGTCTTTTACTTACCTTACCTTTTACTTACCTTACCTGAATTTTATTCAATTGTTATTTTGAATTTTCTCTCCCCAACTCTGTCTTTTCATTTGAGAACCTGAGTATACACCTATACACCAGGTTGAATATTCCAACCTTCATGCCTGTTAATGGATCTTTCATATTGTTCATTTCTGTTTCTTTAGTTCTTGGAGTATAAATTATTTTATTTTTAGCTACGTTATCTTCCACATGTTCCACAAATTTGTAGCTTTCCTTTGTGACCTTACCTTCTGCAGGAGTTTAGATTATTGTGGTTGTTACGTGTGCATTAGTGGGAGGGGGTTCCCTGTGTTCCCTTCTAATTCTTTTCTGGTTCCTTTCAGAACCAATTCATGTTTGCCCTCTAAGTGGCCTAGAGCATGAACTGACTTCTATTTTAATCTCTCAGCTCACGATCCTTACTCTGTACAAATGTGAGTTGGATTCTATACCCACCCATGATCAAGCCTAGGGTTTGGATTTCTCACAGGTAACTTTTTTCCTTCCTCATGGCATTTTGCAGTCACCAAGATTCCTTGCCCCTTTCTTGGGTGAGTGGGCAGAGCTTACCTAGTACCCTTTTCATGGACTGGGTGACCTTCTGAGTTCCTGGGCTTTGTTTATGGGTATGTAATACCAGCTCTCACCTCAGGTGGTCCCAAGTCCATTCTTATCATCTCCTCATATGCTTTATTCCCAAGCTCCTAGATTCTTATGTCTTAATCTGAAACCCATTTGGACCATGATTCCTGCTTCCTGATCAGGAGTTAAGTTCCTTCTTTGTTTCTGTAGATGGGCTGTTCCATTTCTTATAGCTTGGTTCTGGCCACTTTATTTGCTAAGTCTTGATTGTCATTTCTGTTATTAATGTCAGCTTGGTTCAGAACATCCTTTTCTCTTTATTTTTGATTATCTTCTATTTTCTGTTCTTAAGCTTTTATTATTATCATTGTTAGTATTATTTACTAAAACAACATTATGCTAACATTGGAGGAGTTTTTAGAAAAATTTCCCCATAATCTCATAATTGGGACAGAATGGTCTATCTCTAGTCCCTGGATATCCTTCAAATCTTTAATCATAGGGTTCTGTAGTTCCAACTGTGCCATATATTTAATTTTGTGTTTTACTTCTCTTCTGGTTTACCTTTTTTCCATATTTCTAAGTAATCTTCATTTTTAATGGCACTACAGTAGTCTGTTGAATTGATGTACCCCATCATGCTTAGAGTTTCTTGTTTTGTTTTTCATTGTTTTAAAGAAATTTTTCCCAGAATATTTTTTGCATATATAGCTTTTACATTATTTTCTAAGGCTAAAGTCTGAGAATGGAGAATGTTAAATTAAAAGCTCTTGTTTGGGCACTGCCAATTTGTCCTTTGAGTGGACTTTCCCATTTTACAGTGATGTGAGGAATACATTCGCATACCAACAGCAACAACAACGAAAAGCATTTATTTAACACCCACTGTGTGGGAAGCTCTATGCATTTTGAATGCCATAGTGATGAACAGGACCTACTTCAAGTTTCAAGGAACTTACAGTGAAGCCAAGGATATAAACGTGTTAACAACTTCTGTAATATTAGGGCAAAAGGAACAAGTATGGCAGTCAAAATCTAATCAAGAAAGAGATTTCACAGAAGAGCTTGCACCATGGATAGAGGAAGGAGTAGGATTTCCCTGGGCAAGGAGAGGCTGGACAGTGTTCCATGCTGAGGTAGCTTAATAGACCAAGAGCCAGAGGTATGAAGACGTCTACGGTGCATTTGGAGAACATTGAAATTGATGATGTGGCTGGAACAATGGGTATGGGAAAGGAGCAGGTGGGAAATGAAATTGAAGGAAGGTTGCTAGGTTGTAGTTCTGGAGGACTTGTTAAACGATCTTGGACATAATCAGCCAGAGTTTTCATTTCTGCTTTTAATGGCAAATGGTGGTTTTAGGAAAGCATGCATTGTAGAATCATGGTACCTTATGGTTGGCAGAGGACTAGCCAGCCAGCTCTTTATTTTACAAATGGGGAAAATGATTACTGTAGGAGTTAAGGAACTTTTCCAAGTTTATATTGATAAGTAGGAGTATATATGAAGGTAAAATTGCTCCCTCTTTCAGAGAATATTTGTTGAGCATCTGTTCATGGCTCTGTCCTAAGCACTGCAAGATGAGAAGATGAGTAAAGTATAAGGCCAGCTCTCACAGCCAGTTAGGGGAAAAAGGCAATCAATAGTTGTAAAAACAACAGGGTGAGAACACTGAGAGATGGCTCAAGGGTATTGTGAGAACACAAGAAGAGCAACTGTTTTAGCTTGGCAAGATGATGGGGGAGTGTTTGTGGAAGATGCCTGTATTGTATTATAAAGGATGGGTAGGAAGAAGTTTGCCAGCTGTACCAAGACCATGGTTGAGGAAAGGGTGTTCCAAGTGAGCAAAGGCATGGGATGGAAAATAGCAAAGCGAATATGGGAACCAAAGCAGTTTCACATTGTGGGAGAATCACGTGTAAGGCAGAGGGCGGCAGCATGTTGAGCAGGGGCTAGATGCCTAGATCATGTTTGCCCTGGTAAGCAGTATGGGCTTTATCTTTTAGGACAGCAAAGGATCTTAAAATATTTAAGAGGAAAACTTGGTAGGACTCTCTGATTGATTGGATGTAGGGGTAAGGCTGCGGGAGAGAGGAGCAAAATACGATTCTCAGGTAGACTTATCCTTTCTTCTACTTGGGTTCATCAGGATTTAAGGTGGTGGTGCTTTTGTTTCAGTAGAAGCGGCGTAGTGTGGTGTCATGTAAAGGTGGAGAAGGCTTCACTGGCATATGGCGGCTCAAGTGTTCTCGAAATGCCTGAGAGGATATCCAGGTACTTCTGGACGTCACTGCCGGTGGCTATGCACATTGCCACATTTTTAATAGCCTCTCCTTACTGTGGATGTAAAGATGCATGTGTAAGGTTCAGAAAACCTTCTTAAATGGACAACCTCAAGTGTACAACAGGTAAAGCAGAACCAGAAGTTTTCATGGGTCGTGGAGTTTTTATGGGTCTTGGAGCTCAGCATTATAGCATGGCACTACTAGGTGGTAATGATAGAAACTCACATTATAGGGCCCTCACTATTTTCTACGTATGGTGATAAATGCTCTATATTAATGATCTTATTTAATCCTCACTCCATCCTTCACGTGGAGAAATAAGGGCACCAGAGAATTTAATGACTTGCCCAAGGTCACTAACTCTAATGCAGATCCTGGAGCCTTGACTCCGAAGGCCCTGGCTCGTAAACTCCAGGCCATCCTGCCTTCCCATGAAGCTCATACACGGGCAAGTGGGCTGCATGGAGACTTTCGGGGTTCAGCCATCAAAGTGATGGCATCATTGAACCACTGATGTGAAATAAGAGGTGGGGTGCCTTACATGAGCTGTGTTTGAGGAGCGGTAGGATGTGGCGTGGAAGGAAGAAACTGGGTTGTCTCTGAAGCTCTCTGAGTTTGTATTAAACTACGGTCTCCGTAAACCAAAACTATAAAATTACCTCTGACGCTTCTTTTCTTATGAAAGAATTTCCTTACTAAATCGGTTAACGGGAGGGAAGACTAAATGAAACAAATTAAGATAACACGAAAACCAAACCATTAGAACCGGAAAAAAGAAGTGCAACCATCCCTTAATTCCTCAAGGAGGATATATATATATGAAAGCATAAGCTCTGCCATTGGTGGCAGAATTTGAGACCAAAGCCTTCATGGGTTGAGAAGAGCGATTTTTTAACTAAGCTGATGAAAATTCATATAATTAATAGTTTATATTTGTTAAAATAAGCTATAGACCTATACTAAACAGAGAAAATTGACATTTTCTATATTAATATAGGCATGGATTCTATAATTAGTTGCTGCTTATCATCCCTTGCTTCTTAGAAACTTTATGCTCCCTCACAGTTTAAGGAAGGTCCCTCCGAATTTCTCCTGTTTGGTTACAGATAATATGTACATATGAATATTTTTGTCTCTCTTTGCCTGGTTTCCTATTCAAATAGTCAATGCCCGTGTGACTTAGGGTCTTCTCTTCTCACAGATATGGAGTGGAGTTTCAGGATTTGGGGTTCATTTTCCTTCAGCTTCCTGTTTCTTGCCAGTAGCTTCATTGCAAGAACCACCACTTCTCTGCCATCTGCCCTGCTTTGCTTCCTTGTCTATTTCCACCTCCAGTTCCCTTATTTTCTAATTACTCCCAACAGCGGTGTCTCAAACATATATTGGAAGCAAGAGTCCCACCATTGCTAAATAGGAATAGGAAAGTGTCACACACTAGACTTTTCCAAAAGGAGCCATTGTGCATCTGAATTTTCTTCTTCCAGACAAAGGGAAGGAATTCTCAAGGGAAGCCAAGCCTTAGGACAGAAGGTAACACAATAAACATATTCAGGAATGGCACTTTCAAACTTCCATTTTGTTTGGTAGAGGTACCAAGACTACCTCTCAGGTAGTCTTCAGGGCTGTTCACAAATATTTGGATTCCCTCCCTCTTTGGGGGTATAGTGCAGTTGCTCTTTCTTACTCAGCTGCACTCAGATATGGCCGTATGTCAGTGCTAGCCAATGAAATGTTAGTGGCAAATGCACTTCTGAGTAGAACCTTTAAGAGCCAGTATGTGCTTTGATGTCTTCTAATTTTTGATAGTAGCTGCTCTATCAGCTTGAGTCTCAATGGCAGTGTGAACAGAGTCCCTCAGTTGATTCACAATGGAACATGAGCAAGAAATAAATCTTTTGTTGTCTTAAGTCACTGAGATATAGGCAGGTTGTTTCTGTGTCATCAGCAAGTCCATCCTGACTAATACACCAAATCACTTCTAGCATCTGAAACCCGTAAAAAACGTGTAACAGATACAAATGTCATAATACCTCTTAACATGTGGATCAAAGATGATTTGAAGACTTAAAAATTAAAGTGTTCTTAAAGCATTCACTCTAAGAGAAGGTACTTCTGCATCCGTATAGTAGTGCATAACCTATCACACCACAGTTTTGTGTTTATAGATCTGCCATGGTTCTGCAGGCACTTTGAGGGCAGGGATGATGTCTCATTCTTTTTCAATACTGGGCACCTAGCGTGACATATGCTATTTAGCGAGCACTAGATGATGTTACATCAATGAAAAGGACCCAAAAATTGCCTGGCACGTAATAGGTACTCAATGACTATATGGTGTTAAATATCTTAATATTTGTAGTTGTACAACGTGCGTTTCTGTCCTCCGTGGCAGCTCTTTGGCTAATTTTCCGGGCACAAAGAAGCAGTTTAATGTGGATTCTCAAGTTGTATCTTCCCTGCCACCAAAGCCTTTAAAATGTCTTATTTAAAGAAGTACCATCAGCACATCTTTGGCTGGAGGGATGACGTATTTGCATATAGGATGGTCTGGAGCTGGATGCTGAGTTTGCATCTTGACCATCTTTCCACTGGGCATTATAATGAGGAGAAAATTCGGATGCTAAAGCTTGGCTAATGCGTAGTTATTGATTCAAAGTTTATTGCTTCGCCAGGGATAGCATAGAATTTTATTTGGTTAAAAAGTGCTTAGTACATGTTATTCTGGGGTGTTGAGGGATCATGACTTGGGCCGTTTCGTGTGCTCACCTTGATCCAGTGATAGCTCTGTCTCGGTCCCCAGCCCCCTGCCCAGCCCCATTTTGTTTCTTTTCAGAAAGGATCTCAGGCATCTGGGAGAACACATGTACACAAGGCTGATGTGACTGGGTCCCTGCTTGCCCACCTCTCCATACTCTCCCTCCTAAATTTAAATTCCCTAAGTGGAGCACATTTTCCCTGTTTCTGCCCTTTGGCTAAGCAGTTTCTCCAGTGCCCAAAAGGCCCTTCCCTGGGTTCATTCATCCATTTTCATATGTGTATTAAGAACCTCCCCAATGCCAAGCATTGTCCTAAGCCTTGTGAGTACAGCTTTCCTGGAACTTAGATTCGATTGGAAGAGACAGATGATTAACAAGCAAATATATGATATGTCAGGTGGCTGTAAATGCTATTGTGAAAAACAGAGAGGATAAAGGGGATCATGACTGTGGGAGTGGGGTGGGCCAGTGTTGCTAATGGCTGCAGGGAAAGGAAAGCCTAACGGATAAGGTGCTTATCAGATGCCTTAAGGAAGTGAGGAAGAAAGCCATGAGCACCAGGGGTGGAGAGGAGCTAGAAGGGGTCCTAGCAGAAAGAACAGTAAATACAAAGGCTCTGAGGCAGGAGCGTGCTTGGAGGGCTTGAAGAAGAAGAAGGAAGCCAGAATCAGGGGGCTGGGATTGGGGGATGGGGATCATGTAGGGCTTTTCGGTTGGTGCAATTTGGTCTGTAGTCTGAACGAAATGGGACGCTCTTGTGAGTTTTTGAGCAGAGGTGTATCTTAAAAGGATCTAGGTGAAGTAATGAGAATAGACAGCAGGGTGGCTAGAAAAGAAAAAGGATGATGGGTTAGGAACCTGCTAGACTAATGCAGCATGAGATGACGGCTTTGACCTTCCGCGCTCAGCTCAGCTGTTGCCTCTTCTGGGAACCCTCTCTTCACAGCCTCAGCTGAGCTGGATCCCCCTGTCCTGAGCTCCCGTAACAAGCTTACTCTCAAAATTAAATTGTGTAGTTGAGTCCACTTAAGTCTATAACTGAGAGCTCTCAGAATTAATTTTTAATGAGAATACAAAGTTTATTACAGATAATCAATAAAAATAGGCTGTTTCAAAGCTTGCATGTATATTTTTAAAACTTAAGAGTAACTGTAATGATTGTTTAGCACTTTGACTAATAAAAAGATTGTTGAGGGAGGAATATTTTGATAAGGTTTAAAATTGCCAGTGAATGGTAATAATAAAAAGCAGATTGACTCATAGTGGGTTCTATTATTGTTTTTAAATTCTTTATAACCTACCCTCCTAATGCCTGCACCCAGGGTGGACTGGGGACACCTGATATGTCACTGATAGTAAGAACTTTTTCAGTTGCAGGTGACACAGCATCCAACTCGAAGTGCCTTGAGCAAAGGAAAAGTCCAATAAAATCTAGCTTCAGGCATGGTTTGATCCTGGGGACTCAAGCAAGATCATCAGAGTTGCTCCCCATCATTCCAATCTGTTTTCCTCTGGGTTGACATCCTTCTTGGGCAGGCTGTCCACTCGCAGTTTCAAGGTGGCTGACAGTGGCTCCAACCTTTTGGATGCCTTGCTCCAGGTCACTGTAGTGAAAGTTCCACAATATGACTCTCATGCTGTCATATGATTACTCTTGAATCAATTTCTGTGGTCAATGGGATGTGATACTCAAACTGGCCAGACATACCTGGGTCTCTTTCCCCCTTGTAGGTCTGGGGAGAAGGGTTGGGTCCATTTCTCTTAAAGCCTATGGAAGCAGAGCAGAGGAGGGTAGGCCCCCAAGAACAATTAGGATGCTGTTAGCAGAACAAGGAAGAATACATATTAGGTAGTCAAACAACAATCATGTACCACAAGCAGTTATTTCCTGTTTCTGTCCAAAATTCTGTCCTAAAGGGGTTCCCAGTTAGATGTGAAGTTCTCACCCCTAAATTGTCACTACAGCTTCCTCTCCCTTTAGGCTTAGGATCTCAGTGGGAATCCCCTCTTCAATCCTCACCCTCACACACATACGCGCTCTCACACAGATGCCTTTCATAATAAGCTATACTTTTGCCTCAAGGACTTGAACTTATATTTTTTGTGTATGTGATAAAAAAAAATAATGCCTCACAAAAGCTGTATTTTCTTTTACCCTGTTGATGCTGTATAAATCTGGGTCTCATCAGGAAACAGATGGAACACTCAGATTAGAACAATTTGAAGAATGTAATAGAGGGACCATTTGCAAAGGTGTGGGCAACGAGCCAGGAAACCACAGGGACAGTGCAGCTCTCCTGGGTTAGAACTGCAGCTGTGTTTACCTCCCGTAGGCCTGGAGGGGAGGGGGGAGGAGGGAGCCACTGGCAGACTTGGCTGCGAGAACACAGCTGTCTGTCGCTGATCCTACAGGGAAGGGACTGGGGGTGTTAATATCCCCCCATCTCTCCCCTTTAGCCCTCCTGTCTTCTGCTGGTGCCTCCCATTGGCAGACCCCACTGGAAGCCGCAGGGCAGGGGAGCTCATGGATATTATCCTTTCCAGCCAGCCTCTCAGTACATAGGCAGGATGGAGAGAAGACGAGGGGCAATGGACGATCCCCAGCAGGGCTACGCCTTTTGTGTTCCTCAGTAAATGCTCTCATCTTTTGGCTAAGTGAAAAGTCCTTATTCGCTTCACAAGGGACGAAGGAAGTCCCATCAGCTATGGCTCATTGTTGAATAATGTCACTTCAGTGATACTCCCTCCTCAACCTAATAGCAAGGGAATAAAAGAACAATGTAGGGGCTTCCCTGGTGGCGCAGTGGTTGAGAGTCCGCCTGCCGATGCAGGGGACACGGGTTCGTGCCCCGGTCCGGGAGGATCCCACATGCCGCAGAGCGGCTGGGCCCGTGAGCCATGGCCGCTGAGCCGGCGCGTCCGGAGCCTGTGCTCCACAACGGGAGAGGCCACAACAGTGAGAGGCCCGCGTACTGCAAAAAAAAAAAAAAAAAAAAAAAAAAAAAAGAATGTAAAACATAGCAGCTGCAGTTCTTCATTCTGAGGCACAAGCTGTTTTTTCCCATCCCTGCTCTGGGTTCCCCTTACTCTCTCCCAGCTCTTCAGCTAGATGCGGCTGGAAGGGGGTCTCAGTCCTGGCAGCCCCTTCTTCACTGGGTTGTTTCAGTGCTCCCTGGTTCCAGGCATAGTCCTCCATGTTGTCTTAGCAGCCCAGTTTCTCCCTGGTAATTGGAATTAATCAGTGAGTCCTTCTCTGCCTGTTGGTTTGGTAGTATGACCAACCCAAGCTACCCAGGGGTAAACTCAGCTTCCAAGTCTATGGAACTCTTGCTGTGTTTCCTGATGGAAGCATTTCTCCCTTAGGCACTGGGACTTCCAAGGTCAGGTGGTCAAGGTCATGAGTGTGAGAAGCAAAAATTCTGCAAGGGGGTTACTATGTGCTCAGGTTAGAGTTAAGATAGGAGCAGTCTTACCTTTCCTCATTGTTTCTGGACCTAGGCATTCTGGTTGAGGAGGAGTAAATTATGTAAAATGCTGTTGACGTGGGAAACCTGATAAAACAAGCGACTCCCTGGATGAGAGTGCAATGTGACACTTCCGTTGCCTAGACAGAGGCAGTGTTAAATGAGATACCACAGCAAATGGGCAAGGCATCCTGCAAGTCCTTGAACAGTGGAGCTGGCAGAAGTGTACCAGACAATATTTCAGAGAGGTCTGATGCTAATAGTAAAGGTATACTGTTTGTCCTCCCCCGAAACTGAAAGCAAACTGATTCTGATTTACTCTATTGACAGGATGGGGGAAATAGCATTTGTCCAGTCAGTAGCTGTGTACCAGATGCAGTCTGTGTTGATTTCTACAGTAAAAATACTATTTCTGGAGCCACAGCCGTGATTGGCAGTGCCACTTGGTTCAGTTTGTGATTGTCTCTTAATAGTCTCCATAAACCATCTGGCAAGTTTTTCCAGTTAAATGAAGATATGATAGGAATCGGTACTCTTTAAGTCTCTTCAAGTCTTCCATAGTAGCACCAGTCTCTGCAATTCCTCCAGGTGTGGCAATGATTTTAGTTTATTCTATCTGGTAGGGTAGTTCTAGAAGTGCCTGTTTGTCCCTCACTCAATGAATCAGTGAAACAATGTGAGGGTTTTTCCCATTGATACATGTATCTATTTCTGCTCTGAATTCTGGGACAGGGGAAATAGCCCCAGGCTGGGTCTCTGCTGCCATTGAACCCATTATGGGATGGACTCAAGCCAAGACTCTCTATCACGTATCTCCACAAGCCCTCCTCCCTCACATCTGAGTGGTGCACCACAGCAATATTTCAGAGAGCTCTCCAAAGTGCAGCGTAAATTCAGACCCAGGATCTAAGTCGTGGAAGATCTAAGTAGTTCCATTTCTCCATAGTCTGCATAGTCATCTGGAAACAGCTACCAGATTCTCCATGGAAGTCTTGAGGGACGCCTGAGGCAACACGGCAGGGTCCTCCTTAAAAGGAACCTAGTAAGAGACTGAAAATCCCCACTATTAGGTTTCAGTCCATCAGACCTAGAATTTTTCCACTTGTGTGTTTCAAGCAGCACCTTCATAGGTTGCCCGTCTTTGTCTGTTTCATTTGTTTGAATCCTGTGACCCTTAGTCATCACCACAGATCCTTGTGAATCAAGGCTGTGATGATCATCTCTGTGGTTTGTTATATCCGTCTTGTTACTGACAGTTACGTACTACCTGCTGCCTTTTTCCACTCTTGGATCCCTTTATTTCCATTGAGACTGAAGAAACGGATTCTGTTTCAGCATCTTCCCCCCCGCCCAACACACCCCACCACCATCTCCAGCCTGCAGAGGACAGCCGCCACAAACTTTTCAAGGGTGCCTTCCCCCTAATATTGGTGAAGTGCGGGATTTAGGGTTAGACACTGGCAGTTGCTCATAATAGATTCGCTTCAGAACTCCCATCTCTCGAAGTCTTGAGACTCCTTCCCCTACGGCAGGAGTCAGCTCAGCCAACTTCTCTGCAGGGCCAGATAAGAAGTATTTTAAGCCTTGTGAGCCAAGAGGCAAAACCCAGCAACTGTTCTTGTGAAAGGCAGGTCATTGTGTATTTGTTTTTGATATTTAAAAATTATAGAAACAATGATTAGTTTTCGGACCATCCCCAAACGGACAGGAGTCCAGATTTGGCCCACGGGCCGTAGTTTGCAGACCCCCGCTCTAAGGATGGCAGGAAGTTGACCGCGTAAACTTAGGCCACCTTTGAGTCCAGGCTTTAATTTGACCATTTGCCGGTTCACTGATGCCACTCTCTGGTGATCAAGCTAAAACCTAAAATCCTGGGTGAATGTACACTGTCGATGAATTTAACCAGATCAAGGCTTCTAATTTGTCCTTGGTCCAGTGCCCTTGGGAGCTCATAAATTCTCTCCTGATTCCTGCCAGTATAGATTGGCGAGATTCCGTAAATCTTAAGGTATGTAGCCTGTCTCCTACTTCTCCCTCTAGGCTGTGCTAGGACCTAACCTTAGAGGTAGACCTAGAGGCAATGAGAAGTGGTAGCAGTGGGTCCCGAGGGGGATAACCCACTAACAGATCATTGTGCAGGGAGAGGCCATTTTTCTTAGGGAGGAAATATCTGTCCTCATGTGCAGCAGGACCTTGTGGGTTCAGTTTTCAGCTTTGTCTGCTCAGATGATCCCACCCATTTATCAGGATCACGCTCCCTTCCCACCAGTGCTTTACCTTCCTCTAGGACCCCTGGTATCATTGTTCATGCTGTTGGCAGCACAGTTCTGCCACCTTTACAGTCAGGCTCTGGGCTTGGGCCTCAGCCATGTCTTCCCTGCGGCTCTAGAGGATGAAGGATCGCTGAGATTGTAGGAGATGAGTGGCTATGGGGCTTTCCTGGCGTATCCATGCATGTTCTCAGTTGTATATTCATAGGTTTCAATTTCTCATTTTCCTTCTGTACACCTTGCAGGGCTCTGAGAAGCAAAGAGACCTGATAATTTTATAATCACTGCCATCACCACAGCAATGAAGTGCTTCAGCCACTTGACCCTTCAGCACCGTCCCTTCTACCTGCCCTTCATCCTGGGCCACCACTGGCAACAGTTTGAGTGACTGATGTCACCACTTGCCCTGGGTCACTGGTCTTTCATTTCTTCCTGGCGAGGAGGTTCTGCCTGCGCTTCTCAAATATATGAGCAATTTCAATACAGAATCCCACTTCCAGCTGTCAGCAGAAAACAGCACACTCAAATCAGGATAATTTGAGAATTTTACAAAGGGCTATAGAGGCCTGAAGCAGTGATGTGAGGGAGCATTTACTGGAACCCAAAGCAGACATAACTGTGTGGAAAGGGCTGCCAGAAAGGAGCTGAGAGGATTCTAAGTTGAGGCACATGGTCCGTACTCTTGAAGTTTTCCTGTAATATTTTATGCGGCAGATCTCATTTTAAATGTACCTTGTTTAAAACTCCAGAGCATCACGTGACTCCTGTTTTGAAAAGCCCACAGAATAATTATTTTACTTTCTTTAGACATCCTTATCATATTCTACAGCTGATGGAATTCAGTTAAGCAGAATTGGTTATCTATTGAAAAAATAAATGGATTACGGTGAGGATTTATTTTAGTTTAAATTTTTTTTTTTACAGCATCGTCCTTTTAGGATGAGTTTGTCATTCCATATAGTTGCAGGATTTTTATTCTTTTAATTTTAGAAAACCATCCTGATCTTCTATTTTCTTACTTTCAAATACCATCACAGTATAATTTATGTTAACTCCTTAGCCTGTGGGTCACTTTTATCTGATTATTTCTCTCATTTAAATTTTAATTAGGCTTTTCAAGCCCTACTTTTAGACATTGCACACTGCAGGACACTAAATATACTTTTGTAGCGTGGCAGGATGATCCATTGTCCAGGAAATCAATATCCAAGCTTCTATATGCATTAGTTCAAGGCAAGAGTGACTTTCTCATCTCCTAAAATTACTTGGGTTTCCAAACATAATGATATTGGATTCCATCCATTAAAGGTATAAGTCTGTTGTTCCAAAGAAGTCTCCTTCTCCACGATGGTATTTTTCAGGTATTATTGGGATGTGTTCTTATTTATCTGGAGAATGGGTACACTTACTTTCTACATCATTTACTCATTCATTGCATCATTCCTACGCAGTCAGAGGAGATGACCAAAAAACCCCTCATTTAATAGGTGACAACACACATACCTCTTAACATCACTGTCCCCATATATGATGCAATTAATTGTCTCCTAGAAATCCTTTTACTAGGACTGTTCCTGGAGGTCTGTCTCCATCCATCACTTTGTGATTACTGAATGTTTGGATCACCTTAAATCTATGATCTGTCCCTAAAAGAAAAAAGGTCATTTGTCATGTCTCTTTTATTGAAAGAAGGACTAGACAAGACAAAGAGGTGTTACATAATCCATTGCACCCGTGGAACTTTCTAAATCCTATTTCAAAATGAATAACAATTTCTGTAATCGAACTCTGTACAAAATAAATGAGATGCTGTTTGTGAGAAACCCCTCTCTCTATAGCGAACTTCTTTGCAGGCTTCAGTTTACAGCTTGAAGGTCAACTTCTCTGTGAAGTTTTTGAAACTGCTGGAAGCAATTAGCTATTCCCAGAGCTGTGCCCCAATGCACTTTGTATATACTTCTGTTATAGCACTAAACACCTCGTGGCTTGTAATGTATCTTTTTATAAGTTTTTCTCCTCCTGGAGACTGAGTACCCCCAGAGCGAGCACAGACTGTTAATTATTCATCATTCTGTACCTGGGGCTGCTTTAGTGCATGTTGCCCGACTGAGTGAATTCTGAGCTGCAGGGTTAGCTGACATATCTTGCCGATTGCCACTAATAACCCCAAATGACTGAATTTATGATGCACTAGTGATGCGGTTTTCCTAACCCAGCAGCCAAATTTTTCAATATTTCTTCATTCATTCATTCAACAGGTATTGAGCACCTACTGCATTCCAAGTTCTGATCTAAGCTTTGAGAATCAAGCAAGAGTAAGATCTTGTTCTGCCTTGCCCTTCAGTTAGGAAGACAGACATAAAAACAAAACAATTATTAGAGGCTGTCACAGGGCAGAGTGAGAGCAAAAGGAATTGAGGGGGGCAGGGCAGCTCACCAGCCCCAGGAAGAGACACATGACCTTGAGATCTGCTCGGTTTTCTGAGCAGCACGGGCAAACCAGTGTAGTCGGAACGTGGGTTTCTGAGTCCAGGTAACCATTTGCATTTCACTTTTTGATGCTAAGTGATTACAAGGTTAGCTGCAGAATTAATGGGCATTTTCAGCTAAGCAAGTCATTAAAAATAAATGGAAGTCTAATTTAGCTACTCTTTTAGCTTTAATACACTAATATGTTAAAGTAAGAGCCTTGTTAATTTGTATGTTGATAGGAAAAAGCCACAAAAATGACCTGATTTGCATTTTAATTTAGATTCAAGCAACTATAATTTTATAAAAATGGGACGTGGCCATCTAAAAAGTACTTAGTTACGTAATTTCTATAAGTCATTGAGAGTAATTGTCGTATCGTAATCTAAATGCTTCCCTGAGGTTCCCATAGGAAAGAATATTCTGTCCTAAACCACCTCTAGGGCATTTTTTCCCCCACTGTCATTTATTTAACAAATACTTACTGAGTACCTACTATGTGCCAGTGAACAAAAAGACAAAAATCCCAAGGTCACTCGACCTAAGTGAGGACACATAATTATTGAAAAAGGTACCCTCAGAGGGTCCTTCCGACATCCTGCATACTGGGATTCCAGCCCTTTGTGAGGCCAGCCCTTTGTGAGGCCCCCTCTCCTTTTAAAACTGCATATACTCTGGAGACCTGCTGCCGGAGAAGTGGTGAGTTTGTACTGGAGTAAGTCTGGTTGCTATAGCAGATAAACATCAAAATCCCTTTGGTTTAAAATAGAGGTTGCTCACTCAGGTGAAGTCCAACTGTCCAGCAGGAAGGGGTGAAGCTCTGCTCCACCTCCAGGGATCCAGATGGCTCTGTTTTGCCATCGTGGACACGTGGTTTCCAAGGTCAACCTGAGGTACACCAACCAGCTGGCTGACCACAAAGAGAAAGAATAGGTGATTTCATGCGAGAAGGTTCTCTGAGCCAGAATGGCACATGATACGTCTGCCCTTATTCCACTGGCCAGAACTTGGGCATTTGGGCACACATACTGCAAGGGAGGGAGCCTGGGAAATGTAGTCTAGCTGTGTGCCCAGGAAAAAAAAAAAGGGAACTGGGTTTGGTGAACAGCCAGTCTCCACCACAATGATGATGACCTTTTTTAAAAAAAATCATGTTATATGCAACTACCATTTATTGAATACCAACTTGTAATAATAAGGACTTTATACCAATTACATAATTTTCATAACAGCCCCCTTCACTATTCGTTTGTTGACATATCTTTATTGTGCTCCTGTCATGTGCCAAGCAGTGGATGTGATAAAAAGTTGGTCAGATTAGCGACATACCGTTGACCCTTGAACAATACGGGTTTGAACTGTGCGGATTCACTTATGCATGGATTTTTTCAATAGTAAGTACCACGGTACTACACAATACGTGGTGGGTTGAACCTGCAGTTGCAGAATCCCAGGAATGGACTTGAGGTTATGGGAGAACTTCCTACAATGTGGGCTGACTATATACGCAGATTTTTGACCGCCTGGAGGGTCTGTTCCCCTAACCCCCATGTTGTTCAGGACTCCACTGTATTTTGAAGGTAAAGCTGGTGGGATTTTTTTGATAGATTGATTCTGGGATATAAGAGCAATAGAGGGATCATGAAAGACTTTCAAGTTTGGACACGAGCATGTGGGAGAATGAAGGTATCATTGACTGAAATTGGGGCACCGAGGCAGGGACAGGGTGTGAGGTGGATAAAGGGAGCTTAAAAATTTTGGGGGGCCACGTCAAGTATGAGTTACCTCCTAGTCATTCTGGTGGGGATGACAAGGAAGCAGTTGTCTGCGGCTCAGGGGAGAAGTTTGGGACTAGAGATTTAATTTAGATGTCATCAGTATAGTCATGGTTATTAAGCCTTGAGAGCAAATGAGATCCTTAGAGTGGGGAGTGTAGTTAGGAGAAAAGAGTTTGAGATGGTGCTTGGGGACCCTCTCATCTTTAGACACAGAGGAACCAGAGCTGGCTTCTGGGCATGAACAGACGACTCCTACGCTTAGAAGGACCTCACGCTTGATTTAATGGTTTGCCATTACGGTCTTGAAGTTCTTACTTTTTTAAGGCCCTACCCTATTTGCATTCTAAAGCGAGTCCTGTGAATTATGTAGCCAGTCCTGGGAAGAATTCCTAATGAGACAGGAAGCTGTGAGGGTGTGAGGTCCTGATGGCAAGGAAAAGTAGGGCTTTCAGGAAGATGTGTGAGAGATCAAGGAATGTCAAGACAGGAAATAACCATGGGATTTATCAAGGTGGAGATTGCTGGTGATGCTGACAAAAGCCATGAGAGCAGAGTGGAGAGGATGGAAAGCCCTTTGGAGCTGGTTGAAAAGAAAATGGTCCTAGAGCTGACTATGCCCACAGTTTGTCTGACAGCAGGGATCAGGTAAGTGGAAGGAGATGCTGGGTCAAGGAATGCTTTTGAATGGACGTTTATCTGTAATGTGATTCAGTAGAGAGGGAGACATGGGTGATGTGGTGCGAAAGTTGAATTACAGGGGAAAGTGTTGGAGGAAGTAAGAGGGCAGAGACTCAGAGGACAAGTGGAGGGGTTGTTTTAAGAACAGACATGTTCTTCCATTTCAGAAGCAGAGAAGGCAGAGTCTATGGGCTTATGTAAGTTGGTAATTTAGAGTTGGTTCCAGTCTGGGTGCCTATTTTTTTCTTAATGGAATATGAGGTGAGGTCAGCAGCAGAGATGGTGAGAGAAAATGTCATGAGTTTGGTGAGTTACTTCAGACCTGAAAGGTTAATTTACTTTATAGAAAAAGGTAGAATTGTTGGGCAGTCCCACAGTGAGTTCCCATTTGAGATTTTGTGACCATCCATTTACAGTCAACATGGTTGAGTGATTCTTCTTCAGGTGCAAGTATAGAGTAGAAGGATAGTTGAGTTTAGACAGAATTGGTTCTTGTGGTGCTATTATTGTCCTTGTTTTACAGGTGAAGAAACTGGGGTTCAGAGAAGTAAACAACTTGCTAGTAATCAGCAGAATTTGGACATAAATCTTCTGAGCCCAGGCCCTCAGCTCTTGAACATTATGTCATATTTCAGAGCTGTTCTTGATATCATGCACTAATCAGTGTAGATTCTGCAATATTCTGTTCCTTCCTTCAACAGATGAGTAATAAAATTGAGATACAGATTATGCACTGTAATTTGTATCTCAATTTTTCTGGCATTGTCCAAAATGTTACATGTCTTAGCTAGTTATCAAATCCTGGCCTTTGGAACTGCAAAGCAATATCATCCATTAAAGATATGCTGGTGGGGTGAGAAAGTATTGCAGAGTTTGATACCACTTCTGCTGCCTACTGGCCAAGTGACTTGCAGCACTGTGTAAAAATCCATTCAACAGTAATTGAGCATCTATGGTGGGCCAACCAGCACGGAAGGTGCTGAGGATAATGTGGTGAATCAGACTAGCCTTGTCCCCAAGGAATTAGAGTCTGGTGAATTCAGTGAGATAACGTATGAACAATGTTTGTATATTGAGTGTGGGCACTGGACAGGTGTTAATTCTATTTTTTTTTCCTTTAATTAATTAATTTATTTATTTTTGCTGTGTTGGGTCTTCGTTTCTGTGCGAGGGCTTTCTCTAGTTGTGGCAAGCGGGGGCCACTCTTCATCACGGTGCGCGGGCCTCTCACTATCGCAGCCTCTCGTTGCGGAGCACAGGCTCCAGACGCGCAGGCTCAGTAGTTGTGGCTCACGGGCCTAGTTGCTCCGCGGCATGTGGGATCTTCCCAGACCAGGGCTCGAACCCGTGTCCCCTGCATTAGCAGGCAGATTCTCAACCACTGCGCCACCAGGGAAGCCCAAGGGTGTTAATTCTTGATACAGTTGTTCGGGTACATGATGACACTTCTTGGTGAGAACATCAACACCCAGTTCCAGTGGGAAGTTTGTTTCGTTTCCTGATCGGATACTAAGTGAGGGTCCCACTTATGTATAAATATCCAACGATGTTACTGTTTAAAAATTGGTCTAGGGGGCTTCCCTGGTGGCGCAGTGGTTGAGAATCTGCCTGCCAATGCAGGGGACACGGGTTCGAGCCCTGGTCTGGGAAGATCCCACATGCCGCGGAGCAACTAGGCCCGTGAGCCACAACTACTGAGCCTGCGCGTCTGGAGCCTGTGCTCCGCAACAAGAGAGGCAGCGAGAGTGAGAGGTCCGCGCACCGCGATGAAGAGTGGCCCCTGCTTGCCCCAACTAGAGAAAGCCCTCGCACAGAAACGAAGACCCAACACAGCCAAAAATAAGTAAATAAATAAATTAATTAATTAATTTTAAAAAAATGCAACACAATCCTTTAAAAAACAAAAAATGGTCTTACCCCACTGAGTCAGAATCAACAACTTATAGCCAAGGCAGGACTCTTACTGAATTGACTCTCCCTCTAAAATCTTTTTCCTAAAACAATAGGAATGAACACAAGTTAGCACGATTGTCTGTTGGCAGTGCTGGAATAGTCTCCCTGCGGAGTACTGTTCTCTACCTGGCAGTTATTACATTTCGTTTTATTTTTTTTTAAATGAAAGGAGCATCAGATTTTCTGGTTTATTTGCTTTTAAAAAGCAATGAGAATTCTTTAGTAAAATGAATCAACCATTGATCTTAAATTTTATCTTCTCAAGGATGCACGCTCTGATTCACCAGTCAGTATTGATTCCTGAGCCTCAAACCTTGAAAAGGTCTGTCCATAGTACTTGAATTAGTGTGTCTCTGGGAAACCAACCCCTGGGAAGGTGCTTGTTTTGTACCACACGTGAGGCTGGATTTTGTACTCCTGGAGGGGAGATAGTTTGTCCTTCATCTCTGTAATGGAGTGCCCACAACAGCAAGTTCTGTTCAATGAATGAAGGAATAGACCCACCTTGGGGAAAGGGGTTTGTTTGATATCAATGTATTGAGTTTAGTACTATAAATCTTTTTTAACGTTTTTAAATTTTATATTGGAGTATAGTTGATTTAACAATGTGGTGTTAGTTTCAGGTGTACAGCAAAGTGATTCAGTTATACATATACATGTATCTATACTTTTTCAAATTAGTTATAGAATATTGAGCAGAGTTCCCTGTGCTATCCAGTAGGGCCTTGTTGGTTATCTAGTTTAAATATAGCAGTGTGTACATGTCGATCTCAACCTCCCAATCTGTCCCTCCCCTCCCACCCCCGCTGAATACCATAAATCTTGCTTTCTAAAAGTTCTAGTGCCGTTAAAGTCTCTGACAGTGAAGCAAGCGATTGAAACACATCCTTGTGAATGTTAGATGTATTATTATACACTCAATTTAGCTTTTTGTTTTTATATAATTCCTCTCTGAGTAGAAATCATGTTGTAGGTAAAGGAGCGAGAAGTGAAGTCTGGAGACCTGTTGATTAGTCTCAACCTCCACTAATAGAGCAGATAGCGTTGGATAACCGTGGGGCCCGATTTCATCTGGGGATATGGGATTGGAATAGCGCCTGTGAATCTAACTGTGGTCTACTAGTGAAGTCGGGAGTCCTTCCGGGCCGAGAGCAGACCTTTTGCGTCTATTTCAGCACCTAGCACAGTACCAGGCACATTATAAATGTATCCTGTTTATTCTTTGGGGAAAGATGTAAGTAGACATTTTTTTGTATACTTGAAAGTTGTTGAGAGTAGACCTTAAGCATTCTCACCACAAAAAAACCACTTAACTATGTGAGGCGATGGATGTGTTAATTATATTGATCTTGGTAGTCATCCTATAATGTGTATGTCTGTCAAATAATTACATTGTACACTTTATAAATTTATTTATTTATTTATTTTTGGCCACGTTGGGTCTTCGTTGCTGCGCGTGGGCTTTCTCTAGTTGTGGTGAGCGGGGGCCACTCTTCGTTGCAGTGTGCAGGCTTCTCAGGGCGGTGGCTTCTCTTGTTGCAGAGCACGGGCTCTAGGCGTGCAGGCTTCAGTAGTTGTGACTCACAGGCTCTAGAGTGCAGGCTCAGTAGTTGTGGCATACGGGCTTAGTTGCTCCGTGGCATGTGGGATCTTCCCAGACCAGGGCTCGAACCCATGTCCCCTGCATTGGTAGGCGGATTCTTAACCACTGTGCCACCAGGGAAGTCCCTGTACACTTTAAATATATACAATTATTTGTCAATTTTCCTCAACAAAGTTCGGGGAAAAAAATGAAGGCACAGACCATTTCGTGTTTTTCATGTATTTCTAACATCAGGCAAAATAGTAGGGACGTAGTAAATGTTCCGTAATTCCTTCCTTCCTTCCCTCTTTTTCTTTCATCTTCTACCGAAATTTATTGAATGCCTTCTAAGTGCCAGACACTTGGGATACATCAATGAAGAACACAGTCCAGATGGGACAGTTAAATGTGTAGGCAATTACAAAATAATAGGATAATAGTTATAGTAGAAGTGTAAGGTAATGGTTATAACAGAATTTCACTGGAGCACAAAGGGAGGAGAAGGTATATCTGCGTAGCTGTTGGGGAGGGCGCTCGAGAATGGTATCGGCTGAGCTACCTCTAGAAGGAAGAGTAGGGTTGTTATAGTGGACCAGGATTGAAGGGCCAGGGGCACTCAAAGTAGAGAGGATGGCACACACGTTTATGGAGTTACGATGTAGTACAGTACACACCATGGGGGTAGTTTAGGATGGCTGCAGGCAGAAGTGGGTAATGGGCAAAAGAGTGTGGACAGAGAGCTGAGAAGTAAGATGATTCTAGGAGCTCGTTAGAAGTCAGATCCTGAAGAACATCACAAAATAGGAAACATTAAATGGTATGTGTGCTTTTCTGGAAGACAAATTAAATTCTTTAGGTCTCTATCAGTAGTAATAGTGGTAGTAATAGCATTGGCTAATTATTATTGGGTGCTTCCTAGAGACAAGTACCATTCTAAGCATGTGACTCATTTAATCTTCATAATAACGCTTAAGAGTTTATCCCCATTTGACAGATGAGGAAAGTGAGGCATAAAGGTGCTTCATGCAAGATCACAGAACTAGTCTAGACTTTAACCCTGAGGGTCTGGATCAGGAGTCTGTTCTTTTTTTTTTTTTTTTTTTTTCCGTACGCGGGCCTCTCACTGTTGTGGCCTCTCCCATTGCGGAGCACAGGCTCCGGACGCGCAGGCTCAGCAGCCATGGCTCACGGGCCCAGCCGCTCCACGGCATGTGGGATCCTCCCGGACCGGGGCACAAACTCGTGTCCCCTGTATCGGCAGGCGGACTCTCAACCACTGCGCCACCAGGGAAGCCCCAGGAGTCTGTTCTTAATTGCTGTGCTATGCTGCAGCATGGAAAATAAATTCTAATATTGCAAGTCTGAAGTTAATTTATTAAAGAAAAAGTCACATATATCATTTAATTCTCATTTCATATCCAAAGAGCAGCATGAATCACTGCTTCCAGGCTTCAGGTTTTTTTTTTTAATGCCTTGACCATGTTTCTTCCTAATGATGTGATATTTCTGAGGTGAATAGGTTAAGTCACTGCCAATGATCCTCACCACGATTGCCCTCATATAAACATGTTTACCTCAGTAAAACATGTCAGTGTGTTTAGTGCAACTTCCAATTAGGCCTTTGTGCTGCAGGTGTGCCTAGTCTGTCTAAGCTGTGAAGACATTTATGTGACCATTTGCCCTGAAATGTCCTTCTTTACATCCACCCAGTGTACCCTTAGGAAGAGTCAGATATTGTGGACAAGTATGCCTTTCCATCAGAGTTCGTTTGAAGAATATATGTCAAGCATTGATTGGCTCTGCTTGTCATATTCTTCACCACTTAATAATGAGTAGATCACAATGAAAAATGATTTCCATTTAGGTTTCTGGCATTAAACCTTAGCGGTCTGTTGTGATGGAAGGATTTCAGACCAGACTGTCTGATCTTAGTTTGTGCTCAGATGCTAAAATTGTTGTGTGGTCTTGGGCCAGTCATGGAACTGTTCTGGACCTTGTTTTCCTCATTTGGAATATGAGGATTTTGGAATAGCTATCTGTAGACTTTCTCCCAACTCTAACGTTAACGTACTTGTGGAGTTTTGCAATCCAACACAATTTTTTAAAAGAGAGAAAAGCAGTTGTCATGGCAACTGTTATTTAATACATAACCCTGTTTCTTCTGTTTTCAGCTTATGTAGGTATAATTAACAAAATAGTAATATACTTAAAGTATACTACATGATGATTTGAAATACATATACATTATGAAGGGATTTCCACTATCAACTTAATCATCACCTCACAGATTCACTTTTCTCTTGTGTGCGTGACAACACTTAAATTCTACTTTCTTAGCAAATTTTAACTCTATAATACAGTATTGTCAATTATGCTCACCATGTTATACATTAGATCCTCAGACCTTACTCATCTGGAAAGTTTGTACCCTTTTACCAGCCTCACCATATTTCCCCGATCCCCCAATCCCCTGGCAACCACCAATCTTCTCTGCTTCTATGACTTTAGGTTTTTTTAGGTTATACATATAAGTGAGATCATACGGTATTTGCCTTTCTGTCTAATTTATTTCATGTAGCATAATGCCCTCTAGATTCATTCATTTAATGCAAATGGCAGAATTTCCTTCTTTTTATGGCTAAATGATATTCCATTATATGTTTATACTGCATTTTCTTTATCCATTCATCCATCAATGATGTTTAGGTTGTTTCCATGTCTTGGCTATTGTAAGTAATGCTGCAGTGATCATGGGGGTGCACGCATCTCTTTGAGAAAATGCTTTTGTTTCCTTTGGAAACGTACCCAGAAGTGGGGTTGCTGGATCATACAGCAGTTCCATTTTTAAGTTCCTGGGGAACCTCTATATAGCTTTCCATAGTGGCTGTACCAATTTACATTCCCACCAACAGTGTACAAGATTTCTCTACATCCTCACCAGCATTGGTTGTCTCTTGTTTATTTGATACTAGACATCCTAATAGGCATGAGATAATATCTTGTTGTGGTTTTGATTTGCAGTTCCCTGATGATTAGCGATGTTGAGCATCTTTTTATGTACCTTTTGGCCATTTGTATGTTTTCTTAGGAAAAAGGTCTATTCAGATCCTTTGCTCAGTTTTTAATTGGGTTCTTGTTTGTTTCTTGCTGTTGCATTATACGAGTTCTTGTGTACTCCATAACCAAAAAACAAACAAAGAAAAACAAAACCTCTGCACAGCATACCAGGGTAGCAGAGAGGTCCATCCATCTGTGCACCTGAAAGTGGGTGGATTGGATTCCAGAGGAGGCAGCAGATTGAGGGAAGTGGTGGTGGAGCCAGTGGTGGCAGAGGTGGTGACAGCAGAGAAGGTGGTGGCTGGTGGGGCAGATGAGGTGGAGGGTGAAGGTGGTGAATCGGGCTCTACCTAGCCATGCACACTGTAGCTGGAGGGACCAGTTGCTGTCTCTGAAGAGAGACTGCAGTGACTAAGAGGAGGGAAAGGAAAGGGCAGTAGGCAGACAAGAGAGAACTGAAGGAAAGTATCTTCTGCTGTCTGCCCTGGGAGACAAGAGGACTTCCCGGGGACCTCTGGGATTCCCGTCACCTGAGGATCAGCCTACCAGGTCCTGGGCACACCCAAAGCCCCAGGTACTAAGTACAGCCCTCCTCTGCTCTGCCAGCACCTCTTGCTTTTTTTTATGCATTCCTTCCTTACCTTAGTGGTAAGGAAACCAAAAACTTATGCTATAGTGTTACCTTCTAGAAAATAAAAGGAAGGCACCTAACCATCAACCTATTGAACTGTTAGAATCGAAGTAAACAGAGCCTTATCTAAATCAGAAGGGTGCTTGCTACCTCAAATGCAGCAGCAAAGGCACTTCTCCTTAAACACCATGAGGAATCATAGTAATATGGTGTCACAAAAAGAAAATGACAATTTTCCGGTAACTGAAACCCAAAGCATGGAATATTGTGATCTAAGTGGCAAAGAATTTAAAATAGCTGTTATGAAGAAATTCAGTGAGCTACAGGAAAACTCAGAAAGGCACTACAAATGGGTTCAGAGATAAAATTAGCAAATGGAAGGAGTACTTTACCAAAGATGTTGAAATTCTAAAAAAGAACCAGACAAATTCTGGAGCTGAAGAACTCAGATGAGGTGAAGAATGCTTTAAGAATGCATTGGAAATAGAGCAGATCATAACTGAATAAAGAATTAGCAAGTTCCATAATAGAGATATAGAAATGAATTAGGTGGAAGAGAGAGAACTAAGAGTTACAAGTGAAGAAACCCTATGAGGGCTCTCTGACTCCAATAAAAAGCCAACATAAGAATAATGGGTATCCCTGAAGAAGAGAGGGAAAAGGGAGCAGAGAGTTTATTTACAGAAATAATACCTGAGAACTTCCCAAACCTAGGGAAGGAACTGGATCTGCAAGTCCATGAAGCTAATAAAACACCTAATTATCTTAATGCAAAAAGACCTACTCCAATATACATTATATTAAAACTGTCAAAAGTCAAGGATAAAGGGTTTTAAAGGCAGACAGGAAAAAAGGCAGTAGCCTACAAAGGAACCTCCCATCAAGGTATCTGCAAAAACTCTACAGGCCAGGAGAGAGTAGAATGACATGTTCAAAATATTGAAAGATAAAAATGCCAGCCAAGAATATTCTATCCAGCAAAATTATCCTTCAAATATGAAGGAGAGATAAAGCCTTTCCAGAAAAATGGAAGCTGAGAGGAAGTTCACCACCACTAGACCTACTTTACAAGAAATGTTGAACAGAGCTCTTCAAGCCAAAATGAAAATATGAAATCACCCAGAACTCTGATTAAGTTGATAGTCAGAATTGGAATACTAACTCTTTTTTTTAGAATAGTATATTAAGCTTTTAACTATAGCAAAAGCTAAAGGAAAAGAACATTAAAAATAACAGTAGTGGGCTTCCCTGGTGGCGCAGTGGTTGGGAGTCTGCCTGCCGATGCAGGGGACGCGGGTTCATGCCCCGGTCCGGGAAGATCCCACGTGCCGCGGAGCAGCTGGGCGCGTGAGCCGTGGCCGCTGAGCCTGCACGTCCGGAGCCTGTGCTCCGCAATGGGAGAGGCCACAACAGTGAGAGGCCCGCGTACCACAAAAAAAAAAAAAAAAAAAAAGCTTTCTCTGCATCTATTGAGATAATCATATGGTTTTTCTTCTTCAGTTTGTTAATATGGTGTATCACATTGATTGATTTGTGTATACTGAAGAATCCTTGCATTCCTGGGATAAATCCCACTTGATCATGGTTTATGATCCTTTTACTGTGTTGTTGCATTCTGTTTGCTAGTATTTTGTTGAAGATATTTGTATCTATTTTCATCAGTGATCTTGGTCGGTAATTTTCTTTTTTTTGTAGTATCTTTATTTTCTTCTTTTTGATCTATTTAAATGGGATTGTTTTCTTAATTTATGTTTTCAATAGTTTGTTGTTAGTGTATAGAAACATGAGTGATCTTGCATATTGGTTTTTACATCCTGCAACTTGACTGAATTTATTTATGTTAATGGGGTTTTTTTTGGTGGCATCTTTAGGATTTCCTATATATAATATGTCATGTCATACAAACAGGGACAATTTTACTTTCTTTTTTTTTTTGGCTTAGATGTCTTTTATTGCTTTTTCTTGCCTAATTCCTCTGGCTAGGACTTCCTACACTGTGTTGAATAAATGTGGCAAGAGTAGGCACCCTTGTCTTATTTTTCATCTTAGAGGAAAAGCTTTGAGCTTTTCACCATTGAGTAGAATGTTAGCTGTCGGCTTGTCATATATGGCCTGTATTATGTTGAGATATGTTTCTTCTATATTTATCATGAAAGGATGTCGAATTTTGTCAAATGCTTTTTCTGCATCTGTTGAGATGATCATATGTTTGTTTTTTTTTTTTCGGTATGTGGGCCTCTCACTGTTGTGGCCTCTCCCGTTGCGGAGCACAGGCTCCGGACGCGCAGGCTCAGTGGCCATGGCTCACGGGCCCAGCCGCTCCGCGGCACGTGGGATCCCCCTGACCGGGGCACAAACCCACGTCCCCTGCATCAGCAGGCGGACTCTCAACCACTGCGCCACCAGGGAAGCCCGATCATATGATTTTTATCCTTCATTTTATTAACGTGGTACATTACCTACATTTATTGCATACATTGAACCACACTTGCATCCCAGGAATAAATACTATTTGATCATGGTGTGTGATCCTTTTAATGTACCGTTGAATTTGATAATGTATTGAGGATTTTTGCATCTATGTTCACCAGAGATTCTGGCCTGTAATTTTCCTTTCTTGTCCTTTTCTGGCTTTGGTATCAGGGTAATGATGGCCTCATAAAATGAGTTTGGAACTGTTCCTTCCTCTTCAATTGTTTTTGGAACAGTTTGAGAAGGATTGGTATTAATTCTTTTTTTTTTTTAATGTTTGAAGAATTTACCAGTGAATCTATCTGGTCCTGGATTTTTTTGTTGGAAAATTTTTGATTACTATCTCCTTATTAGTAATTGGTCTGTTCAGATTTCCTATTTCTTCATGATCCAGTCCTGGTAGGTGGGTTATATGTTTTTAGGAATTTATCCATTCTTCTAGGTTATCTAATTTGTTGGCATATAACTGTTCATAGTAGTTTTTATGACCCTTAGTATTTCTGTTTTCAGTTGGAGTATTCTCCTCTCGTTTCTGATCTTAATCTTCTCTCTTTTTTCTTAATGTAGCTAAGGTTTGCCAATTTTATTTATCTCTTCTAAAAACAAGCTCTTAATGTCATTGATGTTTCTATCGTCATGCTACTCTGTTTCATTTATTTCTACTCTGGTCTCTATTTCCTTCCTTCTTCTAGCCTTAGGCTTTGTTTCTTGCTCCTTTTCTAGTCCCTTGAGGTGCAAAGTTAAGTTCTTTGAGATCCTGTTTTTCTTAATATAAGTGTTTATTGCTCTAAGCTTCCCTCTTAGAACTTCTCCGGCTGTATTTCACTACATTTTAGTATGTTGTATTTCCATTTTCATTTGTCTCAAGATATTATTTTATTTCTCTGTTGATTTCTTCTTTGACCCATTGGTTGTTAAGGAGACTATTGATTAATCTCGAAATATTTGTGAATTTTCCATTTTTCTTATTGTAATTTATTTCTAGCTTCATATCATTGTGGTCAGAAAAGATGTTTGATATAATTTCAATATTCTTATTTTTTTTTAATTTCAATATTCTTAAATTTATTGGGATTTGTTTTGTGGCCTAACATATGACCTATCCTGGAGAATGTTCCATGTGTACTTTAGAAAGGTGTGTATTCTGCTGCTGTTGGATGGAATGTTCTATATATGTCTGTTGGGTTCATCTGGTCTATCATGTAGTTAAGTCCAGTCTTTCCATATGATTTTCTATCTGCATCATCTATCCATTGTTGAAAGTGAGATATTAAAGTCCCTACTATTATTGTGTTCCTTCCATTTCTCCCATCAGATCTGTTAATATTTGTTATATATTTAGGTTCTCCAGTGTTGGGTGCATAAATATAATTTTTATATCCTCTTGAAGAATTAACCCCTTTATCATAATAAAACGATCATCTTTTTTTCTTATTACAGTTTTTGGCTTAAAGTCTATTTTGTCTGATATAAGTATAACTACCCCTGCTTTCTTTTGGTTTCCAATTGCATGGAATAATTGTTTCAATCTACTTGCTTTCAGTCTCTATATCTTAAAACTAACATGAGTCTCCTGTAGGCAGCATACAGTTGTTTGTTTTTAATCCATTCAGCCACTCTGACTTTTTGGTTTTTTGGGGGTTTTTTTTGGTATGCAGGCCTCTCACTGCCGTGGCCTCTCCCGCTGTGGAGCAGAGGCTCCGGACGCGCAGGCTCAGCGGCCATGGCTCACGGGCCCAGCCGCTCCACGGCATGTGGGATCTTCCCGGACCGGGGCATGAACCCGTGTCCCCTGCATCGGCAGGCGGACTTTCAACCACTGCGCCACCAGGGAAGCCCAGCCACTCTGACTTTTGATTAGAGAATTTAGTCCATTTTCATTTAGAGTAATTATTGATAGATACGGACTTACTATTGCCATTTTGCCAATTGTTTTCTGGCTACTTTATACTTACCCATTCCTTTCTTCCTCTCTTTTGCTCTTCCTTTGTGTTTTGATGACTTTCTGTAGTGATGTGCTTTGATTCCTTTTTTCTTTATATTTTTGTACCTACTATATGTTTTTGCTTTGTGGTTACCGTGAGGCTTACATAAAGCATCTTATAACAGTCTATTTTAAGCTGATACCAGCTTAACTTTGAACATATATAAAAGGTCTACATTTTTATACCTCCCGCATATTTTGTTTTTGAAGTCACAATTTACATCTTTTTATATTGTGTATACATTAACAAAGTATTGTAGTTATAGTTATTTTAATACTTTTGTCTTTTAACCTTTATACTAGAGTTATAAGTGATTTGCTCACCACCTTTATGGTGTTAGAGTATTCTGAATTTAAGTATATATTAACTTCGTTAGTGAGTTATGTGTTTTCATGTTACTAATTAGCTCTTTCATTTTGGCTTTAAAGAACTCCCTTTAACACTTCTTGTAAGGCCTGTTTAGTGGTAATGAACATCTTCAGCTTTTGTTTGTCTTGAAATCTCTTTATTTCTCCTTTAATTCTGATGGACAACTTTGCTGGATAGAGTATTCTTGATTAACAGTTTTTTCTTCCATCACTTTGAATATGTCATTCCACTTTCTTCTGCCCTGCAAAGGTTCTGCTGAAAAATCTACTGATAGTCTTATAAGGGTTGCTATATATGTACCAAGTTGCTTTTTACTTGCTTATTTTAAGACTTTCACTTTGTCTTTAACTCTTGACAGTTTAATTATAATGTGTCTTGATGTGGGTCTCCGGACTCATCTTGTTTGTTACTTTTTGGACTTCCTGGATCTGAATGTCTTTTCCTTTCCTCAGCTTAGGGAAGTTTTCAGTTGTTATTTGTTTGATGAAGCTTTTTGGTGCTTTTCTCTCTGTTCTCCTTCTGGGACCCCTATTATGTATGTATTGTTCTTCTTGGTATCCTATAAGTCCCTTAAGCTATCTTTACTCTTTTTCATTTTTCTTGCTCCTATAATTAGAAGAATTCTACTGCGTTGTCTTCAAGTTTACTGATCCTTTCTTTCCCTTGATAAAGTCTGCTGTGGAACTCCTCTGTTGAATTTTTCAGTTATTGTATTTTTCAGCTCTTTGATTTCTGGTACTTTTTAATACTTTTATCTCTTTATTGAAATTATCACTTTATTCATACATTGCTTTCTTGAACATCTTTATGTCCATTATTTCAAACTCTCTATTGGGTGTTCTCTCATCTCCATTTTGTTCAAAGATCAGTTTCTGGAGATTTACCTTGTTCTTCTGTCTGGAACATAGTCCCTTGTTTCTTCATTTTTCTTCACTCTCTGTGTTGGTTTGTGCATTACATAAAACTGCCATGTCTCTCAATCTTGACAGGTTGGCCTCATGTAGGAGATGAACCTCATCAATCAGCCTGACCCAAACTCCTCATTGTCTCTGAAGTCTTTGTGATTGTCCCAAGCCATCATCTTTTTTTTTTTTTAGTGACAGTCAGTAGTTCAGAGTCTGCCTAGACCTGTCAGTATCTCAAAGGGGAGGATCACAATTAGCCCCTTGATGCAGGCTTATTAGAAGCCGGATTCTGAGTCAGCAGCTGGGAGAGTATACAGTTAAGCATCTTCCAGGGATTAACTGGGAGTGGGGCATTTTTGCCTGCTCCTTTTGCACTGATCCTAGGTGGCAGGATGCTCCCGTGTCCATTTAAATACTGCTTTTATTTGCTATCAGAGCTACGTGATATCAGGGCCTGTCTGTCTGATTGCATTCATAAAAATTGTTGTGCTAGATGCATGGACATGCTCCTTCCAGGGATTTACTGACAACTTGGATTTATTGTTGGAGCAAGCCAGAGGGAGGAGGTGGGAGAAGTGCCCACTTACTCTTTGGGGCTCCAGGAGGGTTATAGTCAGTACTAGATGCAAGCTAGTTAGAAGTCAGTCCCTCAGACAGGCGTTTGTCAAGTGTGTGGTCAATCCCTTTCCAGGAAAAGACTGGGAGATGGGTGTTTTCTCCTGCTCCCTCTGTGCTGAGCCCAGGGGTGTGTGTGGGGGAAGGGGTGGTGGCCACAGCAAGTGCTCACGTGCCTGTTAAGAATTGCTGGATATAGTCCTATGCACCTCATGGACATAAGCTGCCTTGCCTTTAGAGTTAAGTGTTTTGGGAACCTGTGCCTTGGGTGGGAGCCTTAGAAGTTGGGGCACTAAGTATGTGGTCCAAACCCTTCACTCCTCAGGGAGTAGCTGAGAGTTAAAGGTTCCCTCCTGATTGTATGTTGCTCTGCCAGGGATGGGATTTATGATGTGAATGTGTCTCAGCCTTTCCCACCTGTTTGGATGTGGTATTTTCTTATTAGACCAATATGTAGGAGTCACTCAGCTAGTTTCTGGATCCCTCTTAAAGGGAATTGCTCCCTGTGCAGCTATACATTCAGTGAGTCTGTGGGAGGAAAGAAATTCAGGAGCCTCCAGTGTTGCTTAGTCCCCCTTCTTCCCTATTTCTCAGTCAGCCTGTTTTCCCTTGAAGAAATTAGCCTCTATTGTTATATAGACCCAAAGGTCTCCAAATGCTTTTAGAAAGGTTGAGCTTCCAGTTTCATCATTTAATGAATGAAGTCAGTTACCTAATTTTCCTATGCCTAGGTTCCTGTACCCTTAAAATGATATTGATAATAATAGTGACCTCACAGTGTACAGCATTTATCATCAGGCAAGATGTACAGTGATGAAAATATTAATGAAGATAATACTAATACTGAAGATAATACTAATACTGAAAATAATAAAAATAGCTACCATTTAGTGAGTGTATACTCTGTGTTAGGCACTGCTATATGTATTAACTCATATAATCCTCAAAACAGCACGAGAGTAGATGCTACTATTATTCCCCTAGTTGGGTCATGTTGTCCAAATTCGCATAACTAGGAAGGAGTAGAACCAGAACACATGCCAACCTGGGTAGATGGATTACAGAGCCTAACCATTAATCTCATTCTCAATAATAAGATTGTTAATATATCATTATAAATAGTCAACACTTTTTTACGGAACTTTCTATGTGACCAGAACTACTCTATTCTATGAGGTAGATACTATTATTATCTCCATTTTATATAAGGAAACTGAGGCCCTTAGAGGTTAATTAAGAACACAGTTGGTAGTGGCATGGGCCAGGTTTGAACCCAGGCAGTCTGCATCCAAAATCCATGTTCCTTACCACGATGCCTCAACGTGAGCCATTATCACCGCTAAACCCAGTTCAGTTCACTCTCTATGAACAGCATAAGAAAATTATTATTGTATATTATGATAATTATTATTACATCTGTTCACTAGACCACATGAGCCTTTTTGTGGTCTGTTGGAACTCTTCCTGTTTTTACCTATAACCCCCCCAAAATGTGTTCTTAATTACCACATTAGTTTTTGAAAAGGCCAAGCAGCTACACAGGTATTTTGCCGTGCCTTACCAAATAAAACAAGAGGAGGGAAGTGCAAAAGTCTATGAATGTTCAAGCCATTAAAGTTTGAATTTTCAAACAGATATGGTCTGTAAAACATTTAAGAGATAGTTTACTTCAGTGGGTCATAATACCTGAGCAATGTTTTCCAAATACCTTAGCAATATTGATCTAAGACAGGGGTAGGCAAACTTCTGTAAAGAGCCAGATAGTAAATATTTTTTGCTTTGAGAGCCATACAGTCTTTGTCAAAACTACTCAACTCCGTTGTTCCAGTGCAAAAACAGCCATAGGTGATACATAAACAAATGTGTGGCTGTGTTCCAATAAAACTTTATTTACAAAAACAGGTGTTGGGCTTGATTTGGCCCATGATCCATAGTTTGCTGACCTCTAAAAGAAAGTTTTCCCACTACAATAGATATTTAATGCAAGTGAATTTTGGGATCAGTAGCTGCTCAGAGACATGTATTTAAAAACAGTGTTAACAGCGTGTTTATTTTCCCCTTACTTCCTTTTTATCTGTGGGACCTGACCCTGCTGTGATCCCACATTTACTGAACAAGGTACTTGCAAAGTATGGTTAGCTAAGGCTTACAATATTCACATTGCTATGAAAGTGTGCATACCTGATTCTAGCCATTTGAGTCATTAATATACTGAGGTTTGGCTTTAGGGACAGGCTTTCAACACCATGTAACAGTGATGACAAAGCAAATTTTTAAAGATCACATAGAATGAGAATGTATGAATATATGCTTTGCTTTGAACAAATCTGTTTGCTAAATATTGGACATGTTTTGGCAAGGTAGGGAGTAAATTATTTTAAAGAAATATTTACTTAAGGAGAATGGATTACAATTTTTTACAGTAATTTAAGGCATTTCAAAATGGTCTTGAAATATAAGTTTTTTGCCAGGGGTTTTTCATTAATTAGTAACTCTGTCAGAAATTTAATTGTTCATACCAAAATTAGGATCAACTTTAGAATTCAAATCATATAAATAACCTTCATTATTCCTTTGAAATAATCATTGTAAATTCGATTTAAAACTTACATTTCAAAGGCCATGCATGTAATTTAATGCCATTTTTTTTTGCTGTTTTTCAAACATTTGTTAAACAAAGTGTCTATAGAAGTACATCATATGGCTGAAAATCTAATTGCACTGTTAGCATAGAGCTGTAATCAGTAAGTAATTAGAGGGTTGTATTCTGGAGTTAGTTCTGATACATTTTTATACCCCTTTGAATTAACATTTGTTTCATGGGCAGTTAAATTAAATACTGATTAAGGAAATTCAGGCAGTCAGCTTCCCCATCTCCCTCCTTCACTGGCCCCTCAGTGCACTGCCTTGGATGTTGTGAAGCTCGTGCTGACTCTGGGGAAGGCCCATTGTCAGTGGTCATGGCCTGGGATGGGCTGATGTGCCAGCGTCTTAGAATCATTATTGAGAATATTAATGAGATTAAGGAGAGATGGGAAGCTGAATTAGTGTTCTGTTGCTGTGGTAACAATTACCGTACACTCAGTGGCTGAAAATGACAGATTTATTACCTTAAAGTTCTGCAAGTTAGAGGTTGGACACAGGTCTCACTTGGCTAAAATCGAATTGTGAGCAGAGCTGTGCTCCTTCTGGAGGCTCTAGGGAAGAATCTGGTTCCTTGCCTTTTCTAGCTTCTGCAGCTGCCACATTCCATGGCCCCTTCCATGAGCCAGCAGCGTGCATCTCTCTGACTCCAGCCACAAAGGTTCTCTGCTTTTAAGGACTCATGTGATTAGATTGGGTCTCCCTGGATAACCCAGGATAATTTCCCCCAATCAAAGTCCTCATTCAAATCTGTGAAGTCCCTTTTGCCACATGTAGTAACATATTTACAGGTTTCAGGGAGCAGGACTTGGATGTTTTAGGGGAGCCATTATTCAGTCTACCACAGGACCTACATTCAGTGTTGTGGATTCACAGTCTGCACTGCCTGTGTTCTTCTCACTCTTCAGCTTCTTGTGTTTTGCCATCCATTTCTGTCTCAGTCCACTTGAAACCTTTCTCTTCTCAGTTCTCTCCTTCCTCGGCCTTCCTTTGGCATGCAGTCCCCTTGGTTCCCTTCTCTTGCTGAGAGCAACATTGCTGGGTAGGCTAGCCAGGCTGCCTGGGTTCAAATCCTGACCTTGCCACTTATGTGTGACCTTTGATAAGTTACTCACTATTTCTGTACCTCAGTTTTCTCATCTGTAAAATGGGGATAAAGAATGTGTATGTACCATGTATGACTGACACAATGCTTAAATGAGGTAGTATATTTATTACTCTTAGAACAGTGCCTGGCACGTGGTAAACCCCAAACCAAAACTGACTATTATTGCTGTTATTTTGGTTATTCTCCTTCTAGAAGTTCCCTCCAGATTTCATCTGTGATCTCTCTCTTCTCTGGAAATTACAGGCTCTCTCAGAGCTTCAACATTCATTCATCTCTAGCAAAGAACTCCAGCCAGAAGCATGTCCAAACTCCACAGCTCTATTTCCGGCACTGCTGAGTGAACATTTTATTTGGATGTCCCAGGGAGCCAGAGACCCAGCATATCCAAAGCTGAACCCAACATCTTGCCTATCAAAATATTCCATCCATGTTTTTATTTCTGTTACTATTTTCAGATCCAAAGTTAATTTTGATTCTTTCTTCTCACCTCTAAACATCTAAAAGGTTAACCAGTTCTACAGAATCTACATTCAATCTGTCCGTTCAATCTGTTTGTATCCCTCCTGCCACTGCTCTGATCCAGGTAGAGGAGTTTTCTTTTTTTTTTTAATTTAATTTTATTTATTTTTTTATACAGCAGGTTCTTATTAGTCATCAATTTTCTATACACATCACTGTATACATGTCAATCCAATCGCCCAATTCATCACACCACCACCCCTCCCCCCACCGCTTTCTCCCCTTGGTGTCCATACGTTTGTTCTCTACATCTGTTTCTCAATTTCTGCCCTGCAAACTGGTTCATCTGTACCCTTATTCTACGTTCCACATACATGCGTTAATATATGATATTTATTTTTCTATTTCTGACTCACTTCACTCTGTATGAAGTCTCTAGATCCATCCACGTCTCAACAAATGACCCAATTTCGTTCCTTTTTATGACTGAGTAATATTCCATTGTATATATATACCACCTCTTCTTTATCCATTCTTCTGTCGATGGGCACTTAGGTTGCTTCCATGACCTGGCTATTGTAAATAGTGCTGCAATGAACATTGGGGTGCATGTGTCTTTTTGAATTATGGTGTTCTCTGGGTATCTGCCCAGTAGTGGGATTGCTGGATCATATGGTAATTCTATTTTTAGTTTTTTAAGGAACCTCCATACTGTTCTCCATAGTGGCTGTATCAATTTACATTCCCACCAGCAAGGCGAGAGGGTTCCCTTTTCTCCACACCCTCTCCAGCATTTGTTGTTTGTAGATTTTCTGATGATGCCCATTCTAACTGGTGTGAGGTGATACCTCATTGTAGTTTTCATTTGCATTTCTTTAATAATTAGTGATGTTGAGGAGCTTTTCATATACTTCTTGGCCATCTGTATGTCTTCTTTGGAAATGTTTATTTAGGTCTTCTGCCCATTTTTAGATTGGGTTGTTTGTTTTTTTTAATATTGAGCTGCATGAGCTGTTTATATATTTTGGAGATTAATCCTTTGTCCATTGATTTGTTTGCAAATATTTTCTACCATTCTGAGGGTTTGTCTTTTCGTCTTGTTTATGGTTTCCTTTGCTGTGCAAAAGCTTTGAAGTTTCATGAGGTCCCATTTGTTTTTGTTTTTATTTCCATTACTCTAGGAGGTGGATCAAATAAGATCAAAGAGTGTTCTTCCTATGTTTTCCTCTAAGAGTTTTATAGTGTCCGGTCTTACATTTAGACCTGTAATCCTTTTTTTTTTTTTTTTTTTGTGGTACACGGGCCTCTCACTGTTGTGCCCTCTCCCATTGCGGAGCATAGGCTCTGGATGCGCAGGCTCAGCGGCCATGGCTCACAGGCCCAGCTGCTCTGCGGCATGTGGGATATTCCCGGACTGGGCCACAAACCCGTGTCCCCTGCATCGGCAGGCGGACTCTCAACCACTGCACCACCAGGAAAGCCCCTCTAATTCATTTTGAGTTTACTTTTGTGTATGGTGTTAGGGAGTGTTCTAATTTCATTCTTTTACATGTAGCTGTCCAGTTTTCCGAGCACCAATTATTGAAGAGACTGTCTTTTCTCCATTGTATATCCTTGCCTCCTTTGTCATAGATTAGTTGACCATAGGTTCGTGGGTTTATCTCTGGGCTTTCTATCTTGTTCCATTGATCTATGTTTCTGTTTTTGTGCCAGTATCATATTGTCTTGATTACTGTAGCTTTGTAGTGTAGTCTGAAGCCAGGGCGTCTGATTCCTCCAGCTCCATTTTTTTTCCCTCAACACTGCTGTGGCTATTCGGCCTCTTTTGTCGTGAACATGATATACCATGTTCTTGGATTGGAAGAATCAACATTGTGAAAATGACTATAGTACCCAAAGCAATCTACAGTTTCAATGTTGGAATCATCTTTCATTTCTTTCATCAGTGTCTTATAGTTTTCTGCATACAGGTCTTTTGTCTCCCTAGATAGGTTTATTCCTAGGTATTATATTCTTTGTGTTGCAATGGTAAATGGGAGTGTTTCCTTAATTTCTCTTTCAGATTTTTCATCATTAGTGTATAGGAATGAAAGAGATTTCTGTGCATTAATTTTGTATCCTGCAACTTTACCAAATTCATTGATTAGCTCTAGTAGTTTTCTGGTGGCATTTTTAGAATTCTCTAAGTACAGTATCATGTCATCTGCAAACAGTGACAGGATTTTTTTATTTTTTTTTGCGGTGTGCGGGCCTCTCACTGTTGTGGCCTCTCCCGTTGTGGAGCACAGGCTCTGGACGCCCAGGCTCAGTGGCCACGGCTCACGGGCCCAGCCACTCCGCAGCATGTGGGATCCTCCTGGACCGGGGCACGACCCACGTCCCCTGCATTGGCAGACAGACTCTCAACCACTGCGCCACCAGGGAAGCCCAACAGTGACAGTTTTACTTCTTCTTTTCCAATTTGTATTCCTTTTATTCCTTTTTCTTCTCTGATTTCCATGGCTAGGACTTTGAAAACTCTGTTGAATAATAGTGGTGAGAGAGGACATCCTTGTCTTGTTCCTGACCTTCGAGGAAATGCTTTCAGTTTTTCACCATTGAGAATGATGTTTGCTGTGGGTTTGTCATATATGGCCTTTATTATGTTGAGGTAGGTCCCTCTATGCCCACTTTATGGAGAGTTTTTGTCATAAATGCGTGTTGAATTTTGTCAGAAGCTTTTTCTGCATCTATTGAGATGATCATATGGTTTTTCTTCTTCAATTTGTTAATATGATGTATCACATTGATTTACATATACTGAAGAATCCTTGCATCCCTGGGATAAATCCCACTTGATCATGGTGTATGATCCTTTTACTGTGTTGTTGGATTCTGTTTACTAGTATTCTGCTGAGGATTTTTGCATCTGTATTCATCAGTGATATTGGTCTGTAATTTTCTTTTTTTGTAGTATCTTTGTCTGGTTTTGGTATCAGGGTGATTGTGGCCTCACAGAATGAGTTTGAGAGTGTTCCTTCCTCTACAACGTTTTGGAAGAGTTTGAGAAGGATGTGTGTTAGGTCTTCTCTAAATGTTTGATAGAATTCACCTGTGAAGCCATCTGATCCTGGGCTTTTGTTTGTGGGAAGATTTTTCATCACGGTTTCAATTTCATTACTTGTGATTGGTCTCTTCATATTTTCTATTTCTTCCTTGTTCAGTCTTGGATGGTTATACCTTTCTAAGAATTTGCCCATTTCTTCCAGGTTGTCCATTTTATTGGCATAGAGTTGCTTGTAGTAGTCTCTTAGGATGCTTTGTATTTCTGTGGTGTCTGTTGTAACTTCTCCTTTTTCATTTCTAATTTTATTGATTTGAGTTCTCTCCCTCTTTTTCTTGATGAGTCTGGCTAATGGTTTATCAATTTTGTTTATCTTCTCAAAGAACCAGCTTGTGGTTTTATAGATCTTTACTACTGTTTTCTTTGTTTCTATTTCATTTATTCCTGCTCTGATCTTTATGATTTCTTTCCTTCTACTAACTTTGGGTTTTGTTCTTCTTTCTCTAGTTCCTTTAGAGGTAAGGTCAGATAGTTTATTTGAGATTTTTCTTGTTTCTTGAGTTAGGCTTGTGTAGCTATAAACTTTCCTCTTAGTACTGCTTTTGCTGCATCCCATAGCTTTTGGATCGTCGTGTTTTCATTGCCATTTGTCTCTAAGTATGTTTTATTTCCTCTTTGATTTCTTCAGTGATCTCTTTGTTAGTACTGTATCGTTTAGCCTCCATGTGTTTGTGTTTTTTACGTTTTTTTCCCTGTAATTCATTTCTGATCTCATAGCATTGTGGTAAGAAAAGATGCTTGATGTGATTTCAATAATATTAAATTTACTGAGGCTTGATGTGTGACCCAAGATGTGATCCATCCTGGAGAATGTTCTGTGTGCACTTGAGAAGGAAGTGTAATCTGCTGTTTTTGGATGAAATGTTCTATAAATATCAATTAAATCTATCTGGTCTATTGTGTCATTTAAAGCTTGTGTTTCCTTATTTATTTTCATTTTGGATGATCTGTTCATTGGTGTAAGTGAGGTGTTAAAGTCCCCCACTATTATTGTGTTACTGTCGATGTCCTCTTTTACAGCTGTTAGCAGTTGCCTTATATTGAGGTGCTCCTATGTTGGGTGCATATATAATTGTTATATCTTCTTCTTGGATTGATCCCTTGATCATTATGTAGTGTCCTCCTTTGTCTCTTGTAACATTCTTTATTTTAAAGTCTATTTTATCTGATATGAGTATTGCTACTCCAGCTTTCTTTTGATTTCCATTTGCATGGAATATCTTTTTCCATCCCCTCACTTTCAGTCTGTATGTGTCCCTAGGTCTGAAGTGGGTCTCTTGTAGACAGCATATAGATGGGTCTTGTTTTTGTATCCATTCAGCAAGCCTGTCTCTTTTGGTTGGAGCATGTAATCCATTCACGTTTAAGGTAATTATCGATACGTATGTTCCTATGGCCATTTTCTTAATTGTTTTGGATTTGTTTTTGTAGGTCGTTTTCTTCTCCTGTGTTTCCCAGTTAAAGAAGTTCCTTTAGCATTTGTTGCAGAGCTGGTTTGGTGGTGCTGAACTCTCTTAGCTTTTGCTTGTCTGTAAAGCTTTTGATTTCTCCATCGAATCTGAATGAGATCCTTGCTGGGTAGAGTAATCTTGGTTTTAGGTTCTTCCCTTTCATCACTTTAAATATATCTTGCCTCCCTTCTGGCTTGTAGAGTTTCTGCTGAGAAATCAGCTGTTAACCTTATGGGAATTCCTTTGTGTGTTATTTGTCATTTTTCCCTTGCTGCTTTCAGTAATTTTTCTTTTTCTTTAATTTTTGCCAACTTGATTACTATGTGTCTCAGCATATTTCTCCTTGGGTTTATCCTGTATGGGACTCTCTGCACTTCCTGCACTTGGGTGGCTATTTCCTTTTCCATGTTTGGGAAGTTTTTTATTATAATCTCTTCAAATATTTTCTGTGGTCCTTTCTCTCTCTCTTCTTCTTCTGGCACCCCTATAATGCGAATGTTGTTGCATTTAATGTTGTCCCAGAGGTCTCTTAGGCTGTCTTCATTTCTTTTCATTCTTTTTTCTTTATTCTGTTCTGCAGCAGTGAATTCCACCATTCTGTGTTGCAGGTCACTTATCCGTTCTTCTGCCTCAGTTATTATGCTATTGATTCCTTCTAGTGTAGTTTTCATTTCAGTTATTTTATTGTTCATCTCTGTTTGTTCTTTAATTGTTATAGGTCTTTGTTAAACATTTCTTGCATCTTCTCGATATTTGCCTCCATTCTTTTTCCGAGGTCCTGGATCATCTTCACTATCATTATTCTGAATTCTTTTTCTGGAAGGTTGCCTATCTCCACTTCATTTAGTTATTTTTCTGGGGGTTTATCTTATTCCTTCATCTGGTACATAGCCCTCTGCCTTTTCAGCTCGTCTATCTATCTGTGAATGTGGTTTTTGTTCCACAGGCTGCAGCATTGTAGTTTTTCTTGCTTCTGCTGTCTGCCCTCTGGAGGAGTCTTCTTAAATCCCTGCTCTGATGATGCACCCACTCACCTTGCTCACATACCTTCAGTGATGCCCCATTGTCTTAAAATGAAGATTATACTCTTCAGTGCAGCATTCAAGGCTTTTCACAAATTCTCTACAATTTAAAAAATTCCACACAAAAGTTTTCATGATCATAACTTTCAGTCTAAACGGCCAATGTTACTGCTCACACATGTTACACATGCTTGAAACTGGAGACCTTTTCCTTTCCTGAATTGATTCTGTTCTTCCATGCCTTCAAGGCATGAAGGAAAGAGCCAGGAATGCTCTTTCCCTCCATCTCTGCCTTTCAGAAACTTGCCCAGCAATCCAGGCTTAGGGACAATACCACCTTCTTTGTGAAACCTTCCCTGATAGCCTTCTTCCCAACTCTCTAAGTCAACCCATGGACAAAATGCAGCCCACCACCTGGTTTTATAAGTAAAGTTTTATTGGAACTCAGCTACACAGTCACTTACAGATCATCTATGGCTGCTTTGGGGCTACCATAGTAGAGTTGAGTAATTGCAACAGAAGCCACATGGCCTGCAATGCCAAAAAAAAATTTACTATCTGGCTTTACAGGGAAAGTGCGCTGAGCACTTTTTCGCCTTGGAGCGTATGTCTTGGAGTCTGAACTGTACCTCCCTTAGGGACCTTTCACATCTCCCTTCTGTCAGAGTTACTTCTGTGTACCTTTTTTGTTGTGACAGCAGACTCCTCTTACAAACACAGCTTCTGCCTTCATCGTCCTTATTCCTGTCTTTGGGCTCAGCATGGTGTAAGGCTCACTAGCTGTCAATAGAAATAAATTCACTGTGTAAAAGGTTCTTTTTAGCTAAATTTTACTCACTTGCCAAATGACCAAAATCTTATATAAAGCACTGTTCCCTCTAGGGGTTAGTGCTTATCATTTGATGTTATTGATAGGAAACCATCTTGTGTTTCCCTTCTAGAAGCATTTTACTGACTGCCAAGATAAGTTACAAAGTTGAGTCCAAGGATCTTATGGAATAATATTCTTATACTAATTTAAGTTGTTCGCTTGGTAATATCATTTAGTAAGTGGTTCCACTGAAATTTTTCAGTGTATACTTTTTCACCATGTGTGGGTTTCACCATGTGAAGTAAATACCTAGTTTCTACTTAGTTATTTTTGTTGCCTGCCCCCAACTCTATGTACCTGGAGTGTGATAACATTTAACCATGCTACTCTATTATGAAAAATATCAAAGAATTACATTCATTTTAAGAAAAGCAGATGTGCTTTACTGGCTTCTTAAAGAGAGATAATTGAAGATCTCAAAAGAACTCTTTTCCAAGGTATTAATTTCAAGCTATATACTCGTAATTGCCTACATCCATCTTGTTCACATCCTTAAATATCACCTGTGACAGTTTTCTGATAAGTTTGATATCAGTCTGTGTGTGTGGATGGGGCAGGTGGGAAGGGGAGGGAGTACCTTGTGCCTAAGTGTATGGAACACAAGGAAAACCCTTAAACTTTCATAAGATGAGAAGAAATCCAGTGTTTTCCTGAGTGATAATGTGGTAAAGATTTAGGATAAGTTAAATATCACAGGATGAGGTGAAGTGAGAAATTCAGAGTTTAGATTAGCCTTCGAGTAGTGAAGAAAAAGATGACCCCCAGATGAGAAAATCTTGGGGAATAAAAGTAAAGGATAGCAAATATGAAGTTTTTGAGAAGCTTCCAAAGAACTTTTCAGTGATACTGTTGAGTTATGAGAATGTAGAACCTTTAACTGGTAAAATTGAAGGAGAGGGATTTCCAAGACACTAATCATCAAGGTTCAGGTAAAAACAGAATTTGAATTAATGAATGGATTTTAACAAAAGGACTTCCTATGTTGCAAAGAGTGGTTGGGTTAAGGAAATTAATAAAGGTGGTGAAGTGCCCTGGGTCTACCAACAGTGGGAAGCCTTTATGATGTGAAAAGAGACAAGGAGAGCATTAGAGCAGAGTGGGAGCCATGGAAAAGGGACCACCTGACAGGCGAAGATCTTGTAGGGGGCCCTCAGAAGTGCCGAAACAGGGAGCAGGGAAAAAGTAACTTGGCCAACACCATGGAAGCATATTTTATGTCTCTGTTTTCATCATGTTCAGTAACATCCCCTTGGCTGAAGCAAGTCATAATGACTAAGTCCAAAATCAACAGAACAGGGAACACACTTTCCCTTTCTACTGGGAAGCACTGATCGGTCTCATGGCAGAGAGAAATTATGAAGAATTGGGGGTAGTAATCTATTGTGTCACTGTAGTTTCCTAAAATAAAGTCCTTCTAGAAGAATTCTGTAGCAAGGGAAAAAAAAAAAAGGAGACTCTAAATCAGCCCCAGCGGTAGGAGAGAGAGAAACTACCAAAAATGCTATGAAGAATCTAAAGGTGGGTTTGGAGGAGAGAAACCCTGGTAATTTATCCCCAGCACTTTATTTGACTTGAAGTAATGCTGGTTGAACATTCGTTTAGGCTCTTATCTTTTCTGATTCTATAAATTCTTCACATAGACATTGAACCAAAAGTTAAGTCTGGATAGTATTATATCTAGTCCTTAGCATTTCAGTCTCTTTTCAATGTTCTTGAATGCCAAGGTAATATGGCTTTAGACAGACAACTGTCACAATATTACAAATAACAGCAATTTGACCAGAAGTCCTTCCTGGTTTTGATGTGTTGGTACGGCCAGATTTGTGTAACGTACGGATGCCAATCAAGTAGCCTGTTCCAATGCAGGAAGACCAAACAGAAGGAGACAGCACATGCCCAAGGACCTGGTGTGATGGAGGAAGGTGGGGCTGGAGCAGGTCCTCTCATCAGCCCTCTTGAGATGGATTTGTTCTCTACTTTGTCATTAAATCTGAGAACAAAAGAAAGCTAGAAATGAACATTCTCTTCCACAGATGATTTTTTTCTTAATTAGGAAAAGGTGAGTCTTACATTTAGCTCATGGTGATGACATTCAAAACATAGTTCTTCAGTGCCTTGAAAAGTAATTGATCTAAGAAGTGACAAGGAGAGTGACGCAAGACTAGGCACTATTTCTGCAAGTTGTAGCACATTGACAGAGCTACAAATGTTCCTGTAGCACAAAGCACCTCTGAATCACAGGGATGACATTTAGATGAAAGCAAATCACTTACACAGGCACACTTCTACCGCACAATGTGACCAGAGCTAGTGGACCTTGGAAGTGAGCCAGAAACAAAGAGCACCGACGAATTGTATTTTATTGAGAAAAATACTTGTTTTAGCTAGAATTTTTGAAAACAAAATATATAAGGAGCTTAAAAGAAATCTAAGCCTTGTTTTGTTGTCAGGATATTAAACATTTATTGTGTTCTGTGGACCCATTAGGAGAAAACTCAAGCCAAGTAGGAAAGGTGGGCTTGACATTTAGGAGACAGAGCAAAGTGAGAATGACTTAGAAGATGACCACACAAGGTGACAGCTGGAGACATAGCGTGCATGAAAGGATGGAGAGAAAGGGAAGACCAACATCAAAGCCTTGGGAAATGCCCACTGTGATAATGGCTCCCAGATATACATCCATGTCCTAATCCCCAGAACCTGTGAATGTGACAGTTGGAAAAAGAGTTTGCAGATGGGATCTTGTTTGCAGATGAGTTTGCTAAGGATCTTGAGATGAAATGATTATCCTGTATTTTCCAAGTGCGTGCCAAGTGCCATCACACACATCCTTAAAAGAGAGAGGTGGAGGGAGATAGACACAAACACAGAGGAGGAGGTGACATGACTATGGAGACAGAGATTACAGTGATGTGGTCACAAGGCAGAGAACACCAAGGAATGCCGGCACCCATGAGACGCTGAAAGAGGCAAGCAACAGATTTCTCCGCCAGAGCTTCTGGAGGAAGCACAGCCCCTGGAAACATCTTGATTTCAGATTTCTAGCCTCTAAAACTATAAGGTAGTAAAGCCCTGTTGTTTCAAGCCACCAGAGTTGTTGTAATTTGTTGCAGTAGCCCTAGGAAGCTAATAACCCGCACCTTTGGGAACAGGAAGGGAAAGAGAGCTTAGAGTTAGGAGAGGTAGCAAGAAGGTTAAGTGTCATGGAAACCAAAGCAAGAGTTTAAAAAACAGACGAACAGAGGCAGTGGCGTTAAATGTGAGGGCCTAAGGAGTGAGACTGAAGAGCGAGGGGAAGGCGTTGATAGGATGGAAGGTAATGATAGCTGACCTGTACCAGGCACCCGCCGTGAGAACTTCATAGGTATTAACTCACTTCATTCTCACAGCAGCTCTAGGATGTATAAACTGTCATTATCACCATTTTATAGATGAGTAAACTGAGGCACAAAAAGACGAAATAACCTGAACTCAGTAAAATAGGTAGTAGATGGTGTGGCCAAGAATTGAACCAGAAACCGTGTCTCTAGCACCCACATTTTAACCACAGACCATACTTCTCCTCCCTAGAAGTATGTGTTTCTCAAGGTTCTGACTTCAGATCTTTTATCAAGTAAGGTAAGTGATAGGTCTTGAGAGGAAAAGGCATCTTTGAAAGTCATTTTGGGGTAGAAGGGAGGGAGGATGAGAAATGTGGCATCCCCTGGGCTCCATCTTTTCAGCCGAGGGGGAGGGGAAGCAGTGCCGAAGCTGAAGGAAGCAGCCAAGCTTCAGGCCTCAAGGAGTCTAGGGAAGAGGATGAGGGTGTAGTGAAACGGGGAGCTCTAAATTAAAAACGTGTTGCACAGGTGAACATGCTCCATGTCATTTCCTTGACCAGCTTTTGACTCTGTGCTGTGTCTGTGCCCATGGAGCCTTCACACCATGCAGAACACGAGGTGCAGAGGGAGAAGTAGCTGAAGGGGAATTGTCACCGCCATTTCTGCATGGAATGTGCTCTGTTCAGAGCTAAGGAAGGAGTCAGAAGTACACTGTATGATCCTTGTCCTTAGAGACTCTGGAGCTAGTTGGAGAAATGGGACATCCGTGTGCCAGAAGGTAACAGAGGGTATGTGGCCACTGCGTGATCAAGGCTAATGGCAAGATTAAAGAGACTGGAGTGTTGACCATGGGCCAGAGGAGCTAGAAGGGCTTCAAGAGGAAGATGCAGTTTCAGCTGGTTCTTAACTGATGAAGGCATTTGATAGCTGGTCAAGAACCATGGGGACATTTCACATGGATGGAAAAGTCGGAGGGAAAGATGGTTTTACAAGAGTTTGGCTCAAAGGAGTGTCAGCATACTCTACCTTCCAACCCTGCCTTGTTAAATTATTTAGAACCATTACAGACTTCAAACAATTCGCCTATGTATTGGTATCTAACTCATCAGGCTACACGCTACAGTGGAAAAGATTAGAGTTAAAATTTGTTGCTCACTTGTGTGGCCTTGGGTGAGTAACTTTACCTCTTGACCCTCAGGTTTCCCATCTGTAAAATGTAGAAATGATTTCTGTCTTTTAGGGTTGTGATGAGGCATTAATGATCAATATTGAGCGTGGTACCTGGCATTGAATAGTGTCTACATTTTTTTCCAGAGGTAACAAATTGGATGATGCAATTTATTACTATTATTATTATTTTTTAATAAATTTATTTATTTTTGGTTGTATTGGGTCTTCGTTGCTGCGCAGACTTTCTCTAGTTACAGCAAGTGGAGGCTACTCTTCCTTGCCGTGAGTGGGCTTCTCATTGCGGTGGCTTCTCTTGTTGCAGAGCTTGGGCTCTAGGCGCGTGGTCTGCAGTAGTTGTGGCAGGCGGGCTCAGTAGTTGTGGCTCGTGGGCTCCAGAGCGCAGGCTCAGTAGTTGTTGGCACGGGCTCTGCGGCATGTGGGATCTTCCCAGACCAGGGCCTGAACCCATGTTCCCTGCATTGGCAGGCAGATTCTTAACTACTGCACCACCAGGGAAGTCCCGCAATTTATTATTTTTTTTGTTTTTTTTTAACATCTTTATTGGAGTATAATTACTTTACAATGGTGTCTTAGTTTCTACTTTATAGCAAAGTGAATCAGTTATACATATACATATATCCCCATATCTCTTCCCTCTGCGTCTCCCTCCCTCCCACCCTCCCTATCCCACCCCTCTAGGTGGTCACAAAGCACCAAGCTGATCTCTCTGTGCTATGTGGCTGCTTCCCACTAGCTATCTATTTTACATTTGATAGTGTATATATGTCCATGCCACTCTCTCACTTTGTCCCAGCTTACCCTTCCCCCTCCCCATATCCTCAAGTCCATTCTCTAGTAGGTCTGCATCTTTATTCCCATGTTGATGCAATTTGTTGACTGACAATTCCTTTCTGAAGAGGTGACTGCTGAATCTCCTGTAAATGTTAGCTTTTCGTAAGGCTGGAGTATATTTGCTGTCTTGTGTACTAACTATTTGTGTACACGTCTCTCCCTCGTTGACTTAGCCTCTGTATGAGGAGAGCTCTGATGGCCCAGGCTCTTCATCTGTACCTCTGAGAATTCTTAATTCTTGGAGGACCCAGATGGGTTTGCTCAGATATCAGGGGTTTTGCCCAAATTCCCCTATAACAGGCCCATCTTCCTCATATCCATCCTCTCCTGGTAATGCTTGTGAATTCTTTTTTATTTTTGACATTTTCCCCATGATCTACATTATTAGATTTTTTAACAAGGAGTTCAACAGTTTCAAGTACCTGTGGCCTTTATTTCCACTGTGTAAATTTTCTTCTTATCTGTCATTTTGTGCTCCTTGAGGGTAGTTATTTATATAAGAGCTAGAAGTTCCATGCTGAGTCACAGTCCTGGTCCCTTCAACCCAATAATCCTTAGCAAAAGGAACAAGAAGGAATGGTTTTTGGGGGAGATTGGTTCAAGATGGCAGAGTAGAAGGACATGTGCTCACTCTCCCTTGCGAGAGCACTGGAATCACAACTAACTGCTGAATAATCATTGACAGGAAGACACTGGAACTCACCAAAAAAGGTACCCCACCTGCAAAGACAAAGGAGAAACCACAGTGACATGGTAGGAGGGGCATAATCACAATAAATCAAATCCCATAACTGCTGGGTGAGTGACTCACAAACTGGAGAACAATTATACCACAGAAGTCCATCCACTGGAGTGAAGGTTCTGAGCCCCACATCAGGCTTCCCAACCTGGGGGTCTGGCAATGGGAGGAGGAATTCCCAGAGAATCAGACTGAAGACTAGCGGGGTTTGACTGCAGGACTTTGATAGGACTCGGGGAAACTGAGACTCTACTCTTGGACAGCACACACAAAGTAGTGTGCACATTGGGACCCAGGGGGAAGGAGCAGTTGACTCCATAGGAGACTGAATCAGACCTACCTGCCAGTGTTGGAGGGTCTCCTGCAGAGGCAGGGGGCAATTGTGGCTCACTGTGGAGACAAGGACACTGGCAGCAAAAGTTCTGGGAAGTACTCCTTGGCATGAGCCCCCCCCCCCCCCAGAGTCCACTATTAGCCCCACCAAAGAGCCTGTAGCCTCCAGTGCTAGGTCGCCTCAGACCAAACAACCAACAGGGAGGGAACCCAGCCCCAGCCAACAGCAGACAAGCAGAATAAAGTTTTACTGAGCTCTGCCCACCAGAGCAACACCCAGCTCTGACCACCACCAGTCCCTCCCATCAGGAAGCTTGCACAAGCCTCTTAGATAACCTCATCCACCAGAGGGCAGACAGCAGAAGCAAGAAGAGCTACAATCCTGCAGCCTATGGAACAAAAACCACATTCAAAGAAAGAAAGACAAAATAAAAAGGCAGAGGACTATGTACCAGATGAAGGAACAAGATAAAAACCAAGAAAAACAACTAAATGAAGGAGAGATAGGCAACCTTCCAGAAAAAGAATTCAGAATAATGATAGAGAAGATGATCCAGGACCTCAGAAAAAGAATGGAGGCAAAGATCAAGAGGATGCAAGGAATGTTTAACAAACGCCTAGAAGTATTAAAGAACAAACACCTACAAGAATTAAAGAACAAACAAACAGAGTTGAACAATACAATAACTAAATCAAAAATATACTAGAAGGAATCAGTAGCAGAATAACTGAAGCAGAAGAATGGATAAGTGACCTGGAAGACAGAATGGTGGAATTCACTGCCATGGACAGAATAAAGAGAAAAGAATGAAAAAAAAATGAAGACAGCCTAAGAGACCTCTGGGACAAAATCAAATGCACCAACACTCGAATTATAGGGGTCCCAGAAGGAGAAGAGAGAGAGAAATGACCCGAGAAAATATGTGAAGAGATTATAGTCGAAAACTTCCCTAACATGGGAGAGGAGATAGCCACCCAAGTGCAGGAAGCACAGAGAGTCCCAGGCAGGATAAACCCAAGGAGAAACACTCCAAGACCCATGGTAATCAAATTGACAAAAATTAAAGGCAAAGAAAAATTATTGAAAGCAACAAGAGAAAAACCACAAATAACATACAAGGGAACTCCCATAAGGTTAACAGCTGATTTCTCAGCAGAAACTCTGCAAGCCAGAAGGGAGTGGCACAGTATATTTAAAGTGATGAAAGGGAAGAACCTACAACCAATATTACTCTACCCAGCAAGAATCTCATTCAGATTCGATGGAAAAATCAAAAGCTTTACAGACAAGCAAAAGCTAAGAGAATTCAGCACCACCAAACCAGCTCTACAACAAATGCTAAAGGAAGTTCTCTAAGTGGGAAACACAAGAGAAGAAAAGGACCTACAAAAACAAACCCAAAACAATTAAGAAAATGGCAATAGGAACATACATATCAATAATTACCTTAAATGTGAATTGATTAAATGCTCCAACCAAAAGACACAGACTGGCTGAATGGATATAAAAACAAGACCCATATATATGCTGTCTATCAGAGACCCACTTCAGACCTAGGGACACATACAGACTGAAAGTGAGGGGATGGAAAAAGATATTCCATGCAAATGGAAATCAAAAGAAAGCTGGAGTAGCAATACTCATATCAGATGAAATAGACTTTAAAATGAAGTATGTTACAAGAGTCAGGGAAGGACACTACATAATGATCAAGGGATCAATCAAAGAAGAAGATATAACAATTATAAATATGTATGCACCCAACATAGGAGCACCTCAGTACATAAGGCAACTGCTAACAGCTATAAAAGAGGAAATCAACAGTAAAACAATAATAGTGGGGGATTTTAACACCTCACATACACCAATGGATAGATCATTCAAAATGAAAATAAATAAGGAGACACAAGCTTTAAATGACACAATAGACCAGATAGATTTAACTGATACTTATAGGACATTCCATCCAAAAAGAGCAGATTACACTCTCTTCTCAGGTGCACACGGAACATTCTCCAGGATAGATCACACCTTGGGTCACACATCAAGCCTCAGTAAATTTAATATTATTGAAATCATATCAAGCATCTTTTCTGACCACAATGCTATGAGATTATAAATAAATTACAGGGAAAATCAATGTAAAAAACACAAACACATGGAAGCTAAACAATACATTACTAAATAACCAAGAGATCACTGAAGAAATCAAAGAGGAGATCAAAAAATGCTTAGAGACAAATGACAATGAACACGTGACATTCCAAAACCTATGGGATGCCGCGAAAGCAGTTCTAAGAGGGAAGTTTATAGCAATACAATCCTACCTCAAGAAACAAGAAAAATCTGAAACAACCTAACCTTATACCAAAAGCAACTAGAGAAAGAACAACAAAGAAAACGCAAAGTTAGTAGAAGGAAAGAAATCATAAAGATCAGAGCAGAAATAAATGAAATAGAAACAAAGAAGACAATATCAAAGATCAGTAAAACTAAAAGCTTGTTCTTTGAGAAGATAAACGAAATTTATAAACCACTAGCCAGACTCATCAGGAAAGAGAGGGAGAGGACTCAAATCAATAAAATTAGAAATCAAAAAGGAGAAGTTACAGTGGACACCGCAGAAACACAAAGCATCCTAAGAGACTACTACAAGCAACTCTATGCCAATAAAAGGATAACCTGGAATAAATGGACAACTTCTTAGAAAGGTATAACCTCCAAGACTGAACCAGGAAGAAATAGAAAATATGAACAGACCAATCACAAGTAATGAAATTGAAACTGTGATGAAAAATCTTCCAACAAACAAAAGTCCAGGATCAGGTGGCTTCACAGGTGAATTCTATCAAACATTCAGCGAAGAGCTAACACCCATCCTTCTCAAACTCCTCCAAAAAATTGCAGAGGAAGGAACACTCCCAAACTCATTCTACAAGGCCATCATCACCTTGATACCAAAACCAGACAAAGATACTACAAAAAAAGAAAATTACAGACTAATATCACTGATGAATATAGATGCAAAAATCCTCAACAAAATACTAGCAAACAGAATCCAACAACACAGTGAAAGGATCATACACCATGATCAAGTGGGATTTATCTGAGGGATGCAAGGATTCTTCAGTATACGCAAATCAATCAGTGTGATACACCATATTAACAAACTGAAGAATAAAAGCCATATGATAATCTCAGTAGATGCAGAAAAAGCTTTTGACAAAATTCAACACTATTTACGATACAAACTCTCCAGAAAGTGGGCATAGAGGGAATCTACCTCAACATAATAAAAGCCATATATGACAAACCCACAGCAGACATCATTCTCAATGGTGAAAAACTGAAACCATTTCCTCTAAGGTCAGGCACAAGACAAGGATGTACACTCTTGCCACTATTATCTAGCATAGTTTTGGAAGTCTTAGCCATGGAAATCAGAGAAGAAAAAGAAATAAAAGGAATACAAATTGAAAAGAAGTAAAACTGTCACTCTTTTCAGATGACATGATACTATATGTAGGCAATCCTAAATATGCCACCAGAGAACTACTAGAGCTAATCAGTGAATTTGGTAATGTTGCAGGATACAAAATTAATGCACCAAAATCTGTTGCATTCCTATACACTAACAACGAAAGGTCAGAAAGAGAAATTAAAGAAATAATCCCATTCACCATTGGAATAAAAAAAAATACCTAGGAATAAACCTACCTAAGGAGGTAAAAGCCCTCTACTCAGAAAACTTCAAGACACTGATGAAAGAAATCAAAGATGACACAAAGAGATGGAAAAATATACCATGTTCTTGGATTGGAAGAATCAGTATTGTGAAAATTACTGTACTACCCAAAGCAATCTACAGTTTCAGTGCAATCCCTATCCAATTACCAATGACGTTTTTTACAGAAGTAGAACAAAAAATCTTAAAATTTGTATGTAGACACAAAAGGCCCTGAATAGCCAAAGCAATCTTGAGGGAAAAAGCAGGGCTGGAGGAATCAGACTCTGTGACTTCAGACTATACTACAAAGCTACAGTAATCAAGACAATATGGTACTGTCCCAAAAACAGAAACATAGATCAATGGAACAAGACAGAAAGCCCAGAGATAAACCCACACACCTATGGTCAGCTAATCTATGACAAAGGAGGCAAGGATATACAATGGAGAAAAGACAGTCTCTTCAATAAGTGGTGCTTGGAAAACTGGACAGCTACATGTAAAAGAATGAAATTAGAACACTCCCTAACACCATACACCAAAATAAAATCAAAATGGATTAAAGACCAAAATGTAAGACTGGACACTGTAAAACTCTTAGAGGAAAACATAGGAAGAACACTCTTTGACATAAATCACAGCAAGATCTTTTTGACCCACCTCCTAGAGTAATGGAAATAAAAACAAAAACAAACAAACAGGACCTAATGAAACTTAAAAGATTTTGTGCAGCAAAGGAAGCTATAAAGAAGACGAAAAGACAACCCTCAGAATGGGAGAAAATATTTGCAAACGAATCAATGGACAAAGGGTTAATCTCCCAAATATATAAACAACTCATGCAGCTCAATATTAAAAAAAAAAAAAAAAATCAAAAAATGGGCAGAGACCTAAATAGACATTTCTCCAAAGAAGACATACAGATGGCCAAGAAACACGTGAAAAGCTGCTCAACATCACTAATTATTAGAGAAATGAAAATCAAAACTACAGTGAGTTATCACCTCAGACCAGTTAGAATGGACATCAGCAGAAAATCTACAAGCAACAAATGCTGGAGAGGGTGTGGAGAAAAGGGAACCCTCTTGCCTTGCTGGTGGGAATGTAAATTGATACAGCCACTATGGAGAACAGTAAGGAGGTTCCTTAAAAAAACTAAAAATAGAATTATTATATGACCCAGCAATCCCACTACTGGGCACATACCCAGAGAAAACCATAATTCAAAAAGGCACATGCACCCCAATGTTCATTGCAGCACTATTTACAATAGCCAGGTCATGGAAGCAACCTAAATTCCCCTTGACAGACAAATGGATAAAGAAGAGGTGGTACATATATACAGTGGAATATTACTCAGTCATAAAAAGAATGAAATTGGGTCATTTATAGAGATGTGGATGGACATAGAGAATGTCATACAGAGTGAAGTAAGTCAGAAGGAGAAAACATGTATTGTATATTAATGCATATATGTGGAATCTAGAAAAATGGTACAGATGAACTAGTTTGCAAGGCAGAAATAGAGACACCGATGTAGAGAACAAATGTATGGACACCAAGGCGGGGAAAGTCGGGGGGCGTGGGTGGTGGTGGGATGAATTGGGAGATTGGCTTTGAGATACATACACCAATATGTATAAAATAACTAACTAATAAGAACCTGCTGTGTAAAAAAATAATTCAAAAAATTAAAAATAAAGAATTTGTTTTTGGGAGAGCTGTCTATTTCATATATACAGACTGAGACTGCATGTACCATCTGACGTTGACGTCAAGTGCCCCTCCCAGCCCCTTCATCTGTCACCTGAAAATCTGTGTCCATTCTTCTGGAGCCTTTTTTTTTGGCCTGCACCTCGAAGCTTGCAGGATATTAGGTCCCTGACCAGGGATTGAACCTGGGCCGCTGCAGTGAAAGCGCTGAATCCTAACCCCTGGACCACTAGGGAATTCTCGTGTTCTGAAGTCACCTTTCTGGAAATGTGGAGCATAGAATGGTAGTAACGAGCACAGCAGAGTGGAACAATTCCAGGCTGATGCTGTAGTTCTAGTCCTGCCCCTAGAGAGAAACCTATGAGTAAGGCTTTTACTTGCTCAGGCAGCCGAGCATCAGAGTAGGGCATGCAGTGTGAGGGGAAGGCTGCCAGGCTGTCTCCCAAGGGGCCACCTAGCACGGCAGGTCTTAACAGGGTGAACCTCCCAAGAACAAGTCTCAGGCTCACAGCTTGTGGGCTTAGAAACCGCATCATGGGGGCAGAGTATACTAAGTAATTTTTGAGGAGGTGGATGTGTGGAAACCCATGGTGCCAGTTTGTTAATCCGCACCGAGAACCCTCTCTGCCGGAGAGGTGGGAATACTCATGTGATTTCTCTCTCCCTGCCCTGGGAGCCACATGCTAATCCGAAGGTTGTCTGGTGAGCGTTGTCAGAGTGAAGGCAGTTAAGTGGATAAAGGAGAGAAAAATTGCATGTCAGTGCCGTCTGGCTATGCATTTGGAAATTTTGAACTTTGCGGCTGTTGCCTGGACGGGCACTGCCCAGGTTTGTCTCTTACATGTTTCGTTTATTGTTGTTGTTTGTATTGTTATTGTCTTTTCCTTGGCTGACCAAACCTTATTCTGATTTGAATCATCCTTTCTTAAAATTCCTTAGAACTTACAAATTGGCCCAGGTCACATCCTGCCCCACCCCAACCTTGGGAAAATTTAAAGTAACTCTTCATACCTCTGACATGACCCATGATTGCTGATTTATAATTTACCTCTGAGCAGGTTTTTAATTTCCTTCATTTCTGGGTTTGTAGTAGACTTCTCATTGAGGCCTTCCAGTACTGATAATATGTAAACTGATTGTTTTACCCTGCCATTGCTCAGTTTCCTCATCTGTGTAAGGTACCAGATGAATTAGCTAACTGCTAAGGTAACTTCCAATGCTAAATTTCTACCTTCAAGTTTCAAGAGATTTTCCTCTTTTTTTTTTTTTTTTTACTGAAGTATAGTTGATTTACAATATTAGTTTCAGGTGTACAGCATAAGTGATTCAGTGTTTTTAACTTATACTCTATCAAAAGATATTACAAGATAATGGCTATAATTCCCTGTGCTCTACAATACATTCTTGTTCTTATCTATTTTACACATAGTAGTTTGTATCTCTTAATCCCATACCTCTAACATTCCCCTCCCCACTTCCTTCTCCCAGCTGGTAACCCGTCTAAAAAATAATACAAAGGAACGTATATAGCGAAACAGAAACAGACTCATAGAGATTTTCCTTTTAATGAAAAAATTTTGTGATTTGGTGAAGGTTAGCTTTCCTGCATCGGATGGCATGATTCCTTAACAAGTCCCCGTGGCTGGCTGGCATCAAATAAGGCTAACACCTTTCCTTGGCTTTTTTTTAAAGAGCAAATCTGGATTCAGTCCACCATGAATCTGAATTGCAAGTCTGTCCTCACAGTGCTTCTTTGGAAAAATCATATAACCTTTCATATTTCACTTGAGGCTTCTAAAATGATTTTCTAATTCTCTTTTCCATCAGTAATTTGTTAACTGGAATTCTTCTGTAGTGAAGAACTTTGTCTTATCAACTATTTGGCTTAAGTGTGGTTAGTAAAGGAAAGGCAGGATAAATGCTTTCTTCTTTCCTTTTATTTATCATTTTCTTAATAATGAATTGGTATTTTATCAGCCTCCAGCGGTGTTATGAGTGTTTTTAGCTTTTGAGCTCAGAATTTTAAAATATAGTTTGTATGTATCCGCAGATGTAATCCATATGTATATAATCGATATAAGTTAATACAATCAATATTGTTTCTGATGAAATGGACATGAAGTCTGGGATTTGCTTTAAACTACTCTGGCACCTAAAAAGCAAACTGACAGCAAAGGGAGTGGAAGAGGTGAATATGGGAAAGTTTTTTTTTCAGCTTTTGGGGAAGATCTTTATTTAGTGAAGCTGGGTGGTAGGTACGTCGAGTCCATTGTACTATTCTTTTCACTTTTAGTATGGTTGAAATTTTCCCAGATAAAATAGCTCTAAAAAAGTACATAATTTTAAGGTTATCAGAGGTGTTAATCTGAGTTCAGTCTTTAACTCTGGCCTATACATGAATACTGTGGAAAAAGATTCTTCGAGGTTTATTGAAATGCCAGATATCACAACAGTTTCTAATCCTCATGCCACTGACAACAGCATGCCAATTATGTGCATATCTTCCAGAACTTTGGAAGAATTTTAGTATTTAACTTTATTGGATCTGTTTATAAAACTCTTGTCACAATAACTGAGGCTGTCCACTTTTGAATGAAACAATGTTCAGGAAATAATATAATGTGAAAATCAATTGGTATCACAGTTCTTACATTACTAGCATCCCTTAAGAATTTGAAACAAAGTTACTTAATGCTCTCTGGATCTTATGCCAGAAAATAATTTGGCGTTTTAGCCATTCTGCACTGACTTCTTCAATATAATTGTGCTATTTCTTATTCCAGGTTTAAGTTTATCTATTCATGGGGCTGAAAAGCGTTTGCAAATCCACCAACGGCGAAGTGTGGCAAGCCACCCAGGGTCACGTCGCCTGCCCGTGGTCAGGCATTCCTCACTCCCACCAGGCAGAAGGTCAATAAAAATGGAGGCAAGGTCTTCTGGAATCACTAATGGGAAAACCAAAGTCTTCCACGCAGGTAATGCATGGGGAAGGGTCAACAGGGACCTGTGTTAGCAGCAGGCTGACACAGCCTGCATTATATTTTTATTGTCTAACTCTTCCATGCTTCCAGTTAAGCTTGCTTTTTTTTTTTTTTTAACATCTCTATTGGAGTATAATTGCTTTACAATGGTGTGTTAGTTTCTGCTTTATAACAAAGTGAATCAGTTATACATATACATATGTTTCCATATCTCTTCCCTCTTGCATCTCCCTCCCTCCCACCCTCCCTATCCCACCCCTCTAGGTGGTCACAAACCACAGAGCTGATCTCCCTGTGCTCTGCGGCTGCTTCCCACTACCAAACATAAAATAGAAAGCTTGCTTTTTAAAAAGAGTCTTGATTTTTTTTTTCTCTCTCTCTCTTCACTTCAGTCAGTGGTAAATGTCACCAAGACCAATAGGAGGGAAGAGAGCTTGTTGTGTCAGAAAAGGTTAAGGCAACATTCTACTTACAGTGGGAGAATCTAAATGAAAAATTTCAGTGAATAAACTTGCTCGGTTCAAAAAAGCTTATTGTGTAATAAAATAATAAAGAGATTTGGCCAGTTTCTTGATAATTTGCTCTAAGACAGCTCGGGGAAAAAGTCAAGCTGAAAATGTCCGCTTTGAAGCCTCAGTTATGTGGCTTGACTTGCCTGTATTCCCTCCTCAGGTGAAGGGAGAAAACTAAAGTCATATGAAGTTTCAAGGCTCTGAGAAGCATCTGTGATCTCTTGAAAATGTTAAAATGAGTGTATATCAAAGTTGGTAATTACAACTAAAAGTATTTGGGTGAGAGGCTCATTTAAGTATTCATTCGTTCATTCATTCAACAAAGGTGTTGAGTGCATACTATATGCCAGGCATTGTTTTGGGTGCTGAGGAAAAACAAGTGAACACTGTCTTTCTGACTCACAGGAACATCAAATTGTGAGGAAATTCTGAAGTCACTTAGTATAAGTCTCACCCAATCCTGATTTCTCTGTGTAATGTCCTTGCAGGTGGCCACCCAACCTCAACTAAAGTCAAGCTTCCTTCTCTAGCCATGTCATCGTCTTTCTCTCAGCTGATAACCTTGTTTCCTAACCTCATGGAGAAACCCACAAGCCACTGGGCCTGAATGACTGCAGGTCCCTTACCCTGCATCTCCACGTATATCTCTGTTTACTCCCATCCTTCACCCTTTTCCTCTGGTTTTCAAAAGATGAGGGTCTTCCCCCTGTCCTTGACCAAGCTTTCACCTGTATCCTTGGCCACCCTTTCCCTCTCTTGGACCTTGCCCTTTCCCCTCATTCTGTGAAGAAGGCTAAAGCTTCTCTCGTTCTAATCATCTTCATTTGACACCGCATCCTTTTCTCTCTTCCGCCACTTCTCCCCTCCCTTCTGAGCCAGACTTCGGAAAGAGTCATCTGCTTGGCTTGGCTCTACTCTCTGCCTTCCCAGCCACTCTTCAACCCAACACCGTCGGGTTTCTGTCTCCTCCTCTCCATCATGGCGGTTCTTGAGGCCCTTAGTGACCCCCTTTTACCATAGTGTGGTGAGTAGCAGACTCTTCTGATGCACCCGACCAGAATGGACCATGACTTCTTCCCAAAGCACTTCTCTGACTTCCATGATGGCCTTCTTTCTTGGTTCTCATCTCACGTCTCTCACAGGTAACTCTTAACAGTTCCCCAACCTCCAGCATCTCTCTCATCCTCTTGCCTGCTGTCATAGTGTATCCTTTACACCAAATACAGAATGATTCATTTCCACCCCTGATCATGCCATTCATCTTGCTTGTCCTACTCATTCTAGGGCAAAGGCCAAACCTCTTAGCAAGTTAAAAACAAATGCCCATCATGATCTGGCCCCTAGTGCTTCTCATCCTTTTTTTGCCCCCTTCTGCCTTAAACTTTATACTCTAATGTGTCAGCTGGGGTTCAACCAGAAAAGCAGGGCCAGTAGAAGATTTGTACTAGAGATTTATTAAAAAGAATTGACTTACATGATTGTGAAGGCTGTCTAGGCCGGTCTGAAATCCATAGGGCAGACTGTTAGGAAGGGCAGGCTGGTACTCTTGGGCACAGTGGAGGTCACTGTCTACACGTGGAATTTCTTCTTCAGGGCAGCCTTAGCTCTGGTTTTAAGACCTTTCGGCTGATTGAATCAGCACCCCAACTCTCTTGCCTAGGATAATCTCCCTTATTTAAAGTAACCGATTATGGACTTGTAAAACACCTTCACAGCAGCATCCGTGTTCACCGAGGAACTGGGGACTCTAGTCCAGCCAAGTTGGCACATCAACTAGACCATGACGTCTGACCAGACTGACTTGCTTTCAGCTCTCCAGACACGTGATGCTATGTCATATCTCTCAACGTTTGCTCATGCTGCTTGCTCTAGGATACCCTGGTTTTGCTCCATAATCTTTTAATATTTTGAAATCGTCTGTCTCTCCACCATAAGGTCTTTAAAGGCATGGATTCTGGGATATTTATCTTGTACCTCCATTAAATAATTTGTAGGGTAGGACTGAACTGACCCTTCATTAGCTGTTTTTCAGACTATTATTATAGAGTTCCTTAAATTTTTTTCTAGGTTTATTAGGGTATAATTGACAAACTACAATCTCATTCTAATTGCTCTACCTGCCTTTCAGCAAATATTTATTGAGGGCCAATTTGGTTTCCAAGCATTCTTCAAGTACTTGGAATACATCAGTGAATGAAACGAAGATCCCTGCCCCTGAAGAGTTAACATATTATGTGGGGGAGATAGGTAATATATAAACATAATAAATAGTGATTAGGAAGAAGATAAATATTATGGATAAGAGAAAAAGTAGGTGAAATCAGGTGGTAGGGTTGCATGTTGCAATTTTAAATAAGGTGGTCAGCATGTAGGCCACATTGTGGAGAAGATGTGTGATCAAGGGCTAGAAGGAGCTGAGAGGGCCGCTGAGATGAGCAAGTTCATCCCAGCAGAGGGATAGCCAGTTGACAGGCCCTACGACAGGAATGAGTCTGGCAGTTTGAGGAAAAGCACGGAGACCCCTGAGCTTGGAGTGAGAAGGAAACATCAGCTCAGTGAGGTCAGAGGGACCAGATAGGGCAGGGCCTTGCAGGCCATGTAAGGACTTTGAGCCCTGTATGAAATGGGAGCTTTTAAGGGGTTTTGAGCAGAAGAATCCCATGACCTGACTTATTTTTTAACAGGATCACTTTAGCTGTTATTTGAGGATAGACTATAGGGGTAGAGGGTGAAAGGAGGAAGGTCAGGTAGGAGGCCACCATAATAATCAAGTTGAGACATGATGGTAGCTCTTACTAGAGGTAGAAAAAGGCACATGAAAAGTGTTAAACAACACTAATTATTAGAGAACTGCAAATCAAAACTACAATGAGGTGTCACCTCACACCAGTCAGAATGGCCTTCATCAAAAACTCTACGAACAATAAATGCTGGAGAGGGTGTGGAGAAAAGGGAACCCTCTTGCACTGTTGGTGGGAATGTAACTTGATACAACCACTATGGAAAACAGTATGAAGGTTCCTTAAAAAACTAAAAATAGAACTACTATATGACTAGTAATTCTACTACTGGGCATATACCCAGAGAAAACCATAATTCAAAAAGGCACATGCACGCAAGCACTATTTACAATAGCCAGGACATGGAAGCAACCTAAATGTCCATCGACAGATGAATGGATAAAGAAGATGTGGTACATATATATATAATGGAATATTACTCAGCCATAAAAAGGAACAAAACTGGGTCATTTGTAGAGATGTGGATGGACCTAGACACTATCATACAGAGTGAAGTAAGTCAGAAAGAGAAAAAAAAACATTGTATATTAACACATATATGTGGAATCTAAAAAAATGGTATAGATGATCTTATTTGCAAAGCAGAAATAAAGACACAGATGTAGAGAACAAACATTTGGATACCAAGGGGGGAGTGGGATGAATTGGGAGACGGGGATTGACATATATACAATATTGATATTATGGAAAAATAGATAACTAAGGAGAACCTACTGTACAGCACAGGGAACTCTACTCAGTGCTCTGTGGTGACCTAAATGGGAAGGAAATCCAAAAAAGAGGGGATATATGTATACGTATAGCTGATTCACTTTGCTGCACAGTAAAAACTAACACAACATTGTAAAGCAACTATACTCCAATAAAAATTTAAAAATAAAATAAAGTTGGGCCACAGAGTTTCAATGGATTAGATGTGGGATAAGAGAGAAAGGAGAGCTAAGTATGACTATATGGTTTTGGACTTGAGTAAATGTGTTTGGTATCAACTGAGATGGAGAAGGCTGAAGGCAAAGCGGACTTAGTGGATTTGAGGGCAGAAGTGGGGTCAGGATCGGAAGTCTGTGGGCAACTGGAGAGATCACGTGGGTGGTGGGATAAACATATTTAGAGTTTGAGAGATTGGTCTGGGAAGGAGATATAAAATCGACTGTTGTTGACAAGTCATCTGAGATGACCAGATGGAGAAGGGGGAGAGGATTAAGGGCTGAAATCTGGCACTCCCCAATAGTAAAGGTCAGAACATGAAAAGCAAAACACAAGCAAAGAAGGCCGAGAAGGAATGGCCAGCAAGGGTGGAGAGAAGCCAGAAATTACACATCTTGGAAGTTAAGTAAAGAAAGTTTATCACAAGGAGAGGAGTGATTATCTAGGTTAAATGTTGCTAAAAGTCAAGTAAGATGAGAAATAAGAATTGGCCGTTGATTTTAGTAAAGTGGAGATCGATGGTGATTTTGAGAAGGACAGCTTTGGTGAAGTGGTGGGGATGAAACTCTGATGAAAGTGTGTCTCAGACAGAATGGAAGCATATGAATTGGATACTGAGAATATAGACAACTTTTTAAAAGTAGTTTTGCTGTGAAGGGTAGCGAAGAACTAGGCCAGCCGCCGGGGGAGAAGCGAGGTCAAGAGAGTTTCTTTGCAAAATAGCAAATCTCCAGCAGATAAGTGGCGTTGGGGAGAGGGAAGAATTCATGATGTGAGGATTGGTGAGAGAAATGAGAGCCGTGTGCACAACAGAATCATGAACAGTTTATCTGTGATAACAGATGGGAAGGGAGAGTGTGTAGATGTTGGCAATGTGAGGAGGGTCTGAGAAGTTCTTTTGCTGCTGTTTCAGTTTTATCTGTAATGTGGTAAGGAAGGTCATAACTGAGAACGAGAAGGGAGTAAGATTGTTTGAGAGGATGGTAGGATGGTGTAAACGGTGGAATGTGGTTGCCGGCCCACATTAAATGGCTGTTTGAGGTTCATGGTCATGAAATTAAACTAGGACTAGTTACCATGGTTGTGTGTTTTTCTTTGACCTTGTTTAGCTACGTGAATGAAAACAAAGAATATATCAATATATAGAGTTATATTTAGTCAGGGTTTTGATTTTACCAAGGAATTAGGAAAAGAGGGAGAGAGAGGGAATCAAAGGTGCACTAGAGAGAATGATAACAGTCGATCGTGTGTTTTAAGCTTAATACACAGGGAAGTGAAGACATCCGGAGGGGGGAGTGAGTTTCAGTGGAAAGTTGATAGGATCACTTGGTTGGAGGTTCAAGAGGGGATTAAAGCGTACTGAGGTTAGGACAGGGGAAGAAGAGCTGAAAAGAGATGGTAGTGAAAGAGTAGAATGCAGGGCACTGATACTAAGAAGGGCGTTGCTGTTATTAGTAATGATGAGGTTGAGGTTAGGGTATGAAGTTAGTGAGGATGGAGGGCAAGGTCAGTGGAGGAAAATATTCTCAGAATGAGAGGCCAGGGTTTGGGAAGGATCATCTACATAGATATTAAAATTGAATTGAATAGTTTTGGGAGAGTGACATAAGCCAGGAGGTAACCTCATCAGGAAATGAGGAAGCATGATCTGGAAGCAGCACGTGGGTGCAGTGATGACACGGAGAGAAGGTGATATAATAAAACAACCTGAGATTCAAGGCTGGGAGAGTTTAGGGAAGGGGGAAGAACAATGGTCTGAAGGTGGCATGAGGACTCAAGGAAGACACCCGCCCCCCCACCCCCCATTCTCCAGATCCTTTGGTGTCAGGGCTGTGGGACAAAAATAGTACCATAGGAAAGAGCCACGGGGAAGCTGTGACCTCTGGGAAGAGCCAGGCTTTCATGAAAGCAAGAAGATGAAGGGGCCAATCTGAGAAAAGGCTGATGGGAAGAGAATTCTGGAAGGCCCAGTGAGCCCAGTTTTTGAAATCTCTACAGTTTCACCTCTCCCTATTTTTCCTGGCATCTTTTATACTAGGTAACCTGCCTTGTTCTACTTTCTCCACAGCTCTGCACTAGTTCTCAAGTAGGCTTTTACTCTTCCAGTTCTCTGCTATTCAAGTTCCTCGCTCTTTTTGGAATGCCCCTACCTCAATGCATCTCTCTCAAGCCCTTCTCATTCCTCAAAGTGTATCCCAAATCCCCCCTCCTCCCAAAAGCCTTTCTGATCCAACTGGTCAGAACTTGGAAGCCTTATCAAAGGCTGATTATTTGCTGTTTGTCGCAATCTATTGCACTCACTGGGTATAGGTTTGCATTCTGAAGCTATGCAGGGTAAATCTATTCTTCTTTCATTGCTGATCTTTTAGTTGTTCAAAAACTCATCTTGAGCTATTTGCCAACTGAGACATTTTCTAGTTCCTTCGATGCTTCCTTCAAACAGCATGGTTTTCACCTTCTTTACCATCCTACCCACTCCACTCTTAGAAAAAGTCTTATTTCATGACTGCATCCTTGGAAATACAGTGCCCAGAATTGTACAGAATATTCTGTTTGTGTTTGACCCAGTCAGAGAAGAGTCAGTCTTTGACATCCTCTACTGATACTAATGTAATAAACGTTTGAAGAAATGTTAAGATATTTCCTAATGGTGTGATGTCAGCATATCTTGTCACTGCTCTTACCTTAAAACACGCATCACTACATTTATCTGTCATAATTTTATCATCGATTCTTGAACCCTGCTTGCATTGGCTATTGGTTGAAAATATAAATAAAACCAATTCTTTAGCACATAATTATCGTTAAGAAAAATCATATTAAACAAATTATGATTAGAAACCTGTTTTTGAAAATATATGTATTTAAAACACGTTATTAAGATAGATGTGACTTCAATTCCATCCTTTTATTTTTAGTGTACTTTTACTAATGCATCATCGTTCTCTGTTGGGAGATTATAGAAGAGCTCTCAAACCGAGTTTCTTATTTGCAGTGAATCATAGATCTTAGAAGCAGTGTGTGCATTTTAGTCATAGTGAGGCCTATTAAATCATCCATCTACTTTTTACAAAGTTAATAATCTCGATTCCCAAAGCACTTTCTAAAAGCCCACTCAGACTGGTCGAAAAGAAAGAACAAGAAAATCGTGTAGATCTTCTGTGCCATCAGCCCTGAACAATTTCAGTTCATTTATTCCCCTTTGAGTTTACAAACACTTCTGAGTGCCTACTATGTCCTAACAAATATTTATTTGGAGGGTACTTCATTGGGGCTGGAATGGTGTAGAACTCTGTTGCACATGGACCTTGGGGAGCTCACAGTCATGTCCAGAAAGACCATGAGTCAGGGCTCTTTGGTTATAAATAACTGAAAGCAATTATTTAATCCAAGCAAAGAAGGAATTTAAATTTGAAGGATATGGATGGAAAGGCTGGAGAACTGGCCTTGGAAAAGGAACAGATACCAAGAGAAGGACTATTTGACTTTCTGGAATAAATGAACCCTTACCATTTTTCTTGGTTTTTGCATCATTTGGCTCCGTTTTTGAAGACCTGGAAGAGATTCTATCAGCCATGTGCCTTTCCCTTGGTTGGGCAGTGAGTGATGAGAGATAAAAGGATAGGACAGAGGAGGCCTCCCTCTTCAGCTTTGATAATAGGAGGATAGGACGCCTTGATTTCTCCTCCCACCCAGGCTGCACACAGTAAGGGAAAGACATTTCCCCAAAAGGAAATAGAGGTGATGTTAGAAAAGGGAAATGTATATGGAAGAATATCCACTACTTAACCTGCTATAATAGAATTCATTGTATTAAGGGCTAGAATAGAGATATAAATAAAATTATGGAAACATTATTACTAGGGAAAAGATATAAGAAGGATTCTACAGATTGGACTTTGAAGGTCAGCTAAGACATCAACAGGAAGACGGAGGGATGGCCATTCAGATATAGGAAAGAGCGTAATAATAGTGCATTATAGTGGTGAGCAGTGCAAGCTTTGTTGTTAGATGTTTTTTTTGTTTGTTTGTTTGTTTGTTTTTTGCGGTGCGCGGGCCTCTCACTGCTGTGGCCTCTCCCGTTGCGGAGCACAGGCCCCGACGCGCAGGCTCAGCGGCCATGGCTCACGGGCCCAGCCGCTCCGCGGCACGCGGGACCCTCCCGGACCGGGGCACGAACCCGCGTCCTCTGCATTGGCAGGCGGACCCTCAACCACCGCGCCACCAGGGAAGCCCTGTTAGATGTTTTAAACCCACATATGTTCCCTAATAGCTATGCAGACTTGGGCAAATGACTTAATTTCTCTGAATCTTTTTCCTCATCAGCAAAATGAGCAATACTGTCTCACAGTGTTAGGGTTGCCAGATGAAACACAGGACTTGGTTAAATTTCAGATAAACGACAGATACCTTTTGGTGTAAGAATGTCCCATGAATTGCATGAGGCAGACTTATGATAAAAATGTATTAGTTTATTTGAAATTCAAATTACCTGAGCACCCTATATTTTTATGTGTTATATCTGGCAACCCTATGTGGCATTGTTATGCCAGGTAAATTCATTCATGTAAAATGCTCTATATGATCCTTGCACAGTAAGGCGACAGGAGCAAAGGATCATTTTTGTTGTCACCATCATCCTAGACAAAATTCACAAGCCTGAAAGTACTTATGTCCCAGAAGCATTTCTCACTCGGTCCTTGAAGCATAGAGCAGTTTCCCAGTTAACTTGAGCCAGGTTAACAATTAAGACGGTTTCCCTTTATGCTGCACTGACGCAGGAGCTGTTCACCTTCATCTTGTATTTGTATGATTTCTCTTTCCTTCTGATTGTTTCAGATGTTTCTCTTGTGTACTGATTTCATTTTGACCTTATCTTTTAGCCGCTCGTAATTAATGAATATCGTTCCACTTTATAGGCCAATAATAAAAGTATTAAATAGCACCAGGCTTGGAACTGTCATTTAAGGGTCAAGAACAGAGTCAACTGAAGCACTGATCACGAATTTTTGAATTTGAAAGTGTAAAGCTTAGTGAGTATGGGTCACATTATCCCAGTTTAATGACTGTGCCACACAAAATAGAATTAGAAGCTTTGTGAAATCTAAAATATTTCTTCTATTGCTTTTCCTTTATATGATAGGCCCATCGTATAGTCCTAGGGAAATGCCATTAGTCACAGAATTTGTCCTTTATTCTCTTCTGGAGTTGGTAAAATGATGTTTTGCTGATATATTTCATTATTTTCCCAAGTAATTTCTAACACAATTCCTTTTATCTCCCTTTCCCCTTTTATGCATGATTATTTTTCCCTTATATAGATATGTATTTAAATGCTGGGACAAGTTGATTTCACAGGAGAGAAACTTTAGGATTTTGTTGTTTCCAGTGAGCTAGAACAACATGTATACATGTCATCTGTATACTGTCGTCTTATGCTATCTGTATACAGACGGTACTAAATGTTTGACAATAATAAAATTACAGCCCCCCTTAAGTACTCTACTGTATTCCCAACCTCAAAAGCTGTTAAGCTATTTGCATGCATTATTTCATTTAATTCCATAATATCCTCATGCTGTCAGCCTTATTTTATGGTTGGGGAAACTAAGGCACAGAGAAGGTTTAAGTAACTTGCCCCAAAACACGCAGGCAGTAAGTGGCGGAGGCAGGATTCCAACTCTGGTGGTTTGATTCTCTCATTACCTTCTTCAGACAACTTGGTAGCAATATTTCTAGCAAGTTTGTATAGCAAACCTTTGGAAAATTTAAAGCCCTGTAATAGTTCAGCCCGTAGCATAAGAAGACTATATTGAGGAAGGGACCACTAGACTCCACTGAAAGCATAGCCACCTTAACCAGTTATTTCTTGCTCTATCAGTGATGCTCCACTTTGTAGCATCATTTTTGTTCTACTCTGCATTAGACCTTTGTTTTTTCATCTTCCCTTTTTCAAATTCCAGTGTTATGTCAAGGCCTGGTCTCAAATTAGGGAAACAGAATTAACTCAGCAAGTACCTTTCACATTCTGTTTAACGTAAGTACCAGAGGCTGTGGGGAAAAGGAGAGAAAAGGAGCAATTAAGCAGAGATTTGAAAAAAGAAAGACAGCAAAGAAAGACTTGTGTGTTGGCTGACTTGTTTCTAGTTCTGCCAAGATGAGAGTCAAGATTCAGCTCATTCTTTAGGGGAAAAAAGTAAACATATGGCTAATCTTGACCACAATAATAATCATGGTACCACCACCTTATGTTAGATGATGCTCCATTGTCTCCAAAGGGCTTCCACAAATATTTCTCCTGCATCTCACTGAGTTCTCACAGTGGTCTGTGAGGCAGAATTAGCCCTGCTTTACTGTGCCTCAGGAAATGAAATTGCTTGACGAAAAGTACAAAATTGGTCATTGATGGACCCTAGCTAAAACCCATGTCTTTAGTTTCTTACCAGTGTTTTTTCCCACTGAGCCAGTTTTCTTTCCTTGAGGGTGAAAATAGTTGAGTGTGAAATTTAGTGTTTTCTCATCACCTTATCCGGGAACAGACATTTTACTGAGAATTGTGCCTGAAACTTCTTTATTGAACCTGAGGAATCTGGCTACTCTTCTTGAATGAATCTGAAGCTTGGATGAAAATATATATTTACTTTTCTATTTGTGAAATGGATTTTTGGTGTGGCTGGAAGCTAAGATCTTCCACATGGCTTTGAGAATATGTGGGAGAAAAAGTATAAGCTACTTTGGACCTCTGTTTTATTTCTCATTGCCTTGAAGGTGAATGTGGTATCTTTCTAAACTATGGTTTAGAAATAACGCTAATCATCCTTCATTTGAATCTCTTCCTCTTTAAGTGGGTGTTTTGTAAAATGTGTGATGTGAGTTTAGTAAATAGAGGGGCGCTTAGGAAAAGAAGCTGTTTTGAGCCTTGAAATGTGGACATTGGGATCTGTGCGCCTTGCTATCATTTGCTGAGTAACAAAATGGAGTTTTCCAAAAATACATACCAAATTCTTCCCTTAGAAATGTTCACTTTTTCCCCTTTGCTGAGGGACATATGCACATATTTTGACCTATGTAGTGCATTTAGAGAGAATTTTCTGAAGAATCTTTTCACAACCATTTGAATATACAAAGTGAGTAAAGAAAAGCTACAGAAAAGGCATCCACAGAGACAACTATTTCTGGAAAGAGTGTTGTGTTTTAATGGAATTCAGAACTGCATCTTCTGCCCAAGTCTACTTCAAATAACTTTATATTTAAGAAGCTTGGAGAGATTTAAATCAATACTAACTCAAGATCATATGACTATAACTAGTGGCCTGAGCCCTAAACCTAAACTAAGTTCTTCATCGTGGTAGATAGACGGTTAATAGTAAGCTTCTGCTCTACTTACTTAATTCCCTGAGTTAGAGATAAGAGGCCGATGCACAAGATGGACAGAGCCCTGGCTCTCAAGAGGCTTGTCGTTTTGCAAGGCCATTCTCTTTCATGCATTCATCTTAGGCCCTTCTGAAGATTTACTGTGCAAGTTAAAAGAGTAAACAACATTATAGTGATGCTGAAGGTATCATGGTTTCTACTCCGTAACCCCTCCTAATCCTGAGTTTCTCTCTTCCCTTCCTCGGCAAGAGTCACCGTTGTCATAGCAACAGAACTCAGCATCTAGGAGATTGGAAGACCCCCATGGAGCCCTGCCTACACTCCCACACAAATCCTTCCTGCCATTTAAGGCTTTGCAGCTCCGGTTTCCAGGCCCTCTTTGGAACTCTTAATGCAGGCATTCTGTATAATTTAGGAGATCACTATCTTGCCAATCCTGGGAAACATAGAAGTAATTTTGTTGAAGGTCAGCCATTACTGGCTGAAGCAGTGGGATTATTATTTCCATTTTAGACCTGAGAACCATTCACCGGCTGTTAGCTAAATAGGGTTCTCCAGTAAGGACCCAGTCCAGAATTGGGTCCTTAGAACTACTCAGTGTTAATCATTTGAAGAAATGTCTTTAGCTTTGATAGTGATGGGTGTGGGTGAGTCAATCTGTGTATTCCTGCTAATACAAAGCTGAGCTTTCTTCTGTAAAAGAATGCTCTTGCAAATCACTAGATTTATAGTTAGGCAACACTAATATGAAAGAGTGGGATTTGTGTGTCTTTTTACAGTAGCACGCATGAAGCATCTTCTGTTGTGAAGGTTTTTTAGCTTATGGTACACTAAATAGAGTTTGGTAAGCACTATAAATGAAGTTAAGAATCACAGATGGAAAGTTTTTCCAGAACCAGTGAAATATCCCACAAGTAAATCTAGGGTTTCCAATGTCAGATCCTCTAGAAGAATTGGGTTCATTTCCCCACTTCCTTCCTAGAAGATTTATTGTGGACACTGGCTGATATAGGGAAAGTCTGAAAAGAAGACAGACTATACCTCCCTCCCTTCTTAATATCATTCTCCATCTTAACACTGTCTTAGGAACACTGAATTCATTCATGGGGAATTGAAAACACACTCCCAGTTTCAAAAATGGTGTCTTTGCAGCCTATTAAGTCCAAAAATATTACATGTGAGGGTTCATTTTAGATATTTATATCAAGTGTTGAAATATCACTGCTCTCTATTCTGTAAAAAATGCTGCATTCGAGGATTTGTATTAAATATACCTCTCTGGACAGGAACTACCAATTTTATTTGCAGAATATAAATTGAATGTAGACAGAAGCTTAGATAGAGCATCATTTATTATGAGGTAGTCATGGAAAATACTATTTGTCCCCTTAAGCTTACTTTACAGGGTCCTCCATCTTTTGTGTTTCATGGGGAAGTTAAGATTTGATTTGTCACACTTTCCTTGTTTCAATGTGGAGTAACTATTCCAAATCCAAATTACAGGATTTTTTTTTTTACTAAATTGTTTTTATTTAGTATAGGTCCTAAACCTGGAATTGGCCCTCATTTTGCAGAGAAGGGGAGTATATCACTTAAAATTTTTAGTGGATCATGATGGCTTAACACTATGAACCAAATTATTTACATATGTGTAAATAATTGATAATTTTTAAAAGCGCTCAAAAAATTGTCCCTTCATTTTATAAATGAGGAAAATGAGGTTCATTATTTAATGGCTTAGGAACACAGAAAAATGGAATTTGAATCCAGGTCAGTGTAGTGTCAAAATATGCTTTTTATATCATTTTGTGTTAACTTGCAAATATAAGATCATCTGTATTTGATTGAACAAAAAAATTGAATTTTAAGTAATTTATTTAAAGCTACTATACTAAGGCAATATAATAGAAAAATTATATCAATAATAATGATTTGATGGGTGAGTGGGGGGCAAGGGGGAGTGGCAGTAATAGTAAGTTATATTGTCTTGTATCATAGCAGAAAACTATGTAACAGATATTTGATCCTTAAACAATGGGGGGAGGCGGTTAATCTGCATATAATATATAGTTGGCTCTCCCAGTCAGTGGTTCCTTCCCATCAGCGGATTCAACCACGTGCACTCTTAAGTACTGTACTATTTACTCTTGAAAAATAGTCCTGTATAAGTGCACCTATGCAGTTCAAACCCGAGTTGTTCAAGGGTCAACTGTATAAAATTGATCAAGAAACAATGGGATACACATATAGAGAGATCTAAAGGAAGTAAAAACAGAAACTCTTAAAAGTGGTTGGACTGAGGATATAGGATTGGGGTTGAAGAAGGGGTAGAGTTGTCCACTGCTGATTTTCGTTATAAGCTCTTTGGTACTTGAAGGTTTTCTTTATTATTTGACAAATTTTAAAAAGAAGGGAAGGGAAGAGCAAATGTATGATTTAGAATATGACTTTCATAGTCATCTATAGCAGCGGTCCCCAACCTTTTTGGCACCAGGGACCAGTTTCGTGAAAGACAACTTTTCCACGGGCCGGGGTCTGGTGGTTGGTTCAGGGAGTAACGCGAGCAGTGGAGAGTGGCAGATGAAGCTTCTCTCGCTCCCCCTCCACTCATCTCCGAGGTACCCGTCCTCGGCCCAGGGGTTGGGCACCCCTGATCTATAGATAACCTATCAAGATGTGTTAAAGTTGTGGACGAAAGGAAAGCTGGGACATTTTCTTAGTCAGTATCCACTGCTGTTGCTAGTAATGTGAAATTGCCGTAAAAGAGCTTTAACCGAGACACTAATATGTTCAAGGCCTTGTCCTAGGTTCTGTAGGAGACAAAAAGGTGGATGCAGTTTGGTGCCAGGCCTGCATCAACTTACAATCTAGTCAAAAGTGCTAGAGATGAGGAAGAAATCTAGGCAGGGAGGACTAGGAACTCACATTTGTCTGTGTCTACACGGTGCTAGGTAATTTTGATGGAAAACATGTACTGTAAAAAAGATAAAATATAGATATAGATATGGGTTCAGTGGGTGAAAAAAGGTATTTACTTGTTAGAATCAAGAAATGCTTGAAGCACAGAGCATTTAGGAGGGGCCTTAAAAGTAGAAAGGGGGGCATCCCTAGTGACGCAGTGGTTGAGAGTCTGCCTGCCGATGCAGGGGACACAGGTTCGTGCCCCGGTCCGGGAGGATCCCACATGCCGTGGAGCGGCTGGGCCTGTGAGCCATGGCTGCTGAGCCTGCGCGTCTGGAGCCTGTGCTCCCCAACGGGAGGGGCCACAACAGTGAGCGGCCCGTGTACCGAAAAAAAAAACAAAAAAAAAAAGTAGAAAGGGATTTCTATAGACAAGAGATGGTTGGGATGGGAGAGGAATCGACATATTTGGTAACTAAGAAATTCATATTTGAAGCTTTTTTTGGTTCCTTTTGTATATAAGCATTTAGCTAAAATCCATGTACGCCAGGTACAAATCTAAAGTGAATTTTTAAGATGTTTGCTCAGCTGAAGACGTTTTATTGAATGCAAGTGCTGTTATCAGGGTTACTCTTTATCGAAACTACTTTCAGTTTTACTCATACTACAAATCACAATTAAGATTTGAATTTACTCACTCCTGTCAATCAAGTGTGAGAAAAGCTAAAGGTAAATTTGGAGATCGCATGAATTTTGTTGCTATTTTTCATTTTTAGAAATTGTTCAGTAGGTTCTCCACACCTTTAGGAAATGTTTTTAGCTTCCCTCTCTAATGTAACTTATTTGTTTCCTTTTCTTGGGATTGCACTTAGTTGCATGTCAATTACTGAGGCCCTTCAGTTTGAAGCCATGACACCTTCACCCACTTGCCTAGTTTTTTCAGAGCTTTGTGTTTTGACTCAAAGTCAGAGACATCCGTGACCATAGGAAGAAGTCCAGTTCTCAACTTTTAGAAATCACACCAACACTGCAGGATTAACAATGATTAATTAAATATCAGAAGTCCAAAGTAGACACACAACTCCTTGTATATTGAAGTTATTCAGGCTCTTTCACTTGGGCAGAACGTGCTAAGGGTGAAGATTGTCACCTTGACGGATTCATTTGAAAATATCCTTGTCCAGTGATCACTCTCCATTTAGGAAAGTGTACAGTAGTCCTTGTTTTACAGCATCCCCTACTTCGTCATCTTAGACTTTAGTGAATGACTTACTGCCGGAAATTCCAGACCCTTATATCTTATGAAAGTATATTTTCATAAAATACACTTTTTTGGACTTTATGAAATACGTCTTGTATTTCATAAAATAAATAAATTTTGTATTTCTTCTAGAGCAGAGGAAGAAAAATGCCTTATATTTTAAGGATTCTAAATGCGATCTTAATGTTTACTATGAATAGAATGTTGTATCTTGCAATTTAGATTGACTTATATAGGTTAAGAATTGTATTAATTTGGAAAAAGTTTTATTAAATTAGTTCCTTAATGGTTTAACATCTGTAGTCTTTAAGTCTTGAATCCTTAATTTTAAAAACTTAATATCCTCTACTGCCACAATCTGAATTTTTAAATAACTTTAAAATATTTTGCATATTGTGAAAAACATAGAAAAAATAAAGAATAAAACAAAATATACCCATTTCACAGATGAGAGAACTTCTGTACCTAATGCAGTATTTTCTTCCTTTTCTAGTCATATAAAATAGTGTGGTTTTTAGTGTACTTGAGATATATCTATATTTTTATCTGTGTCCTTATATCCACTTTCTTCACTTTTTTCTTCCCCACGTCTTTAATATTCTTTAAAGACAGACTTTGATGACCTGAATGCCTCTTTATGTTTCTTCTTTTGTGACTTCTTATGCTCTTACCTGTCCTCTAACAAAAAATTTATTAAAAATTATGGACTTTCAGTTATGAAAAATGAGTTATTTCATAGTCATAACTACTTCCACATGAATTTATGAACTCCTGTGACAAACAGCAAGGAAATAAATTGGGCTTCTATTTATTAGACTATTTTAGAAGTCATTTGCTTTTTTAGGTTATGTAATGACTTTTGTCCTGGTGTGAAGTCCTGGACTATTGTTAAGTCCAGTGAAAATTGGTAAATTGTCTTATTTCTAACAGCCTGTGTTTTTGACCGCTTGTATGTGTGATTTTAAAGACCAGTTAAGGGCATGGGTTGGTATTACATCTTTACAACTTAATAGCTTTTGGGGGCAAATTACTACTTCTTACTGCACCTCCTTTTCAAGGTTAGAGTAAAAACTAAGTGAGATAATAAAGTACATAGCACGCAGCCTGGCTGAAAAGTGGTATTGAATTTTTTTTTTTTTCCCCTGTCGATGTCATTGTGAGATCTTTGGGTCTTTGGTTATTGAGCAGAACAAAGGTGACTAGCCTTAGTAGAGGCTGAAAAGCATCAAAACTTTTCCCTACCCATTCAAGGTAGCTGGCCATGGTGGAGAAAAAAGCAGATAGCTCATTTAAATTCTGGGCCAGCAGGAAGACATCTTTGTTCTGTTCCATTGAGAAGCTTAGTCTCACCGATAACTTCAGCCCTTGCAATGAGCCAACTGAATGCATGCATTTAAAAATTCACTGCTGTGTCTGCAGTGCTTAACTGTCACTTTAAATGCATGCTGGTCCCAAATAATTGACTTATGGATTCTTTCTCATTATTCAATTGGCTGGATAGTTTCTGTAGAAATGCCAGTGTTGCTATATAATAAATTATTATGGATGATAATAGTAATGGCTTCCATTTACTGAGTGCTATGACAGCTAAGAGCTTTTCATGCATTATCTCATTTAATCCTCATGGCTACTCTGTGTGACTGTTACAATCACCCATTTCATGGATGAGGAAACTAAGATCTAGAGAGATTTGGTGTTCCCTAGTAAGAATTTGAATGCTGGTTTGTCTGCCTCTGGAATCTGAGCTTATAGCTTTACTTGTTACTCTCCTGCCTTTGTTTCATAAGTACCGCATATCCTCATAAATTCATTCCATCTACATTAGTTCAGGGCCTACTCTGCTAGACACTGTTCTAAGTGATGGATTATAGCATGCAGACAAAAGTTCCTGCCCTCCTAAGGCTCACCTTCTATTATAGTTACTTGTGTCCATTCCCCTCCCAGAAAGAGTGTTCTTGTAAGATAGCAACTGTGTCATTCTTCTTGAGTTTTAGGGATGTAACTGAAATTTTATTCAAGGCTAATAATAATTCCTGGGCTTATAAAAGAATTATTTCTACAAAAATTTTGGAAGCTAGAGTGTGCCCCATTTTATTTATCAGGCGCTCTGTTTATTTTAGCACTGACGTTTAGCCCTTCCAGACTCATCAGATTGAGATGTTCTTACTGATTATTTTAAGAAGCATTCAGAGATTTATTATTATTAATGATAAAGCTACTTTTTGATATCTTGGTTTCTTTGACTTCCTTAAATGTCGTATAGGTGTGTGGAGCAGCATTAAAAAACCCTCTTTCTTTAGAACACACCAAAAATACACTGGGCAAACCTAGTACAAGGGCCTTAACTACTTCATAGAATAAATTAAAGTATTCTGGTATAATTGAAAAGTAAATGATATAACAGGGGAAGTCCAACTGTGAGAGAAAAAATTGATACCGTTTTTCTGTGATATCAGGAATATTAAATCCTTTCCTTTAAATAAATTATTACCATTTTAAGGAAGATGGTTTCATAAAGTATTAGTGGTGAATGTCCCTTTTTAGCCATGTAGAAGCTGAGAATAATTTTAAATGTCCTTGGGTGGAGACTAGCATATTATATTCTTCACCTAGGAAATCATCCATAAATACTATGAAGTATGTGGTATTTTAATAAAGTAATTGCCTTATTTTTGCCTTGGAAATACAATTAAACCTTTTTGGTCCCATAAGGGGCAAATGGCTGGTAATGTTCCTCATTTTTTAAAAGTCATTTGTCCACGTGGGAGGATCATTGGCAAACCAGCTGGCTGTTCTTTTTAGATTTTGACATTGCTTCTCCTTGGGACCCTGATGCTGGGCTGTCTGATAACCAGTGCAAACTCCATGAATATCTTTCGTTTCTCTAGAAGGAGGTGTGGATTTGCAAAGCTACCAGCTGGATATGCAAATACTACCTGACGGGCCAAAGAGTGATGTGGACTTTTCAGAGATTCTTAATGCAATACAAGAAAGTAAGTTTCACTCCCATTTTAAATTCACCGTGAAAGGAGAAAGTGTTATAACACTTGGGAGGGGTAGTAAAACTAGAAACCTTAGATGCCAAGCTTTAAAATAAAATGATGTCTTAAAAGAGATGCTGTGTAAAATAATTTTGATACCAGAAGAGATGGTTAGTGAAATGCTGGTTTAATTTTTGAAAATGAACCACATAGCTTTGGGGTCTTCGATGAAGCCTAGTGGGAAAACTGTAGAGGGATTATAAATTCTGTATAGTTAGTATGCTATAATATTTAGTAAGTAACTGGGTATTATAATTTTTTAGATTCCTTGATTAATCATAATCAAAGAAAAATCTTTAAGAAAACAGAATACTATTCCTTCACTCAGATATCAGTAGTAAGAAGTAAATGTTGACGCAGTAAGCTGAAATCAGGGGAATTTTATTGTCCAAAATGGGTATTGGAGTCATTGATGCTGGGCCGTGACCGAGAAGTAAACTCCTCTTTTCTAAGCATTTTGATTAATCAAGGTTTACTCTTCTTCCGCTGTTTTATTGTTATACAGTTTTCACTAAGAACTTTATCATAATCAATACATTTGCTCAGGTTAGAGATTTAGCATTGAGGTTGGGGATGCAGTATCACATACTAAGTCATCAGCATTCATGTTCTGCTGTCAGAGCTCTAATTCTAGATAATGTTAGTCTTTTAATATCAAATAGTATTATGTAATATTGGATTTGAAGAGTGTAGACTGGACGAGCCTTGTATAAAGAACTACTGCAATCTTTTGCTACTTTTAGTTTTGTGACATTGCATTTCTATACAATGAAATACATATTTCTAAATTATATTTATATTTCTATATTTTCTGTGAACATTTTAAAGCATTTTAGTACTATTTATCCCCTTTTGTCATTGCACTACCCTCCTGACCTTATGGGGTAATTACTAAGTCCACTTTACAGGTAGGACAGCTCAGGGTGGGAGAAGTTAAGTGCTGACATAATAAGATAAATAATGGAGACCAGAGTGGAATGGAGAGTCTCCTACCCTTCGTTTAATTCCTTCATGAATGTACTTGGTATAGGGTTTAAACACTGAGGTGAAGGATCCTGGAATTGAAGGAGATGAGGCTACTTCTGAGAGAAATATCTTTAATGAAGACTATAAGAGGACCAACTATTTGTTCTGGGTGGACAATCCCTTCACACTAGGTTACTGAATAAAAGCGAAAAAATGTCCCCAGGAGAATAAAAATCAAATTAATAGACATTGGAAAGAAATTAACTTTTCATGGAAAGTTATAAAATTGTGTAATTACTTCCTTTGATTTGAAAGATGATAGATTATACTTTGCTGAAAGGATTTTTTTTTTAATAAATGATAAAAGCTGGCTTCTATGCAGATATAGGAGATGAACTTCGATTTTTTTAGGGCTGAATGATCTTAGGATGGGAATAAAGACGCAGATCTACTAGAGAATGGACTTGAGGACACGGGGAGGGGGAAGGGTAAGCTGGGACAAAGTGAGAGAGTGGCGTGAACATACATACACTACCAAATGTAAAACTGATAGCTAGTGAGAAGCAGCCGCATAGCACACGGAGATCAGCTCGGTGCTTTGTGACCACCTAGAGGGGTGGGATAGAGAGGGTGAGACGGAGGGAGATGCAAGAGGGAGGAGTTATGGGGATATATGTATACGTATAGCTGATTCACTTTGTTATAAAGCAGAAACTAACACACCATTGTAAAGCAATTATACTCCAATAAAGATGTTAAAAAAACTTATCAAAAAGCTAGTAATATTGTAAAAAAAATGAACTAAATGTTCATAAGACTATTTTTATCATAGTTTTTGTGAGCACACCTTAGTAAAAACACATTTGTTTATGATGTTAACTGTTTTATAGTTTAGAATGGTGATCTCTTTATGAACAAGTAGAAGAGTACAAGTTTGTGAGAACTTAATATTTAAATTTAAAAACAAGAAAAGGGAAATATTACTTCATTTTAGAAAGCAAATCAAGTTTTATAGGTTTAAGAATTTTCCAATGTTTGAGAATTAATCTGTTTATTTTCTTGTTTAAAAAACAAGTTTTATGCTAAGTAGGTTTGGGAAGCTGTCCACACAGTCTGGGGCAACTCGTGTAAGAAAGATTTGGGCCGTTTATCTACCTTTAGAGTCTAACTAGAGATTCCAAATATGATTCAGATGTTTAACCAGTTCATTGAAATTTCTAAGTATAAAAACACATGGCTTGGTTCTTCAAGGGACTGTACCTTAGATTATTGTTTGTAGAAAGCTTTGAAAGACCAAAATATAAAAAATGTAAAAAATATAGGATTTGAACATCAGTAAAACTCCTTGTCTGCTACAAATGTTTTTATTGGGATTAGCAGGATGATGGAAAGATTTCACTGTTTCTTAGAATTTGTGGACATATATGTATGACCTTCAAGATTGAGCTAGAAGACTGTGTGTGTGTGTGTGTGTGTGTGCGCGCGCGTGCGTGTTTGTGCGCGCGTGTTTCAAACATTTCTTGAGTGTCTTAGCAGCCATCATAGTAAGTGCTCTCCCTTACTATCTCTTGTCATTGTTAAAACAACTGTAATTAATAGATACTATTTTCTCCATTTTAAAGGTGAATATACCTCCCCAGGCGATATGATTAATATATGATAAAGTCAATATTTCATTGTATGTCAGTCCTTGTTATGCTAAATAAAAAGTGAGATAAAAATGATTAGGAAAAAATGAACTACTTTGGATTTTTACAGTTTGATTCTTATGTTGTTACATCTGGATGCAAGAAATCCTCTACCATTCTTCTACATGGTAAAATACATTTTTTCCTATATTGCTTATGCCCTAAGTATAGCTTCATCTGTTCAAAAGAAGATGTCTCAGAATGGTTAACCGTCCATAAGTTGTTTTTCAACTTCCCCCGTATCAGATGTATGGCTTATAGGAAGGAAAGAGTTATTTTATCCATCCATTCATGTATCCATCTCACCTGTCATATGCCAGGTACTGTACTAGGCATAACTCTTTAAAGCAGTGGTGAACGTTTTGGTGCACAGTTGGATTCAGGAAAAACTTTGTCTTATTGTTCAAAGTGAAAGCAACCCATTTGCTTTCTAGGAGAAAAGCCTTTATATGTGGCAGTCTAATGTAAGGGGATACTTGAGTTTGGGTGTGTGTGTATTGTTTCCTTCATGTTTTTTTTCCCTCCCTTTCTATTCTCATCCCAAGTTAGCAGCCAGGTCTCTTCAATGCCTTTGTTTCAGCAGAGTTTTTTGTTTGTTTTTTTTTTAAGTAAATTTATTTATTTATTTATTTGCTTGTTTTTGGGTGCATTGGGTCTTCTTGCTGTGTGCGGGCTATACTTCATTGTGGTTCCCGGGCTTCTCATTGTGGTGGCTTCTCTTGTTGCGGAGCGCAGGCTCTAGGCGCGTGGGCTTCAGTAGTTGTGGCATGTGTGCTCAGTAGTTGTGGCTTGCGGGCTTCAGAGCTCAGGCTCAGTAGTTGTGGGTCATGGGTTTAGTTGCTCCGCGGCATGTTGGATTTTCCCAGACCAGAGCTTGAACCCATGTCCCCTGCATTGGCAGGCGGATCCTTAACCACTGCGCCACCAGGGAAGTCCTCTGCAGAGTTTTGTGTTGCTTAAAGTTCCTGCCTCTTGTTCTCTGAAAGTCTGAGCTCCTGAGTGCCTGATGCTTAGATAGGAGAAGAAGAGAGAGAGAGAGAGAGAAATAGACAGGAGGAATGTCCTAAGACAGGCTTCCTTGGAGTGTCCTGCAGTGGTAGCATGGCTTCTTGTAGGTGGGTGGGAAGAGAGGGAGTGGTTGTGTTGTGTGCCTGTGGGGCCTGTGCCTGGGCCACCTGAACTGCCAGCCATGGCTGAGATTCTGCAGCCTGAGGAAGGAACAGATCCTTCAGCATTCAGGGAACTTTGGAGGCTCTGTGAAGGCAGCAGTCTCATCTTCCTGTTTCTTTGTTGTATACCCAGTTCCTTGAGCAGAGTATGGAGTATAGTAGCTGCTCAGTAAATTTTGTTAATGCATGAGTGAGTGAATTCCACTGTAGACTCACAAAGGGGGCAGCTCAGCAGTAGCCAGTGGAGCAGCTTGGAGACCAGCGTAGTTTGCAAAACCTCTAGAACCTTTGTGCGGCTCTGGATATGTGAAGTAGAGGAGTGGGAATGTCAGCAATAACTGAAATGAAACTGTCTGCTGCAGATGGGTTGGTTGTATCCTCAGATGGGAAACCTGTGGATATAGAGGGCCAACTGTATAGACTCTGGGGACTCCTGAGCGGCATTCATACCCTGCAGACTTTATTGTGATGTAGCCCATTAGGTTCTAATGGACTAGGGAACGAGAGAGAGCAAATAGCAAAGTATTTGGAAGGAGAACTGGGAGGTTGGAAGGATTATTGGATGATTGTTACGCTATAGTCCGACCCTTTGTGCCTGCATATGCCCCTAAGCAATCCTATAGCTGTTCCCACGTTGGTGGTGCTCTTGCTTCTGTGGGTGATGAGACTTAGTCATTTCTCAGTGACATCCAGTGAGTCGTTTTGAATCCAGTGTCTTGAGCCCTGATTTCCCATTGTATTTTTTTTTTTGGTACGCGGGCCTCTCACTGTTGTGGCCTCTCCCGTTGCCTCTCCCACAGCCTCCGGACACGCAGGCTCAGTGGCCATGGCTCACGGGCCCAGCCGCTCCGCGGCATGGGGGATCTTCCCGGACCGGGGCACGAACCCGCGTCCCCTGCATCGGCAGGCGGACTCTCAATCACTGCGCCACCAGGGAAGCCCTCCCATTGTATTTTTAATTCACATGGCTATGCTGTTTCAAAGGGGAAGATGGGGGAGAGGGAGGAACTGACATCAGTTGAACATCTTGTCTGGCAACTCTGTGGTTGACTTTTTACCTGTATTATTTTATTTAGTCTTAAACTCTCTTTGCCTTAATTTCCACATCTATAGAAGGGAGGTAGTTATAGACAATCTGTGCAAAACCCTTAGTGCCTGGCACACGGTAAGTGCTGTGGGCGTGCTGGCGCCCACCTTGTCTTCATTCCTCACAACAATCCTCTCTGGTACGTTGTATCATCCCCACTTAAAAGGTAAAGAAATTAAAGCTTGAACAAGTTAAAGCACCCAATCTAATAGTAAGTGGGAGGACTAGTGTTTGAACCCAGGTTTGTCTACATCCAAAGCTCACGCTCTTTCCAGAGAAGGGACAATTATGGTCAGTAGACTTTTAGGGTTTTTAATGCACAACATCACTGATCTTGCTTCTAGTTGTGAGAAGGGAACCGAGACTACTGAGCAAAGTTTGCATCAGGTATACAGTCCTTCTCTATGTCGTTCCCAGTGCTGGAAGAGGTGCCGTCATTAGCTGCCTTGTTGCAGAAGTGGCCAAGGTGTCTGTCTTCTCTTTAGAATGGAGCAGTTGCAGGAGAAGCTCCTCTTAAGAAACACGCTGTCTTGGGCACGAGTTAATGATCTCGGCCCCTTTGCAGAGTGTGTTGTGGGCACCCCATGCCGTCGTGTATGCTCTGTAATTTTATAAACAGCATCCTTCCCAACCACACATTTTTAAAAAACTCATGACTTGTATTTTTAAAGGCACATTTTGAATCTTAAAGCATTTCGAGTTACCTTTCCACGGCAGAAGAAAAGTGCCTGCTCTCACATCTGTAACCATTAGAACCCCAGCTTGCTTGTCCCAGTTTTTCTTTGGGGAAATGTTAACATACCCATTTAATTGTTGCCATAACACACTAGCAGGGGTCTCCAAACTTTTTAAAAGTTGGAATCTGTCTTTTCCCCCCCATATATTTTTATATATAATATCAATAATATTGATATTATGTAATATAAATATATAATTAGAATATAATTATATATTATATTATCACATATAATATCTGTGTAAGACAGATAACTGAGCTGCTTGGAGTAGGTAGGGGTAAACGGTGTAGGACTTTGCGCAGTTTCCTTTTTGGCCTCCATGGCCCCTGAAGTTCCTCAAAAGAATCCTGGGGTTCCCAGGAGCACACTTTGAAAACCACTGACCTATTAGAAAGGAATAAAGCCAGCTAAGGAAGGATTTATGTCCTTTCCAATTATTTATTTTGAGTTTTCTAAATTAGGCTTACTTTTTCTTCTTCTTGGTCCACCAGGCAGTCTCTGCCTTAGGGACGTTATCAGATTCATTTGAAGAGCAGAGGGTCCTAGAGGGACCCTCTTTCTCTTTTCTCTTTGAACTTCTAGAGGGTCCTAGTCTTGCTAGTGCCATATAAATGCTAAGCAGTGTTTGGTTCTTAAAATCCCAGCCTAAGGTGCTCAAAGCTGTGCTAAGGCTCTGTGTTTTCCTGAATTTTTAAAAAACATTTAATTTGATCTATTTGTTAAATTTGTAAAAGTGTCAGACTTGTCGGGCTACAGATGTAAAGTCTAGCTTTATTCAGATAAATGTTAAAACTGTGACAGTTGTTTGCTGGTTAAATGACTTCCTATTCTTGAAAGCCAAACATGATTTAAGAACAGTAGAATGCTTTCCACAAAGCCAAGGAGTCAGCTAGAAATAGCCTGGATTTGGGAGTCAGTCCTGGGTTCAGGTTCATCTCTGTCACTTATGAGCTGTGTGACCATACTTAGCACCTCTGAACCTGGCTTCTTTCTCATACTGCCTGTCTCCTAAGGTGTTCTGAGGCTGAAAGCCTCACAGTCCTTCACACCTGGTTGGCTCTGAATAAATTGTCGTCCTTTCCCACTTTCTTCCTGTTTAACTTGGAATCCAAGAGAAAAACAGATTCTTTCAAGCAACGGCACTGAGATAATTAGAAGAAGAAGAAAATGACAATTGATATCATCTTAAACCAGCTTTTATTTTAAATGAGCATTGAGCACCTCTTGTTTGCTAGCCAGCCCTTGGGTCAAATTTGGAGCTGCCTTGGGCCTTACCTGAAAGGGACCCTAAATGTAAAGATGAACTGGTTATAAAACAGCCAGGTAAGTGTTTAAACTGAGACATGAACAATCCTTTTTCTTTTTTTTTTCATTTTCTAATGAGGCTTTGAGGTCAATATGTAATACCTTCAGAATTCTGCGCATCAGATGTAATAATTTGGAACTCGGGATAAAAATAGTGTAATGAAATGGCATGCTGGAGGACAAATATAGATACTTGGATGATACTGCACAGCCCTTTCATGTCTTCTTCAGGGACCTATCATTTCACTTTATTTTCTCTGCACCAGAAAATACTGAGATTAAAGTACTCCTGAACTATAATGCCAAGGTGGGGTTATTTTTTAAAAAGAGCAGGGAGTCGAACGATTTGATTTTTTGGAATTTAATTTTTACTCTTTTAGGCTGTTTCTAAAACAGTCTAAACATTTGCGATTTGTTTTTTTGTTGCCTTTATAGTACTGCTTCCTCAATTTCATCCTCTTGTCTGGAAGTACAAGGCTTCCCACTCATGTCTTGGTCATGTTTATACCTCCCGCACCTAAACTAAATGTTGGTTTAATGAACAAGTGACAGAAGATGATCAGTTCACTTGTTTGTTTGAGCCCTTGCGGTATATTTGCAGTCTCTTTTCCCAAGAGAATCAAATAATCGCTAACATCCCCAGTGATTTTCACTGAAGGAATAATGGAAATAATTGCAGATATTTGATGAGTAGATTCAGTACTCTGGCGGCAAATTTGCCTTCCCACACAGGAAGAATGTCAGCATCTCCTGCTTCCTGGCCCTCTGCCTTCTCTGTTCTGCCTCCATTCTGGGAGAGTGTCACAAGCCAGCCCTCAGAAATCTCTTTTCTATGCTGAGTTTGTGGCTTTACTCAGAGGCTGTAGTTGAATTTTGGTCTCCCAGGCAATTTGAGTTTCTTGACCCTTGTTCAGTTGTTAAATGTGATTCCCTGCTGTTTAGTTCCTGGGTCTCTTTAGGCTGAGTGCCTGCTTTTTGCAAAAGAGAATCATTTGGGAATCTCTCTTGCTTTCCCAAATGCATGGTACCCACCTACTGGGACCCATGTTAACTGCCAAGTTTTGTTCACACAGCCCTTGCTGAGTCTGAATACAATGCAGGTCCATACCTGGTTTGCATGGAATTTTAAAATTCTCTCTCTTTCTCTCTCTTGCCTTTCTTAATTGACTTCTCTGAACATTGGACTCTCTTATTTAATGACCCTAATTACAGAATTCTACCAGGCAGATAATTATCAAACATTTTTTTATTCGAGAAAAAAAGTATGAAGGAGGTAAAGGGATCCATTAACAAGTGACCTTGTTTGCATGAAGAGGATGTTGTCACGTCTGTGCCAGAGAAGGAGAGGCCCTGCTCCCACCTTGGCTGGACCCTGAGCTCTGTGAGGTCAGGGGTCCTGCCTGTCATGTCTGGTACTTAAGCCCCAGCTTTTAGCCCAGCACACTGTCTGCCCAGGGTAGGTACTCAGTAACTACTTGTTGAATAAATAGATTTCTAAAAATAGGTGAACTTCAGAGTTGGGGGTTTTCTTAAAGGATAGAATGAAAGTTCACATCAAAGGAGGTTGCACTTTGTTCGTAAACTTTACCTTGTAGTTAAAGTGGATCTATCAGTGACAATGGTGAAATACTGACAAAGGGCACATGTTTATTCTGCGCAGTGTTTACACGTTCTACAGTCTTCTTACTGACCACATGTTCAGCTCAGTATTTTCTTTTCTCTTTTTTCTTTTTTTTAAAGAATTTTTTAATTTAATTTTTCTTTTTTTATACAACAGGTTCTTATTAGTCATCAATTTTATACACATCCGTGTATACATGTCAATCCCAATCGCCCAATTCATCACACCACCACCCCCACCTCCCCGCCACCTTCCCCCCTTGGTGTCCATACGTTTGTTCTCTACATCTGTGTCTCTATTTATGCCCTGCAAACCAGTTCATCAGTACCATTTTTCTAGGCTCCACATATATGCGTTAACATACAATATTTGTTTTTCTCTTTCTGACTTACTTCAGTCTGTATGACAGTCTCCGGGTCCATCCACGTCTCAACCAATGACCCAATTTCATTCCTTTTTATGGCTGAGTAATATTCCATTGTATATATGTGCCATATCTTCTTTATCCATTCGTCTGTCGATGGGCATTTAGGTTGCTTCCATGACCTGGCTATTGTAAATAGTGCTGCAATGAACATTGGGGTGCATGTGTCTTTTTGAATTATGGTTTTCTCTGGGTATATACCAAGTAGTGGGATTGCTGGATCATATGGTAATTCTATTTTTAGTTTCTTAAGGAACCTCCGTACTGTTCTCCATACTGGCTGTATCAATTTACATTCCCACAAACAGTGCAAGAGGGTTCCCTTTTCACCACACCCTCTCCAGCATTTGTTGTTTGTAGATTTTCTGATGATGCCCATTCTGCCCGGTGTGAGGTGATACGTCATTGTAGTTTTGATTTGCATTTCTCTAATAATTAGTGATGTTGAGCATTCTTTCATATGCTTCTTGGCCATCTGTTTGTCTTCTTTGGAGAAATCTCTATTTAGGTCTTCTGCCCATTTTTGGATTGGGTTGTTTGTTTTTTAAATATTGAGCTGCATGAGCTGTTTATATATTTTGGAGATTAATCCTTTGTCCGTTGATTCATTTGCAAATATTTTCTCCCATTCTGAGCGTTGTCTTTTCTTCTTGTTTGTGGTTCCTTTGCTGTGCCAAAGCTGTTAAGTTTCATTAGGTCCCATTTGTTTATTTTTGTTTTTATTTCCATTACTGTAGAAGGTGGATCAAAAAAGATCTTGCTGGGACTTATGTCAAAGAGTGTTCTTCCTACGTTTTACTCTAAGAGTTTTATAGTGTCCGGTGTTATGTTTAGGTCTCTAATCCATTTTGAGTTTATTTTTGTGTATGGTGTTAGGGAATGTTCTAATTTCATTTTTTTACATGTAGCTGTCCTGTTTTCCCAGCACCACTTATTGAAGAGACTGTCTTTTCTCCATTGTATATTCTTGCCTCCTTTGTCATAGATTAGTTGACCGTAGGTGTGTGGGTTTATCTCTGGGCTTTCTGTCTTGTTCCATTGATCTATGTTTCTGTTTTTGGGACAGTACCATATTGTCTTGATTACTGTAGCTTTGTAGTATAGTCTGAAGTCAGGTATTCTGATTCCTCCAGCTCCGTTTTTCTCCCTCAAGACTGCTGTGGCTATTCAGGGTCTTTTGTGTTTCCATACAAATTTTAAGATTTTTTGTTCTAGTTCTGTAAAAAATGCCATTGGGAATTTGATAGGGATTGCATTGAATCTGTAGATTGCTTTTTAGTATAGTCATTTTCACAATATTGATTCTTCCAATCCAACAACATGGTATATCTCTCCATCTGTTGGTATCATTTTTAATGTCTTTCATCAGCGTCTTACAGTTTTCTGCACAAAGGTCTTTTGTCTCCCTAGGTAAGTTTATTCCTAGGTATTTTATTCTTTTTGTTGCAGTGGTAAATGGGAGTGTTTCCTTAATTTCTCTTTCAGATTTTTCATCATTAGTGTATAGGAATGCAAGAGATTTCTGTGCATTAATTTTGTATCCTGCGACTTTACCAAATTCACTGATTAGCTCTAGTAGTTTTCTGGTGGCATCTTCAGGATTCTCTCTATATAGTATCATGTCATCTGCAAACAGTGACAGTTTTACTTCTTCTTTTCCAATTTGTATTCTTTTTATTTCTTTTTCTTCTCTGATTGCCGTGGCTAGGACTTCCAAAACTGTGTTGAAGAATAGTGGTGAGAGTAGACATCCTTGTCTCATTCCTGACCTTAGAGGAAATGCTTTCAGTGTTTCACCATTGAGAATGTTCTTTGCTGTGGGTTTGTCATATATGACCTTTATTATGTTGACGTAGGTTCCCTCTATCCCCACTTTCTGTAGAGTTTTTATCATAAATGGGTGTTGAATTTTGTCAGAAGCTTTTTCTGCATCTACTGAGTTGATCATATGGTTTTTATTCTTCAGTTTATTAATATGGTGTATCACATTGATTGATTTGCATATATTGAAGAATCCTTGCATCCCTTGGATAAATCCCAGGGATGATCATGGCGTATGATCCTTTTAATGTGTTGTTGGATTCTGTTTGCTAGTATTTTGTTGAGGAGTTTTGCATCTATGTTCATCAGTGATATTGGTCTGTAATTTTCTTTTTTTGTAGTATCTTTGTCTGGTTTTGGTATCAGGGTGATGGTGGCCTCATAGAATGAGTTTGGGCGTGTTCCTTCCTCTGCAATTCTTTGGAAGAGTTTGAGAAGGATGGATGTTAGCTCTTCTCTAAATGTTTGATAGAATTCACCTGTGAAGCCATCTGGTCCTGGACTTTTGTTTTTAGGAAGATTTTTAATCAGTTTCAATTTCATCACTTGTGATTGGTCTGTTCATATTTTGTATTTCTTCCTGGTTCAGTCTTGGAAGGTTATACCTTTCTAAGAATTTGTCCATTTCTTCCAGGTTGTCCATTTTATTAGCATAGAGTTACTTGTAGTAGTCTCTTAGGATGCTTTGTATTTCTGTGGTGTCTGTTGTAACTTCTCCTTTTTCATTTCTAATTTTATTGATTTGAGTCCTCTCCCTCTTTTTCTTGATGAGGCTGGCTAATGGTTTATCAATTTTGTTTATCTTCTCAAAGAACCAGCTTGTAGTTTTATTGATCTTTGCTATTGTTTTCTTTGTTTCTATTTCATTTATTTCTGCTCTGATCTTTATGATTTCTTTCCTTCTGCTAACTTTGGGTTTTGTTTGTTCTTCCTTCTCTAGTTCCTTTTTTTTTTTTAACATCTTTATTGGGGTATAATTGCTTTACAGTGGTGTGTTAGTTTCTGCTTTATAACAAAGTGAATCAGTTATACATATACATATGTTCCCATATCTCTTCCCTCTTGCGTCTCCCTCCCTCCCACCCTCCCTATCCCACCCCTCCCGGCGGTCACAAAGCACCGAGCTGATCTCCCTGTGCTATGCGGCTGCTTCCCACTAGCTATCTGCCTTACGTTGGGTAGTGTATATATGTCCATGCCTCTCTCTCTCTTTGTCACAGCTCACCCTTCCCCCTCCCCATATCCTCAAGTTCGTTCTCTAGTAGGTCTGTGTCTTTATTCCTGTCTTACCCCTAGGTTCTTCATGACATTTTTTTCCCTTAAATTCCATATGTGTTAGCATATGGTATTTGTCTTTCTCTTTCTGACTTACTTCACTCTGTATGACAGACTCTAGGTCTATCCACCTCATTACAAATAGCTCAATTTTGTTTCTTTTTATGGCTGAGTAATATTCCATTGTATATATGTGCCACATCTTCTTTATCCATTCATCTGAAGATGGGCACTTAGGTTGTTTCCATCTCCGGGCTATTGTAAATAGAGCTGCAATGAACATTTTGGTACATGACTCTTTTTGAATTATGGTATTCTCAGGGTATATGCCCAATAGGGGGATTGCTGGGTCATATGGTAGTTCTATTTGTAGTTTTTTTTTTTTTTTTTTTGCGTTACGCGGGCCTCTCACTGCTGTGGCCTCTCCCGTTGCGGAGCGCAGGCTCAGCGGCCATGGCTCACGGACCCAGCCGCTCCGCGGCACGTGGGATCCTCCCAGACCGGGGCACGAACCCGCGTCCCCTGCATTGGCAGGCGGACTCTCAACCACTGCGCCACCAGGGAAGCCCCTATTTGTAGTTTTTTAAGGAACCTCCATACTGTTCTCCATAGTGGCTGTACCAATTCACATTCCCACCAGCAGTGCAAGAGCGTTCCCTTTTCTCCACACCCTATCCAGCATTTATTGTTTCTAGATTTTTTGATTATGGCCATTCTGACTGGTGTGAGATGATATCTCATTGTAGTTTTGATTTGCATTTCTTTAATGATTAATGACGTTGAGCATTCTCTCATGTGTTTGTTGGCAGTCTGTATATCTTCTTTGGAGAAATGTCTATTTAGGTCTTCTGCCCATTTTTGGATTGGGTTGTTTGTTTTTTTGTTATTGAGGTGCATGAGCTGCTTGTAAATTTTGGAAATTAATCCTTTGTCAGTTGCTTCATTTGCAAATATTTTCTCCCATTCTGAGGGTTGTCTTTTGGTCTTGTTTATGGTTTCCTTTGCTGTGCCAAAGCTTTTAAGTTTCATTAGGTCCCATTTGTTTATTTTTGTTTTTATTTCCATTTCTCTAGGAGGTGGGTCAAAAAGGATATTGCTGTGATTTATGTCATAAAGTGTTCTGCCTATGTTTTCCTCTAAGAGTTTGATAGTTTCTGGTCTTATATTTAGGTCTTTAATCCATTTGAGCTTATTTTTGAGTATGGTGTTAGGGAGTGATCTAATCTCATACTTTTACATGTACCTAGTTCCTTTAGGTGTAAGGTTAGATTGTTTATTTGAGATTTTTCTTGTTTCTTGAGGTAGGCTTGTATAGCTATAAACTTCCCTCTTAGAACTGCTTTTGCTGCATCCCATAGCTTTTGGATTGTCGTGTTTTCATTGTCATTTGTCTCTAAGTATTTTTTGATTTTCTCTTTGATCTCTTCAGTGATCTCTTGGTTATTTAATAATGTATTGTTTAGACTCCATGTGTTTGTCTTTTTTACATTTTTTCCCCTGTAATTCGTTTCTAATCTCATAGCGTTGTGGTCCGAAATGATGCTTGATATGATTTCAATTTTCTTAAATTTAATGAGGCTCGATTGTGACCCAAGATGTGATCTATCCTGGAGAATGTTACATGTGCACTTGAGAAGAAAGTGTAATCTTCTGTTTTTGGATGGAATGTCCTATAATTATCAATTAAATCTATCTGGTGTATTGTGTCATTTAAAGCTTGTGTTTCCTTATTTATTTTCATTTTGGATGATCTGTCCATTGGTGTAAGTGAGGTGTTAAAGTCCCCCACTATTAGTGTGTTACTGTCGATTTCCTCTTTTATAGCTCTGAGCAGTTGCCTTATGTATTGAGGTGCTCCTATGTTGGGTGCATATATATTTATAATTGTTATATCTTCTTCTTGGATTGATCCCTTGATCATTATGAAGTGTCCTTCCTTGGCTCTTGTAACATACTTTATTTTAAAGTCTACTTTATCTGATATGAGTTTTGCTACTCCAGCTTTCTTTTGATTTCCATTTGCATGGAATATCTATTTCCATCACCTCACTTTCAGTCTGTATGTGTCCCTATGTCTGAAGTAGGTCTCTTGTAGACAGCATATGGGTCTTGTTTTTGTATCCATTGAGCAAGCCTGTGTCTTTTGGTTGGAGCATTTAATCCATTCACGTTTGAGGTAATTATTGATATGTATGTTCCTATGACCATTTTCGTAATTGTTTTGGGTTTGTTTTTGTAGGTCCTTTTCTTCTCGTGTTTCCCACTTAGAGAAGTTCCTTTAGCATTTGTTGTAGAGCTGGTTTGGTGGTGCTGAATTCTCTTAGCTTTTGCTTGTCTGTAAAGATTTTGATTTCTCCATTGAATCTGAATGAGATCCTTGCTGGGTAGAGTAATCTTGGTTGTAGGTTCTTCCCTTTCATCACTTTAAGTATATCATGCCACTCCCTTCTGGCTTATAGAGTTTCTGCTGAGAAATCAGCTGTTAACCTTATGAGAGTTCCCTTGTATGTTATCTGTCATTTTTCCCTTGTTGCTTTCAATAAGTTTTCTTTGTCTTTAATTTTTGTCAGTTTGATTACCATGGGTCTTGGAGTGTTTCTCTTTGGGTTTATCCTGCCTGGGACTCTCTGCACTTCCTGGACTTGGGTTGCTATTTCCTTTCCCATGTTAAGGAAGTTTTTGATTATAATCTCTTCAAATATTTTTTCTCTCTCTCTTTCCTTTCTCTCTCTCTCCTCTTTCTGCCACCCCTATAATGCGAATGTTGTTGCGTTTAATGTTGTCCCAGAGGTCTCTTAGGCTGTCTTCATTTCTTTTCATTCTTTTTTCTTTATTCTGTTCTGCAGTAGTGAATTCCACCATTCTGTCTTCCAGGTCACTTATCCGTTCTTCTCCCTCAGTTATTCTGCTATTGATTCCTTGTAGTGTAGTTTTCATTTCAGTTATTGTATTGTTCATCTCTGTTTGTTTGTTCTTTAATTGTTCTAGGTCTTTGTTAAACATTTCTTGCAGTCTTCTCAGTCTTTACCTCCATTCTTTTTCCGAGGTCCTGGATCATCTTCACTATCATTATTCTGAAATCTTTTTCTGGAAAGTTGCCTATCTCCACTTCATTTAGCTGTTTTTCTGGGGTTTTATCTTGTTCCTTCATCTGGTACATAGCCCTCTGCCTTTTCATCTTGTCTATCTTTCTGTGAATGTGGGTTTTGTTCCACAGGCTGCAGGATTGTAGTTCTTCTTGCTTCTGCTGTCTGCCCTCTGGTGGATGAGTCTGTCTAAGAGGCTTGTGCAAGTTTCCTGATGGGAGGGACCTGTGATGGGTAGAGCTAGTGGGCAGAGCTCATTAAAACTTTAATCCATCAGTTGAGCATTTTCTGACGCTTCAGCATTTCTAATCTAGGCTGAAGGTCTTGAGAGACTGGCAGGTAATAATGATGCCTTCATACCACTCATTCTCCAAAAATCAGATTGCCTGACATACTGATTTCCCTTGAGTGCCCAGGTAGCATCAGTCCCATAATAACTTCCAGACAGTAATTCTGGTGGGCAGCAATAAGGAAAGCAAAGGGCTTCTCTCCCTTTTCCCATGATAGCTGGTCCCTCTAGAATCAAATAGTTGGGCCTTTAATGTAGAGCAGAATTTCTCAACCTCAGCACTATTGACATTTTCGGCTGGAGAACTCTATGCTGTAAGGGCTGTTCTGCACATTGTAGGATATTTAGCAGCATCCCTGGCTTCTTCCCACTAGATATGACTAGCACCACCCCTCGATATCAAAAATGTCTCCAGACCATACCAGATGCCTTCAGGGTGACAGTTTAGGGCCAGTTGAGGACCATAGATGTCAAAGGCTTTCTTGAACAGATTGTGCCAACACCAGAAAGTGATACTGGTAGAAGATGACGTGGTAATTTTCTATCCTTGGCGAAAGCATAAGGGCAATTCCTCATGGATGGATGAATGGATAGTCAAGAGTTTCTCCCCAGTGAGAGCCAGTCACCAAGACAAAAATCTCAGTGTGCTCTTTAGCTTCCCCCTTTATCTCTCATCTCATCCCAATCCATCCCTCTGAATAAGCATTCCAACTTGTAAATGCTTCCTCTGCCTTTTTGTATTGATGAGGCTAAAATGCTAACTTAAGGTCCCAGAGTCTAAAATTAAGAAACCAACATTTCTTATGGATCTGCCATGTATCAACCACCCTGCTAATGTGCACATAATCTCACATAATACTCTCAGCCACCCTTAAAGAAGTTTTCTGTACCTGTCTCACCTGTGAGGAGTTGGGAACACAAACTCACACCGCTAAGCGGTAGAGTTTGGAAAATAGTAAGCGGGTCTTCCAATGTTGTTAAAAGAATATTTTTACTCCATTGTTCACATATAACCGATATCTACTTAGAAAGTCATCACTATCTGTTTGAAAATTTAACCAGTATCTACTTGAAACTCTGGAGCTCCTGGCTTGTGAATAAGAATTGTGTTTGGAGAAACGTATATGCAAGGTCCCAGAGCCGTAGAACAGTGGAGAAAATAGGACTCTTACACATCATTAGACAGTGACCACTTCGAGGTCATTCTGTTATTCAACAAATATGAGTTGAGGGCTTACTCCATGCCTGGACCTCTGTACAGCAGTCAAGACAGACAGGGTCCCTGCCCTTATGGAACTTATATTCTAATAGGGTAGACATCCAGTATACAAGTAAACAAATGAATAAATAATTACAGACTATGATACATGCTGTGAAGGAAATGAGCAGTGAGAGGAGGAGATGGAGAGTAATTGGGTGAGGGGCAGCTTCTTTACATAGGGTGGTCAGGGAAGTTGTCTTTGACTTTGACATCTCCCACAGCATACTGTACTTCCTCAAAAGTGTTACTGCTTCTTCTTGATCACCTGGCAGTGTAGATGCTCCTAAACCTTGACTGTATGAAAAGATTATGATGTTTTTCCTTGGTAACCTCAGAGCCTAAAAACCTCTAGTGAGTGTATTAGTTACTTCTTGCTGCTGTAACAAATTACCACAAACTTAGTAACTTAAAACAGCACAGATTTATTATCTTACAGTTCTGAAGGTCAGACATCCTCAAGGTGTCAGTAAGACTGTGTTCCTTCTGGAGGCTCTAGGGGAGAACCTGCTTTCTTGCCTTTTCTATCTTCTAGATTCCTTGACTTGTGACCTTGTTCTCTATTTTCAAAGCCAGCAGCATAGCATCTTCCAGTGTCTCTCTCTCTCTCATTCTGACCTTCCTGCCTCTCTTGTAATTACATTGGCCTACTCATATAATCCTGGATAATCTCCCCATTTTAAGATCCTTGACTTAATCAAATCGATGAAGTCCCTTTTCCCATATAAGGTAACACATTCACACGTTCCAGGGATTAGGTCACCTTTGGGGTCTGGATTCAGCCTATCACAGTAAGCAATAAATGTTCATTTTATTCCCATGCCTGTTTTATTTTACAAATGAAAAACTTGCCGTTAAATGAATTGCCCAAAATCACACACTTGGATACAGCTTTAGATCCTGGTCACCCCGTCTAAGTACATTATCATTATTCTCTCTATATCTATATTCTCTCTATATCTAGACTCTGTTCTTTATAGCACTCAGCACACTTCACATTTCTTTGATTATTTGCTTTGTTATTACCAGAAGGGCAGGAAGAGACATCACTTATTCACCAAGTTACAGTCACTGCACAGCTCGGTGCCTGACACATAGTGTGAACACCTCTAAAATTTTTTTAGGTGAAAGAATGAATACTCTTTTGTATGCTTGGGTAAATAGAACTCAAATTCCTATAAATGATACTGGTCAGCAGCTTCTCATAGGTTAAAAATCCTTAGCTGTTTTTAAAGCATCAAAGAAAAAAATGAACTTCAATGTTGGCATATAATTTGAGTCAATAAAGAAGGGGCCCCAAAAGCAAAAATAAACAACTGGGACCTAATTTAACTTAAAAGCTTTTGCACAGCAAGGGAAACCATAAACAAAACAAGAAGACAACCTATGGACTGAGAGAAAATATTTGCAAACAATGCGACTGACAAGGGCTTAATTTCCAAAATACACAAACAACTTATACAGCTCAGTATCAAAAAACAAAACAACCCAATCAAAAAATGGGCAGAATACCTAAATAGACATTACTCCAAAGAAGACATACAGATGGCCAACAGGCACATGAAAATGTGCTCAACATCACTAATTATTAGAGAAATGCAAATCAAAACTACAATGAGGTATCACACCAGTCAGAATGGCCATCATCAAAAAGTCTACAAATAGGGCTTCCCTGGTGGTGCAGTGGTTGAGAGTCCGCCTGCCGATGCAGGGGACACGGGTTCGTGCCCCGGTCCGGGAAGATCCCACATGCTGCGGAGCGGCTAGGCCCATGAGCCATGGCCGCTGAGCCTGCATGTCTGGAGCCTGTGCTCCGCAACAGGAGAGGCCACAACAGTGAGAGGCCCACGTACTGCAAAAAAAAAAAAAAGTCTACAAATAATAAATGCTGGAGAAGGTGTGGAGAGAAGGGAACCCTCCTACACTGTTGGTGGGAATGTAAATTGGTGCAGCCGCTATGGAGAATAGAATGGAGTTTTCCTTAAAAAAGTAAAAATGATTCTGCAGTGCCAATCCTGGGCATACATCCAGAGAAAACTCTAATTCAAAAAGATACATGCACCCCAATGTTCATAGTAGCACTGTTTACAATAGCCAAGACATGGAAGCAACCTAAATGTCTATTGACAGATGAATGGATAAAGAAGATGTGATACATATATACAATGGAATATTACTCAGCCATAAAAAAGAATGAAATAATGCCATTTGCAGCAACATGGATGGACCTAGAGATTATGATACTAAGTGAAGTCAGAGAGAGAAAGCCAAATATCATATTTAACTTATATGTGGAATCTAAAATATGATACAACTGAACATATTTACAAAACAGAAATAGACTCACAGACATAGAAAACAAACATACAGTCACCAAAGGCGAAAGAGGGGGAAGGATAAATTGTGAATTTGGGATTAACAGGTATACACTACTATATATAAAAATAGATAAACAACAGGGACCTGCTGTATAACATAGGGAACTATATTCAGTATCTTGTAATAACCTATAATGGAAAAGAATCTGAAAAAGAATATATACATAAATGTACATTCTTCCTGTACACCTGAAACATTGTAAATCAACTGTACTTCAATAAAAAATAACGAAGGAACCCATACCTGGCATTACATTTTCCCATCCACTAGTGTTGAACTTTACTATCTGGTGTACTGCAACACTGTGTGCATTTGAGTGTGGTATCCTGTATTTACGACTCCATATACAGTATCTGTTGACATATTAGCATCAAGAGTCTTTTGGGAGAGTTCCTGAGTAGCTCAATTCGTAATTCCAATTCATGATTAGAGGAAGAAGAAAGGCAAAAAACCTAACTGCATGCTTTATTAGTGCATCAGCTTTTCTCTGTTAGGCCTTAAAGAAGTAACAAAGGGGAAATAAAATCACAGTTCTTACTGAACTATGCGAGTAGCACATTTACAGGTTCACTTAGCAAGTTGTATGGCATTTAAATAAAAACAAAAAATTTTAAAAATATAGGTCATCTCCAACACAAAATGAGTTCTTAGAAGTCTTAAAGAACCTTATGCTAAACAACTATATGAAGGAAAGCTAAACAAACACAACGCCTCCTGTTATCATGGAAGACAAGTTATATTTACACTATGAAGATACTTTGCTTCACGTTGTCCATCTTGCCTAATGAAGACACTGTTTGGTCAAACATGTTTTACATCTGACATCCGTTTCTCTTAGGAAATAAAATACCTGTCATTCAAGGGGTTATTGAAACAAAAAATATGAAGCCAAAGGGAGATGTCTTTACTTTTTTTTTAAAGTGTCTTAATTTTTTTTTAATTAATTTTTATTTTTGGCTGTGTTGGGTCTTCATTGCTGTGCACGGGCTTTCTCTAGTTGTGGCGAGCGGGGGCTACTCTTTGTTGCAGTGCGCAGGCTTTTCATTGTGGTGGCTTCTCTTATTGCAGAGCACGGGCTCTAGGCATGCGGACTTCAGTAGCTGTGGCATGCAGCCTCAGTAGTTGTGACGCGCGGGCTCTAGAGTGCAGGCTCTGTAGTTGTGGCACGTGGGCTTAGTTGCTCCACGGCATATGGGATCTTCCCGGACCAAGGCTCAAACCCCTGTCCCTTGCATTGGCAGGCGGATTCTTAACTGCTGCACCACCAGCAAAGTCCGGAGATGTCTTTACTTTTAGTATTGCTTTTAAGATCCCAGATTCTTACCCCGACTTGTATTTACTTTGATTCTAGTGGCCAAGGATGTCAATATTCTTTTTGATGAATTGGAAGCTGTCAACAGTCCTTGCAAAGATGACGATTCTCTCCTTCACCCTGGAAACCTGACCAGTACTTCAGATGATGCTAGCAGATTGGAAGCAGGGGGAGAGGTAAGTGTGTGCGATTTCTTAAAAACACAACTCTTGATCCAGGCAGGAACCTGACAAGCATAATCCAGTAGATTGTTTAAAGTCATCATCTCATTGAACTGTGGGTTCCTGAGGGAAAAAAACGACCAGGTCTTGTAATCCTGTGATGTCCTCTAGGAGTCTAAGCACATTTCAGGGATCTGAAATCTACTTACTCTCAAAACAAACTTTCAGTGGGTCATACACATTATACCCAAAGGCATTTTGTTTTTATAGAGAAGATTCTTAAAACCACCCATCATTTTAAAATGATCTACGTTCTGGGTGTCGCTAACTAGTAAAAAGCTAGCTTTACAAGGATGTTGAAATCTTGTAAAATTGAAATGAAATCAATTTCTGTTGAAATCTCCCAGCATGTAGAACAGTGACACAGAGTGGACCAGACCTCAGTAGGTGTTGGGTTGTCTGAAGCCTCTCTGAGTTTCCATTTGCCTCTGTAATCTGGGAACTCATTGCAATTGTAAATAGACCCATCTGTTCATGTGTCATTTTGGGGGGAAAAATAAGTATTTTGTTAAAGGCATTCACTGTTGCTCAGCTGTGTCTCAGTGGAGTTTAATATCTCCTTTTTATATGCACTAGGTTTAGGTGATAGGAGCACAGATCAGAGTCAACTAATTTATTGTGTATTCTTAACATTCTTTAAGAATACACAACTAATTTATTGTGTATTCTTAACGTTTTTATTATTCCAGAGGCTGTTAACTAGTGAAAGGATAACACCTTTGACCAGGGAAAATTGTTTACTTCTACCAAGCTTCCCAGTCCTCTCTATAAATACCATATGCTACTTATCTATGTGTGGGGTTTTTTTGTTTGTTTTTGTTTTTTGTAAGAAAAAACTCATTCTATCATCATCTTTTCACACAGAAACTTTGGATGCCATAATGTGGCATAAAGGAAGGACCTTGAAAGGCACCTCAAAAAGCAGCTAGTGTAATCCCTTAATTTATAGATGATGAAACAGTCTCAGGTAGGTTAGGGCTTTGCTAACCTCCTCTTGAAGCCTTGGCTGGTTTGCAGATAGATGCTAATGTGTTCAATCTACTGGATAGTTCCCTTCCCTGCAGATGATTGTTAAGAAAGTGTTTATTTGGGTAGACGTCTGAGTACTTCTTAGGCAGAAGCCAAAAATCGTCAGTGAGGATTGGTCATCAATTATAAATACCTACACCAGCTATGAGACGTGTTATTTCCATCACTCCTGACTGAGATTTTCGTTTTGGATGAGGTTGCACGCATGTCACTTGTGCGTGAGTATGGATTCTAGCAGTGGCCTTGGAGGTCTGGCTTGTGTTCCTTCTTCATACTACTATTGGAAACTGACGTGTACTGTGTCCTCCAGTTTTTTGGGTGTTTATGCATACGGTTGACCCTTGAATGACGTAGGTTTGACTGTGCGGGTCCGACTATACATGGAAGTTTTTCCATAGTAGAACACTACATTACTACGTGGTATGTGGTTGGTTGAATCCGTGACGCTGAGGAACTGTGGATATGGAGGCCCCACTATGACTATAAGTTACAAGTGGATTTAACCCGTTGTGGTTCACAACTGTATACACAAATATCACACGAAAAATAATTTTCTTATTGTGGGAAAAAAATTTGAGAAATCCTGAACTAAAGTATTACTAAACCATCAAACCACTTGTGGTCTCATCCTTCTCTCCTCCCTGATGGACTGTCTCCTGAATTTTTGTGTTTTTTATCTCTTGCTCTAAAAATGGTTTTACCATGCATACATAAGTAGCCTTAACAACTTATTTTACATTGATTTTATTTTGTGCTTTATAAAAAATGGTATCATGCAGTATAAAGTCTTTTGTGACTTGCTTTTTTTCTGTCAATATTGTTCTTAAGATTTTTGCTTACTATTAGATGCATCAGTAGTTCGTTTTCACTGCTGGTATAATATTCCACTGTATCACTGTTCTACAGTCTATTTATCTATTTGCCTCTTCATTGATTTGCACTGATTCCTATGTTTAAATTTTTTTCTCTTATGAATCATGCTGCAGTGACATTCATTATACATGTTTCCTAGCTGCTTTACCAGGAATTTCTGTAGGGATATATGTTATGTATATGTTCAGTTTCACAAGATGATGCTAGTGTGTTTTCCAGAGTAAATATATCAATTTTCACTCTCACCTGTAGAATGTGAGAATTCTCAGTTGCTCCACATCCTTGCCAACATTTGGTATTGTTAGGTGACTTAAGTTTTGCCCATTTGACTGCTTTTCCAATTTTTATTTTGTTTCCCTCTTGTTTACATTTTTTCATTAATAAAAGTGTAATTTTGATAAAACACAAGGAAATGCATTTAGTTTTAATCGTTCTTTAATATTACTCACCCAAGCTCAATTTTGAGTGTCTTAAACTGGTCCCTTTCTCTTTGTGTGCAGGCAGTACAGAAAAAAACAAATCAAATGGACTTTACTTCAGAGATGGAAAGTGGTAGAATTGACTACATTCTTGTGTACAGAAATCCAACCCCAGATGGAAAGAGAGAGATATTTGAAAGAAATATTAGAGCAGAAGATTACAAATGGAGAAAGAGGTAAATAGTTTGCTTGGATGAGAAAAAATATAAATATACATCTATTCATATTGGGAGACAATTAAAAAATAAGCAGTTAGTCATTATGTTAACTGAATGTTTCATTTGCTGAGGGTTTGCCAATCTGCAGTGTGTGGAGGAATGTTCTAGCAATTAGATTTTCGCAGCACAGTTTGCCTTTGAGAGCATTTAATGCCAAAAGATCCGTAAAAATCAAAATATTCAAATGAAATGGATTGTTTCAAAGTGTTATAATACCTGATTTCCTACATCTACTGCTTCTCGATGTTAATGGCGGGTTCTATTTGCATGGATTAAAGAAAACTTCGGATAAAAAGCAATCACCCCACCATAGAGGCTCTTTTTACATTTCAGGAAACATGATGGGTTTGGGTATCCTCACACACAAGCAGAAGACACTGGCTGATTGGGCCAAAAACAGCTGGGACTTACAGAGTGATTCTGTTTTTAAAAGACATTCAGGTTGTTTTTATCAAGTTCCCAAACTCAAGGATTACCTTATCAGTGTTTACTCTTTCCCTTTTCTCCTCTGCAGGGGAAGTTTGAGGATGGTACAAGAGGCCCAGCCTTTGATAATAATCCACAATGGGATTATTGTGTACCCAGAAACGCTGTGCACGTTTCTAGAACTTGGCCTTGTTGGCTGGATTATGTAACTCTTCTCAGATTTTCCCTGAACACTGTGCACAGCTTCTGGAGCTTTTCATAGTCCAGAAGAACATGTTGCCAATTAAAAGGGTTTGCTTCTGATTCTGCTTTTCAAGGCTAAAGGATAGATCTTTGAAGTCAGACATCCATGTTTTTCTTTATACGGTGAAGGTTGCATGCTAATCTTGGTACACTTTAGATAAATAGGATGTTTCCAGGTCTGTTAAACTAGCCTCCACTCTGGAGCATTTATAAAACAGAAGTGATATTTTTCTGGAAGTCTCCAAAAAGAGAATTAGAAAAACAGTGAGATGAGTATAGCCTTAAGGGAACAGGTTCTCATTCTCAGGAAAGTGGAAGCAGATAGCTCAAAAGACTGCTTCAGCTGGAGTTTCCCCCAGAGCAACAAATGGAGTTAAATATGTTGTTTTTTCCACTTTTGTGGGGTTCCAGAAAATCTTTCCTATACCCGCTGAACATGCCTTTGATAAATCTTGTTCTTTAAGTTTCTCTTGAGACAGTGGTGTATTCTTATCTTAACATTGATAGTGCATTAATATTTTATCCCTAAAAATCTTTTCTTCATCTTTTATTCTAAGTTTCAGAATTTTTATGTAAAGAAATAAAAGATCTGTATTGCGACATGATCTGAAATAACGAAAGTCCTTCGTGTGATTCATTCTGACTCTGTCCGAGTTTTGATTCCCATCAAAACTAGGTAACTTGCTTCAGTTAATGAAAGATTTATATTTGGAGCTTCGTAACTATTCTCTCCACTCCTGGGGCTTCTTTTGTGTAGGTCTTTTCAATGTCATTTTGTGGCTTACGAGTTAAAACTCAAAAAGCCTAATACTTTTCCAAAAAAAATACCTTACTAAAGAAATGACACATCTCCTGTATGTCTCCTAAAAATCATCTGTACTACAGTATTCAGCTGCCAGGATTAGAGCAGGTAGCTGAGGACGGTTATTCTGTCTTTTAGTGCGCAGTTGGTTCTGTGTAATCCAGGGTTGACCATAGTGTGTTAGATGTTCAGCTCATATGATTTTAGTGGTATACAAGATAATTTTGTTTGGTTCTAATTTAAAACAAATTTTAATACCTAGGTATTTATTTTAATGTTTACTGGAAAAAATAGCAGTTGGGAAAAGGGCAATATCGCCATATGGCAAAACTTCAGAAAAACTTATCTAAGCATCTCTTTCTCTCCCTTCCCCCCAAAAGTTCTTCTCTCGGTGGCAGCTTCCCTACAGTCCTCTATCCACTACCAACAGCTTGGTTTTCTGGAAACTTCTTCCTAAGCAGCTTTTCCCTGTGGCCCAAACTCTGCATAAGCAGCACAGTTTGACTCTAACTCTGTCTCTGAGCTCTGCTTTGCGTCCTCACAGCCACAGCCAGTGGATCTCAGCACATCCTTCCTTGCTTAGAGGCAGCAGGAAATTATAGCTAAATTAATTTTCCCTGTCACAACTAATTAAAATAAAATGTCCCTTGTATGAACAGTCAATCTGTATCTCCATTGTATAATTAGATTTCAAACCCATCGGAAGCACTTTTATTTAAATCTAGTGTTTTCATAAATAGTTTCAGTAGAAAGACAGCAATTTTAATAGCTCTGTCAGCTTCCAGAAGTTACTTCCACCTTTTATACATAAAACAAAGCACATAGTTCAAGGTGGAAAAGAAGAAAGAAAACCCAGGGGGCTTCCTGTGAATCCACACGTACCTGATGTATGATCAGTATCGTCTTCATTACCTGTGTGTCATGATGTCCAACAGTTACAGAAAATGTGTCACAGACTTAGAAGCTTTTGTTTCCAAATCAGTAAAGACAGGCTCTGTAGTTGAACAGTTTAATAGAAAGAGAATCTTTATCTCTTTTAACGTTGAAAGTCAAGAAACACAGCCAGGAAAATCTTTAATTCATGATAAAAGTGAGGATGTAGTCAAATTTCATCTCTCGTGGAAACTGTGCGCCCCACCTGATCAGTCAGCAGGTAAGTGCTTGTTTTAGCGCCCTGGGTCTTTAATATTCTGTAACTCATCTTTCATATAAGCCCAGAGAAAGCAATTCACAGCAAAGTTCCCAAAGAAAGTATCAAATCCAAGTGATTTTCTTCTTAAGTGTCTGTCTGTTTAAAGAGATTCCCTTCTTTAAAGGTAAATTCATATTTATAAATTCACATTTTGATGAATTTGTAAATAAAAAATAATTTTTTTTCATTTTTAATTTTATGTCCATCATTGACTCTTTGGTACCTATTTTTAAATCATTATCAATAAGAGGTTTATATCTTCCTTCATATGAAGGGTCAGGTCATGGATGACTTTGGGATTATTTGGGGTGTATGAGTACCAGTTAGATTAATGGAGCACCCTTCCTCTTGAGAATCACACAGAGCACGGGTGGAAACTCATATCATCAGTTGTTTACCAAATAACTGTATTTATATAAATCGTACCATCTTGATGGTAGTTAACTTCATTCAACACATATTTATTACACACTTACTCTCTGCCAGGCACTGCCTTAAGCCCTAAGAACTCAGCAGTGAATAAAAAAGACAAAAAATTCCTGCTGGGCTTCCCTGGTGGCGCAGTGATTGAGAGTCCGCCTGCCGATGCAGGGGACACCGGGTTCGTGCCCCGGTCCGGGAAGATCCCACATGCCGCGGAGCGGCTGGGCCCGTGAGCCATGGCCACTGAGCCTGCACGTCCGGAGCCTGTGCTCCGCAATGGGAGAGGCCGCAACAGTGAGAGGCCCACGTACCACAAAAAAAAAAAAAAAAAAAAAAATTCCTGCCCTGTGGGAAATTAAGAACAAACTAAATGAGGAAATCTGTGTTGAAGAACAATAAATGCTAAGGAGAAAAAAGTAAAGCAGGAAGTGTCGAGAAGGGCTTGCAATTTTATGAAAGTTGGTAAAGGCGGGCCTCTTTCCCAGGGAACAAGAATAGCATGTGCAAAGGCCCTGAGTCAGGAGCATGCCTGGTGTGTTTATGGAACAGTAAAGAGGCCAGTATGACAGGAGTTGACTGAGCAGAGTAGAGAATAGTGAGAAATTATATCAGAGAGGCAACAGAAGCCAGATGACATCAGGTCTTATTGGTCACTGGGCAACTTTAGTTTTTCTCTGCATGACATGGGAAATCACCGGACAGTTTTGAGCCAAGGCATGATAAGATCTGGTTTCTGTTTTATTAGGGTCATTGGGGTTTCCTGGTGATAGTAGACTGTGGGAAGTGGGGAGGTGGTGAGGGCAGAATCAGAGAGGTCAGTTAGGAGAGTCGTCACAAGAATCCAAGAGAGAGGTGATGGTGGCTTGGCCAAGCGCACAGCAGGGGAGATGCTGAGAAGAGTAGGAAGTAGAGCCGATGGGAACTGAAGACAGATCGAATGAGTGATGTGAAGGAGTCACAGGCCATTCATCTGTCATACACTGTTCATTTAAAGAGTTGGAAGAGGGACTTCCCTGGTGGTCCAGTGGTTACAAACCCGCCCTTCCAGTGCAGGAGGCGTGACTTGGATCCCCGATCGGGGAACTAAGATCCCACATGCTGCATGACACGGCCAAAACCAGAAAAATAAAGTTGGAAGAACTGCCATTTACAGGGCAGCAGAGGGAAGTGGGTTCCCTTGTAGACGTGTTGAGTTTGAGGTGTCCCGGTGGTGGAGATGTTGAATAGGAGGGAAGAGTCTGGAAGACAGGAAGAGATCTGGGCTGGAAAACCTAGAGGGTGTGGTGCCTGGAGGGAAGTGTTTCAGGAGGGAAGGAGCAGTTGTGTCAGATGCTGCTGCTGGACGGGGTGAGTAAGATGAAGACTGAAAGTTAGTCACTGAATTTAGCGATGTGGAGGGCTCTGGGGAGCTGGGCAAGAGAAGTTTCCACGGAGAGGTGGAAGTGAAATCATGGCTAAATGTGTTCAAGAATTGGGGGAGAAAATATGGAGACAGCAGATAGAAATAGCTTTTTCACGGAGTTTCACTGTAAAGGAAAAGAGAAATGGAGTGATAACTGGTGTAAGACTTTGGGTCAAGAAAGCGTTCTTTTTATTTAAGATGGGAGAAATAACTGCATGATTTCATGCTAATAGAAATAATTTGAGAGGCAAACTTGATGTTGGGGAAAAGTGAGGGAAGAATTTTTGGAGCAGCGTCCTCAAAGCAATAAAAAAGAACGGCCACGAGTTCCTCCCACGCAGGGACCCACCTGCCTGCATCTATGTCCACAAATGCAGCCGTGCCCCTGCTGCTGAGGGTGTTCTGACTGTGCTCCTAGCTTAAGCCAACCCTTTGCTTTGGACATAACACCCCATCCTCTCAGTCCCACTCAAGGACATTGCCCCCTCCAAAGAGAAAATATAGTAAGCTTTAAAAACAGAAATTCACAAAACAGTGCAATGTGTCAAAATAGCCTGTTTGTGTTTTCACTTGTTTCTCAGAAGGATTGGAATATCTCACTGTAGTAATCACCTGCATAGCACTCAGGGTTGGGACTCTTGGACATTTTCTTTGAGATGATGACAAAAAATAGTATTAAATTCTCACTCTTGCCTTCGTGAATCACGTACTATTATCATCTCCATTTTATAGGTGAGACAATTGAGGCAAAGCAGTAACTTGCCCCAGGTGGCAAAGCCAGTAAGAGATAAAGCCCAGATTCTGACTTGAGCCTACTTACTCTTTACCCTTATATCATGTTGATTCCTGGTATTTAAAAATGAATCTCAGTAAAGAAGATGTGGCACATATATATACAATGGAATATTACTCAGCCATAAAAAGAAATGAAACTGAGTTATTTGTAATGAGGTGGATGGACCTAGAGTCTGTCATACAGAGTGAAGTAAGAAAGAGAAAAACAAATACCGTATGCTAACACATATATGTGGAATCTAAAAAAAATGGTTCTGATGAACCTAAGGGGAGACAGGAATAAAGACACAGATGTAGAGAATGGACTTGAGCACATGGGGAGGGAGAAGGGTAAGCTGGGACAAAGTGAGAGAGTGGCATGGACATATATACACTACCAAACGTAAAATAGATAGCTAGTGGGAAGCAGCCACCTAGCACAGGGAGATCAGCTCAGTGCTTTGTGTCCACCTAGAGGGGTGGGATAGGGAGGGTGGGAGGGAGACGCAGAGGGAGGAGATATGGGGATATACATATGCATATAGCTAACTCATTTGGTTATACAGCAGAAACTAACACAGCATGGTAAAGCAATTATACTCCAATAAAGATGTTAAAAAAGAAAAAGAATCTCAGGGTTGAAGAAGTTAGGACACAAGTGGAGTTATGAAAGGGAACCAGGAAAATCGGGGTGCTGAATGAAATTGGGTGCTATCTTGACTGTATTTCCTTGCACTTTGGCTGCCAGTAGCCATGGATTTGAATCTTGATACAACTACTTATTAGCTGGGTGGTCTTGAGCAGTTTTTCAAACTTCTCTGGATCTCAGCTTCCACATTTTTAATAATGAGGATAATATTATTTACCATGAACTGTGTGAGGATTAAGTGAGCCCGTGCAGGTGAATACACAGTACAGTGTAAATCTTTTTTATTTTACCTGTTTTACCTTCTATTCATGGCAAACAATTTATGACTGTGATATAAAAGTTCTTTGTAAAGTATTTTTAAAAGTGAGTCAAGGGCTTCCCTGGTGGCGCAGTGGTTGAGAGTCTGCCTGCCGATGCAGGGGACACGGGTTCGTGCCCCGGTCCGGGAAGATCCCACATGCCATGGAGCAGCTGGGTCTGTGAGCCATGGCCGCTGAGCCTGCGCGTCCGGAGCCTGTGCTCCACAATGGGAGAGGCCACAAGAGTGAGAGGCCCGCGTACCGCAAAAAAAAAAAGTGAGTCAAATTCAGGAAATACAGGAAAGTGGCACAAGCATGATTGCAGTCTGTTACCTGGCTAGTTGTTGTGGTGGACAGACCCTAAAGTCTGTGATGCCTGCCTCCTGGTTTTCATGCCTTTGTGCAATTTCCTCCCCTTGAGTGCACGTGAGACCTGTGACTTGCTTTTACCCAACAGAATATGGCGAATGTAGTGGGATGTTACTTCTGTGGTTATTTATATTATGGTATATAAAACCCTGTCTCAGCTGACTGGAGTTAGAGAGACTCTCCTTTACTGACTTTGAAGAAGTAAGCTCCCATATTGTGAAACAGTCCATGAAGGGAGCCCCTATGCAAAGAATCTAAGGCGGGGGGTGGCCTCTAGGAGCTGAGAGTTGCTCCCAGCTGACAGCTGGCCAGGGAACAGGGACCTCAGTCCTACAACCACAAGGTGAGCTCTGCCAACAAATGGCGGATCTTGAAAATAGATCTTGCCTCAGTCGAGCCTCTCCTGAGACGGCAGCCCTGGCCAAGACCTGTATTGCAGCCTGGTGAGACCCTGAAGCAGAGGACCCAGCTAAGCTGTGTCTGGATTCCTGACCTACAGAAACTGTAAACTCGTTAATATGTGTTGTTTTAAGCCTCTAAATTTGTGGTAATTTGTTACACAGCAACAGTTAACTAACACAGTGGTTAAGAGTCTGGGTTAGACATTCCGAGTTCTCATTTGTTTTCATTATTAAAAGCTATGTGCTCCTAGGAAAGTTAGCTCATCTGCAAAATGAGGCTAATGATGAGATCTATTTCATGAGTTATTTTGATAATTAAATGAAATCATTCATATCAAGTGCTTATCTTTGTACCTGTCATATTGTAAGCAATTAATACATCTATTACCATCATTATAGTTATCATAACAGCTAAACACAGTGTATTAACATTTTTACTTTTAAAATAGTTTTTCGGGCTTCCCTGGTGGCACAGTGGTTGAGAGTCCACCTGCCGATGCAGGGGACGCGGGTTCGTGCCCCGGTCTGGGAAGATCCCACATGCTGCGGAGTGGCTGGGTCCATGAGCCATGGCCGCTGAGCCTGCACGTCCGGAGCCTGTGCTCCACAACGGGAGAGGCCACAACAGTGAGAGGCCTGCGTACCGCAAAAAAAAAAAAAAATTTTTCAAGGCAAAGTTTTTGGAAAATTTTTCATACAGTTTATAGATTCCTTAAAATGTAACCATTAGGATAGCAACATCAACTGACTATATATTGCTAATAATGTATATGCATGAATGAGATTAATGATTACCTTCAGTGCTCTTGGAAAAACTTAGAATACCTTAGGTAACATGTTTAACATTGTCAACCTTCAGACATTTATCTGCCCAGAGGATTTGGTTTTAGATTCATCAGGGAATAAAATTATAGAGCAACCCAGAACTGAAAAACGGTACTTGAGTGCCCATCCTAGTCTTGCTTTACACCTATTCAAGGGAAGACTATACCAAGATTCCCCATGGAAGGTGCTAATCTCACCTAGATCGTTCTCTGCCTTCACAGGCTTCCTGCCCATCCTACCTTCCTATTTTCATCCCTGTTCATGTTCTGCAACCACTGTTACTATAGATGTTCTCTCTGGATCCAGAGCTCTGAGAATGAAGGGGAAAGAACCAGAGTCTCCTCCCTTCTTTTATAGTTCAAACTATGATGATTGTCTAAAATAAATCTGTCTGGACAAACTGAACTATGCAAATTCCTGTCCTCTAGTATTTTCTGGACCCTCAAAAGAGACTTAGACCTTACTCCACTTAATAATCTCCATTTTCTGATATGTCATATATATGTATTACCAAGGGTCTCAAGTTGGAGTTGAAGGGAAAGGAAAATTAAGGACAGTTCTAAGCAAAGAGTGAAGGAGGCAGATTTTCTTTTGAAAATCAAAGCCCTGGAAGTTCCTTGAGTATTTGTCTTAATCTAACTGGGCCGCTGTAACAAAATACCATAGGCTGGGTGGGTTGTAAATAACAAAAACTTATTTCTCACAGTTCTAAAGGCTGGAAGTTCCAGATCAAGGTGCTGATGAGGACCCTGTTCCTGGTTCATAGACAGCGTCTTCTTGCTGTGTCTTCACATGGTGAAAGGAGGTAGAGAGCTCTCTGAGGTCTCTTTTTTAAAGGAGCTAATCCCATTTTTGATGACTCCATGACCTAATGACCTCTCAAAGGCCCCACCTCCTACTACCATCACATGGGGGGTTAGAATTTCAACATATGAATTTTAAGGGGATACAATTCAGATCAGAGCAGTACCTTTCAGGAGTTCATTGTTGATCTGTACTGGCAGTGGACTTTTTAAAAAGTGGTGTCTGAGGTTGAATTTCTTTCCTAAACAGAAACAGAGCCTGAGGCAAGGATTCTTGCTAAAGTTGTTGATGGGTGGGGTGCTCTCAGGAGACAGGGGAGTGAGGGAAGTAGAAGAGGTCAGAGGAGAAAAGCTACACTGAGAGTATAGTCTCTGCTCCAAGCGGGAAGCTCTGGAGCAGAGGGAGCACCACAGAGGTGGTTCACCTTTAAAGCAGAGGTCCCCCTGCCTATCCGTCATTGGCTGAGGCTGGGGGAGGTGATGGGAGGTGAGTGCTGCTTCTGCTTGGCAGAGGGTAGTTCTTCAACACCCACAGCTGCTCGGCTTCTGGGCTGTCAACCATCAGAATTCATTACCACTGACACTGATATCTCTACTGATAGTAGAGGTGCTGGCAAATCTGTGCTTTCAGATGGCCCACTTTGAGATTGCAGCAGCCAGGGAATTCATGGTGGTCTTGATGGAAGTGGAAAAAAGAGCAGGTGCACAGGGGCATTTCTTCTGCTTTAATTTGTTCAGATTTTCCTCTAAGTTTAGGATACTCCATCCTAAAAGCAAGGATTCCACGTGGCTGGTATAATCACTTTGAGGTCAGAGACGGTGTCTTACGGGTTTTTTACAGTAAGACCGAGCCCAGTGCTTAGCTTGTGGGATTTTGAGTTTGTTGCGAGAGGTTGTAAATAGCTGATTTGCATGGCTGTGTTTGGGTAACATCAACCAATTTAGCTCTAGGATTTCTCAACCTCAGCACTGTTGACGTTTGGGGCTGGGTAATTCTTTGTTGTAGGAGGCTGTTCAGTGTACTGTAGGAGGTTTAGCAGCGTCCCTAGCCTCTATCCACTAGATCCCAGCAGTATTCCTCCTCCCACCTCACTAAGTTATGACAACCAAAAATGTCTCCAAGTATGGTCCTATGTCCGCAGGAGCAGGTGTATAAGATTGTCCCTAGCTGAGAACTACTGAGTTAGACTCTTAGTGCAACAAACTGCATAGAGTTGTATCTATGAGATATCTAGAGGAATTCAAGGCAGCTATTCCGTCTTTCTTCCACCTGGACCAGCTAACTTAAGCACTCTTAATATCAGACTCTTGAATCATGAAGATGCCTGTGTCTCTGAAGAGAGAATAGGGTAAATTAAGATTGGCCTTTCAAACCAGACAACAGGGATTCAGATCCACTGGTACTTTCTCACTTACTGAGTAAATATCCAGGCAAGGCTCTTAACCACGCTGTGCCTTAGCGTCTTCATTTATTAAACAGTAGATAATCCTAACTAATGGGGCTACTATGTAGATAAAATGAGCTAATACATTATAACACGCTTAGAAGAGAGTCCAGCACGTATTAGGTGGTTGTTGGTATTGATAAAGAAGGGAGTGGCTCCAGCCCCTGGTCACCCTGTGTTCTGATCTCAGGCACTCAACCCCATGCCCTCTTGGACTGAGGGTCCCTGGCTTGTGTCTAGGGAAACCTGAGGGGATCTGGTGTGTGGCAAGACATACCAATAGTAAGTCCCACCTCATCACCAGGATTTGGTCCTTCTGGTGTCACCTACCATTGCCCTAGATCAGTCCATCAGAATTAGAGCCTCATTCTCACTGGTCCCTCTTCTTAAGGTAGTTTCATCAAATGGTGGGAGCGAGGGGGCTCTCTCCTTCTCTCTCTCTCTGTTTCATTCTCTCTTTCTCTGTCTTTGTTTCTCTCTCCCTCTTTCTGTCTCTGTCTTCCTCTCCCCACCACTCCTCCTTATTCTCACTCTAATTTTTGAGACCAGTTTAAAGAGCTGAGGGCCTACTTATTTTTACCTCAACTGCTTTTGCTTGTTTAGGAAGACAGAGTTTAATCAAAATATTTCTGTTGCCAGGTCAAGATGACCAGTACAAGTTATCCTGAACTGATTTACTCAAAGGATCATTCTAAACCAATACATATTTCATGTGACTCACGCATATTCCTTTGCTCAAGACAAAACAACGTTAAGGAAAAAATATACCCATTATATAAGGCACAGCTGAAGAACTCATGTCACATTATGAACTATTGTTACCAATCCCACGAGAAGAAAATTAATCTAAAAGATCTTCTCACTGGTCTAAAATGAACTTGTCTGATATAAAACACATTTTGCATTGTCATTTGTTACTTACCAAATGTGGGCATTGTAGGGTTGCAGCTGTGAAAGGAACTGAAAGTCTTTTCTTGACTGTTATTTTTGTTCCTGTTGTTCTTACTATGTGTTACGTTAAATTGCTGAAAACTACACAAAGTATATACTAGGGATATGACATTAATTATTAATTCATGAGATGGAGTGATTTCAAAGTTTTGAAGCAGTCTAGAGAGCTGTAAATCCATGGTCTCCTGCTTGTAATCCTTACAAGTGGAAAACTTGAAAAAGGTGAACTGCAAGCTGAAGTTTATGAACCAAGCCTGATGTACTTCAACTGCAAAAGTGATGATGCAGCACTGTCCCTGGAGGCAAAGACCAAGGCTTAACTCGCTTCCTGTTGTGTCTTAGGCATATTTTAAGAGCAGTCAATGGCATCCGATGATTCCATTTCCAGATGGAGTCATTCTTCATTCATTCATCAAATATCTAATGAGCATCGTGTCTACTGTGAGGGAAGAGAAGCATTAAATGTGTCAGGTGCGATGAGTACTGTGGAGAAAATATGCAGGAATCCTGGGAGGGAGTCACTGTTTTGTTCAGGAGTTCAAGGCAAGTCTCCAGGATAATGAGCAAACTAAGAGAGAAGTTGGCATGTGCATTCCTAAACCCAGCTCTCAAAAGCCCCTCAGAGTTTTCCCACTGTTGGGACTACTTCTGCCTTGCATTTTCCCATGTGTGGACTGGGATGAGGGTTGGAGGAATAAGTGGAACCACTAAGTAGGCTGAGGGTGTGTCCTATAGAAGGAGGGGAACAGCCTCTCCCAGGGCACAGGGCAGGGACAAATCAAGTGCCTGAGAAGTGTTGGGGCCTTTGCGGAGACCTGACCTGGTTGCAAACCCCTCCCTAACTTGTCCTTTGCTATTCATCAGTTTAGCTTCCACCCCTTTTGGTGCTACGTCTTTCATGGCCTTCCACACTTTTGTCTACACGTACATCAAGTTTCGTCTTTGAAGGTCTTCCCTCGTGCTTGTAACTGCTTGGCCCCTCTTCAGTTAGAGTTCTGCAGAAAACAAGCCACTCTGTGTCTTCCAAGAACGAAGGCTTTGATACAGAGGCTTACACCATCGATGAAAAGGGCAGGGAAGTCACCTCCAGCTGCTTCCTGAAGCATCGTGGCGGTGGTCCCAAGCGCTGGCCTGGAAGCCCCTAGGGGTCCCAAGAATGCTGGACTGTGACACACATGATTCTCAGAAGACTTACCTGAAGCTGTCTCTAACTTACACAACTGTGTCTAGCTGCCTACCTGGAGGAAAAAACAGCCTCTTCCACTTTCCAGATTTTACTTATCCCTCGTTGTTAACTCTAACCCAGAGCCCCCCAGGGAAGGGGATTCTGGGAAATGCAGTCCCAGCTTCTCCTCAGCAATTCAGAGGAGACTTCAGAAAGAGGGGGGACAGAGATGCCAAGATGACAGCAAACAGCATGGCACAACCACTAGACCTCCTCCTACCAGGATTGACTGGACACCTGACCCTTCATCTAAGGCTATGCCAGCCCCTTCTCTGTCATACCCAAAGGGTTACAGTTGTAAGTCATGAATACTAATACTGTCCCTCAGGGTGATGGTTGAATAGCTTTTTCTGGTGTTTCATGTGGCCATAGCTGGATACCTTGACCACAGACACAGTACCTCCCTCACACCCAAACCTTTGTTCTGATGCTACCACTAGACAATTCTTTGTTCGCAGCAGAGCTGAATTCATTGAGACCAAATCTTTGGGAGTCAGACAGCAGCAGTCACAAGCCCACATAAGGAGACATCTGTGGGTCTGTGCTGCAGGAGGAAGGGAGAGGACAAAGGAAAGACAAGCTGAAAACTCCTCTCACAATTGAGAAAAGAGGAAGGTTCCCTCCACCACTTGCAGCTCCTATGGTGTTAGAGTGTCAGTCACCATGCGTACAGATGTCTATCACATTCCAGGCTCTGTGCCAGGCAGAATAAAAAATGAAAGAGTGCTCCCGTTATCAATTGTTGCCTAACAGACAACTCCAGAACTTGTGGTTTAAAACAACAGTCGTTTATTTTATTCTCAAGTCTGCAGTTGGGCAGGGCTCTGCAGGACCAGCTCTTCTCTGTTCAATGGGCATCAGCAGGGGCCGTGCTCCCAGGGAGGCTGGCAGACTCCCTTTCAAAGTGACTCTCAGCTGAGAGCTCAGCCAGGCCTGGGGGCTGTAGGCTTGGTTTCTTTCCCTGTGGATCTCTGCACAGGCTTCTCTGAGGCTCCCCTGCCTCAGGCATCCTCATGACGTGGTACCTATGTTCCAAGAGAATGAGACAGATGTGCATTTTTTTAAACTGAAGTATAGTTGATTTGCAATATTGTGTTAGTTTCAGGTATACAACAAAGTGATTCAGTTATATATTTTTCAGGTTCTTTTCCATTATAGGTTATTACAAGACATTGAATATATAATAGTTCCCTGTTCTGTACAATAGGTCCTTGTTGCTTATCTATTTTACGTATAGTAGTTTGTATCTGTTAATCCCACCCTCCTATTTAATCCCTTCTCCTCCTCCCTTTCCCCTTTGGTAGCCATATGTTTGTTTTTATGACTATGAGTCTGTTTCTGTTTTATGTATAGAGTCATTTGTATTATTTTTTAGATTCCACATATAAGTGGTATCATATAATATCTCTTTCTCTGCCTGACTTAACTTCACTTAGTGTGATATCCTCTATATCCATTCATGTTGCTGCACATGGTAATATTTCATTCCTTTTTATGGCTGAGTAATATTCCATTGTATATATACACCACTTCTTCTTAAACCCATCAATAGATGTGCATTTTTATGACCTAGATCCAGAAGTGTTTATTCTGCTCTCCATTCGCAGAGGTGGGAACAAAGGGAGGGGACATAGATCCCACCTCTTGATGGAGAGAGGCAAAGTTCTGGAAGACATACGGGGTGAAAGCTATTGTCAGGGCCGTCTTTGGAAAATACAGCCACGTTATACTCAGTGCGTTTGAGGAGCTCGTTGACTAGAGGTGAAGACAGGCGTGAAACAGATGATTAGGATACAGCCTGAAAAGTTCCTATGAAAGCATGAAGGGAACTTCAGATTCTTCCCAGAGGTTTTAGGAAAATTAGAGGAAGTGACCTAGATCTTGAAAGATGAATTGACAGAGCAGCAAAATACAAGGGCATGGTGTTCAGACAGGAAGCAGTATGAGCAGAGGCACAGTAACTTGTGATGGAGACATCACAGCTCCTCTGGCAGCTCTGCTTCCCCAGTAGGAGTGGGAATCCCATGAGGACCACACAGGTTTCCCCACAGAGCCTTGCGTAATGCCTGGCTCATCACTTCACCTCGACTTTCAAGCTGTTTATGCTCATTCAGCAGTTTCCCATGAATGTAATTTACGTCAGATGTAATTGTCTCCTAGGCCTTGATGACTGGACTGATACTGGCCAGATAAGCATTTTTTAGTCACTTTTCTCCAAAATCGTCTAAACTAACATCATTTAGCTTCTTTGCAACCAAATCCATGACACTGTACTTCTGTTTAAGTAAAGTGTCATCTTGTTCCTGGATCTCTTTCAGGCCAACTGTTTTACTAAGCCAACCCTACCGCTATCACCTGAAAACTCAACCGAGATCATGATGGTCTTCCAGGAAGATGGTATTTATTGCTCACGAGAGTTCTTTGTTTTTCATCTCCGTTCTCCATTCTGACTTTTTCTACATAGGTTGAAATTAAAAAGAGCTTTATAGAAGGCTGGGAGCAGAGCAGGCAGAAGAATGAAACTGTACTGCGCACAATTTTCCTTGACCTTAGCAGTCCAGTAGGCAGGAAAGAAAACGACACGTGGTGAGACCTGGTGTCCGTTAGTGTTTCAGAAATGCGTTCTGTCTCCTCTCAGGGCCTCTCCTCTTCTGCAGCCTGTCGGTTCCTTGGTTTAGCCAGTATACTATTTTGGATTGCACAGCAGTAAATCACTTTGGCATTCACCTGAGGCTGCCTTGATTCAGTCTTTCAGACTCTAATAAGTGCCTGTGGGTCTTCTAAAATCTAGTCCTAAATTCGGTGACTCGTGGATTACACTGTACACATTATGTCTGACATGTCCACTCTTGCTTCTGATTGCCGGAAGGGCTCTCCCACCCTGCAGTTCTCTATACAAACTCCAGTCAAATGAAAAACCCCTAGTCTTGATTCTTGTTGTCACACAGTCCTTTATTTGGTTGGCAGAACAAAGATAGCAATTAGCAGGTAAGTACTGAAGTTTAGTTGGTAGTTGTTCTTTTCTTCTTTTTCTGTTTATACTTAGCAAAGCTATACCTTAATCTCTCTTTGAAATGAAGTCTCTTTAGGGAAAGACAGTTCTAAGTAAACCCTAAAATACTTGCAACTGAAACGTGCTTTCGAACGGGTTTAAATATTTTAAAATGTCACTGGAGAGTACATTGACTATGATGATTCATTGTCCCAACCACTCTTTTGACCATCATTTCATTCCCCTCATTACTTCTCTTTGATTCTATGGTCCATCATCATGACCACTCATTTTCAAGCACCTCAATTCTCTTATCCCTTTGTTTCTTTGACTTATTTGCCTGGCAAAGCCGTGACCTTGATTAAACCCCACCTTCTTTGTGCCTGCACCTGAGCATGTTGAAGGTTGCTAGAAAAACATGCTGACTGGTTCACTTTATGGCCACCATCTCAGATGAGGACCAGAGTAACAAAGAATGCCAGGTAGCCTAGTAGGTTTGCTTCCCCCATCACCATAATGAGGAATTATCTTCATTTCTCCTTCCCATCCTTCCTTTCTTGGCCTCCTCCTTTCATTCATTCATTTTTAAAAGTTTATTCATTCAGTAAGTAGACAGTGCCTGGCACAGTTCCAGACATTCAGAATACATCAGGGAACCAACCAAAGAGCCCCCTTCCTTGAGGTGTTCACCTTCTAATGAGTGAGACAGTGAACAATAAACATAAGTAAATAGCATAGTATGTTAGAAGGTGATACGGCAAAGGAAAGAGTAGAACAAAGTGTGAGAGTGCTGGGGGGTGAAGGGATATGCATTCTAAATACGCTGTGATGTAGGGGGCTCACTGAACATGACATCCGACCAAAGACTGAATAGGTGAGGGAGTTGGCTAGCTGTGATTCCCCACCATCTTCTTGCCCCTCCACCGTCTCACCTCCTTTATCTGTATCTCCACCACCCACACACAGGCTCTGCTGATAACCTTGTCTATACTTTGATAGAGGATAGAATCAATCGGACAGGGTCTTCTGAGGCCATCCCCACACTCACTCTCTGCCTTCCCACCATGACTACGCTTGAAGTGTCTGCCACTGTTCCCCGAGCCCTCCTGTTGTGTGCTGAATTCCCTCCCATTTCCCCTTCTCAAGGACTTGGCTCCTATGATCGTCTCTTCTCTCTCCTGCATCATCAATTTTTGCTCTTTCAATTATTATAAATATGCTCCTGTAACTCATATCTTAAGAAAAATCCCTTGAGCCCCACATTCTCCTCCAATGACCACCTTGTTTCTCTTCTCCACTTCACAAAAGTCTTCTTCAAAGATTTGTCCAGCGTCATTGTCTCCATATCCTCACCTACCATTCTCTCTCTTTTTTTTTTTTTTTTTTTTTGCGGTACGCGGGCCTCTAGCTGTTGTGGCCTCTCCTGTTGTGGAGCACAGGCTCCAGACGTGCAGGCTCAGTGGCCATGGCTCACGGTTCCAGCCGCTCCGCGGCATGTGAGATCTTCCCGGACCGGGGCACGAACCCATGTCCCTGCATTGGCAGGTGGACTCTCAACCACTGTGCCACCAGGGAAGCCCTCTCTTTTTTTAATTGAAGTATAGTTGATCTACGACATTGTGTTAGTTTTAGGTGTACAGCAAAGTGATTCAGTTATACATTGTTTCGGATTATATTCCATTACAGGTTATTACAAGGTATTGAATATAATTCCCTTTGCTGTATAGTTTGTCCTCATTGCTTATCTATTTTAGGTATAGTAGTTTGTATCTGTTAATCCCATGCTACTAATTTGTCCCTCCTTCCCTCCCTTTCCCCTTTGATAACCATAAGTTTGTTTTCTACATCTGTGAGTCTGTTTCTGTTTTGTAAATAAGTTCATTTGTATCATTTTTTTGGAGTCTCCACATAAGTGATATCATATGATATTTGTCTTTGACTTATTTAGTATGATCATTTCTAGGCTCATCCATGTTGCTGCAAATGGCATTATTTCCTTCTTTTTTATGGCTGAGTAATATTCCATTATCAGTATATATACCACATCATCTTACAGCAGTCATCTGTTGATGGCTCTTTTCAAACTACTTGATCTGGGCTTTCTCCCTCTATAGACACTGATTTTATTAAGGTCAGCTTTAACCAAATCCAGTGCTCGTGCCACCTCTGTTATCTTACTGGCTTTGTCAACAGCATTTGTCCACACGGTGGATTGTTCCTTCCTTGAAAAACATTCTTTTCTTGACTTGGGAGACATCTCACGCTCTCCTGGCTTTCTCCCTTCTTTGTTTGCTCACCCTCCTCTTCCATTTGACCTCCAAATGTTAGTACATCCTAAGACCTGGTCCTGGGTGCCTCTCCTTCTATATCTCTATCTCCTTGTGATCCCATGAAGTTCCATGCAGAGCTTTTATATAACTTCTATATTGCAGTCAAGGCTTGAGCCAACAGGATTTACTACTTGATCTCAGGATAGCAGGGGAGGGGGAAGAGTTACCAGTTACTAGCGGTTACCAGGGAACCAGCATAACAGTAGCTTCATCCAGAAACCTTCCTCTGTGGAAGGGAATGGCAGATCACACACCAGTCTTCAAGGCTTCTAATCACAGCTCAATGGCCAGAGCTCCAGATGAACACTGGGCCCGGAAGCTCCGATGTCCATGTGCCCAGAGATATACTAATGGCTCCCACACAAGGTTTCTTGCATTATATAATTTTATATGTAATTTATATCTATATATACTTTATATATAGATATCTGTCCATATCTATATCTATCTATCTATCTTAGCCCTATAAAGTAGGCAAAGGAGTTATATCAGCATTACACCAATGAGGAACTGATATGGGTTGAGGTATAATCTATCAGCTACGTTTTTGTTATTAAAGATCATATGAGCCCCATTTCTTGACAGCTTTTTCACAACCTTTAGGTAAAAAGCCATTTGTAAGCTACCACTACATGTGCTGTTACTGCATCCTCTAATTTTGATCAGCATTCCACCAAGAGATAAACAGAATAGGCCTAGGAGGGATGTCATAACCTTTCCAAGTACGTTAGAAAGTATTTCCAAAGTTAAATTGCTGCTTCACTGGCAGCAGACAACCTGCTTACTTGTCCTTTCTGGCTCACGCTTGTTTGATGGCTGTTAATCTCTGCAGTTTATTAAGGGCATAATGACACATGGGTTATTGACTGGGTCACAACTGTGAATACTTATCAGCTGGTCAATCATTTGTGATCATATAAAGTATAACTGTGATGATATAGTTGTCCCCAAGTTCAACTTATCTAATATACCACCTTGAAGGATGAGAGAAATGTTATGATGAGGACTTTTGATGGAGTTGGGCAGATCAGAACTGATATGGCTTTCTTCTGAGGAGAGATTTAGTACTGCATGGAGGGAACATCCACAAAGGGAGCATTTTCTCTCCTGTGCTCCCATAGGACATGAGACCAACTTCTATTCATATTCATCACACGTCTTAGCCTTCTCTGTATCCCAACATAGTACCCAGGATGTAGTTAAGTTTATCTTTAGGCGTTTGTTGAATGACTTTATGAGTGGTTATGTTGTGAGGTAGATAAGACATTTGTTTTACATAATAGATGCACTGTGATACTAAATAGGTGTTGGAGGAAGGATATTCGGTATCAGTGTGTATGCATTAGCACTACTCATCAGGTATAATCCCTCTTCCTGGTGGGCTCACAGACAAGTCCATATGACGACTTCTGTCCCGTGAGCTAGGCGCAGAAGTGGTGTGTGTCCTTATGAAACCCTCTGAGCTCTGCCTTCCCTCTGGCGCAGTGACCCATCAGCATGAATCACTGAGTCACTGCAGTAAGCTGACCTGCAGTGGACATGTAGCGTAAACAGGAAGTAGACCTTTATCATAGCACCAGGCAATAGAAATAATGTAATTTAAATTTTTTGGTAACAATATATGAAAAGTAAAAAGCAGATGGAATTAATTTTAATGTTTTATTTCATCCAGTAGATCTAAATTATCATTTAAACATGTAATCAGTAGAGAAGTTGATGAGATACTTTACGTTCTTTTTTTTCAGACCTCTAAGTCTTCAAAATCTAGTGCATATTTTCCCCAGATCTCAATTTGGACTAGCTATATTTTAAGTACTTAGTAGCTACCATATGGACAGTACAGCACTACCATTTCAAGTCACTGATATTTAGAGTTATTTGTTGCTGCAGCATAACTTAGCTTATCCTGACTGATAACACCAAACTTGGATTTTCTTCAGCTATCCCGATGCAGTGAGTTTCCTAGGTTTGATGTAGGAATCACCAGGGTTGATGCAGAGTAACCAAGAGCGTGTTGCATCAGTGTTCACTTAATTGAAACACAGGGAACCTCTGAAGAAACATGGAAATTTGTGCTTAGCTCTTTGGCTTTGGACCTCTCCTCGTTGTGATCTAGAGGAGTGTTTACCTAAGCTTCTCATACGTAAATTTAAACCACCTTGAAACCTTTGTGGTGGCAAGAAGGTGAATTTTTCTGTCTAATAGTAGTGTTTTAACAAGGTAATCAATAATGTGAGAAAGTTACTCACCCCAAGTAATTAATTAATTCCTCAATTAATCTGTGATCCCAAGATGTTCACAGATTAATTGAGGAAATGTTCATTCTCCATGACTACATGCTTAGTAACATACTAAGCATGTAGTATGTCCTCTCCATGACTACATGCTTAGTAACATACTGGGAATATAGTTGTGGGGAAGCTGTACACTTTCCTAAAGACAGCAGTGAAATATGTAATTTCAGAATTAATGGGGATATAACCCGTATTAGTTTTATACTGCTACATAAGAGATGACCTCAAACTCAGAGGCTTACAACAGCCCATGTTTATGATCTCATAGTTTCTCTGTGGGTCACAAGTCTGGATAAAACTCAGTGGGGTCTTCCAGTCAGGATGCCACAAGGTTGCCATCAGGGTGTCAGCCAGGCTGCCTTCCTTTCTGGAGTTCAAGGTCCTTTCACATGGTTATTGGCAGAATTTATTTCCTGGCGGTTGTCAGACTGAGGTCCCCCTTTTCTTGCTGGCTGTCAGTCAGGGGCTGCTCTCAGCTGAGGCTGTTGACGACTCTTAGCCCTCCTGGGCCCTCTCACATTGGTACCTTACTTCTTCCAAGCCAGCAGAAGAATCTCTCTGACCTCGAGACTCTCTTTTAAGTACTGACCTGATTGGTTCAGGCCAATCCAGGATAATCTTTCTTTTGATTAACTCAGAGTCAACACATTAGTATACCAACCCCAGGAATGCCATCCCTCATATTCACAGGTCCCACCCACACTCGAGGAGTGGTGATTATCTGGTTATTCAGGATGTGTAATCCAGTGGGGTGGGAATCTTGGGGGCCATCTTAGAATTTAACTTGCCACGTAACTTGAGATCTAAAGAAGCAGAGGGCTTCCCTGGTGGCGCAGTGGTTGAGAGTCCGCCTGCCGATGCAGGGGACACGGGTTCGTGCCCCGGTCCAGGAGGATCTCACATGCCGCAGGGCGGCTGGGCCCGTGAGCCACGGCCGCTGAGCCTGTGTGTCCGGAGGCTGTGCTCCTCAACGGGAGAGGCCACAACAGTGAGAGGCCCACGTACCGCAAAAAAAAAAGAAAAGAAAAGAAAAGAAAAAACAAAATAAAGAAGCAGAAATTTATCAGGCAGAGAACATAGCATGTGAGAAAACCCCAAGACTGTCAGGAGTTTGGGGATGTGGAAAGAAGAAGAGATGAGGGCCATGTGACTGGAACCCAGAGAAAGGAAAAATGATACAAGATAAAGGAGTAGCCGGATCATGCACTGGCCGCCTTAGTGATTTTCCAGAGGGCCATGGGAAACCATGGATCACGATGCATTTTTAAAGGCGTCTCTGATGTCAGCGACAATACACAAGGCAAGAACGGAACTGGAGGGAGCCCAGCCTCGAGGAGTCTTCAAGGAGCTCGATGATGGAGACTTACAGGGGGATGGGGTGGTGGAGATGGAGAGAAGTGGACGGATTGGAGAGAGATGTAGGAGGTAGAGTCAGTCAAACACAATAATTGACTGAATGTGGGCCAAGGAAAAAGAAGTCAAAGGTGACTCTTGGAATTGAGGGACTGGGAGGATGATTGTGCCGCTTCCTGAATCCGGGGACACTGAGGAGAAGAGCATTTTTTTCCAGAGAAGTGGGTCTCTTTTAGACACATTGAGTCTGATGTGCCCATGCAACAGCCAGGGGTAGATACCATGTTGGCCGTTGGCGTTGCTCATCTGGAACTCGGAAGAGGGTTCTGAGCCAAAGACAGGGATCTGGAAGAATCAGATGATAGGTGACATCTAAAGCCACACACCTATTTCCTGTCACTGATGCTAATGTCATCTTCAGGGGGTGAGCATTGTGACCATTTAGGAACATACAGTAGCTCAGAGGCTTTTCTCTACCAGGGCACAATAAGTGTGTGTGTGTGTGTGTGTGTGTGTGTGTGTGTGTGCGCGCGCGCGCGCGCACGCATGTACACGAGTTGTGGAGAGAGAATTGCGTCCGAATCAGCTGAAGAGTTTTTTTGAACTACACTCCGAAATTCTGATGAGTCCTCAGGGAATTGAGAATTTAAAAAATGAAAAGAAACAAAGTCTTTTTAGGGAGTTATGCCCTCATTTTTCAGAGAAAACTGAAACTCAGGAAAGTGCAAGTCATTTGCCTGGTGACACACAGCTGAGTAGATGGCAGCCCCACTGAGAGGAGTTGAAATTGCTCAGCGATTACTTTGAGTCTTTTAACCCTCCAGAAATGTACATTTCTCCATCCATTTCAGAGACTGGATTCCAGATCCACCAAAAAAAATTCCGCCATTAGCTATAAATTAGCAGAATGTTCCCCGAGCATTCTATGGGAGGAAGAAGGAAAGTCTTAGCTGTTGAACCACCCGCAGTGGTTGTAAGCTGACAACCGTGTCAGCTTCAGAGCAGTCATGCTTGGTATTGTCCTCATTTTACAGAGGAGGAAACAGGCTCATGAGCTGGTGTCGTGCCAGAAACACACAGGGAGCGTGAGTGGCAGAACCAGGCTTCAAGTTTGTTTTTACCGCTGGCCTTACATTCATTTTAGGATGTTTAGAGGGAACTGTATGCACTGTACCTTGGATTTCAATACCTAATTAAGTATTTTTCAGAAAAAATAAAATGACAATGGAATTGAATCCACAAAGAAAACGTATTCATGAGCCCCACTTTCCTCTTGTGAAGCAGCGGTTCTGGAGCCCAGCTGCCTTGGTGAGAATCCGGGCTCCCTCGTTACTCACTGTGTGATCTTAGCCAAGATCTTTGTGCTTTAGTTCCTCATCTGCAGTAAAGCAGGATAATGATGCTGGCTGCATAGGGTTGGTGTGAAGATTAGGTTATTTAACATGTGTAAAATCCTAAAACACTACGTAGCATGTGGTAGCACTATGTAACTGCTCCCACTTCTACTGTTCCTATTTTTTTTCTCCAAGAGGCTTATCTGAGTTCCCAATTGGAAATTCATCTCTCCTTTCTTTTCCCCAGAGTGTCAGGGGTTCGCTTTGTTCTCCTGGCAACGTAGTTATGAGAGAGTGAAATCCAGGTAGTTGCCTGAGGGGGTACAGAAGAGATGCAAGTGGCTATCCTGATTCGACCCTTTGTGCCCAATAGATTGAAACGTGGAGCGTCTTTATGCCTCAGGTTTTCAGCCATTAACTCTTGTCCCTGCCCGGAATGTGCTCTCCCTGGATAATGGAACAGCCTTCTTTCCTACTTCTTCAGGTTTCTGTTCAAACGTCACCTTATCAAAAGGCCTGTCCGCAGCACTCTGTCTAAATAGCATCTCCTTCTCACCGTTATTTTCTGTTTTCCTCCCCTTCTTTATTCTTCTTCGAAGCACACCGTCAGAAATATCGTGTGTCTGTTTATTGAGGGTTGTGTCCCCCATAGAACCTGAGCTCCACGAGGGCAGGGATTCGGCCTGTTTCGTTCACAGCTGTACTCCCAGCACCTAGGACAGTCCCTGGCACATAGAAGGCCCCCAGTGAAGGTTTGTGGACGACGTGAATGGATGAGTGAGTGAATGCTAAATTACAATTCACGTGATGAGATGCGTGGTCAGCTGCAGAGACCACCATGATTTCCAGGTGCCCTTCTGCTGAACAAGTTTGGAACAAACCAAATGATTCTAGCCCCTCCTTTGCAGGTGAGGAAATCGAGGGCAGCGAAGAGGCCAGGTTCCAAATCTAAGGTGCAGCCAGAGAGAGAGCCAGGATTGGACAGTTTTCAACATGTTTTCACAGGCCATTTTAGTCTGCGCCTCAAAATAGCCCTAGACGTTTGCAGCTCCGGGAGTCATGTTGTCTCTGTGTGGCCAGTGAGAGAACTGAGGTGACTCACCCAAACTCGCAAGGCAGAGCTGTGACAGGACCTGGCCCAGGTGTTCTTTCCACCACAGAGCAGCACATGGTTGGCTGTTGGCCAGTGATCACCTAACAAGTCACATCAAGGGGACTTCTAGAAAGTATCTAAGCCTAGGTCTCCTGTAGTCTTCTGTGCTCTAATGAAGTTCCAGCTCTTTTAAAACGGTTTTCTTCAAGGTTAAAAAAGGATTGGGGATCATCTTTTGAGCTGAGTGGCTTTTTTAAGTTCAACAGCCTCTTGCAGGGCGTCCGGTTGACATAGGATACTCTGGGCTGCCGTAGACCCATGGGGGCTATTTCCAAACAGACCCCTGTTTCGTTCCCCGTTTCCTGCTCACCTGTTCCCTGTCCCTGTTTGGCACAAATGTAACCCCAGGATGCACTTTGTGTCTTAGGTGAATGAAATGAGCTTGCAAGTGAGAGACAGGCAGCTTCCTTCAAGCCAGGCATTCACTCTGTGATATCTGTGGAGAGGAACATAGTTCAGTTTGCAGGTGCAGCTGCCTCTCCTGGCCCCTCCAAGCAAGCACCTTTGTGTTCCTATATATACTTTCATGGTCAAGATTTGGAAACCTGGTGGGAAAAAAGAAATCTTGTTCCTCAATTAAAGCTTTAACTTTAAAAAATATTTTTACCTGCCACAATTACTTACAAGCCTTCCTTCTTACTGTTTAAAGAGTATTTTTAGTGCACAAGGAACTGGCTAAGTACTTTGCATACAGTAAAGCTTGTAGTCCTCTGAAGAAATCTGAAGCGCTGCTGTTGTTCCCATTTCACAGATGAGAGAACTGAGGGTTACAGAGATTAAGTAACTTGTGCAAGGTCACCAGCTACTAATATCAGATCTGGCACTTGAACCCTAACTCCAAAGCTTGGACTTTTAACCACTACACTGTGTGCTTTCTCTACTCTGTTTTCCTTCAGTGTCTAAACGAAGGTTGCATATCCTCATGCAGCCCTTGTTTTGTAATTCTACTTAAATTCCACATATACATTTTTTATCTCCATGGCTAGGGTATTAGCGTCTCATTTTTGTATAGCCCAAAGCCAGTTGCCTTATTATAACATAAACGACCCTTTCTCAGCACAAGGCAAGTGGTTAATGCACTTGCAATAAATGTTTGATAAAGAAATGATTAACCAAATCTTTTGAATTGCTTTCCTTTCTCCTGCTACCTTTTAAAATGTGTCACCATCGTTTCAGTATAACCCAGTCAGTGAAAGTGGACCTGAAATGAAAAGAGATTGATAAAAATTTCCCAGAATAAGGTTTCTATGGCAAACGTGATTTCTAGTACATTTCCTTGATGCGTGCACACACATTATCCGCGTGTGACTCTGTACAAGATCGTGATCTCATTCAGGCAAACATCACAGACGTCAAACGGAACCAAAAAATTGCAATGAGTTTTTTCTTTGAAATCAGAGATGTGTGTCTAATGAGGGCCTGCAGGGGGAGGGAGGTCCCATCTGCACGTCTACCTGGGGAATCCTTGGAGGATTCATTGCCTCGGAATCCCTGGCAGGTGTGCGAGAGCTACAGCCTGGGAACCTTGGGCACAGAGCGGAGACGAGCCGCTTCTGACTTCTTGACAAGATGCTCTGAAGCGGCGATAGCTTTCCCCAGCGTGGGCCAGGGGAGTCGCATATGGGCTTCATTCGCTGGTTTGTGGGTGGCAGGGAGGTGTGCTTGGGAGACAGACACAGCTTGGTGCCCGTGTGCCCTCCTCGAACTCAGCTCTGACTCAGGAAAGCCAGCCAGAACATGGAAGTTCCAAGTTTCCCTGCAGGGGACAAGCTGGACACTGTTAGAAGTGGAGTTCCACCTCAGCTGTACATCAGCAGCAGGACGGGGGCCAAGGGCAGTGTCAGCAGGCAAAGGGGAGGCGGCCACAGCAGCAAGGCTGGGACAAAGGGCACTGATGAATGAGGCCACTTCTAGCCAGCAGCCCAGGCGTAGCTGCGGGAAGGGTTACCTGAGCTGCCCCTGGCTTATGTGACACAGCTCATCACTTCATCCTTCTAGAAACCCATTCCTCCTGGGTTCTGCTTTGCCTTTGTCCCTCTCCTTGCTTCCCTCCCTCTCTGATGGCTCCTTCTCAGTCTGCTTTGATGGTTGCTTTCTCCTCTTCCAAACCTCTAAATGTTAGTGTGCCCTGGGGCTCAGTCCTTCCCTGTACTCTTTCCTTAGGTGACCTCATCAAGTTCTATGCTTTTAAATGTCAGCTACATGCCTGCAATTCTCAATAAGTCCCACCCTCTGAGAGCCAGACTCCCATATCCATTTGCCTGCTTCAAACTTCTGTGTAACCGTCGCCCAGGTACCTCAAACACGCACATCCCAGAGTAAACAGCCATCTTCTCCCTGACTCTCGTCTACATCAGTGCGTGGTATTAACCATCCCAGTTTCCCAGACAAAACAACCTGCACATGCTTCTAAGACGCCGGATTCTTTTCTCACTCTCCTCATTTGATCAATCCCAAGTCCTTTCAAATCTACCTTCAGGTAGATCTCAAGTCTGTCCATTTCTCCCTTCCTCGCCGCATTTGCCTTCTGGTTCCAGCCACCATCTTGTCTCACCTGGCCTCCTGGAATAACTTTTCTAGTGAATTTTTCAGCCCTGTGCTCCCCCTGGGACATTCCCCACAGGGCATTCAGAGTGTACTTTCTGAAACAAGTGATGCTGTCACCCCTCTGTCTTTAATCCATTGGTAACTTCCCATTGACCTTAGGAATAAAATCCAAATTCCTTACAGCACTGAACCTGGCCTGGCAGTGTGTGTCCCCAGCTCTCCTCTTCACCCCTATTATCAGGTATTCTCCCTGCCTCACACTTTACAGTATCCAGTCACCTGAGCCTTTTCAGTTCCTAGTGTCATCTCCCATCTCTGGGTCTTCGTACTTGCCGTTCCTTCTGCTTGGAATGCTTTTCACTTGGCTTCTCCCATAGCTGACATCTTCTCAGCTTTTGGATCTGAGGTTAGATGTTATGGCGGCAGGGATCAAACAGCTGTACCCTGCCTTCTACTGGCCCACAGCACTGTAATTCTTGTCCTTTTTACCACCTTTCATAATTTTAAATCATATGTTTATTTGTTGTTCAATGTCTGCCTCCTGCTTCAGACTGTAAGTTTGGGCTACCGTAATATATCCAAGCACCTAGCAGAGTACCTGGTACATAGTCGTCACTTAATGAATGTCTGTTGAATGAGTGAATGAAGGAATGTCCTTGGAGGAACATGTAGGGGACTGTGGAAGGACACGAGATAGGAATTGGGGGCTTGACTCTCAGGGTTTCCTCTGGTTTAGCCTTGTGGTCAAAGACTGGAAAATCCTTTGCAGGTATTCGCTCCTTATCTGTCGCATTCACAGGTTGTAACTACGTAACTAGCTGTGTTCTTCCCGCCACTGCCAATGTGGTGTGGCCCTTCTTAGAGATGATGATGACTAACATGTTTTGGATGTACTGTGAGTACCCCACCTGTATTATGCCATTTCATACAACTCAATAGATAGCTATTGCTATCATTTCCCATTTTACAGATGAACGGACTGAGGCACAGAGAGGTTAAATAGCTTGTCCAGGATCACAGAGCTGGTAAGAGGTAGACATATGAATATGAATATGGGCAGTCAAACCTCAGAGTCTGCATTCCTAACTAACGTCTGGTCCAGCTAGCCACGTGGCTCTGTCCCTGTACTCTCTCCCAGATTGACCTCATCCAATCCCATGGATTTAAATATTGTCTATGTCCTGGCCACACTTACTTTGTATCTCTGGCCCAGACTGCTCCCCTGAGACCCAGACTCATTTATCTACACACAGGACATCTTCTCGTGACCATCACAAACTTACTTAGCATTTCCTAAACTGAGTTCGTGATGTGCCTCCATGCCCCTCCTCCCAGACCCTCTTCCAGCCATGGTTTTGGGGGTCGTGAGATGGAGAGATGTGTACATCTACATGTCTCTGAGAGGTGGGTTGCTTGCGTTAGATAACGGCGTGCTATTTATTCTTTTCCTTACTGTTGCCGTATCTAACCTTCAGGTCAAGGACCATGATTTATATGTCTTTGCATTCCCAGCCTCTAGTACATAGAAGGTGTTCAATATGTTCTTGTTGAATGAACAAGAAAGAAGGAATGTTTTCTGTGAATCCTACCTATTTCTCCTCCAGGTGTTTTCCATGCTACTTCTTAATTTCTCCAATCATTCTTCTAAGGAGATTTTCCAGACTCCTCTAAATGGTCATTTTTCTTCTCCCCAGTGTTCTAACCTAAGGGCTTTTTATTGCAGTATATTAACGAAACAACTCTATGTTTCAAAAAATTCATTTTTATTTCTCTTCATTTTGGCACTTGCACACTTGGATTTATGTGGAAAGGAATACTTAATAACAAGGAAAAACCTATTTAAGCACAGTAGCGTAATCATTCAGCACCGGAGAAAAGAGCGATATATGAGCTATATAATTAGCAATCATCTGTTTCACATTTATTTGTCTGGGCTGAAGTTCAGTTTCTCCTTAAAAACAGAGTATAAGTAATAAGTCCCATACACATAGACACAGGTGTGCAAGCATGCGCACACACACACACACGAATAGACACTCATCATCATTAATGGGAATTCAATTAACATTTTTCTCAAGATCATCTTAAATATAGCTTAATTTTCCCTCTTTGTTTTTGTTGCTTTGTTTTCTGAAATACGAAATTCTTTTCAGATTAGTTTGTATAAACTGATAAAGAATTCAGAGATTGTGTCTTCAATGCACATAAAAGCCATGGATTTATTCAAACCTCAGAGTTTATCAGATAAAATTGACAAGGGAGTCAGGGGATGTGGCTGTGGACTCAGCTTTGCCTGGGATAAACTTTCAGTTTGGCTGTGGGTGACTTACTTGACTTAGACTCTTCCTTCTTTAAGAAATTGAAGTAAAGCCTCTCTTACAAGTTGGAGAATAAGATGAGGTAATGTGTAAAAGTGCTTCTAAAATTATAAAGCACTAAAAAATAGAGTGATGGTTTTATAATTATTGTTATAATTGAACTAATAGGAAAATGGAGTTATTTTTATTTGCTCTTTTATGCAGAAAATGGTTGAGATCCCACATTAGAAGTTTAGTTGACTCAGTATGTGTTCAGATGAACTTGGCTTTTCCAACACACAGAAGTATGGCACGTAAAACGTGCCCTAAATGGAATATAGTACTGTATTCTCCTTAATATTTTCATACATTCATGGGAGATCTACAAAATGATTATCCTTGCAATAGATTGTATATTTTCTGTAAAACTAGCAATCACAGTAATTCCATGAAGAGAGTATATTCTAAGATTATCCTCTATCTAAATCAAGGTTTGATTGATTCTGTAAATCAGTCACATTCCCATCTTCTTTATTTTGCACAATTTTACTCGTTCTCTCATGGGAATATGAGAGAAGAAATAGCAGGAAGTGAGAACCTTGTCAGAAAGCTAGGTGAATTTAAAGCATTCCCGGTATTACCATGAAACCTCCCAAGTGAGGAAGCTACAAAAAAAACCTTCCCAGACTCTGAAGCGTATCTTTAGTATAAACAAAAAGGCCCTTTTTTTTTTTTTTTTTTTTTTTTTTGCGGTACGCGGGCCTCTCACTGTTGTGGCCTCTCCCGTCGTGGAGCACAGGCTCCGGACGCGCAGGCTCAGCGGCCATGGCTCACGGGCCCAGCCGCTCCGCGGCATGTGAGATCCTCCCGGACCGGGGCACGAACCCGTGTCCCCTGCATCAACAGGCGGACTCTCAACCGCTGCGCCACCAGGGAAGCCCCAAAAAGGCCCATTTTAAGGAAAAATAATCTTTCTTCTGCTTTTTAACTTAGAAAACTATATTATGTATGGAAAAACAAGTGGCAATCTTTTCCAAAGCACAAGAATGCTCAACTGATAAGCTTTGAGAACATCTCAGATCAAGGCATCAGCGCATCCACAGACGTGAACGGGACACAATGGAGAGTGTGTGTGCTGTGTTTCTGTATATTCCTGTATGGACATTGCCACCCATGAGCTCATTCACGCTACCCCTGGCTCCCTGGCTCTAAGCACCCAGTGCAGGGAGGTAATAGGTTACTAAACAGAAAACCAGTTTGTGCAAAGAGACACAGCCCTAGTCATTGCTTTTTCAGTGGTTGCTGGCGTGTTTGTTCCCTGTGTGGGCACCTTATTTGCAGTAATCAGCTATGTGGGCTCCAAGAGTCACTTAATCTTCTTCACTTCTGGCTTCATAGGACTCCCAGCTTTCACTTGAGCCAGGACTAACTATTCACATTTCACTAGACAAATATTGGTTGAGTGTACCGTCTGTAGTAGGCACTGTGCTAGGCCCAGAGGATTCACCCATGAATAACAGAAACTTCCCTTGTTCTCAAGGGGATTAGAGACAGGGGTCTGCTTATCCTAAGCTGAAAGATAAAACCTTATTTCAGCCCGAACTGCCAGAAAGTTTGATTTTCCTAACCAATATCAAAGGGTACCCCACCACCACCATTGTGGATTTGGGCCTTGGCCCTCCTCCCCATGGGAAATTCAGTGTCACCAGAGTCCCTGAGAACATAGTAGTTGACACCAGCTTGATTTTCATAATATCTTGCGGAGTTCTTATGAATTAAGTACACTATTTATAAGCCTAACCAGAAGACCCTGAATGAAAATACAAGAGATGAATTACAATTGCATTTCATCTGCAATATAAAAACAATTCCCTGTAGTGCAAATGCACCCCAGCTAAAGCATAAAGTTGAGCTTTTTTTTGTCAGCTGTGTAAAAATATTGGCTTGTTTATAAATACTATTATAGGGAGAGTTCAGCCACAAAGGCCTAACATATCTTAAACTACAAAATTTTAAATTGATACTCTTAAACTGTAAAAATTTAACTAGTATGCAGTTCAGAACGACTGTGTGCGAGAAGGATATGGCTAAATAATTGGCCGTTTTGCTAATTTGAAACTGCTCTGGCTTACTGTTTCTCATCTTTCTTCTGCTTCCTTCCACAACTCAGCCCTCCCCCTGGGAAATGACTTCTGAAGGAAATCTCCTAATTGGAGATGTCCCCTTGGTCAGAGGCATAGATCAAAATGTGTTGGGGGGTTAACAGAGTATGAAGCTCTAGTTTTACTTGCTTGTCTAAGTTCTGTGTTGATAAGAAGCCCCAGAGGAAGCAAAGGTTTGGGGCCAAAGAACACAGTCCTTTGAAAAACCCTTGCTGATACTGACCCAGATTTAAGACTCACATCCCTTAGGTCCCTTTATCTCCACCACCACCAACTATTGCTTTTGCCTGTATGATTGAGAGCCTCTCTCTTTCTCTCTGCTTTCGCTGTAACTGTCCCTTGTTTATCCTCCACGCAGTAGCCACAGTGATCTTTGAACGCCTAAATCAAAATGACTTCCCCGTGGCCCTAGGATACAGTTTAACCATCTTGTTGTGGCCTGTGAAGCACTACATGTTCCTGCCCACCTTTCCACCCTCTGCTCGCTCCAGGCTCCATGATTAATCCACCCCAGCCCGTCTGCTTGCCTCCCCGTCCCTCGACCATAGGACATACCAAGCTATTTCCCAACCTAGGGCCTTGGCACCCAGAACATTCATCCCATGCTCTTTATCCAGCTGGCTCCTTCTCTATATCTCAGCTCACATGTCCCCTCCTCAGAGAGGACTTTCCTTGACCCTTGCCCAAAGAAATGGGTACCCTACCCCAACTCTTCCTCCTAAGACTTTGTTGTCTTCAGAATACTCGTAGCTCTGAATCTGTCCCTCTCTCTTTAACTTGTTTTTGCCTGTCTTCTTTTGTGTGTGTTTTTGCAGAATGTAAATGCCATGCATATCTCTTTTGCTCCTAAACTGGTTCTCTAGTGCCTGCCACACAGTGGTGTATTGGTTGAGTGTATATATGCGCACATAAGGAGCCAGCTTGTCGCTGAAGAATGCCCCCCATCTTAAACTCTGTACAAGTTCATGTGTTCTAAGTTCCAACTCAATTGAAACCATAGGAGACTTGGATATACTTTTCAATTTAGTTTCTTTTTTCTGTTTCAGTCCTCTCTAATAAATAGTGACATTATCTTTGTGAAGTTGCATGCCCCATGGGAAGTGCTCGGAAGATATGCAGAACAAATGAATGTAAGAATGCCTTTCAGGTAGGTGTAAAAGTATCCCCGCCCCCCCATTCTCTCTGCTACTAATGTACTCCTCTCTCAAAACAAGTAAAACTGAAATGCGGACTGGAACACTCTAAGAAAATCCTTTAAGTGTTTAGGAAATGCAATAAGTACTTCATGGCTAATAATGGCTTCATGGCTTTTTGTGAAAATGTCTGGCTAATTCAGTCCTTAGAAGGGCACATAGTTCACCTGCCTGTGAGAAAGAAATATTTTCCAAGTGGCGTTTTCATTTCCAAAGTGCCATTTTTAGAAACCCTGTGTACTGCTTCTTTGAATGGCCAGACCCCAGGATCAGTGGTGCAGGTCCTTACTGACTGGTCCCTTCCAGAAAAAAATTCAAATCTACTTCCATTGAAACAAGTTCAAGAAATTTCAGGAAAATATGATCTTATTTTTTTTTTATCTTATTTCTTTAAATAACCTATTTTTAAATTAAAAAAAATCAGGTCATAAATACTGCACAAGCACAAGCATTGATATTTATTCCTAGGGGAATAGAAAACACTTTGCATGGATTTCTCAGTTATTTAAAGGGATTAATTTTCCTCCATCTTACAGTGAATATTCTTATTTTCCCTATAGATTAAGAAAAAGTGATCATTGGCTAGATGGAAATGAAATAAAGTGTTAAACCTCAAGTTATAAATGCCAAGATATGTGGAAATAATGGAATCTCTCAAAGGAGGTGGAGGGGTGTAGTACCAAGGACAGTTCCAAAGGGACTAAAGAATTAAATACTTTCAGTTCACAATTTGCCCATAAAGACCAAGTCAGTGGGCAGATATTAGACAAACTGCCAATTCTAAAATGTACCTCTTAATGAGCTGTGGAAAGTTATCGACACAAAGAACCATCTACGTTCTTAGAAACGAAGAGGAGCTAGGAACACATTTAGAGAAGGGCAATTTCCATTCATAGGCCTGTAATATATCTCCTTGGTGCACCTTATTTTCTTTGTTTACTGGTCTTTATGTCCTAATACCAATTCAAAATAGAGGCTGGATTTCTAGCATCTATTTTCCTTAAGGCAAAATTCCCGAAAGAATTGAGACAAACATAGTTCTAAACTTTTCAGTTATTTATCAATGTGAATCAATACTATATCACACATAAGGACCAAAAATAAATCTATGCTTAGATACAGTCATATATCAGACCAACATCTTATAGCCCACAGAGCTAAGAAGTCTACCTTTTGATAGTAGTAGTAGTTTTACAGTAGTCAAACCTAGTGAAACTGATACCCCCCTCCCCAGTAGCAACCTCATAAAACCTTTTGCCAGAACACACTTCTCAAGCACAGAACCTGAGCAGATTGTAGAAACATGAGCAAATTCCCTTAGTACCTGGAAGCATTTCGTCTCTGAAGCGCCTGGCTGCATCATAGATAATACCTCTGTGTGCTCATTACATAGCAGAAAAATGCTGCCTGCAAGCAGCATTAATACTTTTCTTATGCAGTATTCAGAGACTGTGATCCAGGCAATAAAATGAAAACCATAATAGCTATGAATAATAATCTTAAACGTAGGAATTCCTACAGGGCAATATTTTAGGAGGAAATACTGTTAGTGTGTGGCCACTAATTGGCCTTATTAATATTGATGTGAGTTTACCTAAGCATAGCTTCACTTGATGCAACTTGGTGCATTTAAAATTTATGCTTTCATTTTGTCCGGTGTTTTAGACAGATAACTCTAGCTTATTTGTCTATTTGTCTATGGAGACATATGTATTTCCAAAGCAGGAATTGTCCTGCCATGTCAGTTCACCAAAATGTTCAAATGTCAATTTAGCTGACTATTTAAATGCCTCCAAGAATCTTTATTTATTATTTTCTGTAGACTGCACTTCTGAATCCCAGGTTTAGTCTCCTAGGATTTTTATTTCTCCAATGTTTAAAAGGAAGTCGAGTAATAGGTTTCTTGTGGGAAGTTGTCAATAAAACCTGCTTCTGCTAAATACCTGTATGTCCATGGATATGGGTTTTTTAAATAGACTGTTTTTAAAACAGTTTTAGGTTTACAGACAATTAAATAGGTAGTACAGAGTGTTCGCATATACCCCCTCTCACCCTACTTACAGTTTCCTTATTATTAATATCTTGCATTAGTGTGGTATATTTGTTACAATGGATGGACCAACATTGGTACATTATTACTATCTAAAGTCCATAGTTCACTTTAGGTTTCACTTCTTGCCTTGTACAGTGCTAGGGGTTTTGACAAATGCATAGTGTCAGGTACCCCCTAGTATAGTATCACGCAGAATAGTTTCACTGCCCTTAAAAATCCCCTTTACTCTGTCTATTCATCCCTTCTCCCCCCAACCCAAACCCCTGGCAGCCACTGATCTTTCTCTTGTCTCTATAATTTGCCTGTTAACAACATGGGATATGTTTTTATGTTTTCACAGATACGCAAAATAAATTTTGGTGTATAAACTTCCCATTCTCTCTAAGTGAGATATCTCAGGAACGGTTCAGAATTCATACAAACCGTGTTCATTTCATTACCACCCCATTGGTTGAAGCCCACACTGTAGAAAGGGAGACTGCATTTTAACAAAGCATCTGGTACATGTGCTCTCCATTCACACTACACCCAGAATTTACATTTGTAATGCTTTTTAAAATGCAGGTATATAGAAGTCCAACAGATCCTTAATAAGGCTGATTTTTAAAAAGATGTTTTCCCAGGATTCCTTGGTGTATCTCTTGAATTCACTGATATGAGGGCCAGGGGTGAGGCAGTGTGTTCCAGTGTGGTTATTCATAACAGGATGTTGATACCTATTTGTTAGTGTCTTTCCCATACTGATTGTCAAATATAAATATGTAGTTTTATATTACCCTTGCCTATATCAGATGAGAGAAGCATTCTCTAAACTTAAAGCGCTATATAAATATTAGTTAATGTGATCCTGTGCCCACTAAATTATGTATGTTGCCAGCAGGCTGGCAACCCATCTCGGCCTCCTGAAAAAAGAGCTGACCTCAGCCGAATTCCTACAAATACCAATTGCTCCAAATTATTGCTCTGCACAGGTTCTGTAGGCGAAGAGCAGCCGTAAACAATGATGGTAACACGGAGAGGGGGCGATATCAATGGAGACGATTTCATATGATTTCATGACTCAAAAAATGCATGCCCTCCGTTCCCACTACATTTCTCACTGTTAATCTCTTTTTAGTTTTTTCTTCTTCACCTCTTACAGGCTTCTATCTTCAATCTCCTTTCCTTCCTTGCTAGTTCAAACTGTAACTGACGATGGGTTTTCTTCTCGACTGGCTTCATTTTTGCTGTTCTTCCAGGAGAAAAATCTATTACCTGCCCCGCCGGTACAAGTTCATGAGCAGGTTAGTAGCATGCTCTGTCATGATGGCGTTTGTTTTAGCTGTTGGCCTGTGTGCTCCAACAGTGACAAGGAATACAAGCTGGGGAAGACGGGCCTTTGTCACACGGGAAAGCCGGCTGCCGTGCCAAAAATCGCTATTTCAGGTTAGGGAAATAGCCTAGGGAAAAAAAAAAAGCAAAGATGGAAATGTTCCTCTTAGAGTCTTCCCTGTGATTTCACACTTGGGAGGACAGAATTTATCTGCAAGTCTACTGAGGCTGGGTTTGGGGTTTTTTCTCTCCCCATTCTATTAGATAAATTACCAGAAAGGCCCACTGTTTAGAAAGCATCTTTGGTCTGAATGTTACTCTTTTCCCCACACAGATTCCTCCCTCTGCTATAAGTAACTTGAAATCTAAGTGCAGACAATCACCCTCTCCAAAAGCAGATGGTTTCTTGGCCCTCTGGGTGGGGCCCGCCTATGTTAGTAATAGTTTGTTAATAAAGTAGGCAGCTGTATGACCTTATTCAGAAGCCCTCCTACCCTCTTTTTACCCCTCCTCCCAAAAAATACTACTGGATGAAGATTGCCTTTACTGTGCTATGAATCCTTCCTAAGCTTGTCTCTCCTTGTTTTCTGAGAAGCCAGGGATGAAGGGGAGGCGTCAGTGATGTCCTTTAATTTGACTCTGTGGTGATCATTGGCATTCTAATTTCAAGCTTTTAATTGGTCTTATGTAACCATTCACCCTGAGCTGAGCTGATAGTTAAACTTGGATACCATTGCATTTGTCTGAAAATCTTAGTGTTCAGTTCTGTGAGATTTAAGATTCCTATTCACTCTGTTAATGTGCTATGCAGAAGGATAAGTAGAAGAGTAGTTGATATATTTTAGTGAGTTACTCAAATACACGTGCACTCAACAAAGTATGACATGAGAATGGGCTTTTAAAGAAACTAAGACGTGGTTTCCAAGAATTTCCCTGAGCAGCATCCTTATTAGCAATCCTTCTTTCATCAGGCAGTTGCCACGGCATTTGGATTCACCACAATGAGACGAATCCCTTTTCATATAATGACCTTCTACAAAAACTTGGTGCACACTTTAGCCTATTTCAGTAGTTTTCAAACTTTAGCCAGCATCAGAGTCACCTGGAGGGCTTATTAAAACACAGATTACTGGGCCTGTGCTGTAATCTATGATGTAGATGTCCAACTCTCCACCTGGAAGGTATATGAAGGCAAGGATGGCTCATCCAATTCCTTGTTTCCAGCAGTTAGCATGTAGTAGATGGGGCAAATGAATGAGTGAATCTCCATACACAGGTGTGAGAATTTGCTTGGGGGAAAAGGAGACCACAAAGAAAAGTATAGAAAAACCAGGACTGCCTGAAGTGTCAGACACAGACTGGGGACTGAAGAGGTGAGGGCTTGAAAGAAAATGGTGATAAAAAGACCCATATAATCTCGGGGTTGGAGGGATATCAAATGTCATCAAGTGTAACCACTCATCGGCTACTTGAACCTCTGCTGTATCATCAGGCAGCCTGTGTTTGAACATCTCTGGAGACAGCGTATTCCTAAACCCATCTGTGAACACCTGACTTAGAAAGTGCTTCCTTAAAATAAGGCATAATCTCTCTCTCTTTAGCTTTCACTCTAAAACATTCAGATTGTAGTTCCCCCTGAGTAGCCAAAAGATAGTCTACAAAGTAAACAGCAAAATATATGAGAAAGATTGTGAAATTATAGGCAAAAGGACTTAGCAGGTATTTGGAAAACAAGAGATGGTGGCAGATAGAAAGAGGTTTCCATATTAAGGGATCGGGAGGCAAAAGAAGAGTAGAAATTCAGAGAGATACAGGTGTGGTAAGGAAGGTGGTGAATTTTGTTTTAATAATTCTACATTGACTCACAGTAGGTCTTTGAGGTGTTGGTGTCCTGAAGGCTTTTGAAACTGATGGCACAGCAGTTGAAGCTAGAGGTAAAGCCAGAGAACCCAGTTTGGGAGACAGAGCCATAGAGGTCATGACCTTAGCCAGGGGAGTAGATGGAATTTCCCAGGAAACGATGCAGGGAGTGAAGAGAAGAGGGCCAGTAGCAATTGCTCAGAAAGTCTGCTTTAAGGAGACAGGAAGAGATGGGGGAGGATGAAAAGGAACGATTTAAGAAGTAGGAGGAGAACTAAGGGAAGGCAGTGCCAAAGGCACCACGTATGAGTTCCCATAGGAGGGGGTGTTCTTCAGCTACTGATGAAGGATGAGAGATGAGAATTGAGTTTTGGTCACCATGGTAACCACCGTGCTAGCAGTCTCCATGGAGTGGTGGTTCTCAAACTTTAGCGTGCGTCAGGATCACCTGCAGGGCTTTTTAATACTCATGTTGCTGGGCCCACCCCCACAGGTGAGGCTCAAGAATTTGCACTTGTATCAAGATCCCAAGTGATGCTGATGTTGCTGGTCTGGAACTAGTACATTTTGAGAATGATAACTACGGAGTAGAGGGTAATAGAAACCAAATTACAGCTGGTGGAGAATGGACAGGGTCCTGATGAATCAGAGGCAGTGAGGGGTCACTACTACCTTAGAACAGGAGCAAGAGGAGGAAAGCAGAGGAGGCTGTGACCACATGACTCATCATATGTACTCCATGTGTATAGAAGGGAGGCTGGGAGTGAATAAGAGCTGGGGAAACCCTTGTTCCTGGAACTGGAAGAACAGCTTACTAAATACTAATTTTGGGCCTGGAAAACTTGATGCTACTTCCTGAATAGAGAATGGACTTGAGGACATGGGGAGGGGGAAGGGGAAGCTGGGACCAAGTGAGAGAGTGGCATGGACATATATACACTACCAAATGTAAAACCGATAGCTAGTGGGAAGCAGCCGCATAGCACAGGGAGATCAGCTCCGTGCTTTGTGTCCACCTAGAGGGGTGGGATAGGGAGGGTGGGAGGGCGATGCAAGAGGGAGGGGATATGGGGATGTATGTATACGTATAGCTGACTACTTAAGTGCACACATTACAGCTGTAGAAAAATCTAGGCCTTAGGAGGCACCGGAAGACTCTGGGTCAAAATAAAGGGGAAAAAAGTCCGAACTATGGTTTTATGACACACTGATTCAGAATGACCTCTTAAGCTTTACTGCTTACCACATAGGATTAAATCTGGGACATCAGTTTGGTGGTATAACTTATTGAAGCCCAGTGTCTGGTGCAAATTTTTAAATGCAGTTTGTCAGAAAATTTTGTATCTACTTTAACTCTTCACCTCAGAACAGCCTGATTTAGATGATGAAGAGTGTGTGTCTCTTTGTAGCCAGGGATGACATTACAAATTGAAGGGCACATCTATAACTTGTTATCCTAGTTGTACATCAGTAGTAAAATATTGACTTCCAGTGTTCTAAAGTTCTCATGTCATGCTACGTATGGATATTTAATTGAGCTTTTAGTTTCATTCTTACAAATGATATTCCACTTCATTAATCTGTGAAAGCACCCTTGAAACAAACCTACCTCCTTTCAGGATAAGAGAGATGAATTAGAAATTGTGAAGTTTCTGAGCAGGCAGAAAAATAGAGCGTCATTTCACAAATATCTTTATTTATGAAAGGTCACCTGACGTCATAAAGCACACTCATGTAATTCAGATATGTATTTCTGGAGTAAATGCTCTTTTCATTCACATACTTGGTCTATTAAAGGCTGCTTCAACACTTACCTTTGGGCAGACTTACAGGTATTACAAATTACCTATCCAGTCAGGAAAGGAAATTTATCATCGTTCTTCTGCCTTACTATTATTATTTTTTTGCCTTCACCAAATCATACAAATATAATCTGCAGAAGATATGCTTACAAAGTAATAAATCTGTTGACTGTGGGTGGCTTGTAGCTGCAGTCCCATTACTACTCATTCTTTTTGCCTCCACGCCCCCATGCACATCCTGCCTGATGTTCTCCTTTGCGATGCTTGGCAGAAGGAATGCTGGTCCCTACTGCATTATACGCTCAGTGCCATCGTAATCTTATCCGATGAGTATACAGGCAACATGACAAAACGGCTTGGATGTTTCCATCCTCGTCTTAAACAAATTAACATACGTAAATGTTCCAAAGCCTTTGGACTCTTCTAAGCTGTGCCCCAGTTAGCAGCCTTGTGACCTAAAAGAATGGCAGTAGCTTCCCAAGATCGCTAGCTATCCAAGGAGAGGCTGCAAATACAGGGTACTCACCTGTAGGTGCTCTCTGGACACGTGATCTCTGAAAATGTAATCTAACTGTTCGAAACCTAATGCTATTATTATAATATTCTGGTCTGGGGAAAAGCAGGTGTCTCTGAAGTAGCCCGTTTCATTTAATTCAGCCTAATTAAGTTGTCCTTAGTACAAACTCCCTCCTGGGTTGTTAGTGGCTCCAGGGAAAGGCCCTTGTTTTCTGCTTCTTCAGGGTACACCCTCAGCATCCAGGTTGGGACTCTGTGCACAGCCAGCGATTTATAAAAGCCTGCAGACAGGTTAGCCTGTTAGGGGTGAAGTCCTTTGCATGTGGCCTTTTCCGTAATCATCACCACTCCTGAAGGTGGGTAAGATTGTCTCTCTCCCCTCTACAACTGAGATAACTTGACCTTTACAACGGAGGTCAAGTTGTTTTAACAAGGACCTTCCCGAGGCACATTTCCAAGAACACCCTGGAAAGGCACAGCCTGGAAGAAGCGGCAGGTCTGTGCCCATTTGTCTGTGCTTGTGCTGTGCCGGCAGCTCTTTCCAGCTGTGCAGAACCTCACCTGTCATGAACCGGCATTTGGTCCAGGACCCTGAACTTACCACCAGAACGACTTTCTTAAGAAAGTAACTCACCTTTTAGTCTAGATATTAACTTGGCAGATCAAGCCCACAAGTACCCAAGTGGATGATCCATCTTTATTGAGGTGCCTGTGCAGTCTGCGAGACAGCTTTTGCTCAGTAAATGGCAGAAATGGAACAGAGTGACAGTGTATCCAACCAAAGTCAGTGCTCCATCATTAAGCTGATGTTTCCTCTTCCCCGTCAGAGGACATTTTACTAAGTATCAGCCCTGCTCCTATGTTGAAGAGACAGATGGGGTGCTTCCTGGTTAGTTGGTTTCTTGACTTTTACAGGCCTAAGTAAATATCAGGATTGCCTGTTTAGGGATGTTTGTGAGACATGGAAGCACAGACCTCAATATACAAGGGAGAATCATAGCTCTTGAACGTCTGTTGAGAACTCGGTTAATAAAAGTTCATTGTCATCATCATTTTCTTCATCCTAGAAACCACTACTTAATCGAGCATTTTGTCCATCCAAGGCATTGTGCGAACACTTATGCGTTATCCTCACCACTTCCTTAGGTAATGGGTATATTAGCTCAGAGGAGTTTAGTCCCTTCCCCAGCGTGACACTCACCATTTTTGTTCTGGGCAATGAGGATGTGAATCCGCTTCCAGCTGACTCCAGAGTCGTCATTCTATATGAAAGGTTATCCACTGTGCCTCTTGAAAAGGAAAGCTCTTTTTTTGACCCCAGCATGCCGGATCTTCGTTCCCCAGCCAGGGATCGAACCCACACCCCCTGCAGTGGAAGCACAGAGTTTTAACCACTGGACCGCCAGAGACATCCCTAAAGGAAAACTCTTTATTAACTCAAGTTTGTTTAAAATGGTAGAGCCAAGATATTATTGCTGAAGTCACCACCATGTATTGAGAAAGCATCTGATTTTTCATCTTAGAGATGAGGCTACTAGGGCCCCGTGAGGATAAAAGGCTTGTCCCAGGCATCCAGCTTAAGTCTCATGCTTTCCAACCTGGTGGCTTTTGCACTATGTGTCTTTCCTTTACAAGGTGAAAGGGATCCTCACTGATGTCTGAGTGGCACAGTTTGGGGACAGGAGTGGGTTTGTGGAAGAGTGACCATTCGTCATCCTGCCACAGAGGGACAGACCCCTTGTTCCCCGAGCCACCTACCTGGGAGGTAGGGGCAACGTGTAGAACGTCAGTCTCAGCCCATGGGGGCCTGGCTGGCCAAGGTCAGGTCTCAAGGAGAAGATGGGCCCAAGACTGGAGAGGTGTGTTGGTCTCCCATTGCTGTTACAATACATTCCCGCACTTAGCGGCATAGAACAACACAAATTTATTATCTCAGTTCTTCAAGTCACAAGTCTGGGCTGGGGGAGGTTTCAACTGGTTTCTCTGCTTGGGGTCTCACAGGCTGAAATCATGGCGTCAGCCAGCCAGGCTCTTCTTTGCAGGCGCTGGGGAAGAATTGGCTTCCAGGCTCAGCCAGGTGGCTGGCACAGTTCAGGGCCATGCAGTCGTAGCACTGGGGTCTCCGTTTCCCGACTGGCTGTTAACCAAAGGTCTTTCTCAGCTTCTAGAGGCTGCCTACACTCCCTGGCTCCTGCCCCCCTTCATCTTCAAAGCCAGCTGTGGCCGGTTGAATCCTTCTCATGCTTTGAATCTCTCTGACCTCCCTTTTGCCTCATCTCTCCTGTCTCCAGCCAGAGAAAGTTCTCTGCTATTAAATGGCTTCGTGGTTAAATGGGTCCCCCTGAGTAATCCAGGATGCTTTCCTTAATTTAAGGCCCATCACCTTACACCTGCAAAGTCCCTTTGCCATGTCACACAACATATTTACAGGTTCTGGGATTAGGGTGCAGAAATCTTTGGGGGGCCTTTCTGCCAGCCAGAAGAGGACACAAACTGCTGGTCACATCTGAACATTTTTTCTGTCCATTGTGAGCACACAGCCTGGACTGGCATGTGTGGTGGGACCGAGACAGCCCATGCTTTGTCTTCCTGTTGCTTCTCAGGCTGCCCCGATGAAGACCGGTTCACACCCTCCACCCCCAGTTAGTGTCTCAGGGGGCTTGTTTTTAAGGTATCTTTTGAGTATCTTTCTTCTACCATAGTGTTTCAAAAGCCCACTTCCTCTCCTTTCCATCCCTTTTACATTAGCCTCCATGGTCCTCAAGGAGTTATTAATAACACTGCTTTCTGCCTAGCAGCTTCTCCAAAGCATTTCATGCACGTCCTCTTTTCTAAGCCTCCTAGCAACGCTGTGAGGTCAATAAGATGATGATGATCGTAATGACCCCATTTTAAAACCCTTGAAAAATAAAGCTCAGAAAGGTGAGTGATGTGTGGGAGGTCACACAGCTGATAAGCAACAGAGCCAGGATTTAGGCATTCCAAGGACAAATCCCAGCTCCTTTCCACCATGCCAAGCAGCCTCCTCTCACTTCCTTTCCCCCCCTCCTCATTTTTCAATGAACTCATCACTTTCATACTCTGTTCTCTCTCTCCACCATCTCCACATTTCACTTAAATTGTGATGCCACAAGCTGGTTGCTGAAAGCTACCATTTCGTTCCCATGGAGTATTTATGCCTGAATTTTTACAGCTTTGTTTTTATCCACACTGAGCACTGTACCCATCTGGATTTAATTCATAGTCATTGCACGCAGAGCCCAGATTCTGTGAGAATGCGAATTTTGCAAAGTGTAATCCGATTAGTGCTGCCGACTGGAGAGATGTGGGAGGTGAAAGCTCTATTACGGAAAACCTCTGGGCCAAAGTCTTCTTTCGTGAACAACTTTTAAGGCAATCAGATGACATAAAGCCAAGAGCCACAGGGAAGGCAACCAGCTTAACCTAGGAAGTCTAATTTAAGGACTAGATCATTGAACTTGGACGAGTGCTAGATGCTGGTGAAGCATAATTAACCTTTTGAATTGAAAGGCAGAAGGACAAAAATGTTAAGAGGCAAACTGGTTGCTCAAATGCTTGTCTTTGGGAAAAAAGAAAAGATAGTGATAATAGCCAGTGTTCACTGTGCACCAGACACCGTTCTGGAGACATTGTATACGTATCGATCAGTTAATCATCACAACCCTATGAACTGAGCATCATTATCATGCCCATTTTACAGATAAGGAAATTGAGACATGGCAAAGTTAAATAACTTGCCCAAGGTCACACTGCTAATAATTACAGAGCCAGGGCTTGAATCTGGGCACTCCAGCCTCAGGGTTCATGTTCTCAACCACTGTGTCATATCACCTCTCTGAAGCTTATCATCTCACTGTATTTTAAGTGTCTTTAAAGAGATGATGGGGAGAATGGGGTGGACTTGAAGGATGAAGGAGATGGGAACTTTTTCCCTTTCTTCAGTCTTTGGGCCATTCTAATCTATTATTCTTTTCTGGGTACATGACCCTGAGTAGGGTCTTTACTTCTGTGTGTGTATATGTGGTGGGGACAGGTCCTCTTGGAGACGAGGGTCTTAAAGAAGCCGGAGGATTCTTTCCAGTTTGAACTTTCAGGGACTCTGGGAAAAGGACAGCCACCACCAGGCAGAGTCGGGGGTTGTGGTGAGGCTGGAACAAAGCTGAGGATAAAAGGTGGTAGAAGAGAAGATTACTGTTATTTTTCATTTTGGAGTTGATTGGTTATATAAAAAATAATCCCTTCAGCTGAGAGTTTCACGGAAAAGGATAAATTGCCATGTAAATGATTTTAATTGGGAAAAGAAACAAAACATACCCAAATTCTATATGTTTTCAGTTAATAGACTTAGAAGGCATTTAAAGATTTTCATCCCCAGCGAAATGTGTCCCTTGAATAGCCCCTAAGTGAAGATTCCCGTTATCAACTACTTTGATGGGGGTGATCTTTAAAACCAAGAGTGCGGGATCTGCCATCTGGTTCTGGCTTTATTCACTGGCTGGATAATCACCCTGGCCGTGGGTCTCTTTTGTGATGTGTAAAACGCGAATGGTACCTGTTCAGTCTGCTTCACAGAGATGCTATTTGATATGTGCCCTTGGAGAAAAAACATTTCAGGGGTACAGATACCTGAGGTAGCATAATCATTTAAAAGTCTGCTGTGGTATTTGCTCCCTCTAGTGGTTGGCCGTGAGTGGGTGAGAATCTGGTCACTTGGAAGCCAGATGTTTTCATCAGCAGAAATCAGAGGGAACAGGGCGGTAGCCAGGGGGGGAAACCATGGCTTGAAAACCACTTTGGAGACAGTGTCATTTCCCTTGCCTTGGTATCATCGTGTGCCCTGGCCAGAGTGACACACGTGTGTCATGATGCCCCAGCACCTTGAGAACTTTCATGTCTCAGCTTGAAAAGAGACATGAAAGTTAAACAGCATGCCATCTGCTGAGAGCCTGCTTGGGGAAGGTGTGAGGGGCAGGAAGCAAATAGTGCCGTTGGGCTCTCTGTGTACGGTCCATCCCCTGGGATGCACTGTCACCCCTCGCTCAAAGCTAACTATAGCTACAGCTCTTCCCAGACCTCAGATGGGGAGATTTTCCAAGCACACAATGAGTTTCTGGAATCTGCAGGATGGACAAAGTTAAGGTCTCCGCTGCTTTGCTTAAGGGACTGTCCACTTCCTTTCCAGAGCCTCCCAGCCTTGTTCTGTTCCTTGGTCATTCACTGGCATGTGTAGACATATGACTCACAGCTGTGATATCATGGACAATCATATCAAAGCCCCCTGGTGAAATCCCAAGAGCGCTGAGTCTCGGCTCTCTTCTTTCTGTCTGTTGAGTGGGAGTTTCGTGAGTGCAGTGAGCATGCCTGCAGTGTGGGGGTCATATTTACGGCTCTGTGGAGACTTCCCTCCCGTGTTTTGGGGCAATGCTGACGTGCTGTACCCTTTGGTCTTGCCTTTCATGTACCACAGGATCGATAAACAAATAAGCAGTTTTCGGAGATGGTTACCTAAGAAGCCAATGAGGCTGGACAAGGAGACACTGCCAGACCTGGAGGAGAATGACTGCTACACTGCCCCTTTCAGCCAGCAAAGGATCCACCAGTGAGTGTTTCCCGTGAAAGCCCTTGTCTTACTAAGGACATGCAGCTGTGGTAGAGCCCTCTCTGCGCGCCTTTGATTCCTTGGCCCGTGGAAGGAACAGCGTAGTGCCCTTCTCCCCTGACAGTCCTGTGAGTGTTCATATCCCTTTTATATTAGTCAGGGTAAGCAAACTGCTCTAACAGACAATCCCCACGTCTCAGCGACTTAACACAATTGAACGCTCGTCCGTGTGTGTGTTGGTGGACCATATTCTGCGTGGTGATTCAGAGACCCAGACCTCTGTCTTGTGGCTTCGCCAAAGCCCAGTGCTTGGAGCCCCCTGAAGGCTCATCTGCCTTAAGCCAGCAGGTAAGGAAGCTGGTCTACACCTTGCCCTACACCTTGCCCTATTAAAAAGAGGGATTGTTGAGTTAAAAAAAAAAAAAAAACTCAGTTCACCTTTCAGCTACCCTTTCTTTAACAACTCACCAAGTTGCCCCAGGAAAAGCCACAAAACCTAGCAGCTGGCTTCCTGGCTCATCTGTCAGTCTCTGAACAGTAATTTGTCACTTTTTACATGTGTGGTTGGAGGAGGGAGGTTAGCCAAGTAATTGAGTATTTGAGGAATTGTGAAAGTGATAAAGAATTAACTCTGAAGCTTCTGATTTGACAAGAAATCATGGCCGGATGGCAGGGTCAGTGGTAGGAGAGAAAACCATGCCAAAGACTATAAACAACCAGGCAAAGACGGTCTCTTAAAAGGAGGATAAATCAAGTCAGCCTGGCCTTGATCCCAGCCAGGCTTCAGGAATTCCTGGCTCTCCCTGTTCCAGCCATATAACAACAGCCTCAGTAAAAATGATTTGCCTGAAGGGAAGAAAAGGGGTGACAGATTTAAAAAAAAAATAGGTTGCCAACTTTGACAAAAAAATAAACCAAATGGCAGTTGCAGGGAGTGCAAGCTGGGGGCACATTTCAGCAACAGAAAATCAGTTAAAGCCTGTGGGCTTCTAGAGGGCGAAGGAGAGAAGAAAAATCAAAGAATAGATGCTCTGCATCAAAACGTATAATGCACGGGAAGCAACTCCATTAAACTACTGAAATAGCCAAACTTTGGATCCCCACAGGTTAGATTGATGCCAAACAAGCCCCATTATATGAATGTTTAATAGGGTTATTGAAGAAGACGTGAAACTCAGAGCCCACCCTCAAAATCCTAGTTAAGTCCTCCATGGGAAATAAGAACTGAGCGAGATTTCATGTTAAGTCAGAGATCAGGACCTAGCATGTTTTCTGAAAAGAAAAAGACAGATGAAAGCTGATGTGTTCCCACTCTTAATTTAAACCCTCACTGTGCCTGTGTTGTTCATCTTGAAGTTTCTTACACAAGTGGTTGTTTGTTTTTAAATCCTCCTGGAGTAGAGTCTGGTGTACGTGCAGGTTTTCACTTTGCTTCTTACCCGCTCGAGAGAGTGCCTAGCACAGTGTAGGAGGGTCTCAAAAATTTTAGATGAATGGATGGGTGGAAGAATCAATGAAATATATGTTGTGTGCCTGGGGTTTGTTTTACTTCAAAGGGACACAGGTAAATGGAAGAGGAAGATTTCCTACTCATTTTCATGCTGGTTATGTTTCCTCATGTTCTGGCTTTAGAACAAAGTTTCTCAGGAGGGTTCTCAAAATCTGAAGCACCTGGGCACCCATCAGGATCTTTAGGGACTAGAACTGAGAATCATACCTTTACAGGTATTTTAAACTATATAATAAATGAGAGATGGTAGCATGTGGGATGGCGGCATTCAGCCATCTCTCACGTATATTTGAGAAGGTTTTTTGACATGTTTTGGTATTCACTCACTGAATTATTGATTCATTCAGCGGTCACTAATTTGATGCCTGCTTCTTGCCAGACACTGTCTTGGTACAGGGGATATAAAGATAAATCAGACACAGCCTTGACCTTACCTAGTAAATAGATCATTTTATTTTACTTTAAATTATGTTGCAGTCTAGTTGATTTACGATGTTGTGTTAGTTTCAGGGGTACAGCATAGTGATGCAGTTACACATATACTCATTCTTTTTCAGATTCTTTTCCCATAAAGGTTATTACAGAATATTGAGGAGAGTTCCCTGTGCTATGCAGTAGGTCCTTGTTGGTTATCTGTTTTATATATAGTAGTGTGTATATATTAATCCCAAGCTCTTGATCTATCCCTCCCCCACCCCCCTTTCCCCTTTGGTAACCATAAGTTTGTTTTCAAAATGCGTGAGTCTGTTTCTGTTTTGTAAATAAGTTCATTCATATCATTTTAAAAATTAGGTTCCCCTAATTTTATGATATGAGTGATATCATATGATATCACATCACGTGATATGAGTGATATCATATGATATCACATCATATGATATGAGTGATATCATATGATACTTGTCTTTCTCTGTCTGACTTACTTCACTTAGTATGATCATCTCTAGGTCCATCCATGTTGCCGCCAATGGCATTATTTTGTTCTTTTTATGGCTGAGGAGTATTCTTCTTTATCCATTCCTCTGAGAGTACACCATTTTAAATAATTGTAGACAGTATGTTGGGTGTGACTTAAAAGAGGGAGTGCTCCATCCTCCAGATTTGGAAGGAGGTTGATAGAGATGAGGGTGGGTCACAAGAAGAAAATGCTTGAGATGGGTCTTGAAGGATGACAGGTGTCCAGGTAGGTAAGGGAGAAGCACATCCTAAAAAGAGAGAATAACATATGTATAAAAGTATAAAAACACGAGCTTCCCTGGTGGCGCAGTGGTTGAGAGTCCGCCTGCCGATGCAGGGGACGAGGGGTCGTGCCCCGGTCCGGGAAGATCCCACATGCTGCGGAGCGGCTGGGCCCGTGAGCCGTGGCTGCTGAGCCTGCGCGTCCGGAGCCTGTGCTCCGCAACGGGAGAGGCCACAGCAGTGAGAGGCCCGCGTACCAAATATATATATATATATGTATGTATATATATATATATATATATATATATATATATATATATATACACAAAGACATGAAACAGAATGGGGTGCTTGAAAAACCACAAGTAGTTTTCTGTGATGGGGTGTAGGGTGTGAGAAAGCCTGGCATTATTGTTTGAAAAAAGAGAGTGATCGGTGGAAAATGAGCTTTCAAGATAGGAGAACTAAGGAGGAAAAAGCAGAGAGACAGTTGGAACAAAGCAAACCTAAGAACCAGACCTCAGTGGGACCAAGAGAATAGTGTAGGCAGTTCTGTTGTGCCATTGGGAGGTGAAAAATTGAACAAGTGTCTTGAATGTTATGGGCGGGGGGATTTCTTTCTCTTTGAAAATGGTCATGCCACGTGGACAACATCTCTTTAATGATAGTATAAAAGTAAGACGTGAAGAACACTGGCTGTCAAGTTGGAAACAGTTGTTTGGTACAATTAGAAAAAGGTTTCCCTAGGATGGTTCGAGAGTGATTTTAGTGGGTTTAAAGTAATCAGAAGTAACTGGTTAATGAGCTCTGGGACTTATAACATGATCTCTTGGTTTTCCAAATGCAGTCAGAAATCTCATGTGACTTCTCAGTTTTGCAGAGTGTTTGATATTGTGTTAATCTAGGAATAAAAAAGGATAATAGAAATTTAGGGGTGTGTGTACATGAATGTAGGAGAAAGAGAAGACAATTGGAAATTTAACAAATAATGACCAAAATGGAAAAGAGCCTTAAGAATACTCTGCTCTCAGGATAAAACCCAGAATCCTAGCTTGGCCCACTGGCTCCTGCTTCTGTGGGCTTTGGCTGCGCTGAGCTGCTTTGACCTCATTAACTCTCTGTGCACTCTTGTCTCCTGTCTACACATGCTCTTCCCTTGCCTGGAATACCCTTTCCCTTAGGCTCCCTTCTTGCACGTTGCATCAGAGACGTTTCCTCCAGAAAACCTCCCATAATTTCCAACCTTCACCCCCGATTCTGGGTGGGGGGCACTCTTCTATGTCTAAGTAATAATTTTTTTCCTGTCGTAGCTCTTAACAGTATCACCCATTTTCATAGCTTTCTCCTAGACCATAAGCTCCTTGAAAGACTGTCTGCATCGCCACTATGAGTCCCATAGTTGGTACTTAATAACGATTTGTTAAATGAGAAAATACATAGAAATGAAAATAGGAGAATCATATTATGAGCAAAGAATAAAGATGATGTGAAGTTAGTTCACTGCATACTCATCTCAAACCAAACTCGACATTTTCTCCTCAAACGTGGTCCACCTTCATTAGCCCCTGTCCCGTAATGGCACTAATTTTTGTCCAGTTGCTGAAACCAAGGCCTGAAAGCTATTCTAGACACCTCCCTCACCTCCGCTTCCCACATCTAATACATCTCCAAAGGCTGATGATTTTATGTGCTAAGTGTCTCTTTAATTCAGCCATCTCTGCCACCATGCTCTCACCTCTAAAACCCAGAAATAATATAACAGGTTCCCTGGCTCTACCCTTGCCTACCTCCATTCCATTCTCTTAAGTGAGTACAGAATGAGGTTTTAAAGATGCACGACTGGGCTTCCCTGGTGGCGCAGTGGTTGAGAGTCCGCCTGCCGATGCAGGGGACGCAGGTTCGTGTCCCGGTCCGGGAGGATCCCACATGCCGTGGAGCAGCTGGGCCCATGAGCCATGGCCACTGAGCCTGCGCGTCCAGAGCCTGTGCTCTGCAGCGGGAGAGGCCACAACAGTGAGAGGCCCACGTACTGCAAAAGAAAAGAAAAAAAAGAAAGATGCACGACTAATCATGTCACTTCACCCAGTTTAAAAACCTTAGAACAGATATGAAAATTATTGAGAATGACCTACAAGGCCTTGAATGACCTGGCCATGCTGCCAACTCCTCTCCAGCCTTATCTGCCTTCACTGCCTTCCACCCCTCACTTCTTATGATCCCGACACATACAGCCTCCCTCAGTTCTTTGGATGTACTCTGCCTCAGGACATTTGCACATGATGTTTCCTTTCCTAGCATTCTCTTCCCGTTCCTTCCCCCCTTCCCCAAGTTTATTCTTATTCATCCTTCAAAACTCAGCTCCAGAGACTTCCCTGGGAAGCCTTCCTCCCATCCTTCCAAAGACCAGGTCTCTTTGCTTTAGCAAAATGTTTCCCATGTAACATATTTCATATATTAGATTTTATAATTATTTGGGTGTTATATGATTAATGCCTAACTCTCCAGGTAAACTTTGAACTCCATGGAGGCATAGGCCATGTCTGTTTCTGCTCACAATTATATCTCCAATACTTAACACAATGCTTAGCGTACAGTAGATGCTTCATACTTGTCTATTAAATGAAGTAAGGATCAAAGTAATAAAGATAACATGGGGTAATCATAATTTTTTGAACTGCATTGTACAAAAGAATTCAAACTTGAGACTCAAAACACAAATAGCCTAGCTTTCTAGTTTCTAGTTAGTTCAAACAAATACCCGTGTTGGGAAGCAATAAAAGCAAACCTGTGGGTACACATCTTTATATAAATCAACGTATAGTGCCGTCGGTCACTTTATATGGTGTCACCGAAGGTGGTCCTACAGATGGGAAAACTTTATTAGATTCCAGATGCTATTTTAAAGACTTTAATCCTCACAGCAACCTGATGGGAGAGGAGGTATTATTATCACCAGTCAACAGAGGAAGAAATCAAGGCACAAAGAGGTTAAGGAACCTGCAGTAGGTTACACAGCTAGACTAGTCCACCTGCCTGAACAACCCCCAAGTATCAGTGGTTCAACTCTGTAGAAGTCTGTCTGTTGTTCACATCATGGTCTAGTGCGGGTCACCACATGGAGGGAGGTGCATTGTCCCTTCTCCATACCGACATTCGGGTACCCAGGCTACTTCTGTCTGGTGACTCTGCCATCCCCTAAATCCCTTCCATCTGGTTTACCGAAGGGGGGGGAAAGAGAGATGAGTGATTTTGTAGGAAGTTTTATGGGCCAGTTTTAGAAGTGGGGTACAGCACTTTTGCCCACATTTCATGGGCCAGAGCTCATCAGGTAGCGACCCCTAACTCGAGGGATGCTAACATAAATACCTGTGTGCCCAGGAGGAAAAGGGAAATAGGTTTGCTGAATAACTAGACAGTGATGGATCAATTCAGATTCAGCCAGAGAGGCACTAGGTCCCACACTGTTCAACATCGTGCTCTGCTGCAGGATGTCTCAACCTCGGCACTCTGATATTTTGGGCTGAATAACTCTGCTGTGGGGGCCTGTCCTGTGCATTGCAGGATGGTTCATATTATCCATGGCTTCTATCCATCAGATGCTAATAGCAATTTCCTGCCTCTCCCCTTAGTTGTGAAAATCAAAAATGTCTCCAGACAGTGGCACGTTTTCCCTTGTGGTGGTTGGTAGATTGAATACAAGATCCCACCCCCTCCCTCCTTGAGAACTGTCTCTCTACTGTCTTTTATCACATGGCACCCTTCAGGCAGGCCCACCCACTCTCTGAGATAAATTAAACTCCGGTCGAAGCTGATGGCTGTGACAGACAAGTCCATTCGGGAATGAATTTCTTCCTCTTCTCCTCCTTGCCTGTGAGTGTTGGTCTGCTTCAGTAGCACTGCCCTTCATTCTTAAAATGGCATCAGCAGTAATACCCTTGAGGCAATTACCTTCTAAGGTCGATACTCATCATAAAGTTTTTCTGCTGGGAGACAGAGAAAAGGAAATGTGCGAAAAAGTGTCATGTCATTTTTTATAATATACAAATACGGTGTATTCTTTCAAGAAATAGATCAATTCTAAAATGCCTTTCAGAAAAATATTTGTGTAAGGTACAGAGAAAAATGTTCCTTCCTGAAATCGAAAATTTCTATCATTACCATTATTTTATTTTGATGAAAATCCATAAAAAGTGAGGTGAAATTAAATACTGATCACTTCCTAATGGAAGAATCTGAAATGTTTGTTTGTTGTGTGTGCGTGTGTTTAAATAAATATTCCTTCATTCCCATGCTCCACACCTGTTGTTATTCTGGGGGCTTGGGAATCAACAGTGAATAAATAGGCCGAGATTCCTGCCCTCCTGGAGCTTCCATTTTAGCTGGAGGTGACCAACACTAAGTTATAAACCAGTGGGTCTCAATCAGGGGAGTGATTTGGCAGCATCTGGAAACATTTTTGGTGATCCCAACCTAGGGTGAGGGCTGCTACTGGTATCTAAGGGGTGGTATGGTATCTAAGGGGTGCTACTGATATCTAAGGGGTGCTACTGGTATCTAAGGGCAGGGATGCTGTTTGACATCCTTCAGTACGCGGCAGCCCCACAACAAAGAATTATCCAGCCCTGGAGGTCACTAGTGCTGACGTAAAACTTTTTTGGAGTCTAGTCGATTTACAATGTTGTGTTAGTTTCATGTGTACAGCATAGTGATTCAGTTATACATATACATATACCTGGAATGGAATTTCCTCACTTGCCTTTCTCCCCCTGCTAAACTGAGCCACTGAGTGCAGGAACCGTGTGCCTGGAGGCCGGCGGCACCCGGGGCTCGATCGTAGGACCAAAAGAAAAGGAGAGGAATCAGCAGAGTTGGCATTCTTGCCACCCCTGGAGGACAGAGCCTGGGCTCTGGAGTCAAGTTCGCTCATCTCCTAAAGCCAGGACACCCAGAGGAAGGGTTGAAAAACATAAATAGTATGTCATAAAACATAAACATCAAACATCAAGAGTCAGTGGTGGTGTCCGTGTTCAGCTTGAAATTACCCCTGGCTTGCTGATTTCTTTTTTGTCTCAATTCTGCTGAATGACCATATTTCCTCTCCGTTAAATTCTGATGTCAGGACTAATGCCTGACCCCAAGATATTTAACTCATGCCTCAGACATTTTAATTTCATGTGTCATGTGCATATATGAAAAGGACAGTATAAAAAGACCACTTGACATGAAATTGGCTTACATGCCTTTTCTCCCCCTCTAGACGTTGAGCTAGGAAATCGTGTAACAGTCTAGGGAGTAACAGAATGGCACACCTCCTGGTGCCCAAGAAAGCACTAACCATGGAAATCTGGGTGCTGGGCCAGCAAGGGCTGGTAAGGACAGGAGAAAGTTGCTGAAGGGGATGGGGGGTGGAAGTTTCTCTGTAACTGCCCCCCCACCCCGCGCCTTTTCTTTAACATCTTTATTGGAATATAATTGCTTTGCAGTGTTGTGTTAGTTGCTGCTGTATAACAAAGTGAATCAGCTATACATATACATATATCCCCATATCTCTTCCCTCTTGCGTCTCCCTCCCTCCCATCCTCCCTATCCTACCCCTCTAGGTGGTCACAAAGCACTGAGCTGATCTCCCTGTGCTATGCGGCTGCTTCCCACCAGCTATCTATTTTACATTTGGTAGTGTATATATGTCCATGCCACTCTCTCACTTGGTCCCAGCTTACCCTTCCCCCTCCCCGTGTCCTCAAGTCCATTCGCTATGTCTGTGTCTTTATTCCTGTCCTGCCCCTAGGTTCATCAGAACAGTTTTTTTTTTTTTAGATTCCATATATATGTGTTAGCATATGGTATTTGTTTTTCTCTTTCTGACTTACTTCACTCTCTATGACAGTCTCTAGGTCCATCCACCTCACTACAAATAACTCAATTTCGTTTATTTTTATGGCTGAGTAATATTCCATTGTATATATGTGTCACATCTTTATCCACTCAACTGTTGACGGACACTTAGATGTAATCCCCCTTTGATTACATAATCACTTGAACCTTCCTGTCAACCGAATAGGCCAGCAGACCATGGCAGTGAGGTGTGGACAAGAGTGGTCAGCCAAACGGCAGTCTTCAAGTAGTAGCGGTAGCCATTGCAAGATAAGGGTGACAAGCGCCCACTGTTAAAAAACAATCCTGTGTTCCAGAATTATAATGTAGACGCATTATAACTCTGAGTGTACAGGCAGTATGATGAAGGTCAGAGAGACTAAGTGGCTTGCTCAAGGTCACTCCAGTCAATGGCAGACTAGTGAACAGGAGAGAAGTGTGTTTTCTCCACAGTGCTGCCACCTCAGGTATGTGCCACGTGAACGGGGCCAGAGTACATAGAGTTTTTCAGCCATATTACGCCAGCGCGAGCCTGTAAATATAAAAATATTGGATCGCCTTTGGAGTTTATTGTTGAAGCATTTGAGGTGGGGTAAAGAGAGAAAGAAAAGAAAACGGTAAAATATAAGTAAATATTCAAGACAAGGAAAATATCTTTTAGAGTAGGCATTCAAGTTTGGGGGAAAAAAATAGGCTCAGATATGCAGACCTTGATGGCCTATATATCTGTAATGGTTGACAAATAAGCCAGTAAATTGGGCCCTGAGCCTAGTGGGCAGAGCATAGGGAGAAATCTGCTTAGCAATCCTTCAGAGAAGTGGTGCATTTCCTAGCATTTTCCTAGCATTTGCAAGAAATAAAGTTCTTGCACAGGGAAGGGGGGGCTCTGAGTGACGTATCCTCAGCGACGTCCTAGCGTAAACTCCTGCTAGGGCTTCTCCAGGGACTGTTTCTGGCAGGCCCCTCAGTGTGGTTCTGGAGAATTAATTGCTCACGGCCATAACCTTCTGTAGGAGTTTAGGCACGTCTTCAGCAGAAGGCTACAGTCTATCCTAAACTAACCTCATTGTAAATATCTGTTGTTTGAACTGCACTCTACAAAAATTAAAGTTGAGAACTTATTAAAAAGCAAATAGCCTCACATTCCGTTTGAACATATATTCATGCTTGAGAAGCAATAAAAGCAAACCTATGGGTAGGCATGTTTATAAGCCAATGCATGATGCCGTTTGGTCGTTTTATCTGTATTGCCAGAGTGGGGCCCACAGGCTGTTTACCAGCCGTGATTGTATGGGCACCGAAATTTGATCCCACAGAGGACTCTCCTGCACTAACCACCTGAGGGGCCCAAGGTTGTCAGCATTAGGGACAGTCATTTTATTGAAGAATTATAGTTCAGGAGACCCCTCTCAAATTCAATTTCCGAGAAGGCAATTCAACACAACAGTAGGGAGTTTACTGAAGGAATAATGACATCTCATATTTATATGGTGCTTACTAGGTTGCAAGTACTTCACAGTTACAAATTCATTAGCCCTGTGAGTAAGGTATAGCCATTATCCCCATTTTATACAGGAGGAAACGGAGGCACAGAGAAGTGAAGTAACTTGCCCAAGGTTACACAGTTGGTAAGTGGCAGGGCTTGGATTCTCAGGTCCCATATTCTGGCTCCAGTCTTATCCTCTTAACATTATGTATTATGTATTTGTGGCTGCTGTAAAATATTACATAAATTCCACGGCTTAAAACAGCACAAACTGTTTTACGGTTCTATAGGTTAGAAGTCCAACACGGGTCTCACTGGGCTAAAATCAAGGTGTGGAAGGGCTGCATTCTTTTCTAGAGGCTCTGGGGGAGAACCTGTTTCCTTTGCCTTTAACAGCTTCTAGAGACTGCTGCATTCCTTGGCCTCATGGCCCTGTCTTTCATCTTCAAAGCCAGCAACAGTCCTTCTCACATCACTTTATTTCACTCCTTGCTTCTGTCCTTACATCTCCTTCTCTGACGCTTCTGCCTTTCTCTTCCATCGTGAAGGGCCCTTGTAATTACACTGGTCCCACCTGGATAATCCAGGCTAATCTCCCTGTTTTGTTTTGTTTTGTTTTGTTTTTGCGGTACGCGGGCCTCTCACTGTTGTGGCCTCTCCCGTTGCGGAGCACAGGCTCCGGACGTGCAGGCTCAGCGGCCATGGCTCACAGGCCCAGCCGCTCCACGGCATGTGGGATCTTCCCGGACCGGGGCACGAACCCGTTTCCCCTGCATCGGCAGGCAGACTCTCAACCACTGCGCCACCAGGGAAGCCCCCTAATCTCCCTGTTTTAAAGGCAGCTGATTAGCAACCTTAATTCCCTTTTGCTACCTAGCTTAACGTGATCACATGTGCTAGGAATTAGGATGGACATCTTAGGGGACTGTTATCCTGCCTGTAGCTCAGCTATGTGAATGTGCCAATCCGTAAAGCCCCAAGGATCTAGAACAGGTAAGTTTTGATGGGGGAAAGAAGGAAGAAAGGAAGGGCTGGAGGGTTTGGGCAGTAGGATTTGGAGACATTAAATGAAATGACATGTAAAATACTTAGCCTGGTACCTGGCCCATGGTAAAGCACTCAGTAATTGGTAGCTATTATTATTTTTATTATTAATACTAACAGTATTAGTAGTTAGTATTACTACTACTATGAACCAGGAGTACAGTGAGAATCCTTGGGAGAATCTCTAAAGACTTGCAGTTGGTGTATAAAGGGAAGGTTTGAGGTACAAACAGTGATTTTTGCAATGGTAAATATCTGACCCGAACTGGAATAGCATTACTTTTTTTTTTTTTTACCATTACTTTTAAACTAAATTCTACTCAATGTTCCAGATATGGACTGAATGTTTGTGTCCCCCAAAATATACACGTTGAAATCTAATCCCCAAGGCGATGGTATTAGGAGGTGGGGCCTTTGGGAGGTGATTAGGTCATGATGCCCCAATGAAGGGGATTTGTGCCCTTCAGAGATCTAGCTCACCATCTTTCCACCAGGTGGGGATACAGTGAGAAGTCTACAACCGGCAAGGTGGGCCCTCCCTGGAACTTGGTCACGCTAGCATCCTGATCTCAGATTTGCAGCCTCCTGGAAATAAATTTCAGTCGTTTATAAGCCGCCCAGTCTATGGTAGTTTGTTATAGCAGCCCTGGACTAGGCCAGGCTGTATTCCCATTTCACGTTTATTTATCAGTAACATGTGCGTATTTGTTTCCTAAACCTCTCAGCCTGGCTATCTAAAGATACTGATTTTTCTAGCGTGTGCCTTTTACTGTATTTTCTTTTCAGCGTTTGGAGGTTTTGTGTTGTTTTCATTGATCTGAAATCTTGAGAGAGTCCTTTAGGCAGAGAGAGACTGAGATGGATTTCAGTAGGATTAATGTTCTTTTAGCGCCCCCGTGACTTACAGCTGTCTCGGAGCGCTTGTTGTAGAACAGACACGTATTCTGCATCAGCCTCCTCCACGTGCAGGTTGCTGGTATTGATCCATAGAGTCAGGGGAAACAGATCTTTCCTGGAAAGTTTTAAACTGAGATGAAAGTGGAACAAGCTGCACAGCCTGAGATTTGTGCTTCTTGATGACGTGGCTCCTTTTAGGTAGCGCATAACTTAGTGACTCCGGTTTTAAGGCGCAAAGAGGGCGCCTAGTCATGTGGGAAGAGTGTACCTTTGGGTGTCTGGAGATCCAGTGGTTAGTTAGCTGTGTTCTCTTAGTATTTGTGGGACCCGCTTTGGATAATCCCTTAGAACTCTTTTATTGCCATTTATCCATCTGTAAATAGTTCTTTAACATTTATCAACTTATTCATTTAACAAATGTGAGAGGTCCGCGTACCGCAAAAAAAAAAAAAAAAAAAAAAAAGACCTGGAAGTGGCCTTGGGGGCGGGCTCTGGTGGGCACATGCCCTTGGCCTTGCCGCCAGCTCACCTCATGAGGAGCAGGCAGCTGGGGGAGGCCCACGTCTGAGCCCTGTGAGGTCCTGGGCCTGGGCAAGGTACTTCTTACCTCTAAGAGTGGCACTAAGGAGGGGATCGAAGTTAAACCTGTGGCCTTTGGGAAGAGTGCTTTATTCAAATGACGGCTGATTCAGGACCATGTCTTAGAAGTGTTTTATCCTTGGGGGTACGCCCCATTCTTCTCATTTCCCACTTTGCTCACAGCACCCACACCATCAGTTTTGTGTTTCCCACTCCTGACTTAATGCTATCACCACTGCACGATGATCACCTTCCTCACCGTCCGCCATCACCACCAAATCCTTTTGGTCCTAGTTCCTCCTTTCTGACCTCACTGCCACTGCCTTGGTTGAACTGGCCACCACCTCTTGGGTGAACAGTTATAAGTCTCCTCGCTCCCTCTGTCTCTCCCCAGTCCCCAGTCTGCTCACCACACTCATGTCACAGGTCATTGGCCAGGCTCTGGTCACCAGCCCATACAGCGATTTGAACAATTCCCTTCCTCCGGAATCCACAGCCCACAGATTGGCTAGCAGAGCCTGGGCCGGATTCCTCCCTTTCCTCAGCTCCTTAGCCAGGCGCCCTCAGCAGGGAATTCCACGCACTGCCCCACGTGGCAGCATTGCTTCCTTGCTCAAGAGCTTTCAAAGATTCCCTACGTCCTTTGAGATCAAGTTCAAACTCCTTCGCATGGCACCTAAAGCAGCTTCCCCAGCTTCTCCCCTCCCACCTAGCCTCCCGGGCTGGATGATCCTACGACATGGCAGCGGGGGTTACCCGAATGCCTCGTGACCGATGCTCCCTCTTCCTGAGGTGGGCTCTCATTCTGCTCATTGCCTGGTGAAAGCCTTTTCTTCCCCCAGGAGCTAGTCCAGATACCACTGTCTTTACAAGACCTCTTATGTCTCACGCAGACGGCATTAGAATTCTGGGCCCGTTAGCCTTTGTAAATGTTGTGACGATGGCACTGATTATATACAATTATTTGTTTCCATCCATGTCTGTGTGTGGCACAAAGCCCAATGCAGCAGCCAAAAGTAATTAGAAGGCAGCTCCAGCCTTTACTTGAGTTTCTCAAAGGACACAAAGAGAAGCCAAGTACGTGGTCCTCAGAAACTACTACTCATTCTCCTTCCTTCATACCATCCTGTACTCAGGTGTTGCCCTTTTTCTCCCCCGACAAACCCATTCCTCCTTCACCCCAGCCTGCACAGTTTTTCTTTCCTCTTCCTTTATTGTTCCTCTCCTCCCCACAAGCCTCACTGCTCTCTCCCATCACTTTCTTTTGAGGACTGACATAGCTTCTCCACCAGGGGGAAAAAAAAATCTATCCTTTTCAGGAGAGGGTAAATTAGACCATAAATTACAGGATTGTCTTTGTTGGGTTAGAGACTGTGCCAGTCAGATTATGCTACGTTCTGCTGCAGTAACAAACAACCCTCAAATCTCAGCGTCTGGCTTATTTCTTGCTCACCTAACACATCAGCTGTGGGCCAACTGAGGCTCTTCTTCACAGGTCTCCTTTCTTATGAGATCTTGCCTGAAGAAGCGACCCGTGCCTAAGGCACGCATTCTCTCTCTCTTTTTAATTGAAGTAGAGTTGATTTACAATGTCATGTTAATTTCTGCTGTACAGCAAAGTGACTCAGTTATACATACATATACATTCTTTTTTATATTCTCTTCCATTATGGTTTTTCTCAGGATGTTGAATATAGTTCTCCATACTATATAGTAGGACTTTGTTGTCTATCCATTCTACAATATATAGATAATAGTTTGCATCTACTAATCCCAAACTCCCAGCCCATCCCTCCCCCCCTCCCCTCCCCCTTGGCAACCACAAGTCTGTTCTCCATGTTTGTGAGTCTGTTTCTGTTTCGTAGATGGGTTCATGTCATGTTTTAGATTCCACATATAAGTGATATCGTATGGAATTTGTCTTGCTCTTTCTGACTTAACTTCACTTGGTAGGTAAGGCATGCATTCTCATGACAGAAAATAAAAGGAATTGTCGAGCCACACGATGGCTCTTAAAATTTCTGCTCATATTTCATCTGCCAAACAAGTCTCACAGCCAAGCGTGGTAACAGGGAGAGGAATTATACTTCTCCCCAGGGAAGGGGGCTGTAGGCCCTTGATAATGGGTAGGGATATAATCCTCACAAAGAGCAACCTTTTTTTTCCAATTAGGAAAAATAATGCAATTTACCTAGGAATAATAATAATAATGCAATTTACCTAGGAATAATAATAATAATGCAATTTACCTAGGAATAATAATAATAATGCAATTTACCTAGGAATAATAATAATAATGCAATTTACCTAGGAATAATAATAATAATGCAATTTACCTAGGAATAACCCACGTTAGTATTTTTTTTTGTCCCATCACATTTATATAACACAGTAGTCTGTGAACTCTTTCAGGGCTCAGATGATGTCTTATGCTGTTTTGTTTTGTTTTAGAAACCTTTTAGTTTTTTAGGAGAGGAAGTTTCCACGAAAGTTAGCAAAGATTCGGGCAGAAGAGAGAGAAACTCTGGGGGACAGAAATCAGACATGGGATTGGAAGTTTTCAAAATTCAACTTCATAGACCATCTTTTTTTTTTCTTTTTTTTTAATTGCAGTATAGTTGATTTACCGTATTGTATTTCATGTGTACAGAATAGTGATTCAGTATTTTGCAGATTATACTTCATTAAAAGTTACTCCAAGATCATGGCTGTAATTCCCAGTGCTATACAGTAGTACATGCTTGTTGTTTATCGATTTTATGCATAGTATACCGTGGTGGTATTTCTTTCAGATTAACAAACAGGACAGGTAGATGTCTGCTTATGTGGTATGTGATTTCTAAGAGAAGGAGTCAGCCTCTTCCCCTGACCTGTTTCTTTGTCTACCGTCCTGTATCACTCAGGCTCCATTCAGGAAAACTGAAACTCAGCAGTTATTTTAACGGAGGTTAAGGCGGGGAATTGATTAGGTAGATATCAGAGAACTAACATGTCACCCAGGGAGCACTGAGGCCACACAGAAAATAACTTCAGGAAGTGAAGCAGCTACTGCTCCAGGGGCCAGAGGAACAGAAGGAAGAGGGTGAGGTTTTCAGAACCTTTAGAAGCTCAGAGGAGGAGCCCTGGAGCTGAGCCCTGTACTTCTGAGGAGATGTTGCCCTGGCTGGTACCTCTGGGGTATGGGACAATGCAGTGAGTCTAGTTTGGGGTATTTTTTAAAAGATGAAAACTGGAACCATTTGCCACGATGAGGTTGAAGAATCACTGCTGGGGTGACATCGACAAGGAGAACAGGCAAACAGGAAAGACCGAGTCCCTTTGCCTCCATTTTTTTTCCCCTTCCAGTGCCCCTACTGGCAGAACATATCAGAGAGCCAGATGCAAAATAGCATTGTCGTTGACAGGGTCCCTGCTCCAGCACATACAGAATATAGAAGAGGGAAGCTAAGAGATAACTTAGTGAGCAGTACACTCCCTAATCCCTGGAATTTTACAGTATGAACTTTAATCCTTTGGCTAAAGTCATCCGCATTTAAAATAAAAAATGTCCCTGGGAAAAGTGAAATTTTTTTTTTTTTTTGCGGTACGCGGGCCTCTCACTGTTGTGGCCTCTCCCGTTGCGGAGCACAGGCTCGGGACGCGCAGGCTCAGCGGCCATGGCTCACAGGCCTAGCCGCTCCGCGGCACGCGGGATCTTCCCGGACCGGGGCATGAACCCGTGTCCCCTGCATCGGCAGGCGGACTCTCAACCGCTGCGCCACCAGGGAAGTCCGGAAAAGTGAAATTTTTAATGTTATTTTTCCTTTATATCCCATTATGAATAAGTTTATCAGATCTTTTCTAGAGAGTTAAAAACAAGGGGAGGAAAGAAGAGCCCTAGAGGGGGTACTGTTGCTGTAGCAGGAATAGATAGAGGTTGCCACTAAGATGGTAGAGGGGGGAAAAATGGTCAAAAAAGAAAAAAAAAGACAGGGATTAAGGAAGGTAAATTTTTACCAAATTCCAAATTTTGCAGATGCTTGACGTAATTTCTAGGTCTTTGCTGATCACAACAACCAAAATAAACTGCAGGAAAGTAGACAGATCTGTCCCTTTGGTCAGCACTTGGACCTACTCAGCTCCAGTAAGGGAATATAAAAACAAGACCCATGACCAAGACCAGACTAAGACAACAGCCATGGATGAGTCACTGAATGATTAATTTACACAGTGACAATTACTTAGGTAATTCAGGAGAAACCTTACTATTGACTGAATGACAGCACCCTAATTAGAAAGCTAAGGCCTGGGTTATCCTAACTTGGATTTTTCTGGTCTGAGGATTAATTAGGAAATCACTTATGTTTCCAAACTTGGTGCACAGATTTTTTAAAAAATGATTTCCTCTTCATTCTGGCTCACTTGAGTGGCAGATAAAAGTGATCTCTGGGGCTTCCCTGGTGGCACAGTGGTTGAGAGTCCGCCTGCCGATGCAGGGGACACGGGTTCGTGCCCCGGTCCGGGAGGATCCCACGTGCCTCGGAGCGGCTGGGCCCGTGAGCCATGGCCTCTGAGCCTGCGTGTCCGGAGCCTGTGCTCCGCAACGGGAGAGGCCACAACAGTGAGAGGCCCGCGTACCGGAAAAAAAAAAAAAGTGATCTCTAATAAATTTAAATATTGCAGTGCTTTCATGTTTCCATTCTGAATATCCATTTCAATTCAGTCAGCGTCAAGAACCATTTCTCTGACAGGCACTGTGTAGGGCTGTACAGAGATGAATGGATCACAGTTTTTATCCTTAAGGGTTAACGGTTGAGCCCACAGAGGCTCTGGAGTTTTCGGGTCCTGGACCCCAATCCCAGCTCTGCAACTCACAAGCGGTATGATTCTGAGCTTCAATTTCTTTACTCATAAATTGGGAATAATAATAATACCCATGGAATATTGTACAAAGTAGCAACACAGTATTTAAGTACATATGATAAATGTTCAATAAATTTGTTATTGTTAATAATATACGTACCTGATATATAAATAGATAATTTTGATATATGTGAACTTTCTCACTAAAGGTGCAGATACTTTAGGATTGGCCTGAATTGTTACTAATTCCAGGATATCACTTTTCTCTCTCTTCTTCTTCCCTCCATCCTTTGCTCCTCCTGCCACCTCCTCTTCCTCCAGAATTATCCAGATAACTATCCATCTCCCTAGTTCGCTTGGTTCTGTGTATACCTAGCCAACATCAGAGATACTGTTTGGCCTACCATGTCTTAACAGTAGGCCAAGTGAATGCATATTCTCGTGTTAGGTGACTGACATTTTAAAAATATTTGATTCAAGCAATGATTCTCCAACCTTTTTTTACCATGACACACGGGAATGGTTACTTACGCAACACACTCCTTTGTGCTTTACTGTTCCTCTAAACAGTACATTGGTTTTAAAAAATAATTAGAATGGATTTGAGGTACCTTCATAATAACATCAATTTACTCCCATATATTCCATTCCCAAATTTAGGCACTTTAACTGTTACTAGTGTCAAATTAATTATGACACACCTCACCACTAATCATGTCCTGATGTGACATGTGGATAAGACTCCCAAGTTTGTCTGTTGCTTCTTTCTTAAAACCTGTCCAAATGAACATACCAGAAATTCCACTCTTAGATATGTTCTTCTTTGAGAAACACTTGCTCATGTGCATTTTGCAGCATTGTTTATAATAATGAAACATTAGAAATAGCCTACATATCCACCAGCAGGAAAGTGAACCAACAAACTGTAGTGTCCTCATACAACAGACTTCTAAGCAGCAGGAAATATGATTGGATTAGAGCTCCTTTTGTCAACATGAATGAAACTCACATGGTTGCACAAGGAAAGTAAGTTGCAGAAGAATGAGTAGAGCATGATACCATTTCTGTAAAGTTTTTAAACATACAATCTAATGCTGTATTTTTAGGAATACAGCATTTTTGTGTATCTGAAAATATTTTGTTAAAATAGAGACTTTTTAATACTTGATTTCAAAATAGCAGGTACTTATTTATCAGGGCGTGTTAGAACTTTGAGGATCAGTAATCTTTATAAAAAGTGTCAAAGAGAGAGCTAATAATATCATAAACCTACCATTTATGAGCACAGTGTGTACGTGAGTACACTGCAGGCAACACCTCCTAATCTTCAAACCTCTCTCTGAAGTGGGTATTATTGTTGACCCATTTGAAAGATCAGGATACTGAGGCTTAGAGAAGTTACTTTTTAAAATTCAAATAGTTAGTACTTGGCAGAACCAAGACTCTAACCCAGGTTTGTTTTACCTTGAACCAATAAAGTAGATGCTATTATAAGAGCTCGTGGGTTCATAAAAAGTATTCTATCTATCCATGAGGCAGCTTCTTCCTTCTGAATTGTGAGAAAATAAATTTCTATTGTTTAACCTACCCAATCCATTGCACTTTGTTATGGCAGCTGTAGCAAATGAATACACGTAGTTGTTATGCTTCATTTGTAATGATAGTTTGACTAGGTATAGAAATCCTTTTCCCTTAGAATTTTTAAAGTCTTGATCCTTTGATTCTAAAACTCAATATTGCCGCTGAGAACTTTAAAAGCATTCCAGTTCCTAATTCCCTCTATGTAACTTGTTTTCTCCTCTATGGAAGCTTGTATGATCATTTCTTTGTCCCCCGTGTTCTGAAATATCGTAGTTATGTATCTTGATGTGGCTCTGTGGTCATCTGTTGTACTGGTCCCTTTCAACTTGACTACTCTTATCTTTCAGTTAACAGAAATTTTCTTGAATAATTCTTGAATTTTGTGGATGAGTTGTTCTCCTTCTAGAATTTTTATTTTTCAGATATTGGATTTCCTGAGCTGAGACTCTCACATCCTTATCTTTCCTCTCCATTTGTTATGTATACCTTTTTGCCCTGGGAGATTTCTACAACTTATTTTCAAATTCTTCTATTGAGCTTTAATTTCTGCTCTCATTTTGTTTTAGTTTCAAAGGACTATTTTATTCTCATAAGGTTCTAGCTTTTTAAGATCATATTCTGAGCCTTTTTCACAATTGCATTATCTTCTTAACTCTCTGAACATAATGATTTTTTAAATTGACATATAACACAGTGGTTTCAGGTGTACAGTGTAATGGTTATTTGTATATACTGCAAAAGGAACACCACAATAAGTCTAGTTAACATCCGTCACCATACATAGTTACCAATTTTTTTTCTTGTGATAACTTTTAAGATTTACTCTTAGTAACTTTCAAATATGCAATACAGTATTATTAACTAAAGATACCATGCTGTACATCACTTCCCCATAACTTATTTATTTTATAGATGCAAGTTTGTACCCTTTGATCCCCTTCACCAACTTTGTCCACCCCCACCCTGAGTAACCACCAGTTTGTTCATCTGTTCTCCGAATCTAAGAGCTTGTTTTCTTTTTTAGATTCCATGTATAAGCAAGATCATAGGTTATTGGTCTGTCTTCCTCAGACTTACTTCACTTAGCATAATGCCCTCAGTGTTCATCTATGTCATCACATGGCAAGATTTCCTTCTTTTTTATGTCTGAGTTATATATATACAATACCACATTTTCTTTATTATTCATTTATTGGTGGACACAGGTTGCTTCCATATCTTGGCTATTATAAACAATACTGTAATAAATATGGGGGCACATATATCTTTTCAAGTTAGTATTTTCATTTCCTTCAGATAAATACCCAGAAGTGGAATTGCTGCATCATATGGTATATGGTAGTTCTATTTTTAATTTTTTGAGGAACGTCTGTGCTGTTTTCAATAGTGGCTGTACCAGTTTAAAATCCCACCAGCAGTGCAAAAGGACTCCCTTTTTTCCACCAACACTTGTTTCTTGTCTTTTTGATAATAGCCATTCCGATAGGTCTGAGATGGTATCTCATTGTGGTTTTGATTTTATTTTCTCTGGTGATTAGTGATGTTGAGCATCTTTTCATGTTGGCCATCTGTATGTCTTCTTTAGAAAAATGTCTGTTCAGATCCTCTGCCCATTTTTTTATGTCAGATTTTTTTTTTGTTTTTTTGCTATTGAGTTGTATGAGTTCTTTATATATTTCAGATATTAACCCCTTATCAGGTATATGATTTACAAATATTTTCTCCCATTTCATAGGTTTCCTTTTCATTTTGTTGATGGCTTCCTTCTCTGTGCAGAAGCTTTTTAGTTTGATGTAGTACCACTTGTTTAGTTTTGCTTTTGGTGTCAAATCCAAATAAATCATCACCAAAACCAATGTCAGGGAGCTTACTGCTTATATTTTCTTCTAGGAGTTTTATGGCCTCAGGTCTTACATTCAAGTCTTTAATCCATTTTGAGTTAATTTTTATGTATAGTGTAAGATAGTGGTCCAGTTTCATGCTTTTGCATGGCTCTCCAGTTTTCCCAACACCATTTATGGAAGAGGCTGTCCTTTCCCCATTGTATGTTGTTGGCTCCTTTGTCATAAATTAATTGACCATATGTGTATGGGTTTACTTCTGGGCTCTCAGTTCCGTCCCATTGATCTTTGTGTCTGCTTTTATGCCAGTACCATATTGTTTTGATTTCTGCAGCTTTGTAATATAGTTTGAAATCAAGGCATGTGATACCTCCAGCTTTGTTTTTTCTCAAGATTGCTGTGGCTATTCAGGGTCTTTTGTAATTCCATACAAATTTTAAGATTTCTTTTGCTATCTCTGTGAAAAATGCCATTGGAATTTTGAGAGGGACTACATTGAATCTATAGATTGCTTTAGGTAGTATGGACATTTTAACAATATTAATTTTTCCAGCCTATGAGCATGGAATATCTTTCCATTTGTGTCTTTTTCAATTTTTTTCATCAATGTCTTACAGTTTTCAGTGTACAGGTCTTTCACATCCTTGGTTAAATATATTTCTAGGTATTTTATTCTCTTTGATGCAATTGTAAATGAGATTTTTAAATTTCTCTTTCTGAGAGTTCATTATTAGTGTATAGAAATGCAACAAATTTTTGTATATTGATTTTGTATCCTATAACTTTACTGCATTTGTTCTACAGTTTTTTTAGTGGAGAATTTAAGGTTTTCTATAAATAATATCATGTCATCTGCACATAGTGACAGTTTTACTTCTTCCTTTCCAATCTGAATGCCTTTTATTTCTTTTTCTTGCCTAATTGCTCTGCCTAGGACTTCTAATACTATGGAGTTTGGGGGGGAAAGAGGGGGTTGTCTTTTTTCCTCCCATTCTTATTGAGATGTAATTGACATACAGCACTGTATAAGGTTAAGGTGTACAGCATAATGATTTGACTTACATACATTATGACATGATTATCACAATATGTTTAGTGAACATCCAATAGTATGTGAATAAAAGTTACAACAGTTGGCCTCTTGTCTTGTTCCTGATATTAGAAGAAAAGCTTTCAGCTTTTCATCATTGAGTGTGATGTCAGTTGTGGGCTTGTCATATATGGCCTATTCATAATGATTTTTTTAATATTTCATCACTCTACATAGCTGATTTCCTCTAACGTATTTCCTTCTGATTGTTTTTGTCTCTGCATTTTTCTCTATCTTTTATGTTAATAGATTTCTTCGGATATGTAGTAATCTTTGGCTGGCTGTCCATATTTAAGAATAGGAAATGCAAAACTTGAGAAGAAGTTTAGAGTATAAGGTGGGGCCTGTCAACTGTGGGCTTCGTGGCTGGGTAGTTTTATTTTGGAGTCTCTGATGTCACTAGATTTTTCATCTTAGGCTGCTTGGATTCCCCAGAGAGGTCTCTGCCAGTCTTCTGCCTGAAAAGTCAAGGCCTGGCTGCCAGTGTTATAGAGCCTAAATGGATGAAGATAGCTGGAAGTCTCAGCTTCCAGGATGCAAATATTCACCTGATCCTCCAGAGTTCACTATGGTACCCCTACTCCTAACCATGCCTGATGTCTCAGTTCAGAGACTATATTACCCTATCAAAACAAACAAACAAACAAACAAAACTCCAGTACTCTGTTAGAGTACAAGTGAGGATCTGGGGATCTGACTTCTTCCTAAACAGCTTTCAGCCAGTACTTATTTTAGCATCCCCTTCAGCCCACTTCTAGAGGTCACTGGTGCCCCAGTTCTACGATTTTATGAGATTTTGTAGCATAAATATAATTTGTCTTGGTTCTCTCCAGAGCTGATTTAGTATTCAGCTTTTTCTGGTCTCCTAACTCTGTTACCACTTGTCGGTCTACTTTTCTCATTCCAACATTTTCTTGCTATTTTCTTCTGCTATCCCTGTCCCTTGAGTGTTACACCTTTATTTAAACACAAATACACACACATTGCTATTGTTTTCATGGGGTTTTGAGAGAGAGAAAAATTGAATACAGGTGTTTAATTTTCCATCCTTACCTGAAAGTCTCAAGAGCAAGTATTTCTTAATTGTATTTAACATTCAAATAGAAAAGGTGAGATTGTGAAGTACAATTAAAAATGACCATTGGAATAAAAATGCCTCACATTCCAGTAGCTTATCGCCTAAAAAGAGGCCTGAAAATTTTTACCAGTCAGGACTCTGAATATTATATATTTGGTTCGATAATCATCTCATCCTTGTCCTCATAACAAGTATACTTAAGAAGTTAGGGGAATTCCCTAGTGGTCCAGTAGTTAGGACTCCGTGATCTCACTGCCAAGGGCCCAGGTTCAATCCCTGGTCGGGGATCTAAAATTCCACAAGCTGTGTGGTGCAGCCAAAGAAAAAAGTTATTGCACTGCAGTTGCCTAAAGCCCCCAAAACTATCAAAATAGGTCTTAAAAAAGTTAATTGGTTGCTTTGTTCCTACTTAGATTTTCACTAATTTGAGGACGTAATTTAAGTGACAGTTAACAGTATCACCTTTGCTTCTCTTTGTTAAAAAAAAAAAGGGAGGTCTCTATTTAAAAGTCTAATTAAGAAAGTTTCCTGAAATATTTATCTTTAAGGCATTAACCTTCACTGTTCTTTTTGTATTATGAAATGGTACAATTTCAACCATCACGAGAGACTGGTCTGTTGGTCATCTACTGCTATGTAACAGTAAAAGTTACTGGCTTAAAACAGCACACGTTTTATTTGCTCATGATTCTTTGGTTTGAGCAGTTTGTGCTGGAATCAGCTGGTCAGTTCTTCCACTGGTTTCAGCTGGAGTCAACACGCGGTTGCAATCATCTCTTTGCTCAGCCAGGCTGGACCGTCTGAAATTCTCTCCCTTCCATGTCTGGTGGATGGTGCCAGCTTGTGGCTGGGTTTCTCTCTCTATGTGGTCATTTATCTTCAGAGAGGCTAGCTCAGGCTTCCGTATGTTGACAGTCTTGGGGCAGTGTTCCAAGTGGACGGGAGTGGGTGCTCAGAGGTTGGCCTCAGCTCAGAACTCAACAAAAATCACTTCTTCCACATTCTGTTGATGAAAGCCAGTCATAAGACATACTCAGATTCAAGAGGTGAAGAGATAGACTCTATCTCTTGATAGAAGAAGCAGGAAATTCACATCACAACGGGATGTGTATATAGGAATGGGAGGAATTGTGACCATTTTTTGCATTCCACCACAGTCTTCCCTCTGGCATGTATTTTATTCACATTTCTCCCACAGAGAAAATATGCTTATTCCCATTTCAGGATCCCCAAAGTTCTCATCCCAATGTGACATTAGGCTCAAAGTCCAGGATCTTTTGTTCCAACATCAGGTTCAATTGGGGATGAGACTCCTTGGAAGCAGCTCTTGAGGTATAGTTCTTCTTGGACCAGAGACCTGTTCATATAAAAGTCAAACTAACTGCCCCTTACGTTTCCAGCAGACCGTGAGGAGAGATGGGCCCAGATAATTACAATAGATGCTTCCGTTCAAAATGGAGAGCAACAGAAGCAGAGCAGTTCTGAAATCCAGTGGGGCACGTGCTTCAAGCCCCTGTACTCTAGGGCCAAGAAACATGCCTTGATTAATAATCTGTTTCTGTTTCTTTCTTTGCCATATGCCTTAGATTTTTAAATTTATAGAAGTCAATAATGTGGCTAAGAATCTAAAATACGTATACAGCACCATCTATAGGTAGTTAAATGCTTCTTGAGAAAGTTTCCACTTGAAGTTTTAAAACATGGAGATTTTCATATCTTGGAGGATACTTGTTTATTTTATCAGTTTCAGAAATGTCATAAGGTAGGTATTAAACCAAATTTTTAAGAGCCTCTTCATTCCCTTTATTTCCCCCAAAGTAGTAACATATATGAAGAAAGCATAATTATAAAATAAAACTGATTTTCAGAATCTTTAAGTTAGAGAAAAATGTAAAATGTATCTGTGATATAATCTGACAATCTCTGCAACATTCAGTGGGTCTCTAGGTATGGAAAACACATGGTCTGATTATTCACTCGGGCCCTAGAATAAGGAACAAGGCAGTCCAAGCCCTGCCTGCATTCTGCAGGAGAAGGGGGGCAGACAGTGAACATGCAGATACATCTCTCCCCACCCCTGCCCCAATAAAAAAAAAATTCAAAATAAAACTTAAGAAGAAAATAAAACAAGGTAATGGAACAGAGAGGGAGTAACTGGTGAAGCAGGAGAGTGACAGTCCTAGCTAGGATGGTAAGGACGTGACATTTAAGTTGAGACCAAAAAGTGATGCAAAAATCTAGGAACAGCATGGGCAAAAGCCCTAGGCAATAACAAGCTGGATTTTTTTTCCAAGGACAGAAAAAAGGGCAAGGTTGCCGGTTTACAGTGACCAAGGGGAAAAAGAAAGGAGTTGAAGTCATTGGTGTAAGCAAGAACCAGACCATGTATGAGCATTTAGACCATGGAAAGGTGTTTGGGCTTTATTCAAAAGTCGGTGGGATGTCATTGAAGAGCTTTAAGCAGAAGAGGGATAAGATTTTATTTATGTTTTAAAAGATCATTGCCTCATAGATTCATAGAGGATGAACTAAAGGGAGAAAGAGTGAAATTAGAATAGTCAGGTGGCTACTGCAGTAGTCCTGGAAACAGCTTTGAAGCAAGAAGTGTGAGAAAGGATCAGATTCAGGGTAACATTTGGGAAGAGGAACCCAAAGAACTTGATTGGATATCAGATATGAGAGACAGAGGATCAAAGATAATTTCAAGTTTGTGACTTGAGAAATTGGGTGCATAGTAGTGCCATTTTTTAAGATGGAAAAGACCAGGGAGAAAGCAGGTTTTTCTTTTACAAAGGTGCAGATCAAAAGTTCTGTCTGGGACGTGTTCAGTTTGAGTTGTCTCTTAGACTACAAATGTGATCTCAAATAGACGATTGGACACTATATCCAACTGCCTACCAACTAGGTTTAGTGATCTATCTCAGTAATTTATCGTCTCGCTTTGTGACTATCTAACCCTGTCCTTGGGCAGTTAAGGCATTATGACCCTCATTTTCCTGACAGATTACTGTGTCTCAGAGAGACTCAGTGACCTCCTCCAAACCACACAGCTAAAGGAGGAGAGCAGGATTTGAATTCAGGTCTTCAGGCAACCTGTACATGGACCTGGAGGGCACGCTCACCCCTCGCCCAGTTTCCTGCTCCAGTTTCTGTAGACAAAGGGGGATGCAAGATAAGGACCCCATCGTTAGGCTCGGCCTGCACAAAGTGTCGTCCACAGTTCAGGCACTTGTTTATCTGCACCGTCAATATCAGTTAGCTCCCAGCCACGTGCGGCTGTTTAAATGTTAATCAGTTTAAATTAAAGTAAAATTTCACTTTCTCAGTTACACTAGCCACAGTTCAGGTGCTTAATAGATACATATGACCAGTGGCTACCATATTGGATAACACAGATATAGAACATTTCCATTATCTTAGAAATTTTTATCCAACAGTACTGGCCTCTAGCCAATTCAAACTAAAGTAATTGAGAAGACAGTGTAGTCTTATCCTCATAGCTGTGGCCTAAGAGGAAAGTTTAGGAAAAAGAAATGAGTTGTTATCTGCTTTACAAGTGGCACGCTTCATAAGCTGAGTTTATACCCGGCTCTAAAAAGCACCTTTCCCCAGTTCACACCCTTGAATGTTGGCGTGTTTCTCATTTTATCGAATAGGAATGTATAAGAAAGGAGCTGGGTTCTTTCCGCTTTTGCAGTCCCCTAATTAAAATACATGCATACCTAACATCCACGTCCCTTCCCACCCTCCACCCACCTCCATGTATAACACCCTCAACACACAGTGCTTTGCACAGAGCAAACAGAATGCTTGACTGATAAACACCCGGCATATTGTGATACTCTACCACACTGCCGGGGACAGCTGACCACAGGAGAACATATCAGTAAAGAGCAAATAACCACAGCCCGGGAGGTCTGGAGTTGAACCTCAGTTTCACAGCGTTTTCCTTTTCTATTTCATCCCTCCTCGAGTAATGGAGGTCGGAGCCTTCCCAAGTAAAAACCAAGAGCTGTTCTCTTGGAAGGCAGGAGGGTAGAGGTCCTGGAGGGGGTCAGCGGGAGCTTCAGGCCCAGGTCTGCCCATTACTTAGTGAGCAGGGCCTTCCTCATAGGGCAAGGTGGAAGCATTCAGAAAGCCCCCTTCACACACATGCACACAGGCAGACCTTCCAGCAGTTCCTTTTACAAAAGAATGGGAAGATTTGGAGCAAGGCATTTGGATTTTTAAATTATTATTATTTATTTATTTATTTTTGGCTGTGTTGGGTCTTTGTTTCTGCACACAGGCTTTCTCTAGTTGCGGTGAGTGGGGGGCTACTGTTCGTTGTGGTGTGCGGGCTTCTTATTGCGGTGGTTTCTCTTGTTGCGGAGCATGGGCTCTAGGCGCGTGGGCTTCAGTAGTTGTGGCATGCGGGCTCAGTAACTGTGGCTCGCGGGCTCGAAAGCGCAGGCTCAGTAGTTGTGGCGCACAGGCTTAGTTGCTCCGCGGCATGTGGGATCTTCCCGGACCGGGGCACGAACCCGTGTCCCCTGCATTGGCAGGCGGATTCTCAACCACTGCGCCACCAGAGAAGCCCGGCGTTTGGTTTTTTAACCCTTTCTCAACACCTGCTGGTTGAATGACTTTGGGCATGTTGCAGAATTCCTCTAAGGGGTAGGATAAGGAGATAGATGTTTAGAGCCTTAATCATATAGTTGATCCTCCACCAATTCAGCAGTTTATTCCCCTCCTCACCATTGAGGGTGAAAGTAAGAACAACCTAGAACAGAAATTGCATTTTCCCTTTAAATTTTCTTTTTTCTAATATTTCAGGTTTTTTTTTTTATAGGTAGTACTTACTTATGATAAAAACGTCTTAAGTGTGTACAGGGAAGTTTCCTTCCTACCTTCCCAGTCACCTAGTTCTTCCCATAGGCAACCAGTCTTTCCAGATGTTTATATATCCTTCCATAGTCATTCTCTGCATGCACCGGCAAACATACATGTCAACACATATATCTATGTACTCCTTTACATGTATATGTTTTCCTCTTGGACACAAATAGCTGTATGACTGTTTTGAGCTTTATTTTTGCCCTGTAGTATCTTGGAGATTTTTTATATCTACACTGAGCATCCTTTAATCTCTTTACAGCTGCAGTGTTCCATTGTAGCGTTGTACCATTATTTGTTTATCCCCTCCTCTGCTGATGAATTATTTAGTTCATTTCCAGAGGTTTGCTGTTATAACCCATGCCACAGTGAACATTCTTGTACATCTGTCACTTTGCACTTGGGTGAGCATACTTGTAGAATAAATTTCCAGAGAGGAATTGCTAGATCAGAGGAGATGTGATGAGGCTATATGAATAATTTTGATAGACCTGGTCAAGATGCCTTCATACAATTTGTACTTGTTTGCTGCCCAGCAGCAATGTGTGAAAGCAGAGCTGAGTTTCTAAGCCTGGGTGGAACCCTCATACCTCAGAGACTGAGTACCAAGTCTTACATTTCCCCAAACAGCTCCACTTACATGGTGTTTGTGTGTGATTTCATTTGAAGAGGGTTGTTTTGTAAGTGGCTAAGAAAAGCTTGAGAACCGTGATGTAGGAAGTCATCACTGTTCTTTCTCTTAGCCCTCCAGTTTGAAGGAGTGACAGAGAAAATGAGATTGCTCCACCCCCTACAAGAAGATCCTTAGACAAGTAACGTGGAGAGAATAGTTCATATGGTAGCTGGAAAGATGGAGTGGGTAGAAAGATTTCCAGGAAGCAGAAATAGAGGCCAAGGTATAATGAGATGAGAGTTAGTCTCATAGGCCCCCACGTTAGCTGGGGTTCTCCAGAAGATCTCATTTGTTCTCATCTGAGCCAACTTTAAGGGCTTATCATATGCCAAACCCTGTACCAGTACTGGAAATAGAGATGCACATGGTCGGTCCCTGCTCTGAAGAAGCTCTTACAGAGAAGACAGTCATGTAGGCAGACAAGTTCTATATAATGTTATAGAAACAACAGCAATGGTGACAGCTAACTCTGAGAGCTGATTAAATCCCAGACTCAGGCTCAGCAGTGTTCCTCATCTCACCGAATTCTGCAGAAACCCTATGAAAATGATTACAGTGCTATCCCATTTCACAGATGAGGAAACCAAGACCGAGGGAAGTTGAGGGACAGTCCCAACACCACACAGTAAGTGGCAGAGCTGGGGTTCAGGCTGAGGTCTGTCTCACTTCAAAGTCTTAAGGGATAGCGGGCGTGATGCTGAAGCTAAAATTTCATCTCTCTCCTTCATGAGATGGTTTTTCTGCTCCCTTCTCTTTTCGTAGCACCACATTACTCTTCAGGGTGTGCGTGGGGGAGTCAGGGAAAACCCCCAGAGGGAGACGTGACCTGAGCTGAGGCTCTAAGGATAAGTAGAAACAAGGAGAGCATTCCCAGCAGAGCACCTCTTGGGCTGATCCCCAGGAGAACCAACGTCCAGGAGTCAGAAGTTTCTGCCCCAGGGAGGCAAGTGAGTGGCACGGATAAGATGACAGCCTCTGGAGCCAGACTGCCTGAGTTCAGATCCTGGCTCTGATCCTTACTGAGTGACTTGGGTGCATCACTTAACCTCTCTGGTTCTTCGCCTGTAACGTGGGGCTATACAGTACTGACCTCCCGGCTTATTATAAGCATGGAATGAGTTACCATATCTGGAGCTTAGAATAGTGCCTGGAAGCACATGCTCTATATATTTGTTCCCACTGTAGAATCTCCAGGATCCAGGTACAACCTAGATGTAAAGAAGAGGAAAACAAGATTGTGAAGTTCACCTGTGGTGCTTATTATAGAGAACATGAGCTCCCAAAATGTAATGGGGTGCTATCAAAAACAGAAGGAAGCGGAAAACCATTTAGTGGAGGAGGGACATGCGCTTTTAGCCCAGAATTGTCTTGTCAAGCACGGTCATGCTTATCAGCTTTCAGTTATCTGGAATTGTGAGTCAAAACTGGGCTTTTTTATTTGTTGTCTACTTCTTTATGCCATCTTTATTGGTATTAAAGTGCAGTGGTCTGTCTCAAATAAGGTGAAAAAGCAGAGGAGGATAAAATAAAAGGAACCGCATTTGATGTAACTCTTAGTGTTCCCCTCTTCCTCTTTGATGCCATAAAATGTTTTCAGAAAACCCTAGAGAAGATATAAGATAAATGCTGCAGCTTCCTCATTTACCCACATAGCATTTCTCTCTCCTCCACCAAGTCAAATTACTTTTTTCTGAGAACAATATTCTATAACAGAATACAAGAGAAGTAGAAATGAGAGGAAAGTCCTTCTCCAAGAAATCGGTCCATGTGATTTACATTTTGTCTTCATATTCTCTGGCCTTTTTCTCCTTTACCCCAAACTCACATTCCCGGTTCTATTCCCAAGCCAAACCCCATGCTTGGACCACCCTTTCTCCAGGCCAGTTTTATCTCCAAATGATTTGAGCAACACCTAAGAATTCATCTTCTTGGGAAAAGAAATTTTAATAGAGAGGAGAGAGTACTGAACTCTTCGGGTGGCAGAAGTGCGGTTGGAGGGGTGGCGAGACTCGCTGAGGAAGGTGACTTCTGAGCTGGATTTTGAGGGCAATGGCTGCTACCATTGATAAGTCTTGCATGGTGTCCAATTCATGCAAAGTACCCAATAAAAGTTTGCTGTGTTAATAAACTTTATAATTTACGAAGCAATTATACTTTCCCAGTATCTCTAATATTCTACCATTTGACACGTTCTTGGGAGGGGAAGACCTGGCCACTTCATGCTGCATTGTATGGTCCTGGAAGCTCTATCTGTTACCTGGAAAACCTCTCAGTAGGGTAGGAACACCTACTGGGAACTCAGTGTTGTGTGTGTGTGTGTGTGTGTGTGTGTGTGTGTGTGTGTGTGTGTGTGTGTCCTGTGAGAAACTGCAGAGGCTGGGTGGGCCCTTGGCTGAGAGAGCAGCAATCTTAAGTACATGCTCTAGGAGAGGGACCCCTTCCAGGAGAGGAGGAACATGGGAAAGGAGCGGAGAGAGGCAATTTCTAGAGACGCGCCTCTGACCTCACCCCTGAACCAGGCCAGAGCTCATTACCTAACTCTTGTGTCTATCACCCAAACCAGTTTCAGATATTAAAATTCCTGAAAATGAGATGGGAGGGGATGAGGTAGACGACAAAAGGAGATAAAAACAAAATGAATTTTTAGTTGAATTTATCTAACGACCTTACTGAGAAAAAAAAAAAACAAGATATGAGGCTTAGCCTTGGTATTAGTTGAAAGCTACTTAATTTCATTCAGCTCCAGCTCTCTCCTGACATAATGATGTGAATGTTCTCAGGAGGCTGAGAACCGAGCTGCTGAGAGTTGTGAGCCTCTTGCCTCTGGTGTGACCTCTGGGTTCTCTCATTGCTGTTCCAGACATACCCTCTCTGTGACAGATGGAAGACACCTCTGTCTAAGTCACACCAAATTATATCAAAGATTAGATCCCTTGCCTCCAATTAATCCTCAATTTGTGCTTTCAATGTGTGTGCGCAGCTTCATCATACACAACAAAGACACTTTCTTCAACAATGCCACGAGAAGTAGAATCGTACATCATATTTTACAAAGAATAAAGTATGAAGAAGGAAAAAACAAAATTGGTAAGTAGTATATTAGTATAACAAGTTACATTTGATTTGGGGGATTACAGACTCTATCCTTTGGTCTTATTAAGTTGATATCAATTCTAGAAATGCTCATGATTCATAAAGCCTCTACCTGCATACTCCCCTGATGGATGACTCAGAAGTGTAAAATCTTAATAGAATCCTTAGATCGCTTTTAAAAAATAACATGGCATCTCATTTATCTAAGATCATGGAGAAGTGCTCTCAATTCAACAAATATGTAAGGAGTGCCCATTATGTGCCAGGTACTGGGTGAGGTGTTGGGGAGATGGGCACCGTTCTCTCCTGGAGCGTATGTTCAAGGAGTTAAAAACAGACAATAAATAAGTAAAGACAACACATAACATGAAGAAATCGAAATAGATGATGTTTCAGAGATAGACGGCTAAGGGGTGGGGGTGAGTTCAAGCTGAGATGGATGGAGTGGTCAGGGAAAGCTTTTCTGAGACGCTGAATTTGCACTGAAACCTGAATGACAAGAGGGAGCCAGTGTGGGACGTTGGAAGAGCAGGTGTTCCAGGCACAGGGAGCAGCAAAGGGCAGAGAAGAGCCATCACACATAAGTACATCCTCCCAATAATCACCTCCCCCAGTAAATAACCTCCACACAGTATATTTGGGGCATTTGTACGAGAGTCTTTCCATAATATATTACCAAATATCCTTCCTTATTAAACAGATTACCATATATCAGGAGGATTTGGGTGGCTTTGTTTTTGGGTATCTCTGTCCCAGTGAGATTTTTATCAATACTTTGAAGAATGACCTATATCAGTCAGGGTCTAATCAGAACACAAAAGCCACACAGAATTTGAACAGGGAAAGTTAATATAAATAACTAACTGTGACAGAAGTTTGGAGTTAATGGAGGATTGGCTAGTAAAGGGTAAGAAAACCTCTAAAGAATAGAAAAGGAACAGATATTAGGAGGAGCCACCAGCCCTACAGAGACTCCCCCACAACAAAGCTGAGATGCAGACCTTGTTGGAAAGGGTGCAGCTGTGGTTCACTAGATGGCAGAAAAGTTTGCTGGGGGTTCTGTGCCAGTAGGACACTGCGAATCTGCCATCTCAAGTACTGGGAGAAGCTGCCTGGAGGGGTTCCAAGGAAGCCATTCATTGGGAGGTGTTGCACCAGCGTTACTACTCTGTGAAGCTGTTCAGGGGGACACCCGCCCTTAAGGAGGTGCCAGGGCTGCTGGCCACCAGGCACTGCAGGTGCTGGATTCCACAGAAGCTATGAGCTGCAGAAGCCTACTGAGAGGAGCATGCTAGTACCAAGAGGACAAACTCCTTCCTCCCCCATTGTCCCTCCAGTGCCTTCTGCTGACAAAGCTTAACATTGTACCACCTGGCAAAGGAGGAGTATTTACAAGGTCCAGCTCCATTATTGCAAAGCAGGCAATGAACCTGTATTTGGAGCTAAGGGGCAATAAACTGATAGCTGGCACATAACCTAAACAGTCTTCTCATCAGGCTTTCAGGTGGGGTGGAGGCTGGAAGGATGCATTATGTTAGTCATTGGAGTCAGATCCTCATAGCTCTCAGTGATGGCATTTAATAGTTTGTAAATGTAGAGTGCTGCACTCAAACTCAGCGAAACAGCTACCCTGATACCGTGTGGGAGAAATGTTGCTCAACACATCATGAAGAGAGATAGACTTGGGAGGTTTAGTTGAATGCAAGTGTGAGTCACTAGTATGCCGAAGCTGCAAAACACTACTTTGATCCCAAGCTGCATAAATTAAAATACTATAGGGAGAAACAGATACCTAGTCCAGATCTGAATACACCTGGAATCATGTGTTCAGTGAGAGTCAATGTAGGTGGGTGTGGTGACGTTGAACCTGACTTAGGGCTTTCTTGACTTGGATGGGGTTGTAGGTTAGCACGTTCTCATATTCTCTGCGGCAGCCATCCATCCTTGGGACACATCCCCCCCCCAGTAATGTCCTCCATGGCCATTCTGGCTCCAAGGATTTCCTCTTCTGAATTCCAATGGCAATTATTTTTGCAGTGTCTATTTGACGATCATGTACAACTCTTCTTTCATTACGTTGAATTATTTACTTTCAATGACATTATGAAAGTTCTACCAACTAAAGAGGACCACTGTTGACATTTTTGCATACCAAATAACTTAAGTATCACATTAATTACTCTTTTCATCTTTATACCCCATTTGTCCACGTGATTTTTTTTAACAAACTTAGGATGTGCTATACATACTTTTATCATACTTTTCTTGGTTAACATCATATCAGGAACATGCTAGAAAACAAGTGAGTGGAAGTGAAATGATTATGGCAGTAGCTATTCTGGATTATTTCATAACATGCAAATAATTTTTAAAAACAGTCCCTTCGCTAATATTGGTAGTATAATACAAGCACACCTCACAACTCATTATAACATACTAGGGTATTGAGAACCTGCAGCTAAAAACTGCTGATCTAGATAATAAGCTCCTCAATTGTAAATAAGTTGCCTTGTTCACCTTTGTATCATCATTGTCTAGCACAGTATCTGGCACATAGGAGGAGTGCTTGTTGAACTGAATTGAAAATCTTTTAAACATGATCAATGTCTAACCATCAGCGTTCGTACACAATCAAAGACTGTGTACAGTGAGGCCATATAGCAATTATTGTGCTTAACTTTTGCATCTCAAAATGTGGGTTATTTTTTACAACTAGTCAAGATGGAGACAGAAAAGGGCAAAGACAATAATTTTTAAATGTTTTGAAAAAACACGAGAAGTGTAGTATTGTTACTAGTAAGAAATGATCGTTGTAAAAGTTTCTCTCATTTGATGAAAGAAAGAGAATTCTCTTCAAGAACCCCAGTGCTTTGAAAATCAGTAATGACGAACTGAAAAAATATCTGGTTAGAAATAACCGATCTCAGAATAAATTACTAACCCAAGATCAGACATTATGCTGAAAAATATGGAGTAGAACTATAAATGCTCTATTGACCCAGTGTTTCATTATCATCTTTGGTTTCATAAATAAACAACATGTTAGAAGAAAATTTAATTTATTGATAGAATTAATATTCATCCTGTGTTATTTTCTGCCTGAAACTCTTTCTGAAAGTGGCATCTTGCATGAGCCAACATTGATTAGAGATAATACAAAAATACTGTCTGTAAACATGACTTATAAGGGTATTTCAGTGGAGCAAAAATTACCACTATGTAAGTTTTTCAATTTCACTCTGAGTTTATTACAACTCTGAAAATCAAACCTAGTGAAATCCATTTTCAAAATAGAGCAATTAATAGATCAACAAAGATTTATTTAACAATATAAGTGCATAAAATAAATCTTGAGATGAAGTCATATTTTCAAAACTGGTGCTCAAAGGGGAAGTTACTAAGGTGATAGATTTTAAACATTAACTGCTTTCTTACTTTTCAGGTCTGTGATAAATTATCATAAATTTACAAAGGTCGTCATGAGAAGTCTCTTATTAGGTCCCCGTGAATCTTATTTTTTCTGTTATTCCGGGATATTTGAAAGTTATTGATGATATATGTAGAATTCTTGATAGAGGCTCCAGAAAATCAAAGCTTTCTACATAATCATTTATTCATTCATTACAGAGGTATTTACTGAGGGCCTCCTGTGTGCTAGACAAAATACAAAGCCCTATGGATATTTGTATTTCAGATGCTTTTCTTAGACATTTAGTGTTAATGTCAAAGCATCTTAAAATACATTTACATGTTACCATGATTAAAAATACATAAACATTAATTGACCCTCCATCAATAAAAAGTGAATCAGTACATGTTCCATTTTCCAGTTAGGCTAAGACTCTGGACTCTCATCAGGATCTAAAGCATGGAGAGACCTCATCTCTAAGCCACTTGAGAGACATCCTTCCAGCCATCTTCTCTGAAGTACATTTTAGGAAGTAGTAGTATTCTTGATCTGAAAGAAACTTTAAAGATCAAAACATTACACTTTCACTTCTGGCCAAGATGGAGTAACAGGCACAGGATTTGCTCTCCCACCTGAAACAGTCAAAAAAGGAAAAACAAAAAATGTATGAGACGACTATTTTCAAGACACTGAACATTGGACAGTCAAGGACAGGGAAGCCCGAGGACAGAAAACAAATGAGGTGAGCCCTACAATTGCCCCAGCTTACTACAGTGAGATGGTTTCTGGACAGCAACACAGGGAAAAAGAATCCAGGCAGAACCTGGTAGACTCCCTGAGTTGAAAAGATGTTGCTGGGAGTCCAGGGAGACCAAGGCAGCCAGAGTTCACAGGACAACATACCAGAAAGCAGAGAGCTTCCCAGAGAACCCTGAAGATCTGCAGAGGGCCACCTCAAGTATTTAGCAGAGTACCGATTAGTACACACGTCAGGAAACTACCCAAGGCCAGAGAAAGAGCAATCCAAAAGGATTTCCAATGAGATTGGAACACCTCTTAATTCACAAACGATTAAATATAAATGGTCTGAAAATCCCAGTCCAAAATTCAGAAGTTGCCATTAAATTTAAAAAGTAAGACCTGGGCTTCCCTGGTGGCTCAGTGGTTGAGAGTCCGCCTGCCGATGCAGGGGACACGGGCTCGTGCCCCGGTCCAGGAAGATCCCACATGCCGTGGAGCGGCTAGGCCCGTGAGCCATGGCCTCTGAGCCTGCGCGTCCAGAGCCTGTGCTCCGCAACGGGAGAGGCCACAGCAGTGAGAGGCCCACGTACCGCCAAAAAAAAAAAAAAAAAAAAAAAGCAAGACCTAATTTTTTTGCTGCCCGCAAAGAAACACTCTTTAAAGACACAAATAGGTTAAAAGTAAAAGGATCAAAAATATATATATAGCACACTAACCAAAAGAAAGCTGAAGTGGCTATATTGATATCAGACAAAATAGATTTCAGAGCAAAGACTGTTACCAGGGATAAAGAAAGCCACTTTACAATGATGGAGGAGTCAGTTCATCTGGAGGACATAACAATCCTAAATGTTTATATGCTTAATAACAGAGCTTCAAACTACATGAAGCAAGAACTGCTAAAAGAAATAGGCAAGTCCATAATTATACTCAGAGGTTTCAATACCCCTTTTTCAATAATTAATAGAACAAGTAGACAGAAAATCAGTAGGGGTTAGAAGAACTGAACAGTACAGTACAATTAACTTTATTGATCTTTTAGACCACTTTACCACCAACAGTAGAATACCCGTTTTTTAAGTGCATGCAGAACATTACCAAGCGACCATACCTGGGGACATAAAACAAGACTTAATAATTCTTTGACCACAATGGAATTAAATTAGACACCAATAAGACCATCTCTGGAAAATTTACAAATATTTAAAACTAAATATATTTTTAAATAACTCATGGGTGAAAGAAGTCAAAAGGGAAATCAGAAAGTTGCTGTATTCAATGAAAACACAGTATATCAAAAAGTGTGCAATATTTAGGGAGAAATTTATAGCACTATATGCCTGTACAGGAAAAGAAATGTCCCAAATTAATGACCTCTCCTTCCACCTTAAGAAACGAGGGAGGGAAAGGAAATTAAATCTAAAGTAATCTAGAGTAGGTAGATGAAAGGAAATAATAAAAATCAGGGAAGAAATCAATGAAATGGAAAACAAAAAAATAGAGAAAATCAATGAAACCAAAAGCTGGTTCTCTGAAAAAAATTCATAAACCTCTGGTGGACACACCCTAGGGTGACTCCCCAGTGTGTAGTCCCTTCCCCTTAAGTGCGGGTGGAAACTGTGGCTTATATCTAACCAATAAAACATTGCAAATCCACATATCCAATACCCCTCTCCCATTTTATGGATGAGAAAATTGAGGCCTGAGGACAAGAGGACTTTCCAAAGTCATCTCACTAGTCTAATGCAGAGGAGTTAGGTTTGTCCATATTGAAGCTTCTGGATGAAAATGGGAGAGCTCCTGGTGGAAAATCATCTTTTTGGTATGATTAATTCATCCACGTCTCTCAGCGCACGCGCTTCTCTATGCCAAGCACCGTGCTAGGTGTGCTTCACTATTTTGTTTCTGTTTGAAAACCTGATTTTCTAGTCCTTGATTCCAGTTTCCTAGCAGGTAGCAAAACTTTCTAAGCTGTTGTCCCCAAGTAGTTTTGAACCACTTTTGAAAACGTAGATTGTTTTCTCCCAAAACGACCACCCTTACATTAGTCTTACGTTGTGATGATTTCAACTCAGTATTGATTCACATTGGACTTTTTTATTGTTACAGGTCTGAATCGTTTGCTTACTAATGGCTCCTATGAAGCTGCATTTCCTCTGCACGAGGTATTGTCCTGCCTTTTCTCCTTCTCTGTCAATTCCGTGTTATTAAATCAGCTTCTGGGGATAGTGATTAATTGAGTTTGTTGATGTGATATTTGTTCAGAATAATTTGTTCAGTGGGTAGTGGGGGAGGGCCTATTTGCATTGTGATATCTCTCCCCCAGCCTGGATTTATTTCTCTCTGTCTTTTTATTCTAATTGCATGAGTACTTGAATCAAGAGTCACTCAGTGTGAATTTAGAGGAATAGCTGAGGGACCGCAAGTCATAAAATGAAAGAGGCATTGAAAATTTGCATGAGGCGCCAGACCCAGCGGGAAAATGTCTCTGAAATATATAGTCTCTGCAACAAAAAATTTTATAGCTAATCCTTAGAGAGTGGGAGGAAGCCATTTTGCAAAGTCTCTAGGAACTAAAGGATGATAAATAGAAATTAATAGTATTGTACTTATTGTTGCTTAAGACGTATAAATTTTTATATTCTTATTTACTACATGGTCTTTGTCATCTATTAGGACTTTTATAAATGTAACTGTGATTACCCTTAACTCTGTTTCCCCCATTAGACTTTGGGTAATTTAACCCAGAATTCACTTTATATACATGGGTTTTCAGGGACGTAATTCTCATGACTGGTGAGAGATTACTGTCATTTTCACGGTACTGAACCTGTACCAGTCGCAGTACAACACAGAGAACACAAAGATAAATATCAGAGCCCATATCCTCTAGGACCTCACACAGTAGCCAGGGTGAAACTACAGTTAGAGAGAATTTCAGAAAAATCTTCTATGGGAAACAATGTTAACAGTTGGCCAATTAAGCTTGGAGGACAGTTCCAACTATCCACCCATGGCAAGTCTTTCCAAAATATATTTCTTATTTGGCTTATGGTGTTTCTTCTCTTGATTTTAAACACCAGGAGGATGGAGAGGATGGTGTAGAATTTTTAAGCCTTTTTCATTAAGGAGACTAGAGGCTTTCGTCTGAGACCCTATTATAGACAGCCATGAACCCTTTGTGGAGTGATCCTTTTTGTGTAACAGAAGCAAACGTTTTGACACAAAGGTTTTCTGGAGTCACACACAGGTGTTTCTGAATGTTAAAGACAGATGTCCCCAAAGCATATCGTGTGGTTATTAGTTGGCATTGCCCCCCAAAAAAGGGTTGCAGTGATGACTGCATCCTCCCCCTGCCCATCCCTTGCCCACGGTAAGGGCAGTGTCTGAGCAGCGGTAGGTGGACAGAAGTTTCTGTGCAGGCAAGTGGGTGGTGGGCATCTTGCTAAAGCCCTGTATTTTATAAAAAGAGAGCTTCCAAATTAGTAATAGCAGCTGCAGTAATAACATAATCGTTCTTTTGAATTTTTGCTCTCAGTTTAACTTGATTATATTATTTGACCACATAACAACCTTCGGAGGCAGGAAGGGCAGCTCTTGTTGCCTTGTTTTATGGTAAAAATTTAAATAGAGGTTTAGAGAAATGTTAGAGTGAGTTGATGTTGAGCTGAGCTAGAACCTGAGTTCCTTGTCTCTCGGGCCTGTTCACTTTCCACTAAGAAAGGGCTTCTCAAGTTAAAATGTCAAAAATTAGTTCACCTCCAGAAAGTACCTGTTCTATTTGTGAAACTAGCATTTCTACTAACTGAACTTAGAAACGCTCTACTCCACTGGCCCACGGTCTCCTCATTTGTTCTATGAGGAGGTTGAATTATATTTGAATTATTGTAATTTTTAGCTAACTTACCACTCTTGCATTCTGGGGTTTTCTTATAGACAGGACCATCTGACCAGGTTACAGCTATGGCTGTTTACCAACTACTCTATCTTGAGACAAGTGGTAAAGAGAACTCATAAGTCTTGGGCATGGCCTCTGGGGCAGGATGCTCTAGTCATTCAAACCACAGAAGAAACCTAATGAGGCAGGTGTTCATTCCACTATGACCTGGGAATCCAAGGCTCAGAGAGTATAAGATCTCCTAGCTAAAATGTAACAGAACTGAATTTTAACTCGGTTCAGACCTGCCTGATTCCGGCAAGCACGGGCTTTTTACAACATGGCATCAACATCAAGATTATGTCCAGAATAACTAATCATACTGCTTTCCCTTCAATAGAATGGATCTGTTTTTTCCTCATATCACCCCTGTTGCTACTCCTGCCATAAAGGCTAGTATTACTATCAGCTTTTCCTTTTGGCTTTTGTGGGTATTACCTCACCAGCAGTGGTGTTTTTATCCAGGGAAGTTACAGAAGTAAAAACTCCATTAGAACCCACGGAGCAGTAAACCACCGCCATCTGCTCCATGAGTGCTGGGCTTCCTGGGGCGTGTGGTATAAATACCAGCCTTTGGACCTTGTAAGGTGAGTTTTTAACCAGATGCAAATATAAAGCTTACACAGGCTGATGAGGGCAGACTGTCAACCGGGACAAGCCAACGTTGGGGAAAAACAAAAACGGTCTGCGGTGCACAGCTGACACTCAAATCTGACTTATTCCCAAGAGGGCAGCCTATCAGAGGACATGGGTCGCTCTTGGTAAACCTGACCTCCCTCTGATGAGGCTGGTGTTTCCTCCAAAAGCGCCTTGGAAAGGGGCATGTGAGATCAGCCAGGCCTCCCCCAGGATTCCATAAGAAGCTCATCACCCGTGTGACTGTTAATGACAAATTATCGATAGCAGTTATAGAGAGGTAACACTGCTTGCATATATTAGTGACAGATGGAATATGAGTTACTATTATGCAAGTAGGAACTAGAGGGTGCTGTCGTTCTAATGAATTTCAGGCTGACTTTAATTTTCACTGAAAACCAATAACCTTTAAAGGTGGTTTTCATTCTGCAAGTCAAAAGAGCATATCTGCTTTTAACCTATGATATTTGTGCAGTGAAAATGTGGGTTTTCTTTAACTGTCTGTGTATGCCCAACTTTCTGCCATGGAGGCATTATACTCTGACAGCTCATTATTTATTTAGAGACCGATTATTAAGCTTGAGTAGTAACAATCCACACTTCATGGATTCCTTATTAAAAAGAAAGTCATGTCTCATTTCCTAGACTAGCCAGATTTATTTCACTTTTCCCCGAGCCCTTCAAAAATGATGCCAGAGGAAAATGAAATAATAAGACAACTCACTTTACATTTCATCTCCCCGGAGTCCTTGTTACAAGGGTTTGCTCCTGTTGACCCAAGGCCATTGACGAATTGTGTCCCCTTCTCTGTGTGAGTAACAGATGATCCAGATGATCTGGGCGAGTGGACAGTATTTTCTGAGATGAGATCACTTGCCTTTGACGAGTCTCAGTATACGATAAAATAGTAGGGAAACAATATCAAAGCCAATTCTCTTCCCAGCCTGAGTCCCGTGTTACAGGATTACATCGATTAAAAACTACAAAAGATTGCTGCAGGCAAAGCAGCTCCCATCCGTGACAGTTTCTTGATTAAGATTTTATCATTTTTCAGTGAGTATTAATTAACTGCCCATTGTGTTCCTAGTACAATGCTAAGTACTATTGGCAAAGACACGCAGAAGCCATGGGCTCTGGCTTTGAGAAATGCAGTTTCCTTCAGGAAAACCAGCCCTGCAAACTTGAGACAACTGTAAAACAAGACCGTGCATAATTTGGTAACATGTGTGATGGAGGCCAAAAGTTTTACAACAATTAAGAAAAACGGAAAGGATGGATATGGGCCAGTGCCCCTGTGGGAGGTGCGGAGCTGAGCCCTGGAAGAGCAGTGGGATTTGGGTTGGCCAAACGGAGGGGACATGAAAAGCACAAGCAAGGTTTGAGTGGAATGAAGTTGTGGAGCAACTGGGGACTCTCATCTCTTAAATAGTTCTTGTCCTATATCTAGATTTTGCTTCCTCCATATCTCTGGAATCTGGCCACACCCCAGCATCTCCTCTACCACTGCTGCTTCCTTCACCTGTGACCTGGACTATGGCTGTTTTCCCCTTCGTGGTCTCCCTTTTTCCTTTCTGGCCCTTCCACTCCATTCTCCACTCTGGAGACAGAATGTGAAACTGGTCATGTCCCCAGATTGGCTACAGTCCTCTCATGGCTTTTCATTTTTCTCAAGAGAAAAATCAATGCATTTAGCATGGTCTGCAAGGCCCATCGAGGCTTATCCTGTGCCCACCTCACCAGCCCATTTCTTATTATCAGTGTTCCAGCCACACCACCCTTATTTCACCTGGTCCCTCCTATCACACGGCCTTTGTAGGTTCTGTTCCCTCTGCTGGAAGCACTCTAGCCCATCCCTAACCCCACCCAGTTAACTTTCATGCATCCACCCAATAGTCACGTCCTCAGAGAAGTCTTCCCTGGCTAGAGTTGTCAGATGGCTTTGTTATACACACTTATCGTATTGTGTTCCCCTCCTTTGTAGCTCTTTTCCCAGTTTTGTAATTATAAGCTTATTTCTTTAATTGATTTATGTGTGTTTCCTCTGTCACCCTGCAAGCTTCATAGGAGGAGGGACCAAGCTTATTTTGCTCGCCATTGTGTTCTCAGAACTTAGCACAGTTTTTGGCACATAGTAGGTATTTTTTAATTTGTTGGATGGATAACTGAATATTTGTGTATATGAATATATGTTGGAAAAGTCTTCTGGAAGTGGAAGGTTTCTGTTGGGACACAATAGAAGATAGGATAAATAAATAATCCATGCTTTTAGGAGCCATTGAGTACTCTAGGAGGCAAGCAGCAGACAGCATTTGGAAACATGGTTAGCATTCGTTTAGAAGGAGAATAAGAAATAATTCGAATATTCTTACATTGGACTAAGAAGTAATTAACTTCTAAGTTATGAAATTTAGCTGTTGAAGGGCATAGAAAACACAATAATGATATTTAAGAAATAAAAACCAAACTTCACAGACCACAGGGCACTAGGCAGGCTGGTTAGTCTCAGGAAAATATTTATAGAGGTAGATATCAATGCCTGTGAAGAGTCATCACTTAAAAGGGAAAGTTGCTCTCAGAATTGATTCATGTTGAATCTCAGTAATTAGAGTTCTTTCTTTGTAACATCTTATGATTCTAGCATTTTAAACATCTTGTAAAACTACAAAATATTGAAAGGGGTGTTTAAAAGTTTTTCACAGTAATTTTGTTTACTATTTTAAAAAAATATATGTAATTATAATACATGCATTACAAACAAACACACACTCAGAAATGGCAAAAATGAGATTATGTGTTGGCACTGACTCTCCAAATTCCCCTGGTTCCTTGTCAATAACAGTATCATGTATAACTTCCTGAATGAGCTGGGTTTATTCTGTGTTTTCAGAACAAGCTTGCATACAATCCTGTTCTTTTATGGAAGGGTTCATTCTATTTCTGATCTAGAGTAATAGGAAAAGAAACTTAAGTCCAGAGCTTAAATTTGGTCAAACGTTCCATTCTCTCCGCTTACTTTGTCTGCATGGTTATCAGCAAAGCCACAACAAAGTAAAATGACTGAGCAAAGTGTTATAATGCCTAACTTTAAACACTTCAGTATAATTTGCAAGGCTGCTGTGTCTTAAACAGGCGGTACTTCGGAGAGAAGATTGGGCTGTATTTTGCCTGGTTGGGCTGGTACACCGGCATGCTCTTCCCAGCCGCTTTCATTGGATTATTTGTCTTTTTGTATGGAGTCATAACTCTGGATCACTGCCAAGTCAGGTACGGGGAGCTCTGGGTTAGCCTGCCTTTGCTTATATTTGGAGTTGGGCATTTGTGTTTTGGGGGTGTTCACAGACGATCGGCCCACTTAGCTATTCATTTTAACTTCTTTCCAGTCTCTCCTGGAAAAATTCAAAACGTTCAATTCACCAGGTCTGCCCATCCATTGCCCTTGTTGCTGTGGTCTCCAGCTACCAAGGAAGCAAAGCTCACATTTATGGGTATACAAGCCACTACATATCCACAGAACAAACCACTTTCCTTCACTGGCTCAAAGTTGCTCTTTTTCTGACTTTTTCACCTTTTTCTTTCTAACTAATGCTGCAAAATAGTGGGTTAATCATCCTTTTTTTATCAGTTGTGTGTTCTTACAAGGACCCTGTAAGCTGGAAAGACATCCCACCAACTTGCTGAAACCTTGTGAATGATTCAGTGTTAACAATTGTTATCTTGGCTCTTTTGCTAGAATATAGTTTAATGTATTCACAGAGATCTTTGTACAAGGCCAGACAGTGATCTTAAATAATAAATAAATGTGCCTTTTAGAAGTGACTGCAAAAATAAAAGTGACCTGCAAAAATATTTTAATTTCTGGGGAAATTGTTAATGAGATGTGGTTTTCTCCCAGAACTACTCCCTAGTATTTTTATTTATTCCTCCATAATTTGTTCTTATTTATCATGCACATAGAAGTTAAGACTGGCACTGTGAGGTATCTCATTGTTCCCATAATTCAGTATGAAATCGCTTCCAACCTGTGCAGTGTTGTGAATGACTTCTGTATAACCTGAGGTATAAACAATCAATGTTTTGCTTCATGTATTTTCCTGAGCTTAACTAATTAATATGTAAAAGCCAAGAAACAGCCTCATAAATACGTAGGTTTATCAAACTATTAAACTGTGCAGGGACTTGTTTATATTAATAACTAAGAAAAGGCTAAGAAGCTTCTGAGGGCAAAAATTTAATCTACTGAATCTTATTTACTGGTCGACTATTCTGGTGAAATTGAAGGGGAAAAAAATGCTGTTATGTCATCAAACAGTGGTCCTTTTTCGTTCTCTTTTCCAGTAAAGAAGTCTGCCAAGCTACAGATATCATCATGTGTCCTGTGTGCGATAAATACTGTCCATTCATGAGGCTGTCAGACAGCTGCGTTTATGCCAAGGTAATTTCAACTAGGCAGCATTTTAGTCAGATTGAATTTATTTATTTGTTTGTTTGTTTGTTTATATAAATTTATTTACTTATTTTTGACTGTGTTGGGTCTTTTTTGCTGCGTGCAGGCTTTCTCTAGTTGTGGCGAGTGGGGGCTACTCTTTGTTGCGGCGCAGGGCTTCTCATTGCGGTGGCTTCTCTTGTTGCGGAGCGTGGGCTCTAGGTGCACGGGCTTCAGTAGTTGTGGCACACGGGCTCAGTAGTTGTGGCTTGTGGGCTCTAGAGCGCAGGCTCAGTCCTTGTGGCGCGTGGGCTTAGTTGCTCCATGGCATGTGGGATCTTCCTGGACCAGGGATCCAACCTGTGTCCCCTGCATTAGCAGGCGGATTCTTAACTACTGTGCCACCAGGGAAGTCCCAGATTGAATTTAATATACACCTTCCTGAGAGATGGTGGTGACCACATTCTCTCCGTCCTTTCTGGTCTTTGATTCTCAAGTTTACCTTGTAGGAGAGACTTACCTTCATCATTCAGTATTCTAATTCAGATATTCGTTTTACTGTATATGTATTTACAATGTATTGGCTCTAATTATTATCACAGGAAGCAAATAGAACAGTTGATGGAATCAGAGAAAGTTAGGTTCAAATCTTGACTGTGCTGTTTACCACTTGTTACTAGAGGAACATGTTATTTAACCTCTTCTGAGCCTCAGTGTTCTCATCTGTAAAATGGAGAACATGATACTCGTTTCACATGACTGCTTTATAAGAAATGTGATAATGAGCGTCGTGCTTAGCAAATGGTAAGGTCTCAGTAAGTGACAACTGCCATTATTTTCCTCCTCTTCATCATCATTATTGTCCAAAAGACCTAGATTCAAGTTCAGGTCAGCTACTTACCTCCTTGACCTTGCACATGTACAGACTCTTTGAGCCTGAGCTTTCTCTTCTCTAAAATGCAGGCAGCGATACCTGCCCTCTCTGCCCCATGGCATGTCATGAGGACCAAAGAAGATAGCATATGTGAAAGTGCTTTGAAAAAAAAATACATAACACCATTATGTCTGTATGTTATTACATAGCCCTTTCTGATGTTATACCTCACTTTATTAAAATTTTAGACACATTCATCAAATTTCTAGAGTTCATTACTGAAGGGCAGTATCGCTAATGCAAAGCAATGGCTGGAGTATAGACTGATGAAGACTATTTAAGACCCACTGCCTATCAGCTTACCCAGATTCCAGGTATGAAAGGGGTTGGCAGATTTTATGTAACCTCTACAATCACTGCAGCTTGGATCCATCTAATTATACTGTTGGCATTGCAGAGCTTTGCTCAATTTAAGTGTGGGTACATTAGATAGGCAGCCCAGGATCCCACCCATCCATGCTGTCTCTAGCCCTGTAGGTGGCCAATCTGGTGGGAGGAACAGCAACCAGCTGTGATTTTACAAAGATTTGGGCTTTTAGTATGTGCTGCAAGGGACCAGAAAAGCCCAAAATACTCTCCCTTCCTTTGGAGAACATACAGATAGACCTGCCTGGATGAGGACAAATTCAACAGAGTGAGCTTGGGAAATAGAGATGTGGTGAGAATCAAAAGAGGTTGGTCAATAATATAATTTTGCTTAAAGATCATGAGTTAGGGGCTTCCCTGGTGGCACAGTGGTTGAGAGTCCGCCTGCCGATGCAGGGGACACGGGTTCGTGCCCCGGTCCAGGAAGATCCCACATGCCGCGGAGCGGCTGGGCCCGTGAGCCGTGGCCGCTGAGCCTGCGCATCTGGAGCCTGTGCTCCGCAACGGGAGAGGCCACAACAGTGAGAGGCCCGCGTATCGCAAAAAAAAAAAAAAAGATCATGAGTTAAGCACGAATGACCCAGGTGTAAAAATCCTGCTTTGGGGGAATCTCAGAAGCCCAGTTTTGTTTGTTTGAGCGATGTTTGTTTGTTAAAGATCTGCCTTGAGTGAAATTCCTTTTTTTTTAGGGGAGCTGTAATAATTCCTTAAAATAATCATCATGGATAGTTTAGCGTGCTCAGGTTTTATAGGGCCTTCATTGGTCGGTCGTCTTACCAAACTCTCTAGATCTAAAATGATAATAATTATAATAATAGCTAGGCAACCTACATTTATTATTTCTAATTCTCACAGCAACTTCAAGGTAGGTGTTACTATTCCCATTTTACTCAGAGACTCAGAGAGGTAGAAGTTGTTTATCGGTGGTCACACAGCAGCAAGTCGCTGGCTCTTGGTTTATCTGAGTATAAAACACGTCGTTGTGCCATACTGAGCTTCAAGATGCTTAGATTCTAAATTTTGGATTTGGCCTGGCCTGGAAACTTAGTAAAAGGAAGGCTTAAGGGCCTCAGAATGAAATAACTGAAGTTAGACAGAGTCTCCTTTTGAAATGCCGGACTGATTTAATGAGACTGAGGATGCATAGAAATATTGGATCAAGGAGGAGCCCAGATCCAAGTCAGTCAGCAGCTCTTGTGCTCATCAGGAATGTTTTATCCCTGACCCTCGCACTTGTACTTGCAAGGGTCAGAAACTCAATCAAACCGGCTTAAGCAGAAAGGGCTTTACTGGCTCGTTTCACTGCAGAAGATACTAGAGCAGCTCACACTGTCTGAGCAGCAGAACCTCATGCCGAGAACTGGTCATCCAGGCCCTCAGATCTCACTCTCTGGCCGCCTGTCTATGTGATCATTCTGTAGACAGGTGCTCGTCTCATGACGGGAGAGATGGTTGCTGACCGTCACAGCTCCAGGCCTCCATCTTCCTTCCTGTATCTCCCTAAACATATTTGCACGCTTATTTTAAATTCTTGACCTGCTGTTACAGAATGTCTGTTTCAGAAGGTGTATATTGCCTACTTTGGAATTCTTTGGAGGCAGCTGTCTTCCCCAGATATTCTGTGATTTTGGCCTGTGGGTGCTTGTCCCATGGAGGTATCGACCACTTTGGGTGAGGGTCAGAGGCCAGGTCAGTCCTGGTGAGTTTACAGAGAGAAGAGGACAGTGTGTCCCAGGCACCACTGTGCGCTGTCGCTCTGTCAGAGGGCTTTTCTGGTCAGTTTCATTTGTAAGCCTGCTTAGAACAAAGCAGAGTTGGAAGGAGGCGCTCTCCCTTGATTGTAACTACCAGCCCTGGGGTTTAAAAGGGAAAGGACCGAGAAGTGAATGTTCGAGGCCAGCCGGCCACGCAGCACCTACATTCATCATCTCTCCGACAAAGTGGGACTCTGGGCGTCCCTGATATTACCCCCAAGAATACCAGCACTTGTGATTTGACCTGTTGCAGCTGATTTCTGAGGGAGGGGAAACTAATTTTCCAATGCCATTGAGGGAGAGGCTAGACTGGAACTTACGTATTTCTCTAACCTGTGTTCTCACTCTGCTTGGGAACCACTACCACTCCCCACCGTCTCTCTCTCTCTGTCTCTGTCTCTCTGTCTCTCTCTCACACACACACACACACACACACACACACACACTCACACCAGCTTAAGGCAACCTTCTGTTTCCCCTGGCATTTCTCAGGATCTTGGTTTGTGTGTTTGTGTGTTTTGTCAGTTCCTGAAATCTGCTCTCCTGCTTCTCCAGGTTTGATTTTGGCAGAGGGAGCCATTAGCCCGTCCTAGCTTACCATCTTAGGAGGAACTAGAAGTCCCTATTAATTCACCCTGATTCACATATTTCCAAATCGGTAACTGCAGCGGGAAAATGTGTCTCTCCAAGTGTTTTCATACCAGTTCCAGGGAAGGACTCCGACTGGTTGTACTTGAGCCATGTTACCCAGAGAAGGAGGAAAAATGATCCCCACAGCCTACAACAATGACAACCACAATCCATTCCAGAATCTTCCCTGATGGTGCAGGGAGTGTCCACCAGGACGTACCCTAGGAGGGAGCACAAACCAACCACTTACCGCCAAGGCTTTCGGGCTTGATTTGATGCTGACCACCTGATATACGTAGTGTAACACTCCTTCTGGCATCAAAATAAGTTGGCTTTAGACTTTTGTCTCACACTAGGTGTCTGAATGCTCTCTATCTCTCCTGTGTTTAAAGAAAGAAAAGTCATAAACTTTTGGAAAATTTTGAAATACTTCACAATCTGATATAATAGGAAAAGACCTGTTTATACTTGGCACGTTCTCCAAGGGACAGTAAAGTATACTTTATAGAGAGCTATTAAGCACCAAAAAAAAAAGGTTATGCTTTACGAACGTATCAGTCATCATTTCAGTTTGGCTTGATGTTGGTGTGATTTATCCTGGAGGTGGAAATGAGCTTGGCAGTGTTACAGCGAAAAGAGATATTTTTGCTTTCTGCTATGGTGATTGCAATAGAATATATTATTCTAGCAATAAAGTATTTGCTAGCTGTCTTTGTGTTATGTGTAAGAGGTAAATGTAGTGATTACCTGAGGTTTTAATAAAGGTAGAAGTGGTTTGTGTTAATGGGTTGCTCTTCTTTATAATGCCGTAGTCCAGGGGGCAGCCCAGAAAACGTTTGCTCAAAACTACACACACAAAATGGCCATGTTTTCAAAGAGAATAAATGAAGCATTAAAAACAGTGCTGGGGAAATCAGAAACCTTTACAGCAGCAACATTAATACCTGCCTGGTCTTTTTTCTTTTTTAAATTTACTTATATTTGGCTGTGTTGGGTCTTTGTTGCTGCGCGCAGGCTTTCTCTAGTTGCGGCGAGCAGGGGCTACTCTTCGTTGAGGTGCACAGGCTTCTCATTGAGGTGACTTCTCTTGTTGCGGAGCACAGGCTCTAGGCGTGTGGGCTTCAGTAGTTGTGGCACGTGGGCTCAGTAGTTGTGGCTTGTGGGCTCTAGAGTGCAGGCTCAGTAGTTGCGGCGCACAGGCTTAGTTGTTCCGCGGCATGTGGGATATTCCCGGACCAGGGCTCGAACCCGTGTCCCCTGCATTGGTAGGTGGATTCTTAACCACTGTGCCACCAGGGAAGCCCCCTACCTGGTCTTAAATATAAATCTATCCACATGAGATATGCATGTGTATTAGTTTTTATAGTGTGCGAAAGGAAATTCTTAACAGCACCATTGGGGCTGCTGATAAATGCTCAACTAAGTGATAGCCACATAAATGGAACAAATTCTCCTTCTATATCCAAACTATTTCACAGAAAAAATCCCTTCTTTCTTATGGTCCAAAAGGAATATCCCCCAAAGAAACCCTGTCAAATTCATTGCATTGTCAGAGCTATTTTTACAGAACGTGAAAAAAAAAAACGTGAATTGCAATATTATATATAGGAAATTAGTTTAACTGTGACTCATAATGTTCCCAGGTAACCCACCTTTTTGACAATGGAGCCACTGTCTTCTTTGCTGTTTTCATGGCAGTCTGGGGTAAGTGTTCTACATTCGTATAACTTGTTCCCATCATCTGCTCTATGATATGTTCCTTTAAAGTCTGATTTTGGATATGAGAGGAAGAAGCTTGAGTAAATTCAGTTGTCTGTTGTATTAGACACAAGTCGATAAGTAATTCATTTGGTTTATTTTAAAAGTGATGTTGTAGAGGAGAACATGTCTTATTTCTCTTAAGCCTTCAACAGTTTCATCAGCATTCCATTATTGGAGTAAAATTCACCTTCTGTTGGAGACAAAAATAAAGCCTATGGTATACCAAAAGGTCTGCTGACACCTGAATACCCATCTCAGTATACATAGGACTTTCTGTTGTGAGTAGAATCTTTTCATCTAATATGTGAGCACCCACCCCTAGGCTTCTTCCAGTTCTGGTCAAAATGACTCCTCATAAACAAGATCTACTCACAATACTGAATTGAGTCCTTCTAAATCACTTCAAGCCAATAGCCCTATAATAACAAGGTATGATGGAACATTCACTTAAAGAATTCCTTAGCCCAAAGAAGTTACTTAACCCACTTTTTGGTAAAATGGGTTTAATAATATCTTCCTAGTCAAATAATTATAGAGCTCTAATTTAATAGTATAGAAAAGAGTCAGGACAAATACATAATAAACGATGAATGGCGGTTACCTTTGGAGAGGAGGTTACCTTTCGCGGAAGGGTAGGTAGACAGTGATGAGAGTCAGGCCTTTTACACTACATATTTTCCGTTTGGTTTGAATTTTTTGACAATGATTATGCATTTTTTCTAGAACTTAAAAAGCCAAAATCTGAATTTTGAGGTTATAGAACTCTACTAACTCAAGCTTAGGTTCATGTTGTTCCTTATGTATGGAATGAATATCAGAATCTTTGCCATCTTTCAGGGCCTAGCTGAAGTGGCATCTTCTCCAGCCAGAAGATGTCTTCCTCCTTTGAATTTCCATACCATTTGGTTTATGCCATTCTTTGGGCACTGATAATGATTTGCATACACAATTTTTCTCCCCTAATAGATTCATGGTCCTCAAGGACTATTATGGTCATGGAAAACCTTATGCATTTCTTTTTAAGACAGAGAGATTAATATTCATTAGATGGATGGATGGATAAATGTATGGATTGGGAAAAAAGAAGAGAAAGAGAAGAAAATTACCAAAAGAGTTTCTTTATAAGACAATAAATATGTTTAAATGGTCTCTTTGGCATGTAGAAATATAAAACCTTGTTTTCTTTGGGAGGTTTGTTCTAAGTATGTTATGTCTTCTTTACCTCGAGCTCTTCAAAAGCAAGTTGTCCCACCCACCGCAGCTCTGTTGAAGAAAAATTTTTGAACCCTATGACTCCAGCCCCTTTTCACCCAGTGGGCATTTGTCCCAAGAATAGTCAAACCATAGGTTGGTGAGTGTCATGAGAGAAGGTTCTGCCCAAACAGGAGCTGGCAATGCCACCCAGAGTCTTATTCTTAAGAATGTGGATTGGCAAATGTGGAGCGACACAAGAGAGTTAGCGGTAGAAACAGGCACTGAAAGATGCAGAGAGGGAAGAAACGGGAGGGAGGAAGGGAGAGAGGGAGATTGAGATTGACCAGCAGGTAGAATTGGGGACCAGGAGGAATTATGAGCAGGTTGAGTTTATGAGAAATTGAACCTAGAAATAAGCAGAAGCAAAGAACTAGTAGAAAAAATTAGAATAGAGGGTACAGAAGCCAACTGGTAGCCATCTGAGAGAAAATGCAAGACAATCCCCCAAGAGAAACAAAGAAAGAATGTGGCCAAGTCATGTTATTAGTGGAGTATCAGGGTGAAGACCCAGGGTGTCTTGTGGCTGTAGTCTCTCAAGCTGCTGGCTTCCATATCCTGTCTGAATAGGTCCAGTCTTTTAATTCCCATGGGATTTCTGCCTCCCTTGGTGGACCTTGGGAAAGCCCTCGCTATTTATGCTACCCTTTACTGCATCTCTTGCAAACAAAGGAAGGTAACCATAATAGAGTTTTGGTTACAGGAATGACCTCTCAGGTCAAGAATGTGTATCTGGCTTTTCTAGAACATATTAGTATTGGTAACCATGATCATGAAATATAATAAGACATCCAGTACTTCAACTTTGCCATGATCACAAATGAGGAGACTCTGGAAAATGTATTCATTTCCTAAATCAGTGGTTCCCAAACTTTTTCAAGTCATGACACATAGGAAATGATAATATTTGCACAGCATGCTGATGTCCATGAAGGAACCTGCTCATGGCCAGGGATAATACTGCCCTAAGAACCTTAGCCTCCCCCAAAACTGATGGGATTATCACCTCTGGCAGACCTATAATCCATTCCTGGCATACATATTGGGAAGCTCTGTTTTGGGCTACTGGTCTACTGTGTAATAGGTTAATACTTCTGTAGAGAGAGTGGTATTCAGAAGAATTAACACACAAAACTCCCTTATCCATTTCAGTGTTCCACCAATTTTACATATACTTTGGCTGAAATAATATTTTCTTCTCCCACAGTTACCCAGAAGTAAAATTCTGGTAGAATGATAATAGTCTATAAGGTAGAGGTTGTCATCTCCACCCCTCACCCAGTACCACCATTGTAAAGTGGATGGCATCCCTTTCTTGCAAATTGGAATGTCTTATACTGGGGATAACAGACAGACTTTATTATTTTATCTCTGCCAACCTCAGTGGACTGGTAGTGATTGCCTGGAGCATGGACGTTGCAAGTAGGTAGACTGGAGATCTGACAGTCCTTGTTCCTCGGAGGGCACTCAGTAAGAAGCTGATAGATGTTTTGTAATAACCTTTGAACAAAGGGAACATTTTAGGGCCATTCCAGGCAACGCAAGCCTGGAATAATTCATTTTCAGAATTGCTTTGTCTTCGTAGACAACTTATTACTTAAATCTTGTATTGTTCCCAGTTTGAGAAAAAGAATCATTTACCCCAGGTGTTTCTTTGTAGATAGGGCTTTGCCTTTTGCAGAAATCTAGAATAGCCAATAACAGTGATAATTAGAATAATAGCATACACTTATTGAGGGCTTACTATATTAAGCATTGTTCAGTATCATCTCAGTTAATCTGTATAGCAACCTTTGAGGAAGGGAATATTACTATTCCCATGTGATAGATGAGAAAATGGAGGCAGTAGCTAGAAAAAAGTGGTAAAACCAAGAGTTAAACTAGACAAGCTTTTAGCTCCTCCACTCCACTGCTAGGACCATGTGCTGTCTGTAATCCTGTTTGCTTCTGTTTCACGGATCTGAACTTTAAAATAAAAGACTGTTACACTTGTCCCGAGCCCAGTATAAACATGTATCAGTTCTAACGGAGCTCGGTTTAATGGTCTCAGGATCATCCTTTACAGCTGACAAGTTACAACATTTAGGAAAACAAATGCACTTTATTTTCGGGAAATTGCTAGGTATGGAGATGATGAGAACAGATCTAAGGGGTTTACAAGTCCTCAGAAGGGATGGGGTTGGTGTGTCTGTTTTGTTGCCTTTTGCTTTGTATGTTCACCAGAGAAACAATAAGGCTCCATTTGGAAACAGTCTGTAGTTGCTGGAAGGGCCTTTGTGTGGGGTTAGAAATCTTGACAGAACTCCACCACCTTTGTTCCTGTTCACACTCGTGTGATGCAGGGCCTCCTAGGGACTATTCTGTGAGCCTAGGGCTTGAATCAGAGTGGCTCTTTCGTCAATGATCATTTTGGTTCAGAAAGATTCAAGGGACAGACAATTATGGTCTAAATTAGCTCTCTCCCTAGGGGAAAAAAAATGAGTCATTAGGGAGTTTGATACTGGCAGAGACTTGCCAGGAAGCATATTATCTCGCTGTTCTTTGTTTCTGTTTTCTTTTTTTCTTTTTTTTTTTTCCTCTTTCAAGTGTTGCCAAAAATTAAATTATCCCCAGTAAACAAACAAATCGAGGTCCTCAGAGCTTTCCAATCAAAATCACAAGATTGTGGTTGTTTAAATGCAAATTCAAAGATTCTGCATATGGTCCCATCAGTAATTTAAGAACGAAGTATGTCTCATTTTTTGAAAATAAATTTTATAATAATTTGCCTTTTGTTTTTAGATATTTACACTAATTTTCATAATCTTATCTATATATCCAATGAAAAACGGTGATTGTATATTCAGAAAATGAAAATGTATACATTTACTAAATGCCTACTAGGTGTGTAGGTGCAGTCACATATGATACCTCATCAATTTCTCATAACCCACCAGGAAGAAATTCCTATCTCCATCTTATAGATGAGGATATTCAGGCTCAGAGAGGTTATGCAACTTACCTAAGATTACCCAGCAGCTGGTAAGTGATGGAGTCTGGATTTTAAACCAGATTTCGTCTGCCAAACTCCGGAGTCATTCTGAAGTATGTCCACTGTGGCATTCACCTCCTATAGGATGTTATAAGATTTCATTACTCAGCAGACAGTGCGTATTCACTGTCCCTTGGCACTGGGCATACCTAAAAAATGAGTAAGGTGTGATCTCTGCTTTCAGAAGTTGGTAATTATAATGCTAGGTGTTAAGTCCAATTTATAAAGATACAATGAGGGTCCATGCAGCCAACTTCCTGAGGCAAAAAGGAAAAGCAGAAAAGCTTTTACCCAAGAATAGATATTGGAACCAAGTCTTAAATTTGCCAGGCAAATAAATGGAGTTGGGGGAGGTATGAATAACATTCTGAGCTGAGAACAGTGTGAGCAAAACTCTGAAAAGGAATGCTTAGACATTACATGTGCTAGGGACATAGAATGTGTCCTGGTTTCCTAGGGGGTGCTGGAACAATATACCACAAACTGGGTGGCTTAAAACCCCAGAAAGTTATCCTTTCACAGTTCTGGAGACTAGATGTCCGAAATCAAGGTGTCAACAGTGTTGGTTCCTTTGGGAGACCCTGTGTGGGAATCTGTCCCATGTGTCTCTCTTAGATTCTTGTGCTGGCCAGCAAACCTTGGCATTCCTTGGCTTGGAGAGAACATGGCTCCAATCTCTGCCCCCCATCTTCACCTGCATTCTCCTCGTGTCTCTGTTGTCTTCACATGGTGGTCTTCTTATATAAGTACACGAATCATATTAGATTAAGGGCCCACCTTACTCCAGTATGAACTCAACTAGTTAATCTGCAGTTATTTTATTTCCAAATAAGGTGACATTCTGAGGTTGGAGCTTAGGACACCAACATATTTTTTTGCAGGGGGGACACAATTCAGCCATAAAAGAGTATATGTTGAAGCCTGAGTTCTGTTTATCACACAACATCGGTACCACAACAGAGAACCATGGCTTCACCCTGTAGGCAGCAGAAAGCCAGCTGAAGTTGTAAACTGGGGAGTGACATCATCAGTTGTGTTTGGGAAGCAACTGTGGCAACAGTGTGGGGAGGGGTGAAAGTGGGGACCAATAGGTAGCAGGTAGCCACTAAGAAGGCTGTTCCAGTGCTCAGTTAAAACATCATGCAGAATTGTGTGTCAGGGAAGATCTTAATTACAGAATAAAAAAATATATATTGGGCTTCCCTGGTGGCTCAGTGGTTAAGAATCCGCCTGCCAATGCAGGGGACATGGGTTCGAGCCCTGGTCAGGGAAGATCCCACATGCCACGGAGCAACTAAGCCTGTGCACCACAACTACTGAGCCTGTGCTCTAGAGCCTACGAGCCACAACTACTGAGCCCACGTGCCACAACTACTGAAGCCCACATGCCTAGAGCCCATGCTGTGCAACAAGAGAAGCCACCACAATGAGACGCCCACGTACTGCAACGAAGAGTAGGCTCCGCTCACTGCAACTAGAGAAAGCCCGTGCACAGCAACAAAGACCCAACGCAGTCACAAATAAGTAAAGATAAATAAATTTTTTAAAAAACAAATACATTATAAACATATATAAACATAAACATATCCATAAATATATTTTCCTTGCTTTAGTTGTTTGTGACAGACAAAAATTGGAAATAACCTAAATATCCAACAATAGAATGGTTAAGGAAATTATAAGTAGCCATTAAAAATCATCTTTCCAAGCATATAATAATGTAACACAAAGCTATATTTAACTTTTTTTAATATAGGGTACAAAGCATACAAATAAAGTGTGATTTCAGGTATAGAAGCGTCACCGAGTCCAAAGTCCTACTGCTCACTGCATGACAGGCCAATAAATCGAGAGATGATATACTGGGGCAAAGAATAGTGACTTTATTCAAAAAGCCAGAAGACTGAGAAGATGGTGGACTGGTGTCCCAAAGAACTATCTTGCCTGGATTTCGATGCTAGTTTCTTTTGTAGAACAAAGAGGGGGGAGGTGAGGAGGAAGAATAAAAAAGGCTATAAGTCATTGTAGATATTTCCTAGTTCTGGACAGACTCTGGAAGGGGATGTGTTAATTTCTTCTTACTTGCAGCCATTCACAGTTGGGCCTGGTCAAAATGTTTCCTGTGAGCTAAACAAAGGTATTTTATATTATATTAATGGTGGTGTCCTCTGGGTGATAGGATGATAGGACATTTTTATCAGTTTTAGTTAGGTATAATTCACATAAAATAAAATCCAGTGATTTTAAGTGTACATTTTGACGTTATGTCAAACATATATAGTCATGTAACCGTCACTGTAATGATGACATAGAACATTTTCATTTTCCAGAAAGTTTCTTCAAGCCTCTGAAATCAGCCCCTTGGCAACCTCAAACGTGCTTTCTATCACTATAGTTTACTCTGTTCTAGAATTGCATACAAATAGAGTCTTTCAGTATTTAGCATTTTGTTTCTGGCTTCTTCCACTAAGATTAAAGCTGTTGAGATTCATTTATATTGTTGCATATGTTGGTAGTTTGTTCTTTATAGTATTCCATTGCCTGAAATATACCAAAATTTGTTTATTCATTTTATCCATTTGTTTACCCAAATGTTGATAAACATTTGGATTCAATCCAGTTTTTAGCTATTATGAATACAGCTGAGACTTAACGGCTATTATAAAAATTTTTTGCACATTTGCATAAAAGTCTTTGTATTTATTTCTCCTGGGAAAATAATTAGGAGTGGCATTGCTGGATCATAGAATAAGGGAATGTCTAACTTTATAAAAAATTGTTTTCTGAAGTAGCTGTGCCGTTGTGCATTCCCAGTAGCATTATATGAGAGCTCCAGGTGTTCCACATCCTCACAAACACCTGAAATTATTAGTCTTTATAATTTTAGTCATCCTAGTGGGTACATAGTGTTATCCCATTGTGGTTTTAATTTGCATTTCCCTGATGACTAGTGATGTTGAACATCTTTCCGTGAGCTTGTTTGCAATCTGCACATCTTTAGTGAAGTGTTTGTTCAAATGCCCATTTGTTATTGGGTTGTTTGTCTTCTTATTTTTAAGTTAAAAGAGTTATTTATATAATCCGAGAAGTCCTTTAGCATACTATGTTTGCAAATATTTTTCCCAGTTCGTGGCTTTCATTTTTATGTTCTTAATGGTATCTTTTAAAAAGCAAGCGCTTGCAGGGAGATCAGCTCGGTGCTTTGTGACCACCTAGAGGGGTGGGGTAGGGAGGGTGGGAGGGAGGGAGACGCAAGAGGAAAGAGATATGGGAACATATGTATATGTATAACTGATTCACTTTGTTATAAAGCAGAAACTAACACACCATCGTAAAGCAATTATACTCCAATAAAGGTGTTAAAAAAATAAAATAAAAAATAAGAATAAAAATAAAAAGCAAGTGCTTGGAATTCACTGGCAGTCCCGTGGTTAGGACCTCATGCTTCCAACTGCAGGGGGCACAGGTTTGATCCCTAGTTGGGGAACTAAGATCCCACATGCCTTGTGCCATGGCCAATAAATAAATAAATAAACAAACAAATAAATAAATAAAAAGTTTAAAATGAAAAATAAATAAAATAAAAGGCAAGAGTTTTTACTTTTGATATATTCCAATTTAATTTTTTCTTTTATTTTGTGATTTTTGTTTTTTTAAGAAATCTTTGCCAAACTCAAGGTCCCTAAGATTTTTTTCTAGAGAGCTTGTAGTTTTAGAACATATATTTAGGTCCATGAGTTATTTCAAGTTGATTTTTGTATATAGTGTAAGGTAAGGGTCAGATCCATTTTTTTTGCATATATGGATATCCAGTTGTTCCAGTACTACTTGCTGAAAGATTATCCTTTTCTTCCTTGAATTTTCTTGGCATATTTTGGTTGAAAATCAGTTGGCCATGTATAGGTCTATATGTGAAATTTTTTTCTGTTTGATCTATATGTGTACTTTTATGTAATAACACTGTGTTGATTATTATAGCATAATAGTAAGCTTTGAAATCTTCCTCTTTTAAAAAATTGTTTGGTCTGCTTTAGGTCCTTTGCATTTCCATATAAATTTTAGAATTAACTTGTCAATTTTTACCCTCCAAAAATGCTGATATTTGATTGTGATTTAGTTGAATCAGTAAATCAGTTTGGGAATACTGAAGACTTACTATCAAATATTTCTACCCATGAATGTCATTTAGCTTTTCATTTATTTAATTTCTTTAAGCAATGTTATGTAATTTCCAATGTACAGGTCTTGCATGTTCTTAGAAAATTTTCCAGAATCATATTGTCTAGTACTCCAATTACATGTATGTTAGACCGCTGAATATTGTCCTACAGGTTACTTATACTTTGGTTACCCTTTTTCATTCTTTTTAGTCTTTGTGTTCTCCAGGCTCCTTTTTATATTGTTTCTGTTGATCTGTCTTCAGGTTCACTGATCTTTTCTTCTGAAAAAGCTAATCTTCTGTTAATCCTATCCAGTGTATTTTTCTTTTCCTGTCTTGTATTTTTCATCTCAGATTTTAATCAATTGGATCTTTTTGTATATTTTATCACTTTCCCCATTGTGTTCAGGTTTTTATCTACCTTCTTGACATATGAAGCATATTTATAATACAGTTGATTCTTGAACAGCACAGATTTGAACTGCACAGGTCCACTTATATGCAGATTTTTTTTCAATAAATATGTACTGCAGTACTATATGATCAGCAATTGGTTGAATCCACAGATGTGGAACTGCTGATACGGAAGGCCTACTATAAAGTTATATGTGAATTTTTCAACTGCATGGGGGTTGGCACCCCTAACCCCCACATTGTTCAAGGGCCAACTGTAGTTGTTTTGTCATCCTTGCTCTATCATTTCTAGGCTGTCAGTCTGAGATTGATTGAATTTTCTCTTAGTTATAGGTTTTATTTTCCTGCTAATTTGCATTCCTGGTAATTTTTTATTCAGTGCTGGAAAGTGTTGAGTTTTGGGGTTTTGTTGTGTTTCTTTAGTGCTGGACTTTGTTCAGGCATGCAGTTAACTAACTTGCAGCCCTGTTTGATCCTTTTGAAACTTGTGTTTAGCTTGTTTATTGTAAGTCCAGAGACTTACAATAGTCCACAACTAAGGCATCACCTGTATTAGGCCTCTTATAATACCTATGTATTATAGTACTCTGCATTCTGACTAGTGGGATTGTGGACTACTTCTGGCCCTCTGTGAACTCTGAGGATTGTTTAGCTACCAAGCAGCCTCATGTAGTTTCACCCTATGCATGTCAAGAGTAGAGGGGACCTTGTTGCTGATATTGCAGCTTTCTTTTAGTATAGCTCCTTCCTTCCTGGTATTCTGCCCCATAGATAATTGCCAACTCACCCTCCCTACTCAATCTCTGTCTCCCCAGCTCAGTAAGACCACTAGGCCCTGTTTTTCTTCTCCCTGCCTGAACTGTATCCTGGGAACTGCCTAGAAGCAATGAGTTGGTATGCTCCTAGGGCCCACCTCATTTATTTCTTTCCTCTCGGTGTCACAGGTTTGCACTGTCTCTTGTCCAGTGCTGATAACAGCTATTTCTTATATTGTAGTAGTTAATCCTCATGAGTGGAAGCGAAAGTCCTCAGCCTGCTGCAGTTTAATGGCTTCTTATAGAAGGGAAGCATACGCTCAGACAAGGCCTCAGAGAATTGTGGTTCCCTGGAGAAACTGCCATGATCCATGGTGTCTCCTAGGCAATACCAGTTCAGAAACACTGTTGGAATACCCAGAGCTAATCTGACCTGGGGATACAGACTCTTCTAAACTCTGCAAACACCAGTGCATAAGCTAGTATGTGAAAATACAGGTATATGGTAGTGAATATTATTTTATAATGACCATCACATTATTCCTCTGTCAGGAAACTTGGGAAACCAAATTAATCACCATATGTTGTTTGAGCATGGGAATCAGTACAGCTAGCAAAATCCCTAGAACATTAAAAGAATGCAATTAATAATTGTTAAATGAACAAAAGAGGGGAGCAAGAACTATTTTTTTTCTGCTTGATTAATCATTCTTATCCCATGTCAGGATACCTTTCTAATATCTACATTAGATGAAACTACCAAATTTGTGTTCTTAGGCCCTTGTTTTTCCTCAGCTACCCTTGTTTTTCCCCTATCTGGACATACTGACTTTCTCCAGAAGAGGTCCCAATGCCAGTAATAGTTTCGACTTCTTAAAATGGAGTCACATTCCTGTCCTTCCTGGATCCTGAGATTACCCTCATCTTGGCATTTTAGAGTGTTTCACAAACTCTCTAGTCACTCATTTATATTCATTTGCATTATTACTTCCAATGGCCTACCTCAAATGTTGCAAATTAGCAACCCATAAAAATATTCTGTTTGGTTTTCACCAATTTTTAAAATATATGAATAAACTCTTAACATTTTAAAATTGAGATAGTCCATGTGAAAATACATTTTCATAGTTCCTTTTGAAAAGTTTGAAGAACTTGCCACAGCAGAATCAATGAGAACTGAGAAAAACCTACCACTTTACATGGTGCATACACTTCCCAATTTGTCCCAAACCCCACCACTCCCTATTGATGGCTTCTTCCAGGTTTTGTACTGATCTGACCCATTTAGCATTTGAGTTTGTGACTTCTAACTAAGCTCACTCATTGTGTGAAGATTTTACAAGTTAAGCTCTCAGGATGTGACTTATTCCTTTATTTCTAGGTTCTTGAAAAGCACATCATTTAAACTCCTCTGCTCTACCCAGCATGGCTCTCATTCAGATTCAGTGGAAAAGTCAAAAGCTTTCCAGACAAGCAAAAGCTAAGAGAATTCAGCACTACCAAACCAGTTTACAACAAACACTAAAGGAACTTCTCTAGGCAAGAAACACAAGAGCAGAGAACAAAAGAGGAAGGGAAGAAAAAGACCTATAAAAAAAATTAAGAAAATAACAATAGCAACATACATATCAATAATTACCTTAAATGTAAATGGATTAAATGCTCCAACCAAAAGACATAAACTGGCTGAATGGATACAAAAAACAAGACCCATAGATATGCTGTCTACGAGGGACTCACTTCAGGTCTAGGAACACATACAGACTGAAAGTGAGAGGATGGAGAAAGGTATTCCATGCAAATGGAAATCAAAAAAAACTGGAGTAGCAATATTCATATCAGACAAAATAGACTTTAAAATAAATTCCTCATTTCTTCCTCCAAATGAACATTCTCAGAAAGTTATAAAGGACTGAAAAGATGAAATCTGTTAGTATTATTAATTTTACTTTTAAAAATTAAAATTAGCATTGGGAAAAAAATGACTGAAGATGTGTATGAAGTAAGTCATTCTGCTTTCCTAGGAAGTAAGAGAATCATCTTGACCAGGTTTCTGAAAATGCTTTGAGTCATCAGACAGCAGGTCATCATTCTGAAATTAAAATCATAAGTACTCACTCACAGGTACTCCTCATTTTATTCCTGGCCAGAGCTCAATTCTTCTTTTTCTCCAAACAAATGGAACATAATCTTTTCTCAAGGAAAGACGTTAGACTGTAGGATCTTTAAGCTCCTTGTTTTTTCAAAAATAAGAAAAATGCCTTTAAAATTGTTTTCTGGGATTAAACATAATTTTCCTCTGGACTACCAGTGCAGACATTTTTAAAGTGAAGAATCAAATTAGGCCTCTCAATACCTATTATGTTACCAGAGGGCAAAAATTGGCAGCATTGTATCCCTAGTAGCTTTGGGAATAAGTGTGGACTTTTCCAGGCCTCCCAGAAGAAGAGTATAGATCCGAGAGAAGGATACAGAGCTAATGTCAGGCTCCCACAGTGAACCTATAACCCTGGGGCACAGCACTTCTGATTTATAACTAGTTTCAGCTCCTGTGGTTGGGAGAGTAGGCTTTCTTTGTCTTCCTTTGTCTCTCTTTTTGGCTTTTCCCATTTCAGTAGAAGTTAAAGCTCCCAGATTAGAGTGTGGGCTCCTAGCTAGGAGTCATGTAGTTAGCACCTCTGGCTCCTACTCTAAATGCCAGTTGTGCCCCTAGTCCTTGTAACATCCCAAACATCCCTGTTGTGGGTTGCATTGTGTCCCCCCAAAAAGGATATGTTGAGGTTCTAACTCCTGATACCTGTGAAAGTGACCTTATTTGGAAATAGGGTCTTTGAAGATGTAACGAAGTTAAGAGGAGTCCATACTGGATTACCAGTATGACTGGTGTCCTTATAAGAAGAGAAAACAGGGACACAGACACTCACAGGGGAGAATGCCATGTGAAGACAGAGGTAGAGGAGCAGTACCTCTGCAAATCCAGGAATGCCAAGGATTATGGGAAACCACAAGAAGCTAGGGGAGAAGCATGGAACAGACTCTCCCTCAAAGCTTCCAGTAGGAACCAACCCTGCTAACACCTTGATTTTGGACTTGTAAGCTCCAGAACTGTGAAAAACTAAATTGCTACTGTTTTAAGCCAAAAAAGAGGCAAATCAAGTTCAAATCTCAGTTCTGTTTTTTACTAGCCTTGTGAGTTCTCTGTACCTCAAATTTTTCATCCATAGAATAATGAAAATAATGCCAAACTTTACAAGCTTTTTAGAAAATAAAGATTAGTACCTAAGATGTAATAAATACTTACTATACAGTAACTAAATAAATGGTACAGTATTTCAACCCTGCCATGGAAGTTAAGATATGCAGCTGAAAGAGGAGATTTCCCTGCATAGGTCTCTATAAATGCCTTAGGAAGATGATGAAAGATAGTTATTCAATGGGTTTTTTTCTAACTAGAATGTTAATCATGGCTATACTTTCCAGAAAAATCCCTATATCAGTTAAGATGAGTAAAGTTAGCTGCCGTAATATACTAACTGCAAAACCTTGATGCTCAGTAGAACCCACAAACTTAAAACCCAATCAGGTGTTCCTGGTTGTCAGATAGCCTTCTACCTGGTCATCCAAGTACTCAAATTCCTTCCGTCTCATGGTCCATCCTCTTCTAGATCCTCAGAGTTCTCTCCATTCATCAAGCAAAAGGAGATAAGAAGCATAGGGAGGATACACCTACTTCTTAATTCCTCAGCCCAAAAGTGACGCACATCACTTCTACTTACTTTTCATTGGCCAAAATTTGGCTCATGGCCACATATAACTGCAGTAAACCTGGGAGATATAATCGCACTATGCTTAGAAAGATGATAAATGGTTTCAGTAAATGCATAGGAGTCAGCCACAAACCATAATTATTCTATTTAAGAAAATGATAATAGAGTGTGGCCTGCCGAACACTCTATGTCATGTCTTCCTTTTGTGTCCCTTATGGGCTGCATGTGACAAACTTCTCAATTGTGTGTGATTTGGAGCCAAGAGTGTCTTGCTATTTGAACACTAGCCTACCTGAACACTAATCCTGACCCTGTCTGCACTGACAGAAGTCTCAGAATTTCCTAATGTGTCAACTACTGTTGTGAGAGGATTGTTGTTTGAGATTGGCATTAACATCTCAGGTGAACTTGTTTGTGGGTAGATCAGGTAGAAGTACAGGGTGGAGAGTTGGGCACAAGCAGGGTCCTTAGGATCCTTGTATCCTGGGCTGGTAACAGGGCTTTATTTTATGGGTGATGTGACTTTATTGACGAACCCCCGCTCGGAGACCTGGTTAGATTGGGGTTTAGAAAAATCATTAGCAGCATGGAAAGATAGATTGGAATCTAAGAAGTTCAAAATGCTAGCAGTAAGTAGCTGAGAAAAAGGAAATTTGGGGGCCAAATTCTTGTGGAAATAATTGCATATATTAGAAAATGTTGACAAAACACGTCAGAATGTTCAGTCTTTTGAGAATCAATATATAAAATAAATATACTTTTTAAAAATTTTGTTTAAAGATATTTTCATGTGGACCAGTTTTAAAGTCTTTATTGAATTTGTCACAACGTTGCTTCTGTTTTATGTTTTGGTTTTTTGGCCCTGAGGCATGTGGGATCTCAGCTCCCCAACCAGGGATCGAATCCACACCCCCTGCATTGGAAAGGCAAAGTCTTAACCACTGGACCGCCAGGGAAGTTCCAAAAGAAATATACTTTTAATCAAACTTAATCATAGTACTGAGCAGTATAAAAGAAAGATATAATATAAAGATATATATATAGATGGATACATATACGTATAGCATAAGCCAGCTTCAAAGGAGACAAAGAGGAAAGTGTGAGCTCATGACATAAGGCAGCATATAACTTACCACACCCAAAGCACATGGGCTCCCAGAGCTGTGTATTTAGACAAAGGACTTAAATCATGGAGTTATGAGGGTGGGGGGTTGGAGCTTTGCCTTGAGAAGAGATCACCTATATTGGTTTGATTACATCCTAGTTCATACATAGAGATAGAAGCATATTCCTCCTCAGATGAATGGGGATTTTCACACAAAGACATAAGAAAATGGCAGCTGCACAAACAATTCATTTCTTCTTCTCATCTTCCCAAGTTCTAGAATGGAAGAGAGGAGAGGATTATTGGCTGAAGAAGGGAATTACTGCTTCGAGTTTCTTTCTCCTTGAGGCAGGGTTCAGCACATGCTGGGGAGAAGGAAGCTGGTGGAATAATTCTTACAGCCACTGGCTTGTCTTGGAAATCAGTTCCTACAGACGAGAACCACAGATGGGTCAATGGGGCTTGTTGGGAGCAGCAACAGCCTATAAGACAGACTGGATGTGTATCCTGTGGCCTTAGGCCATCCCAGCATGACCCCCGAGCAAGCCTTTCTGAGGCCAAGGGGTCCAAAGCTTTTCTTCTTACGGAGAAAAGCCACACATTCAAGGCTTGGCTGCCTTGTCTCTTCAAGGCTAGGAGGGACTCTGGAGACCAAAGAGAGAAAATCAATAAAGTGGCATTTGTTTGAAGGGCCAGAGGACCTAGTCAAGGAGATGTTTCAGGGACCCCATGCAAGGAAAAGATAATTTGGTGAGGCAGAGGGCAAATGTGCAGAAAGAAGTTAACACAGCAGGCCTGCCTTAGAGAGTCCTGCTTTACAGGGCTGGCCCGTGGCTGGCATCTGGGAACTTAAATTTCAGGAGAGTTTCTACCACCCTAACTGCTAAGAGTAACTTGTTTTACATTTGAAACGGTTTGCTCAAACATTATGGTTTGTGCTGAATACCTACCTGATTTTTTGTGAGGCTTGGGAATTTTGGAATGTGCTAGGCAAAGGATGTCTGTGTGACCAGCCCCTGATAAAAACCCTGGGCACTGAGTTTCTAATGAACTTCCCTGTTAGACGACATTTCACGTGTTGTCACAACTCATTACTGGGGAATTAAGTACATGCTGTGTGACTCCACTGGGAGAGGACTCTTGGAAGCTTGCACCTGGTTTCCACCAGACTTCACCCCATGTGCCTTTTCCCTCTGCTGATTTTGCTTTATATCCTTTCACTGTAGTAAACCTTAGCCATATGTACCACTATATGCTGAGTCCTATGAGTCCTCCTAGTGAATCATCAAGACTGGAGGTGGTCTTGGGAACCCCTGACACAATAAGACTCCTGGCAAGGATTCCAGTGGAAAATAGCTGCTCAGTTTTTGGCACTTTTCTTTCTTCATTTTTAATTGGAGTATAGTTGGTTTACAATGTTGTGTTAGTTTCAGGTGTACAGCAAAGTGAATCAGTTATACATATACATATATCTATTCTTTTTTAGATTCTTTTCCCATATAGGTCATTACATAGTATTGAGTAAATTTCCCTGTGCTATACAGTAGGTCCTTATTACTTATCTGTTTTATATATAGTAGTGTGTATATGTCAATCCCAATCTCCCAATTTATCCCTCCCCCCTTTCCCCCTGGTAACCATAAGTTTGTTTTCTACAGCTGTGACTCTGTTTTGGTTTTGTAAATAAGTTCATTTGTACATTTTTTTTTAGATTCCATATATAAGTGATATCATGATATTTGTCTTTTCTCTGTCTGACTTACTTCACTCAGTATGACAACCTCTAGGTCCATTCATGTTGCTGCAGATGGCATTATTTCATTCTTTTATATGGCTAATATTCCATTGTATATATATATACAATGTATATATATTGTAATGTATATACAATATTCCATTGTGTGTGTGTATATATATATATATATATATATATATATATATCTTTACTCCTCTGTCAATGGACATTTAGATTGCTTCCATATCTTGGCTGTTGTAAATAGTTTGGCACTTTTATTAACCTCCAAAGACATATGTTTGTTTCCATTTCCCACTTCTAGAATTAAGCACTTGATTATTTTAGGCGTGACTTTCTTAACGACTATACTCTGAATTTTTCAGATTTTAGAGAGGCACTGTGGTACATATATCATATATTCTATAATACCCCATGAGGTCTGGGAAGTACCCCATATTCAAATACATTAATATGGCTGCTTTCAACGTATGTGTACTCTCACTAAGAGGGATAAATGAAGACTTTGAGTAGCCTCACCTCAGTCGAAGTCACAGCTTGCCACAAGATGAATTTGTGCCAAACTTAGGGGAAGAAACATACAATTTTTAGAGCATTTTGAATTTTGCCATTGCGAATAGGGATTATATTGCCATCCCTCATTTGCTTAGCAGAAAATTGAGAATTAGAAAAGTGAATTCGTTTGTCAGTGATAGCACAGCTTGTATCTGAACTGGATTTCAAATCTAGGAATGCCTAGGTCACAAGCCAGAGAGCTCTTAACTATTACCCTATACTGTCTTTCCAGTTACTTATTTTTAAACATGTCTTCTGTGTCCGAATACCACTAATAAGGAGGTAGTGTGAGAGCAAGGGGGAGTAGAAAAGAAGGAAGTAGTTGTCTCTCTTTGGAATGGACATTTGGATGTTTACCTTACCCCATGAAACTGATTCCAAATATATGACATATTTTTCTCTTTTGAAGTCTGACTACACAGCAAGGCCCAATAGAGATGGTTAACAATTACCTCTCCTAGGGTATCTCTGTGATATCCTTAGTTGCAGTCATCCTCTGAGTGAGTAGCTGAGTGTATGTGTTCCCTCATTGGGCTTGTGACTTCCAAGGCAGCAGGAATGTGTCTAGATTATTTTTTGATCTCTCTATCATTTTATAATGCTCAACAATTCACTTGTGTTGATATTTTTAAATTAAACTGAGTAGAAAGTTACTTTGGCTAAATGAGGATCACTCCCAGCTTTACCTGGGTAGGGAGTCCAGCAGGTTGGGAAAGGTTCTTAACAGAATTTACACACTTTTGCCTTCAATGTGACAATAAAGAGATGGTTTGGAGAAAAGAGAAGCAACAGGACAGCTTCCTCCAACAAAACAGCTTCCTTCAGTAAAATAGGAAGATACAATCTACACAGATATTTATCCTGAGGGGAATTTGGGGGACAAGGGATCACTGGCAATCAAATACATGTGAACTGCTAGGCTTTGCTTTTCCTTTTCTGCCCCTCACTTTTCAAATGATGTTGGTAACCTAGTTTTCTGTATTCTTACATCTCAGGAGCTTCGTCATTCTAGTAAGTCTGCTCTGCTGTGACTTGCAAATCAGCTTAATTTAAATCTCTAAGTTTTCATTGTGTTTGACACAGACTTAGTAATTCTCAGAAAATGATCCTTGTTAAATAAAGTTTATCTAGAAATTCTGATATTCAAGAATGCTTACACAAACTGTCATTCTTTACAATGGCTTCATTATCCATTGGCACAGTTAAAGGCATTGTTTTATTTGAAAATGTCTGCCTTTCTCTGCTTGTTCCAGCGACAGTTTTCCTGGAGTTTTGGAAAAGACGGAGAGCAGTAATTGCTTATGACTGGGATTTGATAGACTGGGAAGAAGAGGAGGTTTGTATCATTTACCTCAATTTTCTTTTTTAAAAAAAGCCGATAACCAAGAAATACACAGTCCCTCTTGAGTCATCGCTCTCTGGCCTGTGATGGAAGTCAGGTTGATTCATAAAACATTTTTTATACCTGTCTTTATAGGAAATTTCAAGAGGAATTAAAAAAAAAAGCACACAACGTTTTGATTTCTTAGTGGAGTAAAATTCCATGACTAAGTAAAGCATTTCACTTGTAGGTAGAGGCATCAGAAGAATTGGTAGTAAGATTTGTTTAGTTTCCTTAAATATTATCCATTCTCTTTACTTTATCAGAAGGAGAATATTAGCTTCACAATTGTAGGCACATGGAAGCAGACCTCCTAAGTACTCCAAGGAAATGGTTCTGTGAACTCTACAGGACCCTGGACAGTGACCAGATGTGCACAGGCTCAGTAGTGTTCCCCTAAGTGATAAATACTGAGGGGAAACCACTCCTCAAACAGCCTCTTTGGTGGATGTGGCTAAAAGCAGGACCAGCTCTAGATAAAACCGTCCAGGAGAGGTAAATTCAGTCCCACAGACTTCACTTTCTCAGCATGTCACTCTCCCTTTATCCCCTTCTAGGCCAATACACCATGCCCTTTCCTAACCCGTGTCTGGTCTTTATCCTCTCTCTCCTTGCCCCATTCCTGTCAGAAGTCTCGAGGACCCATGGGTGGGTTTGGTCACCATGTGCCCGGCCTGAACTCCTCTTCCCTTCCTCTCATCTATTATCTCCTACCTCTCCTGAGTACCATTTCCTCAGAGCCTTGCTGGGCCAGTAAATCAAATACACTAGTCATATATGATATGATAATGGGTATCAATGGGTGTTTTCCTTCCAAGAGACACAGATATATATTTTTATAAATTAAAAGGAATCTTCTGTAAACATAACTGAGAATTTTAGCCCTGGGATAGGCTTGGTGGGGGAGATAATTTTGAGGGGAGTGTTTTTTCCTTCAAATCATGCCTCGTGGATGGCTGCCTTTTCTCCTCACACCCATGAACACATTTGGGTAGTTTTTAAATCTAGAAATGATACTGGGATTCTCAGCAATCCCTGTTCTTGTGATGAGGCCTCTCTCATGCTTTTATAAGCATGCATTCTCTAGAAAATGGTTTTCTGAGTTGGAAGAGACTGCCCAGGTGACTTCTGGGGGCTACCAGCCACAGCCAGGCTGCATTCAAGACTTCCTCCTGGGTGGAGCTGTTCTGGTTTTTGTTACACGTGTTTATGGGAGTGGCTTTCGAGTGGGATGGAAAATGCTCTTTCCTGGGAAGCCGAGTCACCACTAAGCAGCTGTGTCATCTAAGACAAATTACTTCATCTTCATTTTCATTTATAAAGAAAAATGTTTCTAAATTTTCCCCTTTCAGCTATAAAGTAGGGCATTAAATAATTTTGACTAAACCAGTCTAAAGTCACTGTTGGCCCTTGTGGTAGGCCCACACTGTGAGTACCCTTAGGGTAAACGTGTCCCTTCAGAAGTCTAGACCTTCTGAACTCCCAGCCCTGTTAAAAAGCGTGGAGTGCTGAACCCTGCCTTCACTCAGCACACCTGTGTACAGGAACTCACGTCAGGGGCCACGTGCAATTCTATTTCTGTTTGGGATTCATTGTAGAAATGCCTCTTACTTCTAGCCTGTGGTTCTCAGCTTGCTGTACAGAAGAGCCCAGACATGCTGCATGCCTTCTTCAGGGGTAACCCAGGATGTTACTTTGCTAGGGCGGCCGTAACAAAGCGCCACTGACTGGGTGGCTTAAGCAAAAGAAGTTGACTGTCTCACAGTTTGGAGGCTAGTCTGAGATCAAGGTATTGGCAGGGCTGGTTTCTTGTGAGGGCCGTGAGGGAAGGGTCTGTTCCCAGTCTCTCTCCTTGCTCCCTGTATCTTCACATTGTCTTCTCTCTGTGCATGTCTCTGCCTAAATTTCCTCTTCCTATAAGGAAACTAGTCATGTTGGATTAAGGTCCACTCTAATGACCTCATTTTAACTTAATTACATCTGTAGAGACCCTGTCTCCAAATATAGACACATTTTGAGATACTGAGGGTTAGGACTTCAACTTATGAATCGGGGGGTGGGGTGGGGACACAATTCAGCCTGTAATACCCAGGATGACAGGTCTGGCTCCATGACTGGCCTCATTTTCTGGATGATTAACTCAGTGACCCTTGATGACACTTATAGCCTAATGAATTGAGTTTCCCAAAGAAGCAGAATAGTCTAGATCTGTTTATATCCTGAAGTGTAACTACCTAAAATAAAGGAGGCAGAGGCTGTTTACAACTGTATCTCCCCCTGACCTTCCCCATTACCTGCCACTGTGTAAAGTCAGCATTGGGCTTATCCTGCAGCAGGAGACGGGCTGCCCTTCCTCCTACACAGGGAGGCCACTACCAGACTGTGCCCATCCTCCATAATCTCTCTTCTGTCAGCTCCTTCTTTGCTTTCTGTCAGTACCTTCATCTAAGTCTTGAGTGTTTCTGCCTGGACTAACTCAGTCTCCACTGTACCAGAGTTTGTGCTTATTTTCCCTCCTCTTCCAAGACACTCATGTAGAACAAGTTCTTAATTAATCAGAATGACTTCAAAATACCGTTGTGCTGATTATCTTTTCCTAATCCCATAATTGCTTTTTAGTCAGAAACTTTTCACACTGGATGGGACTCAACTCAATGAAATGAAATCTCAGCTTGATTTAGAATTAGAGGAACCTTGATTTTATCTGGATTTGAAAGGTATTTACCTTGTTTTCAATACTAATTAAGAATACATTTCAAGTCCCTCCCATGAAAAAACTTGCACAAGCCTCTTAGATACCCTCATCCACCAGAGGGCAGACAGCAGAAGCAAGAAGAACTACAGTCCTTCAGCCTGTGGAACAAAAACCACATTCACAGAAAGGTAGACAAGATGAAAAGGCAGAGGGCTATGTATCAGATGAAGGAACAAGATAAAACCCAGAAAAACAACTAAATGAAGTGGAGATAGGAAACCTTCCAGAAAAAGAATTCAGTTAATGACAGTGAAGATGATCCAGGACCTCAGAAAAAGAATGGAAGCAAAGATTGAGAAGATGCAAGAAATGTTTAACAAAGACCTAGAAGAATTAAAGAAGAAACAGAGATGAACAATACAATAACTGAAATGAAAAATACACGAGAAGGAATCAATAGCAGAATAACTGAGGCAGAAGAACAGAAGAGTGACCTGGAAGACAGAATGGTGGAATTCACTGCCACAGAACAGAATAAGGAAAAAAGAATGAAAAGAAATGAAGACAGCCTAAGAGACCTCTGGGACAACATTAAATGCAACAACATTGGCATTATAGGGGTCCCAGAAGGAGAAGAGAGAGAGAAAGGACCCAAGAAAATGTTTGAAAAGATTATAGTCGAAAACTTCCCTAACATGGGAAAGGAAATAGCCACCCAAGTCCGGGAAGTGCACAGAGTCCCAGGCAGGATAAACCCAAAGAGAAACATGCAGAGACACATAGTAATCAAATTGACAAAAATTAAAGACAAAGAAAAATTATTGAAAGCAACAAGGGAAAAACGACAAATAACATACAAGGGAACTCCCATAAGGTTAACAGCTGATTTCTCAGCAGAAACTCTACAAGCCAGAAGGGAGTGGCATGATATATTTAAAGTGATGAAAGGGAAGAACCTACAACCAAGATTACTCTACCCAGCAAGGATCTCATTCAGATTCAACAGAGAAATCAAAAGCTTTACAGACAAGCAAAAGCTATGAGATTCAGCACCACCAAACCAGCTCTACAACAAATGCTAAAGGAACTTCTCTAAGTGGGAAACACAAGAGAAGAAAAGGACCTACAAAAACAAACCCATAACAATTAAGAAAATGGTAATAGGGACAGACATATAGATAATTACCTTAAACGTGAATAGATCAAGTGCTCCCACCAAAGACACAGGCTTGCTGAATGGATACAAAAACAGGGCCCATATATATGCTGTCTACAAGAGACCCACTCTTCAGACCTAGGGACACATACAGACTGAAAGTGAGGTGATGGAAAAAGATATTCCATGCAAACAAAAATCAAAAGAAAGCTGGAGTAGCAATTCTCATATCAGACAAAATAGACTTTAAAATAAAGACTATTACAAAAGACAAAGAAGAACACTACATGATGATCAAGGGATCAATCCAAGAAGAAGATATAACAATTATAAATGTATATGCACGCAACATAGGAGCACCTCAATACATAAGGCAACTGCTAACAGCTCTAAAAGAGGAAATTGACAGTAACACAATAATAGGGGGACTTTAACACCTCCCTTACACCAGTGGACAGATCATCCAAACAGAAAATAAGGAAACACAAGCTTTAAATGACACAATAGACCAGGTAGATTTAATTGATATTTATAGGACATTCCATCCAAAAACAGCAGATTACACTTTCTTCTCAAGGGCACACAGAGCATTCTCCAGGATAGATCACATCTTGGGTCACAAATGAAGCCTCAGTAAATTTAAGAAAATTGAAATCATATCAAGCATCTTTTTTGACCACAATGCTATGAGAATTGAAATCAGCTACAGGGGGAAAAAAAAAAAACGTAAAAAACACAAACACATGGAGGCTAAACAATACATTGCTAAATAACCAAGAGATCACTAAAGAATCAAAGATGAAATCAAAAAATACCTAGAGACAAATTACAACAAAAACACAATGATCCAAAACCTATGGGATGTAGCAAAAGCAGTTCTAAGAGGGAAGTTTATAGCAATACAAGCCTACCTCAAGAAACAAGAAAAATCTCAAACAATCTAACCTTACACCTAAAGGAACTAGAGAAAGAAGAACAAACAAAACCCAAAGTTAGCAGAAGGAAAGAAATCATAAAGACCAGAGCAGAAATAAATGTAATAGAAACGAAGAAAACAATAGCAAGGATCAATAAAACTAAAAGCTGGTTCTTTGAGAAGATAAACAAAATTGATAAACCATTAGCTAGACTCATCAAGAAAAAGAGGGAGAGGACTCAAATCAATAAAATTAGAAATGAAAAAGGAGAAGTTACAACAGACACCACAGAAATACAAAGCATCCTAAGAGACTACTACAGGCAACTCTATGTCAATAAAGTGGACAACCTGGAAGAAATAGACAAATTCTTAGAAAGGTATAAGCTTCCAAGACTGAACCAGGAAGAAATAGAAAATATGAACAGACCCATCACAAGTAATGAAATTGAAACTGATTAAAAATCTTCCAACAAACAAAAGTCCAGGACCAGATGGCTTCACAGGTGAATTCATTTAGAGAAGAGCTAACACCCATCCTTCTTCAACTCTTCCAAAAAATTGAGGAAGGAACACTCTCAAACTCATTCTATGAGGCCACCATCACCCTGATACCAAAACCAAAGGTACTACAAAGAAAGAAAATTACAGACCAGTATCACTGATGAATATAGATGCAAAAATCCTCAACAACAACAACAACAAAAAGAATACGTTTCAAACCTATGGTTAAGGGTGAATGACATCTATAAGAGCTTATTAAAAAATAGATGCACCATGTTTTTAACTGCCTAAATCAAAAAATTTAAAAATTGTAGAAAACTAAGAATTATATTATAACTCACAAAGCGAATTCTGAACATTTTGCTGTTCAGAAGCTTTCTTTGTCCTGGTGTCCACATCACTCCCCAGTAATAAAAGTAAAAGCTTATTAGTTGTTTCAAACCACTAGGGACAGGACAAGTTTGTCCCTTTTCTCATTCTCAGTTTCTTTCTTCAAGTATAGTTTAAAAAGATAATAGAGACACTTAACTATTAGTCTAAATTACATAGCCTTGATGATAAAAAGTCTAGATCACCATTCTGCAGATTTTCTTTAAGTGGCCGGTTTCCAAGCCCATGTCATTGACCGTGGCATTTGTTGACTCAGTTTTCCTGTGGGGTAAAATGATTTTTTTCTTATTGTCTGAACAGTTCTTCAGTACATAAAAATGTGTCTGCTTGTTCTTTAGGAAGAAATACGGCCCCAGTTTGAAGCCAAGTATTCCAAGAAAGAGCGGATGAATCCCATTTCGGGAAAACCAGAACCGTATCAAGCATTTGCAGATAAATGCAGCCGACTTATTGTTTCTGCATCTGGAATATTCTTTATGGTCTGAAACTTTTTTACAAAACTCTTTCATAAAGTACAAACCTGTAGCATGGTAACAACAATAATCATATCAAGTGTTTGGATATATTTTTGCACGTTCTGTTATTTAGTCCTCACAACCATTCTACATGGTGGTCAGGGATGGCATTGCTGGCTGCATTTTACAGGTGGGACAACTGAGACTCCAGAAGGGTAAAGAGCTTGCCCAGATTAGCCAAGAAATAGACAAGAGCTCAGATCCTCTAATCTGCTGTTGTTTGCATTTGTCTCTCTATGTCATAATGAAAGGAACTAAAACTATGAGATAGTATTAATACCTACAGCAGTGTTTTTCAAACATTTTTTTACAATGCCCGTACAGTAATAAATACAAACGTTGTCATAACCTAGTATATACTACGCAAATAGATGTGTAAAACCGAATATGGTAATTGAAACAATGTTCATCTTTACAATATGCAAGGAACTCTGATTTTTTTTGCTTTATTACAGTCTATTTTTTAATAGACTGTATGTAGCCAGCTATAACTCCCAAACATTTATTTCACTAATGATTATACAAGTTTGCAAAACACTAATTTGAAGCTGGATCGTTAGCTTTTCCTAAAAAGAAGTCGTTTTATGATCAACTTTGACCCTGTCAATTACTGAACAAAACATATGCAAATATGTCAGAAATGTCATTTTAGACAGGAAAGGATGGTTAAGATCCTCCTTTCCTCTTTTCAAATAGCAAGTGTTTGTAAGTATATATCCTAGTTGGTTAGACTGGGAAGGACAAGACAATAGAAAATTCAGACAGTCTACCCCCCGTAGCCAGAAAGGAACTGAGCCCAGTGTCCCTCGGCTCAGATCAAGACTCAGATCCGTGCCCTTCTACAGATGCTGCTTTGATAGCAATTGTGTCAGGCCTTGCCTTCTATAAGTGCATCCACATTTATTGTTTTGGGGTTTGTTTCTCACGACAAGACCTAAGGACATAAGTTCTCCTTGTTCTACAGATGTGGTAGATCATAGAGGTAGAAGCCACGGAAAGAACAAGCTATGTGCCCAAGGTCACACTGCTAGCTCGTAGCTGAACCAGGACTCAGACCTAACTTCTGACTCTGAGTCCAGTGAACTTTCCATTCTACCACATTGCCACCCTTGTCTATAATTCAGTGTCGTTCTCACCTGTCTCCCTATCAGCAGCTCCAGGATTCAGACACGGGCGATTTTTGTTTCTTTGTTTTCTATTATTATTACTACTACTTTAGCCAGTTCAGCTAGGGCTCATACCTGAGCTTTTAGAGCATGTCACTCATAGCAAGCCAGAAATAGAGTCTGTGAGAAACACAGAAAAAGCTTCTATAAAGAAAGGAATCTCTAAGTTGGCAGACGCTGTCCTGAGGCCCAGCTTTAAGATCCAGTTTTTGACGACTATGTAAGCTAAGGTCTCTGCTCAAAGACATATTAAGCAAGTCATCTAATGAAAGCCACAAAACTTTTTGGAATCTCAAATTCCCATTATTCATAGAGAAGATATGCCATATTCTTCTCAAACACCATGAAATGTTCAGAGGAAGATGCCTCAGTTCAGTCTGTGTATATATCTGATAGATAAGAGTATGCACCTCTCACAGGCTTCTTCAGCAACAAATAACTGAGCACTTGGCATGATACTAAGTTGCTGCAGAAATGACAGTTACCATCCTTACCCAGATGGAGCTTACCATCTAAGTGGGAGAGACTAGCAATAATCAAACAAATTGTTAGAAATTATAAGTTGTCTACTGAAAGAAGAGTACCCTATAACAAAAAAAAAAAGCCTGGGGGGAGGAGTGGGCATTCATGAAAAGCATTAATTATGAAGAGTACCCTATAACAAAAAAAAAGCCTGGGGGGAGGAGTGGGCATTCATGAAAAGCATTAATTATGAAGTAGTTCTTGAGCTGAGATGTGAAGAATGAGTTAGGTATTAACTAGACTGCGTGAGAGTGTGTGTGTGTGTGTGTGTGTGTGTGTGTGTGTGTGTGTGTGTGTGTTTGGCAGGGGAATGGGTGGATCAGCATTTTGGGCAAAGGAAATGGTCTTGAAGATTAAGGCTGCTTAGCCCATTGGAAACAATAAGGAAAGGTCTAGAGTCTCCAGAGGAAGGGGAAGAACACTCAGTGGTGCTGGAGAGACTCTTCCAGGCCACCATAAGGGCTTTGCTTTTATCCTAAAAGGAAGCCAATAAATAGTTTTAAACAGAAGAGTGACACGATAATATTTCCAACATAAATATTTGTTCATTTGCTCAATCTGATATTCTGTTTAATAAAGTGTTACCTCATAGCCTAACGGTTTATCAGCTCTCAAGTTCTGTGGCTTTTCTATTTGGATAACAAAGAACGTACAAACAGACAAGAGAAAGCGTCAACCACATGAAAAGTGTGCATTTTGTTGTGGTGTCTTGAGTCAGGACCACTGCTGCTTTATCTCGTTTCCTCATCCGAGGATTTTCCATTTGGCGGGAGCCCCTTCCTCCAACATTCCATCACAGTGCTCACTGGGTGTCCTCTGTCTTCCTGCCAGATCTGCGTGGTGATCGCCGCCGTGTTTGGGATCGTCATTTACAGGGTGGTGACCGTCAGCACTTTCGCTGCCTTTAAGTGGGCGTTAATCAGGAATAATTCTCAGGTTGCAACCACAGGGACTGCCGTGTGCATCAATTTCTGCATCATCATGCTGCTGAACGTGGTAAGTGAGCTGCAAGGTAAGTAGTCAAATGGATAAAATGTGTGTGCTACAGGTGAGTTTTCTTCTGTTTCTAAAGGGACCTGGCCTTAGAGAGGCTGGTCAATTATGTGGCACTTATGGCCTGGCTGCAAAGTGCCTGGCATAAGGTGTACTCATCTGGGGATACAGAAGGCTTGAGTCAAATCTGACCTCCAGGATTTTCTACAATGTAAGACTGGGCAAGGCACTTACCCTCTCTGAACCTCAGTTCCCTTATTTATCCAGTAAGATAACACTGTATACCTCTTGGGGAAATTTAGAGAAAAAATATATTTTAAAGGCCCAGCTCAGACTCCGTGACATAGCTCAGTAGTGTTGGTTCCTGTTTCCTTTTGCTTCTGAACGATGGGAAATTAGTATCCAAAGCATTTCTTGCAATAACCCAGCAAGGAGTATTTCAGGGTGGTACTTGTAGCTTGTGTTGATTTCAGGTTTTTTTCAAATGTATATTTCAGCCCAGCTGTCTCCCTTGAACCCCAAACATCCTCACCGAACACACACAACCCCCAACTCCCCATCTTCCCTCCAGAATGAGCTCCTCCTGCAGCCCCCATTGTAGTCGCCTAGGCTGAAACTCCTCTGCTTCTCTCAGCATCGAAATGTATCCAGAATTTGAGCACTTTTCACACATCCCCAGTCCCCACCTTGGTCCAGGTCCCCAGCATATCCCACCTGGATTACTGCAGTGCTTTCCGAGCTGGTCTCCCAGCTTCCACATCTGCTTCCCTCAGTCCAGGCTCATCATAGCAGCTAGAGCAAGCAAGCTTCATCCATGTAAGCCAGCCTCTGTTCACTGTATCCAGTGGCTTTCCTCTTGCTCAGAATAAAAGTTCTGTCTTCACATGGAGACCCAGGGTCTCCCTCATCTGGCCCCAGCGAGGTCTCTGACTTTGTCTCCTTTCTCCTCACCTTGACTTTCCTGCTTCTCACTGGCCTTCCCTTTTCTCTTCAATGTGCCAGGCAAGCTCTCACCCTAGGACTTTTGACTTGCTCTTCTCTCTGCCTGGAACATTCTTTCCCATGGGGTCTGCAGAGTTTACTCCTGCACCTCCTTCAGGTCTTTGTTCAACTGTTACCTTTCCAGTATAAGGCTTCCCTGGTCACTCAATTTAAAATTGCAACCCACTCCTGCCGTCTGACCATTTCCTAGCTCCTCGCCTGCTTTATTTTGTTCTATGGCGTTAATCGCCATCTAATAGGCTATTTTTAAAATTTATTTTGTTATTTATCTTCTTCACTGGAATGTAGCCCCAAGAGGGCAGAAACTTTTGTCTTTCCTGATAAGAGTAGTAGAAGATCTAAGTTTCCAAACTCTGGCAACAGAAACAGGCTCTGGCTTATAGTAGGCTCTCAGTAAATTGTTGTTACTATTTGCAGAACAAAAGGCAGTGGCTGACATTGTTAGACTTGAGGTTTGTAGGAGGGAATAAATAACGTATGTAGAGTGCCATGTATAGTGTTAGGCATGGAGTAAGTGTTCAGTTATAGTTCCCCTCACCCTTATTTATACTGTAACTTAAATCTGGGCCATTGTGCTGAAATCACCGAAATAATGAAATATAGGTAATTTATTATTATTATTAAAGATACAGGAACTTCTTTATTATTTTAGAAAAAAAGTTTAAAAATCCAGAAGGTAGGGGAAAAAAAGCACCTGCAGATCATTTTGACATGATGACTGTGTAACTGCTTGGTCAAGTGGAGATTGAAAGTGACTGTTTGTCACTCCCTTGCACTCCCCCCTGTCCCCGGTTCAGCTAGTCTCAAAGTTAATTGTGGAATGAATATTCGTTGTGAGGGGGAGTGATTCATAGTGAAATTAACCAAACAGCCTGAGCAGTGAAAGATTCTGCGTCCAGGTAGGAGGCAGTGAATTAAAGCTTACTGTATTTTATCATCTCTCTTCTCCAATGTCTTATTAAAATTTAATTTATACATCTTAAGAAATAAATTTCTGCATATATGCAGTGGCTCTATAAACACATGCTTGCTGGTACATTTTGACCAGGAGCCAGTGTTGTCACTTCAGTTAACTGAAAATCACTTATCCAAAAACCTCTGCTTAGTGGAACACAGCCAAGAAAAGAAGAAATAAACTAAAAACAAAGCAGGAGGGGAGAGGATATAGTATATAATTAGGGCCACTACAAACCACCTACTGTGTGCTAGGAGCTAGACAGGTAGGCGTTTTACATGTTTTATTTAACAAAGGGTTTCTGAGTCACCAAAACGGATGACCAAGCCCACACACTAAAGCTGACATGTGTCATTCTTAGGAATGCCCTTAAGGTTTCTTTTCTTTTCTTTCTTTCTTTATTTTTAGATACAATGTGAACACATTTGGTGTTCTGATTTCTCAGCCAACATCAAACTAAAATAACAGAAGGTTACTAAGGCAAGAATACTGACAAGGTCAGAAAATGACAAGCCATAGCAAGGGGAAAGAAAGAAAATAAAAAGCATACACACTCTAAAACCAGCATCATCCAGGACCCTTTTGTGCAGTGACCAATTGCCTTACCCTCCTTGGCCATCTCTGAGGACATCCTCATCCAGCACACACCTTTACACTCCTGTCTTATGCCCTGAAGCTTTGCAGGTTCCGTTATGAAGGCAACCAAATGTGTAATATAGCTAGGAAAGCTCTTCATCAAAATATATTTTTAAAAATTTTAAGTCCTTAAAAAGCAAATATTGAATAAAGGACAAATGACAGACTAATGACTATAACATAGCTTTGACCAGTTCAGAACTAAACTATTAATGACTGCTGAAATGACCCAATTTAAGACATTTTTATGACTCAATAATATAGTTTTTATAGCTATATAAATTGTTTTCAATTATTTAAAATTTTGGCCATACTGGTCTTGCAAAAAAAAATCATTTGGACATTAATCATGAATACTTTTTCATTAACTGAATATAAAAATCTTGAGAGCTAGATTGGTATTTAATTTATGTTCATTAAAGCCTCTTTCAAATAATTATTATAGATCATATACCCTATTTCTGACTTTCTTCCAACCCTAACTGAAGAAGATCTATAAGGAATGCCTATTTTCTGGATTTGACAATGTGTGTTTACTTTTATGTGTATTTAAAAAAAAATAAAGCTCATATTATTTTACAAAAGTATTCTGGATCCTAACAAACTATTATGCCTCTTAGTGACTAGTTACGGGGTTTTCATTTTATTCCATGTCTTGAAAAATAAATATTTCAAAGACAGAGTGAACAGACAGATTTCCTCACTCCTCCTTGTCATGCTCTTTCAATATTATTCTGCTTCACTAGTGACCAAAGAACATCTCAATATAGTGGTCTCAAGCTATATATGCCAATAAAGGAAGACGTTAAAAGTCATTACCATCCTTTTTATTCAGCCATACCAAAATGAATCTGACATTTCATTATAACCTGTAAACAGTGAAAACCACAATGACTTGTTCCAAAAAGAACTAAACCAGAAACTATGACTTGCATCAGAACAAACCCACATATATTGATCAGGTGGACAAGATAAAATTAGAAGTGCTCATAGCTTCTTTTGGACATATCCTTAGGATCAGAAAGCTTGCTGTTAGTTAAAGATTCTGACAGTAACCATTTGTGGCATCCAGTTTGGAAACTTAGATCTTCTACTACTCTTATCAGAACAAACTATCCGTGCTTTCTGTCTCAACTGGCTAATGAGAAATCAGGCCTTTTCCAGAAACCACTCATGTGAAGCTCTCTTGCTGGCTCCCAGTCCCTTTGTTTATGTGCTCTTTTCTGTTGCATCCTGCTCAAAGTCTCACTCTCCATCTCATTGTATCATCCAGATAAAATGTTCACAGATGCCATGAATCCCAGTGTCCTCCTACACTTTACCTTACTTTTCAAAAGGTTAATAATAATTATATTTCAACTCCTGTGCTGTTCCTTTTTTAAATTCCAATTTTTTCAGTTTCCAAACAAAAATAACGATGGCATATCACCAGCTCTCAAGGCCTTTGAGGCAAGTGTGCAAAGCGAGGCACTTTAACAAATGTACATCAACATGAAAGATTAAAGGATGAACTAGGTAATCAAAAATTATATTTTTGAGAAAGGTTGTCTCACCAGTTGAATTTAATTTTCCTTGATAATTATGTAAGTAACTTTAATAATACCATGCCTTTGTAATATTAAAATAATTTTGATTAGAATATCTGTCCTAATATGTTGTTTACCAGTATTTTATTTTTATGATAAAATTGAAATGTATGACTCATCTATAACACAAGATTTCTTACTGAAAATTATACCGGTCTGTTTTAACATTGGACTCCAAGAGTCTGAGATTTCTATATACAAAATTTGATACTGTGGCCATATGAATTATTTATATCTTAATATAACAAACCACAGTCTTTGCTGAAAGTTTAGAGTCATACAATCTGAGTATTTAGACTATTTCTGTAGTTAGAAGAAATCTGGGGTAAGAGAATGCAAAAGTTAGGAAGGACCTCAAGATGAGTGTGTCCAATACCCATTCTCAACCACATGTAAGGAAAACGATGGTCTAAAGAAGAGGTGAGGTAACATGCCCAAGACCTATAGCTTGCTGGCTGGTAAAGCTGTTATTCCAGCCTGGGGAATTTTAACCAGTGAAATTTCACTACTTTAGTCTAAATGTGATCTTAATTTTCATATTGTTCAAATCCATTTGACTAGTTTTCTTTTTCATTTTCATTGATCATCTTTCATTTTAGAGAAAGCACTTGCTCTTTTCTTTTTCAATTTATACCCTCCCTAGGGAATCTCCTAGAGCTGGATTTGCCCTTAACTGTACCCCCTGTACTTCCATACACACACACAAGCACAGGGACACACACCCCTTCCATCCTATTAGGACCCTCTATTTACCAGATGGCTGGGTGAGTTAGGGATGCATCTAATTCACTAATAGAAAAGCAAATTACCATAAATTTGGCGGTTCCCAATAATGTTTGATCACTTTGGTGTTTAGGAATGCTATAATCTAGAAAATCAGCCCATAAAAACAACAGGATTACAGACCCTTATCAGAAGCAGTCTTAGAGATTTTACATTGAGGAGGCCCAGGAATGTTGTGACTTGCCCAGCATCCCTTAGCAAGCTGATAATTAGTGGCAGCTGGCCTGTTGTTACAGAATTATTCGCCCCAAAACAAGAAGTGAGACTTTTAAAATATTAAAATGGGACCTTGTACAATTCTTTCTTGTCCTGAAAGGACACAATTGTTGATGATGTTTTCATTGTTTGCACAGTGGATGGTTAATGAAATTATTTTCATTTATGACTTACCTATTTACTTCATAATTACAGATTTTAGAACATCTACAGTTTGTTAAATGTATTAAATTTATTTTACAGCTCTATGAAAAAGTTGCACTGCTTCTGACAAACTTAGGTAAGTGGAACCCTCTTTATTTCACAGTACAGTATTGTGGTCTGAAGAATACCTTCTCAAAGATTCATTTCTGAAACACTGCTGAAAACAAATATTCCCTTTATTTTGAATTGCATACAACAATTTGTTCTTTGCCCTCAACAGGACATGTTAGATATGTCTAGGAATTGAGAGAATCTTTCCTACCTAAAGCTTTAAAGCATTTAGACATTATCTTTCATGAGCTAATATAATTTAAAGTAGGTTTTCTCTTACAAAAGTACATGTGTATGAAGTACCTATAATCATTTAGAAAAGCGTTCGTTTGCTGTTGCCTACAATTTTTATTTAATTAAAAACACAGCAAGTTTTAATGGCGTATAAAATCACAGCAAAATTAGTTGCTTTGAAGACTGGGAGTCTTTTATGTAGACAGGCTAACCATTACTGACATCCGTGGAAATGACATTCATCTGGACAAGTCATCCCTAGGAACGTTTCTCCGACTCTTTAAGGCACCAGAACAATCTGGTAACGAGCTATGAGCTGTACCTTTACTACATTTTCAAGATGGAGGAATTGTCCCAATTTCATTAATGAGATATTAGTCATTTTACTCTATGCAGTTCGAGAAAATTACATGCTCCCACACAAAACCTGTTTTAGCACACTCCCATATGTAGCTTGCCAAAGGGAGAAAAAAATCACAAAAGTGTTTTCATTTATAATCATCATTATAATAAAAGATGCCAGATACATCTGGCATCTCATCTTTTTGAGCCCTTCTATGTGCCAGATACAGAGCTAGGCACTTGGCATATCTCCTTTGAATTCATTGAAATCTTCCATCACCGCCACTCTTTGCCCAAAAATAGAGAAGTTTATGTCCACAGAAGAGGTAACTGCCCATTGATAGACTGTGTCCAGGGGGCACCTTGCTCCAGGCTGGAAAAGATGCCTGTGGAGATATCAGCCATGGTCAATCTTTGGTTGGGCCACCTGGGAACCCACCCAGCTGGCTGACGAGCTAGGAGACCTTCCTGTGTAACCAAGAGTTCATTAGCAGAGGTGAAGTAAAGCTAAAGCCCTTGAAGCGTCCTTTGTCATTTCTTCCCTCAACAGCAGTATGGCCTTGTTCTGAAATTGACATTTAAACCATTTGAAATCCGATTCTCATTCTTTCTCCCCTCCCTTCTCAGATATACTCCTGGGAAGCATTTTGAGCTATAACTTGTGGGAAAGGAATTGATGGGGTAAAATGGTAAATGAGCAATTTAGAAGCTCAGGGAATGTGGAAACAGAAAGTGCTATTGCATTAAATGCATTTTCTTTGACGTTGTTTGAGGTGAGGATGCAACTTCCGGGGAAGGATAAGCACATTTGACGTGAGATTTCAGGTTGGAGGATTGATCCATATTTTTGGTTTGCATCACCATGTCCAAAGAGCATTTGCTGTAGGGAAATTGAAATACAAGAAGATGAAAATTGGTGCCTGACTGAGGTCAGGAAATTGTAAGACAAAGATGCTGCTATACAATAAAAGCTCTAAAGATGAGGTCACCTCTTCGGTACTTGTCCTTGAGAATGGAAATGATGATGGATGAGGGTGACAGGTAATGGGGTCAGATGCTCATTCTGAGATGGGGGGTCTGACTCCCTCTCTCCCAGTAGCACCTCACATCACACCAGAAATAGAAGTCGAGACCAAGGAGTTATTAGGAGATGGGAGGGGACCTGATGCCACGCAGGCCCCACCCCACAGGTGGAAACTAAGAGCAAAAGGAGAGGCTCCTGCAAGGAGCCAGGGCCGGGAGTGCGGCCCCTTCAGCCTGGCTGTCTCTACTCCAGGCTCTCCGGGCATCCTGGAACAGCGGAACAAACGATATTCCCTGCCCTCGGACAAGTTAGTAATCACTTCCCACCAAAGCCTCGCTGGGGCTGGTCTGGGAGCTTGAGGAACCCACGGATGGTCCATTCTGTCGCATGTCATCTGTAGGCAAGCTGGGCTCTCCTGCAGCCTCCTTAGGAAGCCTCTGCTCCCACCCCGCGCATCTGGGGAGCTGGACAGAGGGAGTTGAGAAGGAGTCAGATGCAGCCTCTCAAACTCTGCTCCCCTTGTATCCACAGAACAGCCTCGCACTGAGTCCGAGTGGGAGAACAGCTTCACCCTGAAAATGTTTCTTTTTCAGTTTGTCAATCTGAACAGCTCCACGTTTTACATCGCATTCTTCCTCGGAAGGTAAGAACCCATTCTCTCCACACCTCCCCCAGCCAGGGACAGAGCGCACAGAGGTCACTGACCAGGGTGACAGAGAGGCCAGCCTTTAGGGTGATTTTTATAAAGTGTATAAAGAGGAGAACAGTCTCCTCCTTTCCTTTCCCTTCCCATTCTGGGGAATGGTCTCCATCAAAGTCCCTTGTACCTTTTCTTGTTCAGGTGAGTAGAAGAAAACAGTTTGCACACGTGAAGTGTGAATGTAAAACTTGCAGGCTCCATCTGTACCTGAATCGGGCCTCTGGATCTCACACCTGTAAGAGCAGGTGGCATCAGGGGGAGGACGGCAGGCAGCATGTCCCAGATCCCTGACCTCACAGAGGAGGGAAGGACATTCAGACAGGAAAGGGGGCTGACGTAGGATGCCGAAGGAGACTGGGCAGCTTCTGAATCCCGCAGTTCTGAGGATGTGGAACGTCCAGGTACCATGAACTTCATTACACCAGGAAGCGTGTCTGAGGAGACGAGAACCAGGGGAGAGCCGAGTATTGGGTTTTAGTGAAATGGATAAGCAGCCTGTCCGCAGTTTCCAGCTACTTCAGTATGGAATGCTAGTCAAATAGTTTCGTTTTAAAAAATAAAAAACACGGCATTGCTGATATTCAAAAAGATCTGATGTGTTTAAACCCAACCTGCTGCTTACACCACAGCCCCTTGATATTCAGCAGAAAATGTTAAAAGTCACAGCAGGCATCGAGGACTGGCCTCTGTGTTCAGGAGCCAGACAGAAGGGCCAGGAGAGAAATACCCCCCAGAGAATTCCAGAAGCTGCCATTATGCCAGTTCCAGAGAGTTTTCCTAATTCCCTGACACCTGTTCCTTACTGCACCGGTAATTTTCGCTGGAGGATGTGCTAATCTGAATATAATATTCACTGAAGGCTACAGGATGCTAATGGTTTGTTTTTCTGTGTGTGTTGAAGATTCACAGGACACCCAGGTGCCTACTTGAGGCTGATAAACAGGTGGAGACTAGAAGAGGTCTGTATTCTCCCATCATTCCTTGTTTCCTACAGACTTGGCGTTAAACAGGCTTAGGGCAACTTTGTGCAGATTAGAAACCAGACAGCCTTTCTTCCTGACCATTGATTCTTGAATTTCTGTGTTTGCTTACCTCGCAGTGCCACCCTAGTGGATGCCTTATTGATCTCTGTATGCAAATGGGTATTATAATGGTGCTAAAGCAGACCTGGAATAATTTCATGGAACTTGGCTACCCGTAAGTACCTTAGATATCTATACTTGAGAGGCAGCATGTCTCATTGGCTTTTCTAGGTGTGGCAAGTAAGATAAGCAATGCAGACTCAGCAGTTAAGCGTGTGTGTGTGTGTGTGTGTGTGTGTGTGTGTGTGTGTGTACCTGGAGCTAAGTCTTTATGCTTAGATATTCAAAGACAAACCATGAAAATAATAAACATTGGCTCTTTTGGAAGATTTAGCACAAATTGCATAAGCAAAAGTGAATATTCTTTAAGAAGTCTCTGTGGGCCCCTAAATAATTGGATACCTGCTTCCAAGCTGCTTTATATGATGATGACACATTAACGAGGTCTTTACTCCCCAACCCCTGCAATAAATCAGAAATGGTAATTTCTTTAAACTTCCTTAAATTCAACTGTACAGGAAAGGAACTTATGGAAAGAAGACCTAAAAAAATGATTCAGAAAAGAAACTGGAGTATTTCTAAGTAAGCCTATCCTAACCAGTAAAAACATCATTATCTGATGATAACAGTTTATGTGGATGGCAACGGGCAAAAACTTCCATCACCTTTGTAAGGATGACCTTGAATTTGGCTGTGTCTGCTCAGTTCTGGTCAGTTAAGTTTTCAAGGGACATAAATCAGCAGCACTTCTATTTCTTCTTTAATTCTACACCTACAGGTTTCCAGGTCAGCTCAAGTGTCTCCATAGAGAATTCCAGGTTTCAGGGAAGACCACTCAGCCAGAACAATTAACTGGAACTCGGTTCACTTCGAAAAGTCATCTCTTAGCTCCCCGTCAGAACCACTGCCAGTAATTTTCTCTTCTTAGATTTATTTTTAGAAAACTTCTTCCAAGTGTTGATGTTTTCTATAAAACTTAAAAAAAAACAAAGCATAAAATTTTAAAATTAGAAGCATTATATTCTCTTTTAAAGTATCATCCATAACTTATCAAAATGTCATAGACATCAAAGGGAACTATATTTATCTTCTACTAATATGGGCATAGAGCAAAATTGTGAAGTAGACAGAATTGTCTTTGATACCCATCCCCTTATTTAGTTTATTTCACATTTGTTTTTGCTTTGGCATCGCTACTCTCAGATACCCCTCAGCTTTCTCCTGGCCCCCTACAGCACACAAACCTGACCCCCCCACACACCCCAATTTCTTCAACCCTGTTCCGTATCGTAAAATGCACTTCTGAACACTGCCAAGGATTAATGTACTAACCTCACCAGTGTGAGATGCGTTTTATTGGGAATCAGAGCCTCTGTCAAACTCAACCCAAAAGCAGGCAGATCCAGTTGTGGACCTGCAGGCTTCTGCATGCCAGGAGAGGAGGAAACCTTTGTGGGTTTTCAGACCTTCTAGGGCCCTCGAGTCAGAGTATGCAGGTCAGCACCCCATGGTAAGACTGCTCACGGGTCCTCAACTAAGCCAGCTAGGCCAAACCATCTTCTTCTCAGAGGCCTGCGGGTTGCCTTTGTACTGGGGGATCAGGTTATCAATGTTCTCAGTCCTCTACCCAACCCTCTGAGGCAACACTGGACGAGAGACAGTTTCGTGAATGATTAAAATAAGTTCATCAATCATTCTGTTCACGTGCAAGTACAAATGCTTGAAGTGTAGCCTCCATTGTTATTTCCCTTCTAATCCAAGGCTTCATTTCCTTGCCAGCGTGTCCTAAATTTTTTAAACTATTGTTCTATATTCTAACTCTATTTCTTATTACTTAAGTCTTATGAACAGCTATATACATATATATTTTTTTAAATAAATTGATCTTGTTGTGCAGGTTAATTCAGAATTGGTGGACTAGAAGGAAAGTACGACAAGAGCATGGACCTGAAAGGAAAATAAGTTTCCCACAGTGGGAAAAGGACTACAACCTTCAGCCGATGAATGCCTACGGACTTTTCGACGAATACTTAGAAATGAGTATGAAAATAGCCTATTTTATCTGATTTTTAAAAATGTTATTGAAGTATAGTTAATTTACAATGTGTTAATTTCTGCTGTACAGCAGAATGACTCAGTTATAATTCTTTTCATATTCTTTTCCATTATGGTTTATCATAGGATATTGAATATAGTTCCCTGTGCTATAGAGTAGGACCTTGTTGTCTGTTTTATCCTATTAATTATAAATGTAAGTTCTAGCTACATTTAACTAGACATACACCGTTATCGTCGAGGCTAGCAGTATGGGGGGATTCTTGAGCTAAATGCAGAGGAAGGGTGTTCTTGCTTTAAGAAGCTTTATGGACAGAAATAGTGCCAAGTCACTTCACATTCTTCATGACATTGTGTCCTGTCCCTTGTAATAAATCACCAGAAAAAAATGAGCTGAAAACTTGGTGAACCAAAGAAAAAGGAGTTATCACTCATGGTGTGATTGATTCATTCATTCAGCAGACATGGTTTTTTTTTATTGAAGTATAGTTCATTTACAATGTTGTGTTAGTTTCAGGTGTATGGCAAAGTGATTCAGTTATACATATATACATAAAAGAATATAAACATTCTTTTTCATATTCCTTTCTATTATAGTTTATTATAAGATATTTAATATAGTTCCCTGTGCTATACAGTAGGACCTTGTTGTTTATCTATTTTATATATAGTAGTTTGTATCCAGCAGACATCTTTTGAGCCATGTTATGTCCAGGCAGACATTATGTTTGGCACTAGAGATACAAGAAGGAATCAGGCACAGTCCCAGCTCTGAAAGAGTGCACAGTGAGGGAAAGTCAGAGATACAAAAGGTAAGTGCAATAAAGTAGCCTAGATGCTGCAGTATGAGTCAGTAGGGCGTAGACGGGGGACAGTCATTTCCCTTGAGGGGGCGGCAGGAAGCTGGGAATGCTTAAGCTATGCTACACTTATATTGAAGGAATCTGATTTCTCTATAATCAAATCCAAGCTACTTACTTTAGCATGTATCTGAGAGCATGAGCTTTAGAAACAGATTACCTGAGTTCAAATCCCAGCCCCTCACTTATTAACTGTGAAACCTTGGGCAATTACTTAATCTCTTTGTCTCACTTTCCTCTTCTTTATAATGGGGATAAAAAAAAGTAACCACTTCAGAGCACTTCTATGTGGATTAAATAAATTAACACATGGAAAGGGCTTAGAACAATGCCTGGCTCGTAGTATGTACTTGATATATGTCATCCCTGTCATTATTATTATTTTTCTATTCTTATCTTCCAGGGGAGAAAAGCTTAACAAAATCCCTTAGCAGATACACTGAGTGTGGATAGCTTTTCTCTTTTTTTCTAATTATGTTTAAGCTCTGTAACATTGGGGTGAAAGTGGGGGTAGGGATGGGCAAGATACATTACTTCTGAAAGAAGTTCTTTCTGGGCAAATCTGAAAATTAAAGCAGTAGTAGAGTTGATACTTAATGTTTCTTAGGTCGCTTATGTCCTAAGTACCTAGAGTTTCAATTATAGAATGGCAGAATGATATAACTTGGAGAAGAAATCAATTTGGGCAGTAATAATAACACTTAATAAAGGGAATTCATTAAGTGAACTAAGCACTTGGAGGTCTCTTAATGGATTCTCCTCCCATCAAGAAGGAAATGAACAATAATGTTGGTATATAGAGTGCATGAAAAGAACTGGTAGTGCTCCAAATACTCCAGTATCTTTGCAGCAAGAAACACATCTCAGAAGCAGCATTACAAGCAGACCAGTGAATCCTAACTGCTTGCTTCTGCTCTTGTTGTTTTTGTTATTTTCTTAATGACTTTCCTGCTTTGTTGTATTTTTTAAGTGTATTCATTGAAGTAGAATATATAGTGAGAAAAGCATATAAATCAAAAGTGTACAGATCAATAAATATTCACCAATTTATGCACAGATGTAACCAAACTATGTAGGTGAGGGGTTAACACACTACTGCCCTCAGACCCAAAGCCAGTCCACTGCCTGGCTTTGTAAATAACATTCTATTGAAACACAGCAATACCCGTTTATTTACACATTATCTATAGTTTTTTAATTTAATTTTTATTTTGTATTACAGTTGATTTACAATGTTATGTTAGTTTCGGGTGTACAGCAAAGCGGTTCAGTTATACATATACATATATCCATTCTTTTTCAGATTCTTTTCCCACATAGATTATTACAGAATACTGAGTAGAGTTCCCTGTGCTATACAGTAGGTCCTTGTTGATTATCTATTTCATATATAGTACTGTGTATATGTGAATCCCAAACTCGTAATTTATCCCTCCTTCCCACCTTTCCCCTTTGATAACCATAAGTTTGTTTTTGAAGTCTGTGAGTCTCTTTCTGTTTAGGAAATAAGTTCATTTGTATCATGTTTTTAGATTCCACTTGTGATATCATATAGCACTTGTCTTTCTCTGACTTATTTCACTAAGCACAATATTCTCTGGGTCCATCATGTTGCTGCAGGTGGCATTATTTCATTCTCTTTTATGGCCGAGTAATATTCCATTGTATATATGTACCACATCTTCTTTATCCATTCCTCTGTTGATGGACATTTAGGTTGCTTCCATGTCTTGGCCATTGTATATAGTGCTGCAATGAACATTGGGGTGCATGTATCTTTTTGAATTATGGTTTTCTCCAGATATATGCCCAGGATTGCTGGGTCGTATGGTAGTTCTATTTTAGTTTTTTAAGGAACCTCCATACTGTTCTCCATAGTGGCTGTACCAATTTACATTCCCACCAACTGTGTAGGAGGGTTCCCTTCTCTCCACACCTTCTCCAGCATTTATTATTTGTAGACTATTTGATGACAGTCATTCTGACCAGTGTGAGGTGATTCCTCATTGTAGTTTTGATCTGCATTTCTCTAATAAATAGCGATGTTGAGAGTCTTTTCATGTGCCTGTTGGCCATCTGTATGTCTTCTTTGGAGAAATGTCTATTTAGATCTTCTGCCCATTTTTGGACTGGGTTGTGTTTTTTGTTTTGATATTCAGTTCCATGAGCTATTTGTATATTTTGGCAACTAATCCCTTGTAGGTCACTTCGTTTGCAAATATTTTCTCCCATTAAGGGTTGTCTTTTCATTTTGTTTATGGTTTCCTGTGCTGTGCAAAAGCTTTTAAGTTTAATTAGGTCCCATTTGTTTATTTTTGTTTTTATTTTCATTACTGTAAGTCAGGGAGCCTGAATCCTCCAGCTCCATTTTCTTTTCTCAGGATTGCTTTGGCTATTCAGGGTCTTTTGTGTTTCCATACACATTTAAAATATTTTTGTTCTACTTCTGTGAAAAATGCCACTGGTAATTTAATAAGGATTGAATTGAATCTGTAGGTTGCCTTGTATAGTATAGTCATTTTGACAATATTGATTCTTCCAGTCCAAGAACATGGTATATCATTTTTCCATCTGTTTGTGTCATCTTCATTTTCTTTCATCAGCATCCTATAGTTTTCAGAGTACAGGTCTTTTGCCTCCTTAGGTAGGTTTATTCCTAGGTATTTTATTCTTTTTGATGTGATGATAAATGGGATTGTTTCCTTAATTTCTCTTTCTGATCTTTCACTGTTTGTTAGTGTATAGAAATGCAACAGATTTCTGTGTATTAACTTTGTATCCTGCAACCTTACCAAAATTCATTGATGAGGTCTAGTACTATTCTGGAAGCATCTTTAGGATTTTCTATGTATAGTATCATGTCATCTGCAAACAGTGATGATAGTTTTACTTCTTCTTTTCCAATTTGGATTCCTTTTATTTCTTTTTCTTCTCTGATTGCCATTGTCTAGGACTTCCAAAACTATGTTGAATAAAAGTAGCGAGAGTGGACATCCTTGTCTTGTTCCTGATCTTAGAGGAAATGCTTTCAGCTCTTCACTGTTGAGTATGATGTTAGCTGTGGGTTTGTCATATATGGCCTTTATAATATTGAGGTACGTTCCCTCTATGCCCACTTTTTGGAGAGTTTTTATCATAAATGGGTGTTGAATTTTGTCAAAAGCTTTTTCTGCATCTACTGAGATGATCATATGGTTTTTATTCTTCAGTTTGTCAATGTGGTGTATCACAGTGACCGATTTGCTCAGGATGACTTTAGGCAGCCTGTCTGCTGATGGGTGGGGCTGTGTGTGTTCCCACCCTGCTGGTTGGTTGTTTGGCCAACCAGCTGGTTGTTTGTTTGGCCTGAGGCATCCCAGCACTGGAGCCTGCAGGCTGTTGGGTGGGGCCAGGTCTCAGGTGCCAAAAAGCATCTGCCACCAGTGTCCTTGCCCCCAAAGTGAGCCACAGCTGACCCCCGCTTCCCCAGGAGAACCTCCAAGACCCGCAGGTAGGTCTGGCCCAGGCTCGTATGGAGTCACTGCATTGCCCTGGGTCTTAGTGCACGTGAAACATTGTGTGCACCCTCCAAGAGTGGAGTCCCTGTTTCCCCCACTCCTGTGGAGCTCCTTCACTCAAGCCCTGCTGGCTTTCAAAGTCAAATGCTCTCGGGGCTCCTCCTTCTGATGCCAGACCCCTAGGCTGCGGAGCTCGACATAGGGCTCACTCCTATGGGAGAACCCCTGCGATATAATTATTTTCCAGTTTGTGGGTCGCCCACCCAGCAGGTATGGGATTTGAGTATATCATGAAAGTGCCCCTCCTACAGTCTTGTTGTGGCTTCTTCTTTATCTTTGGGTGTAGAATACCTTTTTTGGTGGTACTGTGTCTTTTTTGTTGATGGTTGTTCAGCAGTTAGCTGTGATTTTGGTGTCTTCATGAGAGGAGGTAAGCTCAAGTCCTTCTACTCTGCCATCTCGTCTCCAGGCCTCTACATATTATCTGTAGTTACTTTTGCACTATAGCAGCAGAGCTGATTAGTTGTGACAGAGACTTTATGGCCCACAAAGCCTGGAATATTTACTATCTGGCTCTTTACAGAAAATGTTTGTCATCCTGTGAGCTACATCGAGAAATAGGATATTATCAGTATCAAAGAAGGCTCCCTTGTTTCCTCTCCCAGTTATAACACCCTCCCCAACCACTTTCCTGACTTCTAATTTTGCCTTTTTTTAAAGATCTCTATAGAAATGGAATTATACATTTTCTTTTGTAAATGGCTTATTCCATTCAATAACATATTTATAAGATACTTCCATTTGCTACAGGTAAAATTTCATTTTTGTATAGTATTCGTAGAATGTGTACCTGAAGCAAAATTATGAAACAAGTGAGTTTGTCTTTGATACCCACCTCCATCTTTCCTTAGTCACATGTAGTTTTTTTTTCATTTCCAATCCCAGATACTTTCCATTCCATCTTTCTCCCCTTCCCCCACCAATCCCTCAATCCTTTCCCATATCATGAAATGGACTTCTGAGCACTGCTAAGGATTAATGAGCTAGATAGTTGCATTTTAGTAAGAATCAAAGCCTCTGTCAAACTTGAGTCAAAAAAAAAAAAAAAAAGAGGCAAACTTACTTGTGGATGTGCAGGCATCAGTGTGCCAGTGGATGAACTAGTTTGTGAGTCTGCAGGTCTTCTAGACCCCTGAAAACTGGAATTCACCACTATTTACCCATCCATTCTACTGGTGATAGATTTGTGAGTTGTTTCTAGGTTTGGGTTCTTACAAACGATATTGCTATGAACATTTTGGTACATGGGTTTTGGTTAACATTTGTATGTATTTCTGTTGGGAATTTATGCAAGAGTGGGGTTACCAGTGGAGTGGCCATGATAATGTACGCGTTTGTGGCTCTTCAGTAGACACCTGCAAACAGTTTTCAAAACTCCAACTAGCAATATAAGAGCTTCGGTTATTCCACATACTCACTAAAACTTGTTAGTGTCCGTCTTTTTAAATTTTGGGCATTCTGGTTCGTATGTAGTAGTACCTCATCATTGTTTTAATTTGAAATTTCATGTCAACTTAAAATGCAGAATACCTTTTCATATGCTTCTGGTCATTTGGGTATCCTCTTTCGTGAATTCCCATTCAGGCCCATGATTCTGTTCTGTTTCTCTTTCTTAGTGATTTTAGAAGCTATTTATATATTCTGGATATGAATCTTTTGTTAGCTGGACCTGGAATATCTTTTGTAGGAAAGTTTCTAATTATAGATTTAATTTCGTTAATAGATACATGACTATTCAGATTTTCTATTTCTTCAAGTAACCATTTCAGTAGTCTGTGGTTTAGTTGTGCTTTTCAAGAAACTCATCTGTTTCATCTGAATTTTCACATTTAGTGGAATAAAGTTGTTTATAATACTCTTACGAACTTTTAATGTACATAAGGTCTGTAGTGATGTTCTTGTTTTCATTTATACTTTCATAGTTTGTGCTTTTTGCTTTTTTCCTTTAACAATCTGGCTAGAGGTTTATTAATTTTTTCATTTATTTCTGCTCTTATTTCCTGCCTATTCTTTCTTTGGGCCTAATTTTCTCTTTTCCAAACATCTTCAGATGGAAGCTTAAATAACTGATTTTCTACTTTTCTTCTTTTTCTAATCTAGGCATTTAGAATTATAATTTTCTCTATGAATACTGCTTCATAGCTGTATCCTATAAGTTTTGAGATGCTATATTTTCATCATCAAGGCATTTGCTAATTGCCATTGTAGTTTTTTTTAGAAATGTGTTGTTTAATATCAAAATATTTGAGGATTTTCTAGCTATCCCTCTGTCATTGGCTTCTTACAGTTTTTTTTTTTTCCTTGTAGTTGATTTCTAATCTCATAGTGTTGGGGTCAGAAAAGATGCTTGATATGATTTCAGTTTTAATTTACCAAGGCTTGCTTTATGGCCCAGCATGTGATCTATCCTGGAGAGTGTTCCATGTACACTTAAAAATGTGTATTCTGCTGCTTTCGGATAAAATGCTCTATAAATATCAATTAAGTCCATCTGGTCTAATATGTCATTTAAGGCCTGTGTTTCCTTATTGAGTTTCTGTCTGGATGATCTGTCCATTGATGTAAGTGGGGTGTTAAAGTCCCCCACTGTTACTGTGTTACTGTCCATTTCTCCTTTTATGGCTATTGGCATTTGCCTTATGCTCCTCTGTTGGGCACATGTATACAATTGTTATATCTTCTTCTTGGATTGATCCCTTGATCATTATGTAGTGTCCTTCTTTGTCTCTTATAGCAGTCTTTATTTTAAAGTCTAATTTGTCTGGTATGAGTATTGCTACTCCAGCTTTCTTTTGATTAACATTTGCATGTAATACCTTTTTCCATCCTCTTAGTTTCAGTCTATATGTGTCCATAGATCTGAATTGGGTCTCTTGTAGACAGCATATATACAGGTCTTGGTTTTGAATCCAGCCAGCCAGTCTATGTCTTTTGTTTGGTGCATTTAATCCATTTGCATTTAAGGTAGCTACCAATATGTATGTTCTTACTGCCATTTTGTTAATTGTTTTGGATTTGTTTTTGTAGGTCTTTTCTCTTCCCTTCCTCTTTTGTTTTCTTCTCTTGTGGTTTGATGACTATCTTTAGTGTTGTGTTTGGAATGCTTTTTCTTTTTTGTGTGTGTGTCTATTGAAGATTTTCAGTTTGTGGTTCCCATGAGGTTTTGATATAGCAGTCTATATATATATATAGAAGATTGTTTTAAGTTTCTGGTCTGTACATTTCAAATGCATTTCCAATATTCCTGCATCTGTACACTCCTCACAGCTGCTGGGGATTTTTTGTTGTTGTTTTTTTTTTTTTGCGGTACACGGGGCTGTCACTGTTGTGGCCTCTCCCGTTGCAGAGCACAGGCTCTGGAAGCGCAGGCTCAGCAGCCATGGCTCAGGGGCCCAGCTGCTCCACGGCATGTGGGATCTTCCCAGATCAGGGCACGAACCCGTGTCCCCTGCATCGGCAGGCGGACTCTCAACCACTGCGCCACCAGGGAAGCCCCACAGTTGCTGGTTTTGATATCTTATTTGTGTTTAGATGGTTTCCTACCTTTACTGTATGTTTGCCGTTACTGGTTAGCTTTCTCATTTGTAATTTTCTTGTTTCTAGTTGTGGCCTTTTCTTTCCACCTAGAGAAATTCCTTTAGCATTTGTTGTAAAGCTGGGTTGGTGGTGCTGAATTCCCTTGGCTTTTGCTTGCCTGTAAAGCTTTTGATTTCTCTGTCAAATCTGAACGAGAGCCTTGCTGGGTATAGTACTCTTGGTTGTAGGTTCTTCCCTTTCATCACTTGAAATGAAATATATCATGCCATTCCCTTCTGGCCTGCACAGTTTTTGCTGCGAAATCAGCTGATAACCTTATGGGGATTACCTTGTATGTTATTTGTTGCTTTTCCCTTGTTGCCTTTAATATTTTCTCTTTGTCTTTAATTTTTGTCAGTTTGATTACTGTGTGCATGTTCCCCCTTGGTTTTATCCTGTATGGGCCTCTCTGCACTTCCTGGACTTGCGTGACTGTTTCCTTTCCCCTGTTAGGAAGTTTTCAGCTATTATCTCTTAAAACATTTTCTCAGGCCCTTTCTCTCTCTTCTCCTTCTGGGACCCCTATTATGCAAATGTTCGTGCATTCAATGTTGTCCCAGAGGTCTCTTAGACTGTCTTCATTTCTTTTCACTCATTTTTCTTTATTCTGCTCCATGGCAGTGATTTCCACCATTCTGTCTTCCAGCTCACTTATCTGTTCTTTTGCCTTACTTATTTCTGCTGTTGATTCCTTCTAGTGTATTTTTCATTTCAGTTATTGTATTGTTCAACTCTGTTTGCTCTTTATAGCCTCTAGCTCTTTGTTAAACATTTCTTGTATCTTCTCGGTCTATGCCTCCATTCTTTTTCTGAGATCTTGGATCACCTTTACTATCATTACTCTGAATTCTTTTTTGGGTACATTGCCTATATCTCCACTTCACTTAGTTGTTCTTCTGGGGTTTTATCTTTTTCCTTCATCTGAAACATATTTCTTTGCTGTCTCATTTTGTCTGACTTTGTGTTCGTGGTCTCCATTCTCCAGGCTGCAGGATCGTAGTTCCTTTTTTCTGGCATCTGTCTCCTGGTGGGTGAGACTGGTCTAAAAGGCTTATGCAGACTTCCTGGTGGGAGGGACTGGTCCCTGCCTACTAGTGGGTGTAGCTGGGTCTTGTCCCTCTGTTGGGCAGGGCCATGTCTAGGGGTGTGTTTAGAGGTGGCTGTGTGCTCAGGAAGACTTTAAGCAACCTATCTGCTGATGGGGGGGTGCTGTGTTTCTGCCCTGTTGTTTGTTTAGCCTGAGGCATCTCAGCACTGGAGCCTACTGGCTTTTGGGTGGTCACCAGGTCTTGGTGACAAAATGGCAGCCTCCAGCAGAGCTCACGCCAATGAATACTCCTTGTTACCTCCACCACCAGTGTCCTTGTGGCTACAGTGAGCCACAGCCACCGCCACCACCCCAGGAGACCCTCCAAGACCAGCAGGTAGATCTGACCCAGGCGCCTATGAAGTCACTGCTTTTTTTCCTGGGTCCCAGTGCACACAAGACCTTCTGTGCACCCTCCAAGAGTGGAGTTTCTATTTATTTCCCCTGAGGAGTTCCTGCAATCTAGCCCCACTGGCCTTCAAAGCCAAATGCTCTGGTGGCTCCTCCTCCTGATGCCAGACTCCCAGACTGGGGAGCCTGACTCGGGGCTTATAACTCTTACTCCTGTGGGAGAACTTCTGTGGTATAATTATTTTCCAGTTTGTGGGTCACTCACCTGGAGAGTATGGAATTTGATTGTATCATGAATGCACCCCTCCTACCTTCTTGTTGTGGCTTCTTTGTCTTCAGATGTAGAATATCTTTTTTCATAGGTTCCAGTCTTTTTTGTCGATGGTTGTTCAGCAGTAGTTGTGATTTTGGTGGTTTCATGATAGGAGGCAAGCTCAAGTTCTTCTACTCCACCATCTTGTCTCCAACCAGCATCAAACTTTTTTCTTCTAATTCTACTGTGGTCAAAGGATACTCTGTGTTATTTTAGGCTATTAATATATGTTGAGATTTGCTTTATGCCCTGCATATTTACTATTTAGATAAGTGCTTCAAGTGTGTTCTGCAGTTGTTGAGTATAATGTTGTCTATCAATTGGCAAGGTTGTTTAATTGTGTTGTTCAAATCTTATATGTCCTATTAAACTTTGTCTATTTTATCTATTAGTTACCAAGAAAAGGGTGTTGTCTATTTTATCTATTAGTTACTAAGAAAAGGGTGTTGTCTATTTTATCTATTAGTTACTAAGAAAAGGGTGTTAAGTGCACAGTCAACCTGGGAATTTTATGCTCCTTCTAGTTCTGTCAACTTTTACTTTATATATTTTGAAACTGTGTTGTTATGTGCAAACAATTTAGGATTATTCTAGCTTGCTTACTGTTGAGTTGAAATTTTGTCTTATTTAAAGCCATTCTTCACCTCTAATAATGTAATATTTTGAAGATGTGATGGGCAAGAGGCTAAGGAACTAACTGTAAAACCTCCCCAAGGACAGAACTGAGCCTCTTGTGGTCTTTCAGGGCCAAGATAAAGGCCCACCACGTTCTCAGTCACAGCCAGAGAGGTGGACTGAGCTTTACAAATTTACTGTACCCCATTACCAGCCTGTCTTAACTCGTGACGACATTGAAGTGATCCTCTCTTTCTTTAGCTGCCTAAGCGCAACATGAGGAACCTTTTCTGCTGGAAAAGAACACTGAGAGCAGAGATTAATAACTTGTTCTTAAAGGGCTAGTAGTAAACACTTTAGGCTTTGGGGGGCCAAGAGGCAAGATTGAGGCTATTATATTTTAAATGGTTGTATAAGTATTTATATAACTACTTAAAATGTAAAAACCATTCTTAGCTCACAGGTGGGTTTAAAAAAAGAACAGAAACAAAACAGAGAGCTATTCAGATTTGGCCTTCAGGCTGTAGTTTGCTGACCCTTGATCTAGAGCTTCTATATGTCTGGCATACAATAAAAGTTACTAGGCTTATAACCTATTGAAAGAAGCAAAGTAAGTATAAATTCTTAACTGGGGAAGGTGTCTGTTACTTCAAATGTGAAAGCAGAAGTGCATATGGTCAAACTGAAAAATCAAGGAAATACAGTGTTTCGTAAAGAAAATAATGTTGCACTCAAAGTGATAAAGAATTCAAAATAGGTGTTATGAAGAAATGCATTGAGCTACAAGAAAACACGGGAAGGGTATTCAGTGAACTCAGGAATAAAATTAATGAACAGAAGGAGTTCTTTACCAAAGAGATTGAAATTGTAAAAGAGACCAAACAAATTCTGGAGCTGAAGAATTCAATGAATGAGATGAAGAATGCAACAGAGATCACAGGTAATAAGACAGACCAGATGGAAGAAAGAATAAGTGATTTGGAATATAGAAATTAGGGACTTCCGGGAAGATGGCGGAAGAGTAAGACGCGGAGATCACGTTCCTCCCCACAGATACACCAGAAATACATCTACGCGTGGAACAACTCCTACAGAGCATCTACTGAACGCTGGCAGAAGACCTCAGACCTCCCAAAAGGCAAGAAACCCCCCACGTACCTGGGTAGGGCAAAAGAAAAAACTAAACAGAGACAAAAGGATAGGGACGGGTCCTGCACCAGCGGGAGAGAGCTGTGAAGGAGGAAAAGTGTCCACACCCTAGGAAGCCCCTTCGCGGGTGGAGGCTTCGGGAGGCGGAGTGGGGGAGCTTGGGAGCCGCGGAGGAGAGCACAGCAACAGGGGTGCGGAGGGCAAAGCGGACAGATTCCAGCGCAGAGGATCGGGCCGACCGGAACTCGCCAGCCGAGAGGCTTGTCTGCTCGCCCGCCGGGGCGGGCGGGACTGGGAGCTGAGGCTCCGGCTTTTGTCGGAGCGCCGGGAGAGGACTGAGGTTGGCGGCGTGAACACAGCCTGCAGGGCGTTAGTGCACCGCGGCTGGCCGAGAGAGAGTCCGGGGAGAAGTCTGGAACTGCCGAAGAGGCAAGAGACTTTTACGTCCCTCTTTGTTTCCTGGTGCACGAGGAGAGGGGATTAAGAACTCTGCTTGAGAGAGCTCCAGGGACGGGCGCGAGCCGCGGCTAAAAGTGCGGAGCGCAGAGACAGACATGAGACGCTAGGGCCGCTGCTGCCGCCACCGGGAGGCCTGTGTGCGAACACAGGTCACTAGCCACACGCCCTTCCGGGGAGCCTGCGCAGCCCGCCACTGCCAGGGTCCCGGGATCCAGGGACAACTCCCCCGGGAGAACGCACAGGCGCGCCTCAGGCTGCAACCTCTCGCCGGCCTCTGCCGCCGCAGGCCCGCCCCGCACTCCGTGACCCTCCCTACCCCCGGGCCTGAGTGAGCCAGAGCCTCCGAATCAGCGGCTCCTTTAACCCCATCCTGTCTGAGCAAAGAACAGACGCCCTCCGGCGACCTACACGCACAGGCGGGGCTAAATCCAAAGCTGAGCCCCTGGGAGCTGTGAGAACAAAGAAGAGAAAGGGAAATCTCTCCCAGCAGCCTCAGAAGCAGCGGATTAAAGCTCCACAATCAACTTGATGTACCCTGCATCTGTGGAATACCTGAATAGACAACCAATCATCCCAAATTAAGGAGCCCTGTGGATGAAAGGCTCTTGGTGCTGCAGCCAGGAGTCAGTGCTGTGCCTCTGAGGTGGGAGAGCCAACTTCAGGACACTGATCCACAAGAGACCTCCCAGCTGCACATAATATCAAACAGCAAAAATTTCCGAGAGATCTCCATCTCAACGCCAGCACCCAGCTTCACTCAACAACCAGCAAGCTACAGTGCTGGACATCCTATGCCAAACAACTAGCAAGACAGGAACACAACCCCACCCATTAGCAGAGAGGCGGCCCAAAATCATAATAAGTCTACAGACACCCCAAAACACACCACCAGACGTGGACCTGCCCACCAGAAAGACAAGATCTAGCCTCATCGACCAGAACACAGGCACTAGTACCCTCCACCAGGAAGCCTACACAACCCACTGAACCAACCTTAGCCACTGGGGACAGACACAAAAAACAACAGGAACTACGAACCTTCAGCCTGCAAAAAAGGAGACCCCAAACACAGTAAGATAAGCAAAATGAAAAGACAGAAAAACACACCGCAGATGAAGGAGCAAGATAAAAACCCATCAGACCTAACAAATGAAGAGGAAATAGGCAGTCTACCTGAAAAAGAATTCAGAATAATGATAGTAAGGTTGATCCGAAATCTTGGAGATAGAATGGACAATAGAATGGACAAAATGCAAGAATCAGTTAACAAGGACCTAGAAGAACTAAAGATGAAACAAGCAACGATGAACAACACAATAAATGGAATATAGAAATTATTCAGTCAGAAGAAGACAGAGAAATTAGATTTTTTAAAAATGAAGAAACCCTATGAGAACTATTAGATTCGATCAGAGAGACAAATCTAAGAATAACTGGTATGCCAGAAGAAAAAGAGAGAGAAGAGGCAGAGAGTTCATTTAAAAAACATTAACTGGGAACTTCCCAAACCTGGAGAAGAAATGGGACATACAAGTCCACAAAGCTACCAGGACACCCTATTACCTCAATGCAAAAAGACCTTCTCCAAGCACATTAATGAAACCATCACACATTATTATAATGAATATTAAAGGCAGCTAGGGGAAAAAAACTAACATTAGTCTGTCAGTGAAATTCTCAGCAGAAATTCTACAGCCCAGGAGAGAGTAGAATGACATATTCAAAGTGCTGAAAGATAAAAACTGACAGCCAAGAATACTTTATCCAGCAAAGTTATCCTTCAGCTATGAAGGAGAAATAAAGGCTTTCCCAAACAAAAGCTAAGGGAGTTCACCACCATTAGACTTGCCTTGCAAGAAATGTTGAAAGAAGTCCTTCAACCTGAGATGAAAAGACACTAATCAGTGACATAAAAGCATATGAAAATATACAACAATGATAAAGGTGAAAAATAAACAATCACAAAATGGTAACTCTGTATTAGAATGGTATATTAACTACTTAACTATACTATAAAGGTTAAAGGAAAAGATCATTAAAAATAACTATAGCTACTATAATCTGTTAACAAATGCACAGCATAGAAAGAGGTAAATTGTGACATCAAAAATGTAAAAGGGTGGAGCCTTTGTAGGCAAATGAAGATAAGTTGCTATCAGCATAAAATGGACTATTTTACCTATGAGATGTATGTAAGCTTATTAGTAACCTCAAAGCAAAAGTCTAGAGTTGATTCAACAAACGTACAAAAGGGATAGACTGAGTGTATCACCATGGAAAACCACCAACTTCCAGAGGTAGGCAGAAACACAGGGGGAAAAGGAACAATAAAGATATAAAACAACCAGAAGGCAAAAGATAAGACGGCAGTAGTAAGTCATTACATATCAATAATCACTCTAAATGTAAATGTAAATGGATTGAACTCACCAATACAAAGGCACAGAATGGCTGGATGAATTAAAAAAACAAGACCCAACTCAGTCTCCCAAGGCAATAGAAATAGCAAAAATACACAAATGGGACCTATTCAAACTTATAAACTTTTGCACAGCAAAGGAAACCATAAACAAAACAAAAAGACAACCTACGGACTGGGAGAAAATATTTGCAAATGATGTGACCGACAGGGGCTTAATTTCCAAAATATACAAACAGCTTGTACAACTCAATAACAAAGAAACAATAACCCAATCGAAAAATGGGCAGAAGACCTAAATAGACATTTCTCCAAAAAGGACATACAGATAGCCAAGAGGTACATGAAAAGATGCTCAAGGTTGCTAATTATTAGAGAATGCAAATCAAAACTACTATGAGGTACCACCTCACACTGGTCAGAATGGCCATCATCAAAAAGTCTACAAATAATAAATGTTGGAGAGGGTGTGGAGAAAAAGGAACCCTCCTTCTGTTGGTGGGAATGTAAATTGGTGCAGCCACTATGGAAGACAATATGGAAGTTCCTCAAAAAACTAGAGTTGCCATATGATCCAGCAATCCCACTCCTGGGCATATAATGGGACAAAATTATAATTCAAAAAGATTCATGCACCCCTATGTTCATAGCAGCACTATCCATAATATCCAAGACATGGAAACAACCTAAATGTCCACTGACAGATGCCTGGATAAAGAAGATGTGGTACATACACACAATGAAATACTACTCAGCCATAAAAAAAGAATGAAATAATACCATTTTCAGCAACACGGATGGACCTAGAGATTATCATAATAACTGAAGTAAGACAGAAAGAGAAAGACAAATACCATATGATATCATTTATATGTGGAATCCAAAATATGACACAAATGAACTTATCTACGAAACAGAAACAGACTTGTGGTTGCCAAGGGGTATGGGGTTGGGGGAGGGATGGATTGGGAGTTTGGGATTAGCAGATGCAAACTATTATATATAGAATGGATAAACAACAAGGTCCTACTGTATAGCACAGGGAACTATATTCAATATCCTGAGATAAACCATAATGGAAAAGAATATGAAAAAGAATGTATATATATATATGTATAACTGAATCACTTTGCTGTACACAGAAATTAACACAAACTGTAGACCAGTTATACTTCAATAAAATAAAATTTTGAAAAAATTTATATGCTATATAAACTATATGCTGCCTTTCGGAGACACATTTCAGATCTAAAGACAAACATAATCTCAAAGTCAAGGAATGGAAAGAGATATTTCAGGTAAGTGGAAACCAAAAGAAAGGGGAGGTACCCATACTTATATCAGACAAAAAAGGCTTCAAGCCAAAAACAGTAAGAAAGAAGAGACAAATAAGTTCATTATATAATAATAAATGAGGTCAATACACCAAGAAGATATAACAATCATAAATATATTTGCCCCCAATATCGGAGCACTTAAATATATTAAGCAAATACAGTTGACTCTTAAATATATTAGGCAAAAACAGTTGACCCTTGAACAACAGGTTCAAAGTGCACAAATTCACTTATATGTGGATTTTTTTCAATAAATACATACTGCAGTAGAACATAATCTGTGGTTGACTGAATCCATGGATGTGTAGCCATGTAAATAAAGGGCCAACTGTAAAGTTATATGTGGATACTGTGCAGATGGTTGGGGCCCTAACCTCCATGTTGTTCAAAGGTCAACTATATTAACAGATCTCAAGGAGAAACAGACAACAATACAAAAATAGTAGGGGACTTCAGTGTCCTACTGTGAGTGACAAATAATCCACACAGAAAATTAACAAGCAAACATTGGAATTGAGGCATACTTTAAACCAAATGGACTAAACAGACATATAGAGAACATTCCATCCAATAGCAACAGAATACACATTCTTCTCAAATGCACATAGAACATTCTCTAGGATAGATCATATGATAGGATACAAAATAACTCTTAGCAAATATAAGACGATTGAAATCATACTATCTTTTCTGACCACAGTGGTATGAAACTAGAAATCTACCACAAGAAGAAAGCTGTAAAACATAAAAACATGTGGAAACTAAACACATTTCTGAACAACCGACAGATCAAAGAAGAAATCAAAAGGGAAATTAAAAATTATCTCAAAACAAATGAAAATGGAAACACAACATATCAAAACTTATGGAATGCAGCAGAAACAGTTCTGAGAGGAAAGTTTATATAAATTAATGCATATATTAAGAAATTAGATTGCAAACACTCTAACTTTACACCTCAAGGAACTAGAAAAAGAAGAACAATTTAAGCCCAAAGTTAGCAGAAGGAAGGAAATAATAAAGATCAGAGTGGAAATAAATGAAATAGAGACCAGAAAAACAACAGAGAAGATCAATGAAACCAAGAGCTGGGTTTTTTGAAAAGATAAACATAATTGACAAAACTTTAACTACACTAAGAAAGAAGAGAGAACTCAAAATTAGAAATGAAAGAGGAGACATTACAACTGATACTACAGAAAAAAATAGGATAAGAAGCTATGAACAATTATATGCCAACAAATTAGATAACCTAGAAATGGATAAATTTCTAGAAACACACAACCTACCAAGACTGAATCAGCAAGAAATAGAAAATCTGAAAAGACCAATAATGAGGAAAGAGGTTGAATCAGTAATCAAAAGCCTCCCAACACAGAAAACCCTAGAACCAGACAGCTTCACTGGTGAATTTTCTAACAATTAAAGAAGAATTAATACCAATCCTTCTCAAATGCTTAAAAAAATTGAAGAGGAGGGAACACTTCCAAACTCATTCTGCAAAGCCAACATTACCCTAGTACCAAAACCAGATAAGGATACTATAAGAAAAGATAACTTTGGACCAATATCCCTGATTAATATAGATGCAAAAATTCTAAAAATATTAGCAAACTAAATTCAAGAACACATTAAAACAACTGTACACTACAACCAAATGGGATTTATCCCTGGAATGCAACATACACAAATTTTTAAGTGTAATATATCACATTAATAGAATAAAATATAGAAGGAACCAAGATGGCAGAGTAGAAGGACGTGCTCTCACTCCCTCTTGTGAGAACAACAGAATCACAACTAGCTGCTGGACAGTCATCAACAGGAAGACACTGGAACTCACCAAAAAAGATACCCCACATCCAAAGACAAAGGAGAAGCCACAATGAGACAGTAGAAGGGGTGCAATCACAGTAAAATCAAATCCCATAACTGGTGGGTGGGTGACTCACAGACTGGAGAACACCTGAAGTCCACCCACTGGAGTGAAGGTTCTGAGGCCCCACGTCAGGCTTCCCAACCTGGGCTTCCAGCAACAGGAGGAGGAATTCCTAGAGAATCAGACTTTGAAGCCTAGTAGGAATTGATTGCAGGACTTTGACAGGACTGGGAGAAACAGAGAATCCACCCTTGGAGGGCATACACAAAGTACTGTGTACATCGGGACCCAGGGGAAGGAGCAGTGACCCCAGGGGAGACTGAACCAGACCTACCTGCTAGTGTTGGAGGGTCTCCTGCAGAGGCAGGGGGGAGGGGGCTGTGGCTCACCGTGGGGACAAGGACACTGGCAGCAAAAGTTCTGGGAAGTACTCCTTGGCGTGAGCTCTCCCAGAGTCTGTCATTAGCCCCACCAAAGAGCCCAAGTAGGCTCCAGTGTTGGGTTGCCTCAGGCCAAACAACCAACAGGGAGGGAACCCCACCCCACCCATCAACAGTCAAGTGGATTAAAGTTTTACTGAGCACTGCCCACCAGAGCAACAGTCAGCTCTACCCACCACCAGTCCCTTCCATCAAGCCTCTTAGATAGCCTCATCCACCAGAGGGCAGACAGCAGAATCAAGAAGAACTACAGTCCTGCAGCCTGTGGAACAAAACCCACATTCACAGAAAGACAAAGATGAAAAGGCAGAGGGCTATGTACCAGATGAAGGAACAAGATAAAACCCCAGAAAAACAACTAAATGAAGTGGAGATAGGCAACCTTCCAGAAAAAGAGTTCAGAATAATGATAGAGAAGATGATCCAGGACCTCGAAAAAGAATGGAGGCAAAGATTGAGAAGATGCAAGAAATGTTTAACAAAGACCTAGAAGAATTAAAGAACAAACAAACAGAGATGAACAATACAATAACTGAAATGAAAACTACACTACAAGGAATCAATAGCAGAATAACTGAGGCAGAAGAACGGATAAGTGACCTGGAAGACAGAATGGTGGAATTCACTGCTGAGGAACAGAATAAAGAAAAAAGAATGAAAAGAAATGAAGACAGCCTAAGAGACCTCTGGGACAACATTAAACGCAACAACATTCACATTATAGGGGTCTCAGAAGGAGAAGAGAGAGAGAAAGGACCAGAGAAAATATTTGAAGACATTATAGTCGAAACTTCCCTAACATGGAAAAGGAAATAGCCACCCAAGTCCAGGAAGCACAGCGAATCCCATACAGGATAAACCGCCAAGACACATAGTAATCAAATTGGCAAAAATTAAAGAAAAAGAAAAATTATTGAAAGCAGCAAGGTAAGAAAAGCAAATAACATACAAGGGAACTCCCATAAGGTTAACAGCTGATTTCTCAGCAGAAACTCTACAAGCCAGAAGGGACTGGCATGATATACTTAAAGTGATGAAAGGGAGTACCCTACAACCAAGATTACTCTACCCGGCAAGGATCTCATTCAGATTTCATGGAGAAATCAAAAGCTTTACAGACAAGCAAAAGCTAAGAGAATTCAGCACCACCAAACCAGCTCTACAACAAATGCTAAAGGAACTTCTCTAAGTGGGAAACACAAGAGAAGAAAAGGACCTACACAAACAAACCCATAACAATTAAGAAAATGGTAATAGGAACATACATATAGATAATTACCTTAAACGTGAATGGATTAAATGCTCCAACCAAAAGACACAGGCTTGCTGAATGGATACAAAAACAAGACCCATATATATGCTGTCTACAAGAGACCCACTTCAGACCTAGGGACACATACAGACTGAAAGTGAGGGGATGGAAAAAGATATTCCATGCAAATGGAAATCAAAAGAAAGCTGGAGTAGCAATACTCATACCAGATAAAATAGACTTTAAAACAAAGAATGTTATAAAAGACAAGGAAGGACACTACATAATGATCAAGGGATCAATCCAAGAAGAAGATATAACAATTATATATGCACCCAACATAGGAGAGCACCTCAATACATAAGGCAACTGCTAACAGCTATGAAAGAGGAAATCGACAGTAACACAATAATAGTGGGGGATTTTAACACCTCACTTACACCAATGGACAGAGCATCCAAAATGAAAATAAATAAGGAAACAGAAGCTTTCAATGACACAACAGACCAGATAGATTTAATTGATATTTATAGGAAATTCCATCCAAAAACAGAAGATTACACTTTCTTCTCAATTGCGCATGGAACATCCTCCAGGATAGACCACATCTTGTGTCACACATCAAGCCTCAGTAAACTTAAGAAAACTGAAATCATATCAAGTATCTTTTCTGACCACAATGCTATGATATTAGAAATGAATTACAGGGAAAAAAACGTAAAAAGCACAAAGACATGGAGGATAAACAATACATTACTAAATAACCAAGAGATCACTAAAGAAATCAAAGAGGAAATCAAAAAATACCTAGAGACAAATGACAATGAAAACACGATGATCCCAAACCTGTGGGATGCAGCAAACTCAGTTCTAAGAGGGAAGTTTATAGCTATAAAAGCCTACCTCAAGAAACAAGAAAAATCTCAAGTAAACAATCTAACCTTACACCTAAAGGAACTAGAGAAAGAAGAACAAACAAAACCCAAAGTTACCAGAAGGAAAGAAATCATAAAGATCAGAGCAGAAATAAATGAAATAGAAACAAAGAAAACAATAGCAAAGATCAATAAAACTACAAGCTGGTTCTTTGAGAAGATAAACAAAATTGATAAACCGTTAGCCAGACTCATCAAGAAAAAGAAGGAGAGGACTCAAATCAATAAAATTAGAAATGAAAAAGGAGAACAACAGACACCACAGAAATACAAAGCATCCTAAGTGACTACTACAAGTAACTCTATGCTAATAAAATGGACAACCTGGAAGAAATGGACAAATTCTTAGAAAGGTATAAGCTTCCAAGACTGAACCAGGAAGAAATAGAAAATATGAACAGACCCATCACAAGTAGAAATTTTTTTTTTTTTTTTTTTGGCAATACATGGGCCTCTCACTGTTGTGGCCTCTCCCGTTGCGGAGCACAGGCTCCGGACGCGCAGGCTCAGTGGCCATGGCTCACGGGCCCAGCCGCTCCGTGGCATGTGGGATCTTCCCAGACCAGGGCATGAACACGTGTTCCCTGCATCGGCAGGCGGACTCTCAACCACTGCGCCACCAGGGAAGCCCACGAGTAGAAACTGAAACTGATTAAAAATCTTCCAACAAACGAAAGTCCAGGACCAGATGGCTTCACAGCTGAATTCTATCAAACATTTAGAGAAGAGCTAACACACATCCTTCTCAAACTCTTCCAAAACATTGCAGAGGAAGGAACACTCCCAAACTCATTCTGAGGCCACCATCACCCTGATACCAAAACCAGACAAAAGTACTACAAAAAGAAGAAACTTACAGACCAATATCACTGATGAATATAGATGCAAAAATCCTCAACAAAATACTGGCAAACAGAATCCAACAACACATTAAAAGGATCATACACCATGATCAAGTGGGATTTATCCCAGGGATGCAAGGATTCTTCAATATACACAAATCAATCAATGGGATTCACCATATTAACGAATTGAAGAATAAAAACCATATGATCATCTCAATAGATGCAGAAAAAGCTTTTGACAAAATTCAACACCCATTTATGATAAAAACTACCCAGAAAGTAGGCACAGAGGGAACCTAACCTCAACATAATAAAGGCCATATACAACAAACCCACAGGAAACATCATTCTCAATGGTGAAAAACTGAAAGGTCAGGAACGAGACAAGGATGTCCACTCTCACCACTATTATTCAACATAGTTTTAGAAGTCCTAGCCATGGAAATCAGAGAGGAAAAAGAAATAAAAGGAATACAAATTGGAAAAGAAGAAGTAACACTGTCACTGTTTGCAGATGACATGATACTATACATAGAGAATCCTAAAAATGCCACCAGAAAACTAGTGGAGCTAATCAATGAATTTGGCAAAGTTATAGGATAGAAAATTAATGCACAGAAATCTCTTGCATTCCTATACACTAATGATGAAAAATCTGAAAGAGAAATTATAGAAATACTCCCATTTACCATTGCAACAAAAAGAATAAAACACCTTGGAATAAACCTACCGAGGGAGACAAAAGACCTGTATGCAGAAAACTATAAGACACTGATGAAAGAAATTAAAGATGATACAAACAGATGGAGAGATATACCATGTTGTTGAATTGGAAGAATCAGTATTGTGAAAATGACTCTACTACCCAAAGCAACCTACAGATTCAATGTAATCCCTGTCAAATTACCAATGGCATTTTTTACAGAACTAGAACTAATCATCTTAAAATTTGTATGGAGACACAAAAGACCCCGAATAGCCAAAGCAGTCTGAGGGAAAAAAACAGAGTTGGAGGAATCAGACTCCCTGACTTCAGACTATACTACAAAGCTACAGTAATCAAAACAATATGGTACTGGCACAAAAACAGAAACATAGATCAATGGAACAAGTTAGAAATCCCAGAGATAAACCCACGCACCTATGGTCAACTAATCTATGACAAAGGAGGCAAAGATATACAATGGAGAAAAGACAGTCTCTTCAATAAGTGGTGCTGGGAAAACTGGACAGCTACATGTAAAAGAATGAAATTAGAACACTCCCTAACACCATACACACAAAAAAAACGTCAAAATGGATTTGAGAACTAAATGTAAGACCGGACGCTATAAAACTGTTAGAGGAAAACATAGGAAAAACACTCTTTGACATAAATCACAGCAAGATCTTTTTTGATCCACCTCCTACAGTAATGGAAATAAAAACAAAAATAAACAAATGGGACCTAATGAAACTTAAAAGCTTTTGCACAGCAAGAGAAACCATAAACAAGACGAAAAGAAAACCCTCAGAATGGGAGAAAATATTTGCAAACGAATCAACAAAGGATTAATCTCCAAAATATATAAACAGATCATTCAGCTCAATATTAAAGAAACAAACAACCCAATCCAAAAATGGGCAGAAGACCTATATAGATATTTCTCCAGAGAAGACATACAGATGGCCAAGAAGCACATGAAAAGCTGCTCAACATCACTAATTATTAGAGAAATGCAAATCAAAACTACAATGAGATATCACCTCACACCAGTCAGAATGGGCATCATCAGAAAATCTACAAACAACAAATGCTGGAGAGGGTGTAGAGAAAAGGGATCCCTCTTGCACTGTTGGTGGGAATGTAAATTGATACAGCCACTATGGAGAACAGTATGGGGGTTCCTTAAAAAACTAAAAATAGAATTACCATATGATCCAGCAATCCCAATACTGGGCATATACCCAGAGAAAACCATAATTCAAAAAGACACATGCACCCCAATGTTCATTGCAGCACTATTTACAATAGCCACGTCATGGAAGCAACCTAATGACCATCGACAGATGAATAGATAAAGGTGATGTGGTACATATATACAATGGAATATTACTCAGCCATAAAAAGGAATGAAACTGAGTCATTTGTTGAGACATGTATGTATCTAGAGACTGTCATACAGAGTGAAGTAAGTCAGAAAGAGAAAAACAAATATCATATATTAACACATGTATGTGGAACCTAGAAAAATGGTACAGATAAACCTGTTTGCAAGGCAGAAGTTGAGACAGATGTAGAGAACAAACGTATGGACACCAAGGGGGGAAAACCACAGTGGGGTGGGGATGGTGGTGTGCTGAATTGGGCGATTGGGATTGACATGTATACACTGATGTGTATAAAACTGATGACTAATAAGAACCTGCAGTATTAAAAAACAAACAAACAAAAAAAACAACTAATACTAAACTTTCTTTGGGTTATTTGTATGGAAATATATTAATATAAATGTTTCAGACATTACATGAAATTTCTAAAAATCTTATATGTTCTGGTATAATGTTATAAGTCATAAGTCTAGTTATTACTTTAAAATGTATATCTCAGAAATAACTAAAATTTCCTTGTCAATTGCATTATTATGAACTTTCATCAAATTTTTAACCGTGGTCATTTTTAAGTCTTTTGTCATTTACAGACAGTTCTGAGTGTACTCTGATGCTTTCACAAAAATATTCCTGTAAAAGGGTTTCATCTTCAAGGAATTCATGGAAAAGACTGACAAGTACAGGTTTCTGGTAACTGACTATACTGCTGAAGTGAATGAATAAGCATTTTCAGAACTCTAATGGAAAACTGATGAATTCATAAAAGTGCTAACAAAAGTTTAAAATGAAAAAAATTAATTGCACGAGACTGAGTGAACTGATGAGGATGATTATAATTTTTGTGACTTTCTGTTTGAATAAAAAAAAAATCCCACAAGGACTCAGAGGCAAAAAATATACAAATCAATTTTCACTGCAAAGTAAAGGAGCTGCTACAGTGGAGGATTACTGGACTGAATGTCAATATTATGATATAGTATGAGTGTGTTTCGTGTTTGGTAATTGCAATCACTGTTGCTTTTGTTGTGGTTATCCATTTACAATGCTTGGTGTCGGTTGATTTATCTCTTGTAAAATAAAATACCGTGTGTGTGTGTGAAAAAAAAAGAAAGAAAAATGAGAGACAAATTAATCCCATCAAAATGGCAAAGATTCTTAAAAAGTCATAAGATGAAGTTTTGCGAAGAATGAAGAGAAATGAACTTCTCATAATTGCTTTTGGGTTTTACAATTGGTACAGCGGCCACAAGGGCAATTTGGCATATTTATAAAAAATCCTAGATGTATGCATTATCATATATCTGTCTTCCTGTGCTAGGTATTATGCTAGGTACTAGGAGAGTGATGGATGGTAAGCGAGATATTATTCCTGCCTTCCTGGCAGGAGAGACAACTAAATAAGCAATCACAATAATGTGATCATTTGATGAAGACTATAAAATAGATTTTCCTATTTTTGCAATAATGATATCTCTGTATGTGTGCATGTAGAATATTAAATACACTAAAAGAATATATACCAGAAAAAAAAAATCCTCTAATGCTAAAAGAAGATAACTGACAACTCCACTTCAGACTCTTCTAGGAAATGACACATTTTGTCTTATTTTTTTTTTCCCCAAATCTATGGTTTGGAGTTGAAGCCCTGAGTAGGTCCAAAGCTGTTTTGATAAACACCATCTTATTCTTGCTTGGGGACATCTTGTCCCTCCCCCATTAAAATTTTAAGTGGTTTTGGAATTAAGTGGACTTGAGTTCCAGAACAGGCTTTGATTCTAATTATTAAAAGAACTTGTACTACCAAAAAAAAAAATAGAATATAAAAATCATGATTATCTCAATAAATGCAGGAAAAGCATTTGCAAAATTCAACATCCTTTCATGATAAAAAACCTTGACAGGTTGGGCATAGAACAAACATACTTTAACATAGTAAAGGCCACGCACAACAAACTCACAGTTAACATTATACTCAATGGAGAAAATTGAAAAAATTTCCTCTAACATCAGGAAGAAGACAGGAATGCCCACTCCCACCACTCTTATTCAATATAATACTGGAAGTCCTAGCTAGAGTAATTAAGTAAGACAAAGAAATAAAAGTCATCCAAATCAGAAAGGAAGAAGTAAAATTATCACTATTTGCAGATGATATGATTTTACATACAAAAATCCCAAAGACTCAAAGAACTGTTGGAAGTAATCAACAAATTTCATAAAATTGCAGGATATAAAATCAACATACAGAAATCAGCTGCATTTCTGTATACCAACAATGAAGTATCTGACAAAGAAATTACCCCATAAACAATAGCATCAAAAACAATAAAATACCTAGGAATAAATTTAAACAAGGAAGTGAAAGATCTGTACAACAAAAACTACAAGACTTTGCTGAAAGAAACTGAAGAAGACACAAACAAATGGAAAAACATCTCATATTCATGGATTGGAAGAATATTGTAAAATGTCCATATTACCCAAACTGATCTATAGATTCAATACAATCTCTATCAAAATATCAAGGGCATTCACCATAGAAATAGAAGAAACAATCCTAAAATTTGTATGGAACCACAAAAGACTCCAAATCCATGGAAATCCTAAGAAGAAAAAACAAATCCAAAAAGTATCACACTTACTGACTTCAAACTATACTACAAAGCTAGAGTAATAATAAAAACAGTACAGTACTGGCATAAAATTAGACATATAGACCATCAGAACAGAATACAGAGCCCAGAATTAAACCCTCCACATATGTGGTCAACTACTTGTTGACAAGAGAGCCAAGAATACCCAATGAGGAAAGGATAGTCTCTTCAACAAATAGTGTTAAAAAAAACTTTATAAACACATGCAGAGCAATGAAATTGAACCCCTATCTTACACCACTCACAAAAAGAACCCTAAGTGGATCAAAGACTTAAACATAAGACCTGATACTATACAGGTAAAGAGCCATAAAATTAAGAGAAAATAAGCTCTATGATGATAAGCAGAGTTGTGGGAGCTACAGAGGAAGCAGTAGTTAATTAAATGTGCCCAGAGGAGGGCACATTTGAGCTCACACTTGGAGAAAGAATAGAATTTCACCAGAGTATGAACAGAAACACTAAGTACATGACATGACCCCATAAAAATAGAAGTGTAGTGTGGATGGGTAGAGGACTGTTTGGGACACCTGTCTGGGTCATGGGGCATGTTTGGACATGAGGCTTGGAAGACCCTTGAATGGCATGGAAAAAGTTTGGGATTTAGTCTACAGGCAACAAGAACCGACTGAAACATTTTGAGTAGGAAGGTGATGAGTGATGGGCTTTAACCAACATTAATAGTAGGGCAATGGGGGAAGGAGGAGAAAGCCTGAGGCAGAGAAGCCAGTTAGAAAATCAGAGTCTGATCTGGGGACAGTAGAGAGGAGGGACAGATGAGAGACATTTTTGAAAGGTAATTAATTTTGGGACTTGGAGGCTTTTAGTTCTCAAGGCTGAGCTAGCTAAAAGCTGGTTTTTATGTAAGACAGCTCCGAGGGGAGGTGAGGACGAGGGACATGAACGGCGGAGCAGGTTTAAGGATGAGATTGAGAGATTGGTTTGGAAAGTGCTGCTTCTGTAGCATAGCAGCAGACAACGGGTCGGGGTTAGAGAGAGAGAGAATTGGGAAACCTCATCAGACAGATAATAAAGTCATGAGAGCGGATGGACTCACCCAAGGAAAGAGGGAAGTCAGGAGAAAAGTGGAACCAAGGGAAAAGCTGAAGGGAATGCCTGTGTCTATTGGTGGGTGAAGTGCCAACCAGCATAGTCACTGAGTATGAATGTAACCAAAGACGGGGGATACCTTGGAGGTGGCAGTACCACAGAGATGAGGTAAATGGACTCTTCAGGACTCTGGGACCATATCACCCATGTTAGAATTGCTTCTTAGTGATGTGTCTTGGGCAAATTACTTGACTTCTTTGTGCCTCAGTTTCCTCAGCTGTAAAATAAGCATAATAATAGTATCCACATAAGAGAGTGGTTGTGAAAATTGAGTTAAAATTGGTGAAGTAATTAGAACAGTGCCTGTTACATAGAAAATGGTGTATGTGTTAGTCATTGTTTTGTTGTTACTTTCTAAAATAAGGTTTTAAAAGTAAAAACAGTAGCAAATATGCAGTCATTCATTCAGCCATGTGCTTTTAAAATTTTTTTCAATTACGCCATCTGGTTGTTTTGCGTCAGGCACTGCCTTTTTTAAAACTTTTTAATTTGCAAAGTTGCAAACATCGTACAGAGTTCCTAAATACTCTTCACCTTGTTTCTCATAAGGTTAACATCTTACATATATATTGAAGCCAGAAAAGTAACATTAATACAGGACTGTTAACTAATTACCTTATTTGAATATTGCCTGTTTTCCACTGTCTGTTTTTCTTGTCCATGACCCATTCCAGCACCCAACATTGCATTTAGTTGCATCTCCTTGTTCCCTCCATTCTATGACAGTTCTTTTTCACGAACTTAATATATTTTAAGACTACTAGTTTTGTAGAATGTCCATTTGGGTTTATCTAATGGTTTCTCATGGTTAGGTTGAGGTTATGCATTTTTGGCAAAAATTCCACAGAAAGGATATTGTAGCCTCCTCAGTACACCGTCTTGGGGGTATGACGTCAATATGTCTTATTACTGGTGATATTAACTTGGATCACTCAGTTAAGGTGATGTCTATCAGGTTTCTCCATAGTAAAGATATTTTTTCCTTTGTAATTACTAACGTGTAGGGAGATACTTTGAGAATATAAAAATCATTTTTTAATATAATTTCCCCTACTAATTTTAGCTACTAATTTTAGCATTCTTTGATGGCTCTTGCCTGCAACAATTACTACTGTGGTGTCTGACTACTGGTGATTTTCTATTTTTAGTCATTCCTTCTACATTTATTAATTAGAATTCTGTTATAAGAAAGAGCTGTCCCTTTCCCCCCATTTATTTATTTCAGTATATATTTATACTTGTATTTATTTCATTATGGACTTGGATACTTAGTCTTTGGGTTGTAATCCAATACTATCCTTATTTATTTTGTTGTACAAATTTTTCCAGCTTTGGCCATTGGGACCTCCTTCAAGTTTGTCCTGTGTCCTTTTGATGTGTCCCCATCATTTCTCAAGCACTTCCTAACTTTCTGGCATCACAAGATATTCCAGACTAATCTTGTCTTTTCCCTGCCATAGCTCTGGAATCAAACATTTCTCTAAGGAGCCCTGGTTCCTTTTATTAGAGAATGGTATTTAGAAAACAAGCTCTGGACTCTAGGTATGATCATTGCTCCTAGGATGCCACTGCTTCCAGGCTCAGGGAGTACCTCTTTTTCAAGTGTCCTGGCCATCTTTCTAGAAGAGATGTTCCCTGTGCTTTGGGGAAAAATATGGGTTAAAACAATGACACATTCAGATTATTATCCTTTTGAAAATAGTACTGGAAAACCAATACTCTTTGTTCTTTTTCCTTTTTCCTTCCCCAGTTCTCCAGTTTGGATTTACAACTATCTTTGTGGCAGCTTTTCCCCTAGCACCACTTCTGGCCTTACTGAATAATATAATTGAAATTCGACTTGACGCTTATAAATTTGTCACACAGTGGAGGCGACCTTTAGCTTCAAGGGCCAAAGACATAGGTAAGTTGGATTTGGGGTGTTTTTAAAAGATATTAACCACCTGGTAGATAAAATAAAACAGCTACCAGCTTTAGATTTTTACATATGGTTTCCATGTAAGATGATTCAACTAACTCTTACAAAAGAATAATTGTTAGCTTTAAATAATATTAGATAACAAGTACAGCTACCTATTTGGAAATTTATAATTTCCAGTGCTAGAGAATTTGTGCTTAAATAGATTCTCAATTTGCTTGTTTCTATCCTAAGACTCTGGAATCTAAACATTTGATTTATTACCACCTTTTTCCTTTTTAAAGTAGATCTCCCATTTGCTTAACTTTGTTTTGCTCTTTCCTAAATATTTGCCTGAGTCATAGGAAGTATGATCCAGTTTTTCTATAGGCAGAGATGGCCTTTGGTTTTTGACTAGAGATGCTGAGTTGAATCAGGTGCAGGCTCTCAAAAGCTGGCAGAGACCAGAGACTGTCTTTTATTCATTTCTGCATCCAGTGCTTAGAATAGAGCAGACAGGTGCTCAGCCAGTGTGTGTAGAAGAGAATTCGGTGTGCATATTCTTAACTCAGTGGTTTTTGAACGTCCCAATGAAACAAACACACTCAGTGAGCACCTACTCTGGGTCAGTGCATCAGGAACTTGGTCCATAAAGATGAACTGGAGAGACGCTATAGGTACCCCCAAGGAGCTCCCAGTCTGGTGGCATCTTGACATTGCATGTGCCAGTCTTATCAGATAGTGTTTTGTGCCTTATCATTGACCAGAATTCTCTACTTATATCTGAACCCGATTGATTTTTAAGTCATGAGCATGGGCACTTCCATGCAAACTCCTTCAATGCCAAGGTTTTTGAAGGTACAAATTCTTCCTCCTGGTTGCAAGAATCAGTATTTGGGATGGTGGAAGGACCTGTGCAAAGGACTACTGAAAATGAATTACCCCAGTTGTTTTTATAGTTATCACCTCTGCTGTTGTGTCTGGAATTAATTCAACACTTCTCTTTGAATAGGAATTTGGTATGGAATTCTTGAAGGCATTGGAATTCTCTCTGTTATTACAAACGCATTTGTCATAGCGATCACATCTGACTTTATCCCTCGCTTGGTGTACGCTTATAAGTATGGACCTTGTGCAGGCCAAGGGGAAGCTGGGCAAAAGTAAGTGCGCCATAAAGCCATCATGAAATCCCCATTTCCTAGCCATCGTGTGCTGTTGGACACTCAGACAGAAGCCTCTGCATTGGAGCACATGGGACACAAGCCCAGGACAGAAGGCCTGTAGTGGCGAGGTGGAAATATGATACAATAACACTTTTGGCCAAAGAAAACACATTCTGATCTATTGAAGTGTTGGAAGTCATACAAGTCATACAAGTTTTAGGTGGAATCCAATGTAAGAAAAGCAAAAAATCATTTTCCCCCCTCCTGCCCACCATGAATTCAGAAGTGTGTGGTATGCTAATGTGTGTAGCAAAAAAAGTGTTCCATGATATATAGTTATGCCATTTTTATGAGTTTATAAAAGTATAGTTATAATTTGATTCCTCTTGTGTCATGTGAAGACTCTGAAAATTTTACATGGGAATTGTGCAGTCATGTGCCAAGTACTCACAAGGTATTCCATAAATATTTGTGGAATAAGTAACTGAATGATTCTTTCCTGGCTGTGGACTTGACCAGTGTCTATATTACCACAGGCAAATTGGGTGAACTTAACTCGCTGAGAGATCAATACTATGGCATCACCTCAATGGTTCCCAAAGCCAGAGCTCTGTATTTCTGGTCAGCTAAAGTCTTGGCAAAATTATAACATGTCCCCTAGCTTTCATTTCTACACCCTTGGAAAAAAAGATAAAAAGTCCCAACATACTTTAGTGAAAAAAATAAAACAACCCTGTTTGGCTAATGTCAAAATAATATAATTAATTGTGGGATTTAAATGTCTGTAGGTTAGAGTGGAATGTGTGTTGGGATCATAGGGTCCTTATGGTTCCCCAGAAGTCATCTCACTTAGGCTCCTGCCTATTCCTACAAGCAGCCCTGCCTCTTAGTTTACTAGTTTGAACCAAACTAATTCATCCTCTCTAGCCAGGGTAGTTCCATCAGCCCCCAAGGAGTACAGTGCCACCAAATCAAGTCAGCTGAATTTATACACACCTGACCCAGGTCCAATTTCATTATTCATCCTACATAAATGCTCTAAGGCATAGATAACTGAAGGAGATAAAGCTCACAATCCAGCTATTTGAGGAAGCTTCTATAAAGTTCTTCACTCACCACGTGGCCATTAAATGTGAATTATCTAGCCACTGTAAGTGAGCATACCATCCCATTTCAAGAGAGATTTAAAGACTTACATGGTACTATGCATGCATTTCTTTCTACCTGTAACTGTTGTGAACATTCTCTGCTTGACTCAGGCTAGAAAAGCTTATCTTTGTTCAAACCACTTGCATGTATGTTTTGCGTTTGATTCTCAAAACAACGCGGGTAGCGGGATATACATCATTAGCCTCGCTTTGAAGGGCAGAAAGAGATTGAGAGAGGTTAAATTCATAATCACAAGGCAGAGTAACTGATGGAGCCCACACGAAGGTAAAGCCTAGACTCAGACAGTGCCCTTCATCCTGAACCTCACAGCCCTCGGGGCCCTTGCCAATAAGTGCTTATCCAACTCATCTAAGAGTCAACTCCCTGGGGTTTAAATCTTAATGGTTATTTCCATTCTTCCGCTACTTCAAATATGGTAATACCTTGTTCTGGAGGAAACCAAAAAATAAAGTGGGAACATTTATGTGCAGTTGATAATGAATCAAAGCTTTAGAATTTTGACAGCCTATTAGATTTAAGACAATGTTCATGGTGATTAGAATTTCTCTAAATAGCCTCCTTAATTCAGTTTTACTGAGCTCTTTGGGCCTTTTTTTTTTTTTTAAACAATGTTTCTCTTAAGATCCTGTTGCTACCTTCAATATTTGTAGATCTACTTTTTATCTGCTAATCCATTAGTCTTATTTTTTCTTATTTTTATATTTTTCTTATTTTTTATATTTTTTACTTTATATTTTTATATAAAGTATTATAAAAGTATTATATTTTTATAAAAGTATTATATATTTATATATATAAAAGTATTATAAAAGTATTATATATTTATATATATAAAGTATTATAAAAGTATTATATATTTATATATATAAAAGTATTATTTATATAAAGTATTATATATTTTTATATAAAGTATTATAAAATACTTTATATTTTTCTTATTATTTCTTATTTTTCTTATTTTCAAATAGTTACATTTGTGTACGTTTCTTCATGAATCTTATTTTCTTCCCCACCAGCTACTCTATTATCCTTTTTAGGTTTTTTTCTTTTTCCAGTTTAAAAATGCTTCAGAGATGACTGAACTCGTAGAGGAGCAGCATTGTCAAATTTTAGACGTCATAGGCTTTTAAGGTAGCATGTGCAGTCAGAGTGAGATCCCACTTAGATTAAATCCAGCTGTGGAAACGCCATATTTCAATTTAAATTGACCCTAAATCAACAGTATTCCAACCAAACCAATCACCTTTCTCCAAAACTCCAGGCTTCCCTCACCTTACACGTTTCCCTGGCTCCTCCATGGATGAGAATTTCACTCCTGTGTCCAGGGTCATTCAGTTCACAGGCCCCTTGTCCCTATGACAGCGTGCTTCAGTTACTCCTGGCTGCGCATTCCCCCCAGTCTCAACACTCGTCTGCTCAGCAGATCAGTCTTCAGCAGCACAGTGGGGAAGACATTCTCATTTTTCAGCCAGATCTGTACGTGAAAGGAATACTGTGGTTTGAGGCAGTGGTCTCCACACAGCAGGTACACAAGAATTTTTCAAATGTTTTCATCTTCCCTCTTAAGACATTCTGTCTTTCCAGCTGCCGGTGATCAGAGTGTTGTTCATTGCCTACAAAATGAAGGCACTTCGTCTTTCAGGGTATCTTCCCAAGGGCCCTTTAGAAAGAGCTTAGAGAACTAAAATCACCTCTGGGCAGACATCAGGAGACAGAAATTGTGAAGTAAAGTTGAAGATGTATATTATAAAATTGTTCTGTCAATCAGAGTTAAAATTTCAATCAGCAAACTAAATTTTTTTTCCAGAAAGCACAAATAACCAGGTTGATCCCTCACCCTCAATGAATGCAATAAACTAATTACTTTGTTATCAGGTAGACATGGATTAGAGTTTGGGAACATTCTCTAAGGATATATGCAGGCCTTAGAAAATTACTGTGAGGTATATACCTGGTCTAGTGGTATAAATCAAGCTGATTTTCCTGTAAAAATAGTGATACCATAAGGAGTTAGAGATTTGATCAAGGACACAGTGCTCGAATTTTCACAGAATGAGCTACAAATATCTTAATGAACTATAAATAATGTATTTATATAAGCTATAAATCAATTAAATCGATCAACACCGAAACCAATTGCAAAGTTGTATTTCAGAAGATAAAGCTTATGGTTACAGAGGGCTACTCTTCTTATATCATAATGTCTGACGTTTTCAATGCAAGAAGTCAGAAGTCTACTTTCTTCTGTGCTTATCTCATTAGCCTAATTTATTACCTATAAAGTTATCTACAAATTAACCTATAAATAAATTAGTCATTTTTTCTACAAAGCATGTCTGACTTTAAATGCACAAACCTGACCTTATTTCCCCTTGCTTTTTTGCCCTTTCATCCCTATCCCCATGCTATTTGAGTCACAATGCCTAAAACCTCAAAAGCAAATTTAGTAGCGGAATTCAAAGACACTCTGCAGTGAGTTTGATCTGGAATCTACAGACTCAAAAGTCAACTTCTGATTCTGTTCTCTCCCTTGAAAATGATGAGAATGATCACTAGTTCATCCTCTTCCCCCATAGTAAAGGATGGAAACCGATAAGTAATGAATGGTTTTAAAACCAGAATTCTCACATTTAAATAAATGTCTTCTCAGAAGTTACCTGGAAAACATATGCATTCTAATTCAAACAATGCTGCCCTTGCATAAGACATTTTTCTGAATCTTCTTTCTTGGAAATGCCTTTAGATGCCATCTGCCAACCCCTTAAGAAAACTGACTTCATTATTTTATATTCTCAGGAAACTCTTCCTTTGTCTGCTACTTTTTTCTCCTTCCCTCTCACTTCTCCCTGATCATCAGTGTAGCCTTCTCTTTCCTCTGTCTCACCTGGAGCTGGGGGTGTGTCACAGTGAGGATACATAGACCTCCTGCCAGCAAACTTAGTAGACATGGGATCTTCTGCTGCCTTTGACCTTCCTGCTGTAACAATAGGTCACTGAGTTGACACACGGATGCCACTGGCTGAACTCTATGCGATGAAGTGTGGGAAACCTCATTTCCCTGAATTGATGAAGGTCTCAACTGTTTGATGTTGGCAAGCTAAGATTCTACCACAGTGAAAAGAATTAGATAAATGCCTAGAAAATTCAGTATTAGCAGTTCCTCTTCTTCCCTGATGATGGAAATTATATGGAAAGAAGACTTACTAGTTCCGTGTGTAATGCTTTGCACCCAGAAGGAGTACATGCCCACTAAAGGCACATTTTCAACTTGATTCATGACTGACATTACAGGAATATGCTTAATAAAGAGTTCAGCTATGTCTCCTTTTTATCTTTTATTTTGAATGTAAGGTATTCAGCCTGTGAGACGGGTAATTCATTCGAATTTGGGCTCTCTATTGAGTTTTTTTTAACAGAGTAGCCATGAGCAGCTTTAATCTTAGTAAAGCTCAGGGCTGCTGTGTGACAGAAGAGTGTAGGAGGGGTTGTAATTATTCCATTTCAATGCTGGGCCTGCTTTTGCCAGTTTCCAGAGCACCTTTCACTTCCCACAGCTCAGCTCCTGAGAAGACTCTGCTCTATTCTGTATTTCACAAAACTGGCTCCCTCTCTGTGACAGCTAATCATCATCAAGACTCTGTTTTCATGTCATGTTCTAGGCAGTTCATAGATGAGGGAGAAATCATTTCAAATTACCTTTTTATGGAGTGATGGGAGAGGCCTGCTGCCAGTGGGAGTAGGGCGTGTTACACACGCACTGACCATTTGTTTCATCCATGAGTGACTGTTGACAAATGGGTCCTTCTGCTTGGTTCATTTCTTTTAAGGCCATGATGAAACCAGTGACTTGTCTTGAGCAAGACAACACATGCACAGAACCCATGTGCTCTCAGAACTATGTTTGTGTTATCACTTGGGTTTGGTATTCAGCAACTTTGGATAATCACATCAGACATGTTAATGAAGAGAGTCTGAAGACCATAATTTCTTCTTTCAATTAATAATTAAATATTTATTGACCTCCTGCTAGGTGCATGAAATAAAATACCACTCACATTTATTAAGATCTTGCTATAGGCTAAGCATTATATCACTTGCTTTACATATATCATTTCATTCCCACAATGACCCTATGAGGTGGACACTTTTGTTGCTTTAAGAATTGCATAATTTGCCAAGATCACACGGCTAGAAAGCAGCAGAGCTACAATTTGACCCTAAAGCCCAAGTTTTTTGTATTGTAATATACTGACCCCCATTCCCCAACACAGAATGAAAGCCATGTCCTCAAGAAGCTTATAATCCCTGGGAGGTCCAGGCAATAGTTTTATTCCTGATCCATCTTCAAGACCTTGATAGGATCTCTGGTACTTTACATTGAATTCAATATTTACTGGATTCCTACACTGCACGAGACTGTCCGAGGATACCAAAATATCTGTGACACCTCTTCTGATCCAAAAAAGAAAAAACCACTATAGTCCAAAGGAGAAGACATACATGTATGCAGCCAACTCTAGTATAAGCTATATGGCCATTGTGAAGTAAATAGAGCTGCACCACAAAGAGAAGGGAATGAGTCTTCTGACTGGAGGGATTAGGACATTTTCACAAAAGAGGTGACATCTCAGGTGGTGAACACTATTACCACTTGTAAACCATGAGTAAGGAATCCCAAGAGAAAAGACAACATGAGCAGAGGCATGAAAGTATAGGATACATGAAAGGAACATAATCTAGCATGACTGTAGCATGGGACGTGAGTTGGGAGGGGGGTTATATTCATACTAGTTATATTCAGGGCATTATGAGAAATTATAGATAATCATTAATGAAGGAATGTGATTATGTGTGCATATGTGTGTGTGTCATCAATGAAAGAAGTGGTGACTTACTTATGCTGATCATGCAATGCTTTTGCCCATTTCACTGAAGCACTGATTGGGGTAGTGATGGTCTAGATGATGATTCTGCACAAAAAGGACTATAACAAAAGAATGACTTGTTCTTCATTCAACATACCCAGGGCTTTTCAGTGTATTCCAACTTGAGTGCTGTGACAAGGCAGGTCCAAGTAAGGCACCTATAACTGCAGAGATTTCTAGGAAGTAGAGCCTTGGTGAATTGGATGCAGAGGTGATCAGAGTCCTAATTAGAGAATCTGTTTTCTTTTGTAGGTGCATGGTTGGCTATGTGAACGCCAGCTTGTCTGTATTCCGAATTTCTGACTTTGAGAACCGATCTGAGCCTGAGTCTGATGGCAGCGAGTTCTCGGGGACTCCTCTCAAGTATTGTAGGTAAGTGTGGCACTCTTAGCCTCAGCTGGGCTGGCTCTGCCGTGGGGAGGTGTTGCTCAGACAGTGGCCCTTTTTGACTGAGTGGATTTACGGCTGCGGTTCTCAAACTTGATTATGCATTACAATCCCCTGGAGAATTTTTAAATCTCTTTATGAGGCTGTGACCCAGACAGATTAAAACATAATCTCTGGGGTGAAACCCGGACTTCCAGATCCAGGAAGCCCATGTAAGAGGAACCCAAAGAGACCCCCACTAAGACATTATAATTAAAGTATCAAAAGTTAAGACAAGGAGAGAATATTAGAAGCAGCAAGAGAAAAACAATTTGTTACACACAGACATATGTCATTTTTGTGCACTTCGCAGATACTGCATTTGTTAAAAATTGAAGGTTCGTGACAACCCTGCATCGAGAAAGTCTGTCAGTGCTGTTTTTCTAACACCATTTGCTCACTTTGTGACTCTGTGTCACGTTTTGGTAATTCTCGCCGTATTTAGATTTTTTCATTATTATCATATTTGTTGTGGTGATCTATGATCAGTGATCTTTGATGTTACTATCGTAATTGTTTTGGGGTGCTACAAACCCTGCGCATATAAGACAGTGGACTTAATGTGTTCTGACTGCTCTGTTTCCCCATCTCTGCCTCTCCGTGGGTTCCCCTCTTCCCTGAGACAGAGTATTGAAATTAGGCCAATTCAATTAATAACCCTACAGTGGCCTCTGAGTGTTCAAGAGAAGGAAAGCCACACATCTCTCACTTTAAATCAAAAGCTAGAAATGACTAAGCTTAGTAAGGAAGGCAAGCTGAAAGCAGAGATAAGCCAAAAGGTAGGCCTCTTCCACCAAACAGTTTGCCAAGTTGTGAATGCAAAGGAAAAGCTCTTGAAGGAAAGTAAAAGTGCTACTCCAGTGAACACCAAAATGATAAGAAAGTGAAACAGCCTTACTGATGATCTGAAGAAAGTTTTAGTGGTCTGTACAGAAGATCAAACCAGCAAAAACATTCCCTTAAGCCAAAGCTTAATCCAGAGCAAGACCCTCACTCTCTCAATTCTGTGAGGGCCAAGAGAGGTAAGGAAGCTACAGAAAAGTTGGAAGCTAGCAGAGGTTAGTTCATGAGGTTTAAGAAGCAGCACCCATAACATGCAAGTGCTGATGTAGAAGCTACAGCAATTTGGTTCAAGATGGCGGAGTAGAAGGACGTGCGCTCACTCCCCCTTGCGAGAGCACCAGAATCACAACTAACTGCTGAATAATCATCGACAGGAAGACACTGGAACTCACCAAAAAAGATACCCCACACCCAAAGACAAAGGAGAAGCCACAGTGAGATAGCAGGAGGGGTACAATCACAATAAAATCAAATCCCATAACCACTGGGTAGGTGACTCGAAAACTGGAGAACAATTACACCACATAAGTCCACCCACTGAGTGAAGGTTCTGAACCCCACATCATGCTTCCCAATCTGGGGGTCTAGCAATGGGAGAAGCAATTCCCAGAGAATCACACTTTGAAGGCTAGCAGGATTTGATTGCAGGACTTCGACAGGACAGGGGGAAACAGAGACTCCACTCTTGGAGGGCACACACAAAGTAGTCTGCTTATCAGGACCCAGGGGGAAGGAGCAGTGACCCCGTAGGAGAATGAACAGACCTACCTGCTAGTGTTGGAGGGTCTTCTGCAGAGGCCAGGGGTGGCTGTGGCTCACCATGAGGACAAGGACACTGGCAGCAGAAGTTCTGGTAAGTACTCCTTGGCGTGAACCCTCCCAGAGTCCACCATTAGACCCACCAAAGAACCTCTAGCTCCAGTGCTGTGTCCCCTCAGGCCACACAACCAACAGGGAGGGAACTCAGCCCCATCCATCAGCAGACAAGCAGATTAAAGTTTTACTGAGCTCTGACCACCAGAGAAACACCCAGCTCTACTCACCACCAGTTCCTCCAATCAGGAAGCTTGCACAACACTCTTAGATAGCCTCATCCACCAGAGAGCAGGCAGCAGAAGCAAGAAGAACTAGAGTCCTGCAGCCTGTGGAACGAAAACCACATTCACAGAAAGATAGACAAAATGAAAAGGCAAAGGGCTATGTACCAGATGAAGTAACAAGATAAAACCCCAGAAAAACAACTAAATGAAGTGGAGATAGGCAACCTTCCAGAAAAGGAATTCAGAATAATGATAGTGAAGATGATCCAGGCCCTCAGAAAAAGAATGGAGGCAAAGATTGAGAAGATGCAAGAAGTGTTTAACAAAGACCTAGAAGAATTAAAGAACAAACACCTAGAAGAATTAAAGAACAAACAGAGATGAACAATACAATAACTGAAATGAAAAATACACTAGAAGGAATCAACAGCAGAATAACTGAGGCAGAAGAATAGATAAGTGACCTGGAAGACAGAATGGTGGAATTCACTGCCATGGAACAGAATAAAGAAAAAGAATGAAAAGAAATGAAGACAGCCTAAGAGACCTCTGGGACAAAATTCAAACACACCAACATTCTCAGTATAGGGGTCCCAGAAAAAAAAAAGAGAGAGAAAAAGGACCCAAGAAAATATTTGAAGAGACTATAGTCGAAAACTTCCCTAACATGGGAAAGGAAATAGCCACCCAAGTGCAGGAAGCACAGAGAGTCCCAGGCAGGATAAATCCAAGGAGAAACACACTGAAATCAGAATTTACTGATTTTGTCAGTAATCAAACTGACTAAAATTAAAGACAAAGAAAAATTATTAACAGATAACATACAAGGGAACTCCCATAAGGTTAACAGCTGATTTCTCAGCAGAAACTGTACAAGCCAGAAAGGAGTGGCATGATATATTTAAAGTGATGAAAGGGAAGAACCTACAACCAAAATTACTTGACCCAGCAAGGATCTCATTCAGATTCGATGGAGAAATCAAAAGCTTTACAGACAAGCAAAAGCTAAGAGAATTCAGCACCACCAAACCAGCTCTACAACAAATGCTAAAGGAACTTTTCTAGTGGGAAACACAAGAGAAGAAAAGGACCTACACAAACAAACCCAAAACAATTAAGAAAATGGTAATAGGAACATACATATTGATAATTACCTTAAACGTGAAGGGATTAAATGCTCCAATCAAAAGACACAGGCTTGCTGAATGGATAGAAAAACGAGACCCATATATATGCTGTCTACAAGAGACACACTTCAGACCTACGAACACATACAGACTGAAACTGAGGAGATGGAAAAAGATATTCCATGCAAATGGAAATCAAAAGAAAGCTGAAGTAGCAATGCTCATATCAAATAGACATTAAAATAAAGAATGGTACAAGAAACAAGGAAGCACACCACATAATGATCAAGGGATCAATCCAAGAAGAAAATATAACAATTATAAACATATATGCACCCAACATAGGAGCACATCAATACATAAGGCAAATGCTAACAGCTATAAAAGAGGAAATCAACAGTAACACAATAATAGTGGGGGACTTTAACACCTCACTTACACCAATGGACAGATCATCCACAAGAAAATTAATAAGGAAACACAAGCTTTAAATAACACAATAGACCAGATAGATTTAACTGATATATATAGGACATCCGAAAACAGCAGATTACACTTTATTCTCAAGTGCACATGGAACATTCTCCTGGACAGATCACATCTTGGGTCAAAAATCAAGGCTTGGAAAATTTAAGAAAATTGAAATCATATCAAGCATCTTATCTGAACAAAACACTATGAGATTAGAAATAAATTACAGAGGAAAAAAAGGTAAAAAACACAAACATATGGAGGCTAAACAATACATTACTAAATAACCAAGAGATCACTAAAGAAATCAGAGAGGAAATCAAAAAATACCTAGAGACAAATGACAATGAAAACACAATGATCCAAAACCTATGTGATGCAGCAAAAGCAGTTCTAAGAGGGAAGTTTATAGCAATAAAATCCTACCTATCCTACCTCAAGAAACAAGAAAAATCTCAAATAAACAATCTAACCTTACATCTAAAGGAACTAGAGAAAGAACAAACAAGACCCAAAGTTAGTAGAAGGAAAGAAATCATAAAGATCAGAGCAGAAATAAATGATACAGAAACAAAGAAAACAATAGCAAAGATCAATAATACTAAAAGCTGGTTCTTTGAGAAGATAAACAAAATTGATAAACATTTAGCCAGACTTATCAAGAAAAAGAGGGAGAGGACTCAAATCAATAAAATTAGAAATGAAAAAGGAGAAGTTAAACAGGCACTGCAGAAATACAAAGCATCACATGAGACTACTACAAGCAACTCTATGCCCCAAAAATGGACAACCTGGAAGAAATGGACAATTTCTTAGAAAGGTATAACCTTCCAAGACTGAACCAGGAAGAAATAGAAAATTTGAACAGACCAATCACAAGTAATGAAATTGAAACTGTGATTAAAAATCTTCCAACAAACAAAAGCCCAGGACCAGATGGCTTCACAGCTGAATTCTATCAAACATTTAGAGAAGAGCTAACACCCATCCTTCTCAAACTCGTCCAAAAAACTGGAGAGGAAGGAACATTCCCAAACTCATTCTATGAGGACACCATCACCCTGATACCAACACCAGACAAAGATATTACAAAAAAGAAAATTGCAGACCACTACCACTGATGAATATAGATGCAAAAGTCCTCAACAAACTACTAGCAAACAGAATCCAACAACACATTAAAAAGATCATACACCATAATCATGTGGGATTTCTCTCAGGGATGCAAGGAGTCTTCAGTATATGCAAGTCAATCAGTGTGATACACCATATTAACAAATTGAAGAATAAAAACCATATGATCATCTCAATAGATGCAGAAAAAGCTTTTGACAAAATTCAACACCGATTTATGATAAAAACTCTCCAGAAAGTGGGCACAGAGGGAACCTACCTCAACATAATAAAGGCCATATACGACAAACCCACAGCAAACATCATTCTCAATGGTGAAAAACTGAAAGCATTTCCTCTAAGGTCAGGAACAAGACAAGGATGTCCACTGTCACCACTATTATTCAAGATAGTTTTGGAAGTCCTAGCCACAGCAATCAGAGAAGAAAAAGAAAGAAAAGAAATGCAAATTGGAAAAGAAGTAAAACTGTCACTGTTTGCAGATGACATGATACTATACATAGAAAATCCTAAATATGCCACCAGAAAACTACTAGAGCTCATCAATGAATTTGGTAAAGTTGCAGGATGCGAAAGTAATGCACCGAAATCTCTTGCATTCCTATACACTAACAACGAAAGATCAGAAAGAGAAATTAAGGAAAGAATCCCATTCACCACTGCAACAAAAAGAATAAAATACCTAGGTGTAAACCTACCTAAGGAGGTAAAAGACGTGTACTCAGAAAACAATAAGACACTGATGAAAGAAATTAAAGGTGACACAAACAGATGGAGAGACATACAATGTTCTTGGATTGGAAGACTCAATATTGTGAAAATGACTACACTACCCAAAGCAATCAATCTACAGATTCAATGCAATCCCTATCAAATTACCAATGGCATTTTTTACAGAACTAGAACAAAAACCTTAAAATTTGAGGAGGGGGAAGATGGCGGAAGAGTAAGACGCAGAGATCACCTTCCTCCCCACAGATACACCAGAAATACATCTACACGTGGAACAACTCCTACAGAACACCTACTGAACGCTGGCAGAAGACCTCAGACTTCCCAAAAGGCAAGAAACTCCCCCACGTACCTGGGTAGGGCAAAAGAAAAAAGAATAAACAGAGACAAAAGAACAGGGACACGACCTGCACCAGTGGGAGGGAGATGTGAAGGAGGAAAGGTTTCCACACACTAGGAAGCCCCTTTGCGGGCAGAGACTGTGGGTGGCGGAGGGGGAAGCTTCGGATCCGTGGAGGAGAGTGCAGCATCAGGGGTGTGGAAGGCAAAACAGTGAGATTCCCGCACAGAGGATCGGTGCCGACTGGCACTCACCAGCCCGAGAGGCTTGTCTGCTCACCCGCCGGGGCAGGTGGGGCTGGGAGCTGAGGCTCGGCTTTGGTCGGAGCGCAGGGAGAGGACTGGGATGGCGGCGTGAACACAGTCTGCAGGGGGTTGTTGCACCACGGCTAGCCGGGAGGGAGTCTGGGGAGAAGTGTGGACCTGCCGAAGAGGCAAGAGACTTTTTCTTCCCTCTTTGTTTCCTGGTGCGCAAGGAGAGGGGATTAAGAGTGCTGCTTATAGGAGCTCCAGAGATAAGCGCGAGCCGCGGCTAAAAGCACGGACCCCAGAGACGGGCATGAGACGCCAAGGCTGCTGCTTCCGCCACCAAGAAGCCTGTGTGCGAGCACAGGTCACTATCCACACCCCCATTCTGGGGAGCCTGTGCAGCCCGCCACTGCCAGGGTCCCAGGATCCAGGGACAACTTCCCCGGGAGAGCGCACAGCGCGCCTCAGGCTGGTGCAACATCATGCTGGCGTCAGCCGCCGCAGGCTCACCCCGCATCCGTACCCCTCCCTTCCCCCAGGCTGAGTAAGCCAGAACCCCCTAAGCATCTGTTCCTTTAACGCCGTCCTGTCTGAGCAAAGAACAGACGCCCTCCGGCTACCTACACGCAGAGGTGGGGCCAAATCCAAAGCTGAGCCCCAGGAGCTGTGCAAACAAAGAAGAGAAAGGGAAATCTCTCCCAGCAGCCTCAGAAGCAGCGGATTAAAGCTCCACAATCAACTTGATGTACCCTGCATCTGTGGAATACATGAATAGACAACGAATCATCCCAAATTGAGGAGGTGGACTTTGAGAGCAAGATTTATTATTTTTTCCCCTTTTCCTCTTTTTGTGAGTGTGTATGTGTATGCTTCTGTGTGAGATTTTGTCTGTATAGCTTTGCTTTCACCATTTGTCCTAGGGTTCTATCCATCTGTTCTTTGTTTTCTTCTTAAAACATTTTTCTTAATAATTATTTTTTATTTTAATAACTTTATTTTATCTTACATTATTTTACTTTATTTTATCCTCTTTCTTTCTTTCTACTTTTTCCCCCTTTTATTCTGAGCTGTGTGCATGAAAGAATCTTGGTGCTGCAGCCAGGAGTCAGTGCTGTGCCTCTGAGGTGGGAGAGCCAACTTCAGGACACTGCTCCACAAGACACCTCCAAGCTCCACATAATATCAAACAGCGAAAATCTCCCACAGATCTCCATCTCAACACCAGCACCCAGCTTCACTCAACGACCAGCAGGCTACAGTGCTGGACACTCTGTGCCAAACAACTAGCAAGACAGGAACACAACCCCACCCATTAGCAGAGAGGCTGCCTAAAATCATAAGTCCACAGAAACCCCAAAACACACCACCAGACGAGGACCTGCCCACCAGAAAGACAAGATCCAGCCTCATCCACCAGAACACAGGCACTAGTCCCCTCCACCAGGAAGCCTACACAACCCACTGAACCAACTTTAGCCAATGGGGACAGACACCAAAAACAACAGGAACTACAAACCTGCAGCCTGCAAAAAGGAGACTCCAAACACAGTAAAATAAGCAAAATGAGAAGACAGAAAAACACGCAGAGATGAAGGAGCAAGATGAAAACCCACCAGACCTAACAAATGAAGAGGAAATAGGCAGTCTACCTGAAAAAGAATTCAGAATAATGATAGTAAAGATGATCCAAAATCTCGGAATTAGAGAAAATGCAAGAAACATTTAACAAGGACCTAGAAGAACTAAAGATGAAACAAGCAATGATAAACAACACAATAAATGAAATTAAAAATACTCTAGTTGGGGGCTTCCCTGGTGGCGCAGTGGATAAGAGTCTGCCTGCCAATGCAGTAGACACAGGTTCAATCTCTGGTCTGGGAAGATCCCACATGCTGTGGAGCAACTAAGCCCAGGTGCCACAACTACTGAGCCTGCGTGTCATAACTACTGAAGCCCGCGCGCTTAGAGCCCACGCACTGCAACGATGAGAAGCCCCACTCGCCGCAACTAAGACCCAATGCAGCCAAAACAAAATAAATAAATTAAAAAAAATACTCTAGTTGGGATCAATAGCAGAATAACTGAGGCAGAAGAACGAATAAGTGACCTGGAAGATAAAATAATGGAAATTACTGCAGAGTAGAATAAAGAAAAAAGAATGAAAAGAACTGAGGACAGCCTCAGAGACCTCTGGGACAACATTAAGCGCACCAACATTCGAATTATAGGGGTTCCAGAAGAAGAAGAGAAAAAGAAAGGGACTGAGAAAATATTTGAAGAGATTATAGTTGAAAACTTCCCTAATACGGGAAAGGAAATAGTTAATCAAATTCAGGAAGCACAGAGAGTCCCATACAGGATAAATCCAAGGAGAAACTTGCCAAGACACATATTAATCAAACTGTCAAAAATTAAATACAAATAAAACATATTAAAAGCAGCAAGGGAAAAATAACACACAAGGGAATCTCCATAAGGTTAACAGCTGATCTTTCAGCAGAAACTCTGCAAGCCAGAAGGGAGTGGCAGGACATATTTAAAGTGATGAAGGAGAGAAACCTACAACCAAGATTACTCTACCCAGCAAGGATCTCATTCAGATTTGATGGAGAAATTAAAACCTTTACAGACAAGCAAAAGCTGAGAGAGTTCAGCACCACCAAACCAGCTTTACAACAAATGCTAAAGGAACTTCTCTAGTCAAGAAACACAAGAGAAGGAAAAGACCTACAATAATGAACGCAAAACAATTAAGAAAATGGGAATAGAAACATACATATATATAATTACCTTAAATGTAAATGGATTAAATGCTTCCACCAAAAGACACAGATTGGCTGAATGGATACAAAAGCAAGACCCATATATATGCTGTCTACAAGAGACCCACTTCAGACCTAGAGACACATACAGACTGAAAGGGGATGGAAAAAGATATTCCATGCAAATGGAAATCAAAAGAACGCTGGAGTAGCAATTCTCATATCACACAAAATAGACTTTAAAGTAAAGACTATTAGAAGAGACAAAGAAGGACACTACATAACGATCAAGGGATCGATCCAAGAAGAAGATATAACAATTGTAAATATTTATGCACCCAACACAGGAGCATCTCAATACATAAGGCAAATGCTAACAGCCATAAAAGGGGAAATCGACAGTAACACAATCATAGCAGGGAATTTTAACACACCATTTCACCAATGGACAGACCATCCAAAATGAAAATAAATAAGGAAACACAAACTTTAAATGACACATTAAACAAGATGGACTTAATTGATATTAAAAGGACAATCTATCCAAAGAAAACAGATTACACTTTCTCCTCAAGTGCTCATGGAACATCCTCCAGGATAGATCATATCCTGGGTCACAAATCAAGCCTTGGTAAATTTAAGAAAACTGAAATTGTATCAAGTATCTTTTCCAAACACAACGCTATGAGATTAGATGTCAATTACAGGAAAAGATCTGTAAAAAATACAAACACATGGAGGCAAAACAATACACTACTTAATAACAAAGTGATCACTGAAGAAATCAAAGAGGAAATAAAAAAATACCTAGAAACAAATGACAATGGAGACACGACAACCCAAAACCTATGGGATGCAGCAAAAGCAGTTCTAAGAGGGAAGTTTATAGCAATACAATCTTTCCTTAAGAAACAGGAAACATCTCGAATAAACAACCTAACCTTGCACCTAAAGCAATTAGAGAAAGAAGAACAAAAAAAACACAAAGTTAGCAGAAGGAAAGAAATCATAAAGATCAAATCAGAAATAAATGAAAAAGAAATGAAGGAAACTATAGCAAAGATCAATAAAACTAAAAGCTGTTTCTTTGAGAAGATAAACAAAATTGATAAACCATTAGCCAGACTCATCAAGAAAAAAAGGGAGAAGACTCAAATCAATAGAATTAGAAATGAAAAAGGAGAAGTAACAACTGACACTGCAGAAATACAAAAGATCATGAGAGATTACTACAAGCAACTCTATGCCAATAACATGGACAACCTGGAAGAAATGGACAAATTCTTAGAAATGCACAACCTGCCAAGACTGAATCAGGAAGAAATAGAAAATATGAACAAACCAATCACAAGCACTGAAATTGAAAATGTGATTAAAAATCTTCCAACAAACAAAATCCCAGGACCAGATGGATTCACTGGCGAATTCTATCAAACATTTAGAGAAGAGCTAACACCTATCCTTCTCAAACTCTTCCAAACTATAGCAGAGGGAGGAACACACCCAAACTCATTCTACGAGGCCACCATCACCCTGATACCAAAACCAGACAAGGATGTCACAAAGAAAGAAAACTACAGGCCAATATCACTGATGAACATAGATGCAAAAATCCTCAACAAAATACTAGCAAACAGAATCCAACAGCACATTAAAAGGATCACACACCATGGTCAAGTGGGGTTTATTCCAAGAATGCAAGGATTCTTCAATATACGCAAATCAATCAACGTTGATACACTATATTAACAAATTGAAGGAGAAAAACCATATGATCATCTCAATAGATGCAGAGAAAGCTTTTGACAAAATTCAACACCCATTTATGAAAAAATCCCTGCAGAAAGTAGGCATAGAGGGAAATTTCCTCAACATAATAAAGGCCATATATGACAAACCCACAGCCAACATCATCCTCAATGGTGAAAAACTGAAAGCATTTCCACTAAGGTAAGGAACAAGACAAGGTTGCCCATTCTCACCTCTCTTATTCAACATAGTTTTGGAAGTTTAACCACAGCAATCAGAGAAGAAAAGGACATAAAAGGAATCCAAATTGGAAAAGAAGAAGTAAAGCTGTCACTGTTTGCAGATGACATGATACTATACACAGAGAATCCTAAAGATGCTACCAGAAAACTCCTAGAGCTAATCAATGAATTTGGTAAAGTAGCAGGATACAAAATTAAGGCACAGAATTCTCTTGCATTCCTATACACTAATGATGAAAAATATGAAAGAGAAATTAAGGAAGCACTCCCATTTACCAGTGCAACAAATGTTGAAAGCCCAGAGATAAACCCATGGACATATGGTCACCTTATCTTTGATAAAGGAGGCAGGAATGTACAGTGGAGAAAGGACAGCCTCTTCAATAATTGGTGCTGGGAAAACTGGACAGTTACATGTAAAAGTATGAGATTAGATCACTCCCTAACACCATATACAAAAATAAGCTCAAAATGGATTAAAGACCTAAATGTAAGGCCCTCAGAAACTATCAAACTCTTAGAGGAAAACATAGGCAGAACACTCTATGACATAAATCACAGCAAGATCCATTTTGACCCACCTCCTAGAGAAATGGAAATAAAAACAAAAGTAAACAAATGGGACCTAATGAAACTTCAAAGCTATTGCACAGCAAAGGAAACCATAAACAAGACAAAAAGACAACCCTCAGAATGGGAGAAAATATTTGCAAACGAAGCAACTGACAAAGGATTAATCTCCACATTTTATAAGCAGCTCATGCAGCTCAATAACAAAAAAGAAACAACCCAATCCAAAAATGGGCAGAAGATCTAAATAGACATTTCTCCAAGGAAGATATACAGATTGCCAACAAACACATGAAAGAATGCTCAACATCATTAATCATTAGAGAAATGCAAATCAAAACTACAATGAGATATCATCTCACACCAGTCAGAATGGCCATCATCAAAAAATCTAGAAACAATAAATGCTGGAGAGGGTGTGGAGAAAAGGGAACACTCTTGCACTGCTGGTGGGAATGTGAATTGGTACAGCCCCTGTGGAGAACAGTATGGAGGTTCCTTATAAAACTACAAATAGAACTACCATATGACCCAGCAATCCCACTACTGGGCATATACCCTGAGAAAACCATAATTCAAAAAGAGTCATGTACCAAAATGTTCATTGCAGCTCTATTTACAATAGCCCGGAGATGGAAACAACCTAAGTGTCCATCACTGGATGAATGGATAAAGAAGATGTGGCACATATATACAATGGAATATTACTCAGCCATAAAAAGAAACGAAATTGAGTTATTTGTAGTGAGGTGGATGGACCTAGAGTCTGTCATACAGAGTGAAGTAAGCCAGAAAGAGACAAATACCGTATGCTAACACATATATATGGAATATAAGGAAAAAAATGTCATGAAGAACCTAGGGGTAAGACGGGAATAAAGACACAGACCTACTAGAGAATGGACTTGAGGATATGGGGAGGGGGAAGGGTAAGCTGTGACAAAGTGAGAGAGCGGCATGGACATATACACACTACCAAATATAAAACAGATAGCTAGTGGGAAGCAGCCGCATAGCACAGGGAGATCAGCTCGGTGCTTTGTGACCACCTGGATGGGTGGGATAGGGAGGGTGGGAGGGAGGGAGATGCAAGAGGGAGGAGATATGGGAACATATGTATATGTATAACTGATTCACTTTTTTATAAGGCAGAAATTACCACACCATTGTAAAGCAATTATACTCCAATAAAGATGTAAAAAAAAAAAAATCTTAAAATTTGTATGGAAGCAAAAAAGACCCCAAATAGCCAAAGCAATTGAGAAAGAAAAACAGAGAAAGAAAATCAGGCTCCCTGACTTCAGACTATATTACAAAGCTACAGTAATCAAAACAGTATGGTACTGGCACAAAAACGGAAATAGATGGAACAGGATAGAAAGCCCAGAAATAAACCCATACACCTATGGTCAATTAATCTACAACAAAGGAGGTAAGAATATACAATAGAGGAAAGACAGTCTCTTCAATAAGTGTTTCTGTGAAAATTGGACAGCTACATGTAAAAGAATGAAATTAGAACACTCCCTAACACCATACACAAAAATAAACTCAAAATGGCTTAAAGACCTAAATGTAAGACCAGATAGGATGAAACTCCTAGAGGAAAACACAGGCAGGACACTCTTTGACATAAATCGCCACAATATCTTTTTGGATCCATCTCCTAGAGTAATGGAAATAAAAACAAAAATAAACAAATTGTACCTAATTAAACTTAAAAGCTTTTGCACAGCAATGGAAACCATCAACAAAATGAAAAGACAACCTACAAATGGGAGAAAATATTTTCAAATGATGCTACTGAGAAGGGATTAATTTCCAAACTATACAAACAGCTCATAGAGCTCTATATCAAAAAAACAACCCAATCAAAAAATGAACAGAAGATATAGACATTTCTCCAAAGAAGAGATACAGATGGCCAAAAGGCACATGAAAACCTGCTTGAAATCACTAATTATTAGAGAATTCAAATCAAAACTATAATGAGGTATTGCCTCACACCAGTCTGAATGGTCATCATCAAAAAGTCTAAATAAATGCTGGAGAGGGTGTGGAGAAACGGGAACTCTCCTACACTGTTGGTGGGAATGTAAATTGGTACAGTGACTATTGAGAACAGTATGGAGGTTGCTTAAAAAACTAAAAGTAGAGCTACCATAGATCCTGCAATCACAATCCTGGGCATATATCTGGAGAAAACCATAATTTGGAAAGATACACGCACCCCAATGTTCATTGCAGCAGTATTTACAATAGCCAAGGCCTGGAAGCAACCTAAATGTCCATCAACAGAGGAATGGATAAAGAAGATGTGGTACATATATACAATGGAATATTACTCAGCCATTAAAAATAATGAAATAATGCCATTTGCAGCAACATGGGTGGACCTACAGCTTATCATACTAAGTGAAGTAAGCGAGATAGAGAAAGAAATATCATATGATACCATTTAAATTTGGAATCTTAAAAAAAAAAAGATACAAATGATCTTATTTCCAAAACAGAGACTCACAGACATAGAAAACAAACTTATGGTTACCAAAGGGGGAAAGGGGGGTGGGTGAGGGATAAATTAGGAGATTGGGATTAACATATACTCACTACTATATATAAAATAGATAACCAATAAGGACCTACTGTATGGCACAGGGAACTATACTCAATATTTCATAATAACCTATAAGGATTATTACAAAATCTGAGGAAGAGTATACATATATATATTCTGAACTGCTGTGCTGTAAACCTGAAACTAACACGATATTGTAAATTGACTATACTTCAATTTTTAAAAAGTTGCTAAGGAAGTAGATCTTAAAAGTTCTCATCACAAGAAAACAAGTTTTTTTAATAATAAATAAAAGAAGAATCCAGAGTACTATGTAGAGCACTGCAACCAACTTTTACCCAAAGGGCATTTGCTGAACTGGGTAGACTTAACAGTTTGTTTTTTAAAGCTTTACATGGTTAGGGAATTTGAAAGGAAATAGAGAAATGACCAGCTTGTGAGTATAAATCGAAATATACACTACATAAAACCACAATATATTCATACTAGCGTCTGTTGTACAGCAATGGCCACATGCAACAGCACAGATAAATCTTAGTAGCACAATGCTAAAAAAAAAAAAAAAAGCAACTCTCAGAAGGCTGCGTACCGTATAGCATCCTTTCTAGAGAGTTCAAGACAAACAAAACTGAACAATATCATATTCAGACAAATGAATATACATAACAAAAATATGTTAATGATAAAAATGAAGTTCAGGATAAGGGAAGCAAAGAGATGAGATGAAGGAGGAGCCCAGAGGCGGATATAAGTTCCCGGTAATATTTTAATTCTTGGGTTGCATGGAGGATTTATGATCGTTCATTATGTTATTAAACTATTAAATACATATACATAAAAATTGCAGAAAAGAAGAACATGAATGGACCCATAAGATTAGTTATAAAAACTAAGAATTGTGATTAGTCCAATTTTGTGCAACAGAGGGCCAAAATAATGTTATAAAGAAATGCAAAGGATGAAGAACAGTCAAGATATTTTTGAAGAATAACAAGGTGGATATTTACCTTACATTAGATATAGTATAAAATCATAATAATTATATCAGTGTGGTGTTTAACATAAGAATAGAAAATGGAATAGAAATGAGAACTCAAAAATAAATTGTGCAATAAAAATGTACTCACAAAATAAAACATACAGTATGATTCCATTTATATAGAATTCAAAGCAGATAAAACCAAGCACTGTTTTATTTAGGAACACTTGCATAAGTAGCATAGTTATAAAGAGAAGCAGAAAATTACAATAGTCATCACCTCTCGGGGTGTCTGGCTTTGCCAGTGAGGCATTTCTAAGCCACTGACCGTGTTCTGTGGCTTAACTTGGATGAGGTTCACTTATCATTCTTTGAAATGTACATATGTTTTTATTTTCACAGTTTAAAAAAATGGGAATGAATTAACTGGTGCTAGAATATACCTGGTGCTAGAAAAATAATGTTTGCAAGCCAATCATCCATTTCCTGAGAAATAAAAGCAGCTATAGAGAATTCACTAACTTACGCCAAAAGGGAACACCCCGCCTTTCCCACATGTAAAATTGAAGCCAAGAAATTTAAAGTTTTTCTTTCTGAAAACAGTTCTGACTCACTTGGAAAAATCGTCCCAACATTAACACCACTGGGCTACATTGTATCTTGGAAGGTACTAGGCTAAAAGATCAGAAGAGTGAAACTGATTGATTATCTTAAGGCTTGGTGTCCTGGCTGTTTCTACAGAAGGGCAGGGAAGTGTTTTCTTTGTACAAGTGCCAGAGAACACGCTGCCGATCATTTTGCAAAAAAATTAGACTGCATCAAAAACAGAAACACGGGGTACAAATGACATCTGAGCACGGCCCTCACCAAAACCACTGCTGAGTGGAAAAGGCCAAGAGACCAGGGGTAGACTGCAGTGTGAACTGAGAGCTCCACTTACAGGAGTCATCTGCAAGCTCATAGAAGAAAAGAGTGAGTCCAAAATTTTAGAGCAGGGTGGGACACACCCTAAGTTTGTTGATAGGGAAGACTGATGTCCAGCGACACTTCATGAATTACCCAAGATCATTATTAGTCAGGCAAACCCCAAACATGGTTCCAGTGTACTTTCCAGCACATAATTCTGGAGACAGCTGCCAGCAGCAAAGCAAATGACAAACTCATTGGCACCACTGAGTTTTAATTCCCTTAGGGTAGCAATAAGAAATTTTCTAGAGAGAAACTTGACTTTATGGTACAATGGCTTAAGAGAGTAGGAAGCCAGAAACCTGCTGCTTCTGAAAACAAATTTCCTAAGAATTTCACAACTTCTGATTCTCGTTCTCAGAACCTAAGTGCCAATGTAGATGCGTTGTGTTCCTCTGAGTACAGGTTAGCAGAACTCTGTGACAGATCACAAATGGATGTGTATGACACACAGGCTGAACAAATAGATGCATATTCTCAACAACGTGATCCCTACATAGAAATTATCTAAAACGTTGCCAACTTACCATAGCCATGAGTGTTTCCTAAATATTAAAAAGCACATGTAAAGAATATTTTTAAAATACTAAAAAAACATAAATTAACATTTAAAACCACCACTTAAAACCCTTTACCTTTTGCATATCGTATGTGTACAGTTTTACAAATGGTCATTGTGTTTGATAATCTACTCTCGTTGAGTGATAAAAGTATTTCAACTTTCTAGTTTTCATACTTAAATTTAATGGCTGTTTATATTTGATGTATACTAGTTTATTCAGCTATGCTGAATAAAGGAATTCATTTATTTGCTATGAGTTTACAGCATGAATTTTAAGAATGACACATCTGAATCGTATTTTTTGGAAATGGTCAAGGAAAATGGTCTGCAAGATCAAGGAAAAACTATGATTTTCCACCCAGTGAATTTAGAAGGTATCTGAGGAGGAAGAGATTTGTCAAAATTCTTCAAATTAAAAGCCAAACAAGATCTGAGAAGCTAGGAGATGGAGCAGGCAAAACAAAGGGCGAAAGTCAAGAGCAGAGAAGAGCATAAATAGGAAAGGGACCAGTGGGTCCTGAAAAGAACTTCACTTTTCTAATGAACACTATTGTGTAGAAAGTTGAAGGAGTCAATGATGGTGACTCTTTTTTTTAATTAATTAATTAATTTGTTTTTATTTTTGGCTGTGTTGGGTCTTCGTTGCTGCATGTGGGCTTTCTCTAGCTGGGGCGAGCAGGGGCTACTCTTCGTTGTGGTACGCAGGCTTCTCATTGCGGTGGCTTCTCTTGTTGCAGAGCACGGGCTCTAGGTGCATGGGCTTCAGGAGTTGTGGCTCACCGGCTCTAGAGCACAGGGTCAGTAGTTGTGGCACATGGGCTTAGTTGCTCCGCGGCACATGGGATCTTCCCGGACCAGGGCTTGAACCCATGTCCCCTGAATTGGCAGGCAGATTCTTAACCACTCTGCCACCAGGGAAGCCCCAATGATGGTGACTCTTGAAGCAATCAGGTTCCCTCCTTTTATTATGTATACTTTTGTCTGATAATTAACCATGTGTATAATAAAAAGCATACTGCTCCTTTTCCGTCTAGAATATTTACTTGGACTATATTTGAAATATAGGTAGCTAAAGACAAATAAAGGAATTACATGTTATCTTAACTGGAAAACACAATTCCTGGTTCTTGACTACCTGTGCTCTGCAAAAAGTAAAAGAAGGTTAGAATAGTCTATGCAAACTTTTAGTCCTGAATAAAATTATTCTTCCTAAAATTTCAGGCGTTGTTTATTGGACCTATGACAGGAGCAGATTATGTAACAATATGTTAGAATGAGTGTTTTCAATGATTATCTAATCCTTATCATCATAGGGAGAACCAACAGTTTGAAGGCACTAACATTCACTTTTTTTTTTAAGTATGGTTGATTTCCAACTTTGTATTAGTTTCAGGTGTACAACATAGTGATTTGATATCTTCATAGATTATACTCCAATTAGTTATTATAAAATATTGGTAATAATCCCTGTGCAGTATGTTACATCTTTGTATATTATTTATTTTATACCTAGTAGTTTGTACCTCTTAATCCCCTCCCCTATCTTGGCCCTCCCCCAGTCCTCTCGCCACAGGTAACCACTAGTTTGTTCTCTGTATCTATGAGTCTATTTTGTTACATTATTTGTTTTACTTTTTAGATTCCACATGTAAGCAGAAACATACAGTATTTGCCTTTGTCTGACTTACTTCACTAAGCATATGGGTATATATTCGAAGAAAATGAAAACACTAATTAGAAAAGATATATGCATCCCAATGTTCATAGCAGCATTATTTACAATAGCCAAAGTATAGAAGCAATCTAAGTATCCATCAATGGATGGATAAAGGAAATGTGATATATAGATATATGTGTATATACACACACGCAATGGAATATTACTCAGCCATAAAAAAGAATTAAATTTTGCCATTTGCAACAACATGGATGGACCTGAAGGGTATTATGCTTAGTGAAGTAAGTCAGACAAAGAAAAACAGATTCATTCTTAATTTCAACACCAAGTACTCATCATAAATATCATGTTACTGGCAAAATAATCATGATACATTACTATTATATTCCATAGACACTAATAATAATTAAGATGATGATATTGATGATAATGGTCACAGCTCATATTTTTGTAGTCCTTGATATTTTCAAGGATGCCCTGCATAGAAATTATCCTGTATTCTCATATGCAAATTAGTGCCGGCCTTAAGGTTAGGTGCCTGGACAATCATAGTTTTTATTCGGACAAGGGAAATTTAGTATGTCTACACAGAACTGTTGTAATAACCAATATTTCCATATCTTCTCACATTTCTGGAGCGAATGAAAAGAACATTCAAAACACATGAACACTGTATGACGTTGAGAGTCACTTCTCAGTCTTCCCACCTGAGAATAGTAATGATACGGTAAGGATAAAATGGAGCCTCATGGATCTAAGTTCCTAGGCTAGTGCTTGGCACCTAGTAGATAACAGACATCTGTGGAAGTTGATGCTTACTCAGAAGTTACAGCTGGAGCATATTTTAAGAAGGACTCTAGTGGCAAGTGGCAGAAATCCAGTATAAACTGACTTAAAAAGAAATTCATTGGTTCAGTTAACCAGCAGGTTGGAGGGGTGATATTACGTTAGTAATGGCTAGATCCCAAGCCTCCAGCAGTGTCAGCAAGAGACCACCTTTCTGCTGGCTCTGCTTTTTGTTCAAGCAGGCTCACTTCACACAGTTTGTGATGCCCACCAGAAGCTCCAGGCTTTTACCTTCTGTGGGCTTTGTGATAATTCACTAAGTAATCATTCTAGCAGAAGATCTGGTGATGAGTCTTACTGATCAGGTCTGGCTCATCTTCTCAGCTGGGGTCAGCGAGGGGGAGAACTCTGCCCAGCCCACACGGATAATTCTTCGGAGAAGAAGAGAGATTCTTTTACCAGAAGAGATGCTGGACAAGCAAAACAACACATGTCTAGTATACAGAAACTTTGTATACTTTTCTCCCGTGAATGAGGACTACATAGTGGGGATGGAAGAGATTTGGGAGTCAGGAAAATCATAATTTGGAATGTAACACTCTCCTGTGTGTTTATAGATACCGAGACTACCGTGACCCTCCTCATTCACTGGTGCCCTACGGCTACACACTGCAGTTCTGGCATGTCTTAGCAGCCCGACTGGCTTTTATCATTGTGTTCGAGGTAAGTTTTCTCAACCAACTCCTTTATTTCCTTTGACATAATGAAGTAACTAGAAGTAATGAATGAATGTAAGTTATGAGAACTTTCAATATGATTATTTACGTCCAGAAGCAGGATAAGTAATACTATGTCATCTCTTTCTCTTCTTTTTCTTCTCCTTAAAGTACTTGAATTTTCTAAGAAATATTTGAAAGTCCAGGGTTGACTGTTAAAGAATAAGTCAGGAATCATTGGTCCTAAATTTATTTTTTTAGTTTTTTTTAATTTATTTATTTATTTTATTTTTATGGCTGTGTCTGGTCTTAGTTGTGGCACGCATGATCTTTGTTGAGGCATGCGGGATCTTTTGTTGCAGCGTGCGGGCTCTTCGTTGCTGTGCACGGGCTTCTCTCTAGTTCTGGCACACGGGCTCCAGAGCACATGAGCTCTGTAGTTTGTGGCACGCGGGCTCTCTAGTTGAGGTGTGCGAGCTCAGTAGTTGTGGCGTACAGGATTAGTTGCCCCACGGCACGTGGGGTCTTAGTTCCCCAGCCAGGGATCGAACCCACGTTCCCTGCATTGGAAGGTGGATTCTTTACCACTGGACCACCAGGGAAGTCCCATTGGTCCTAAGTTTAATATTCTAGGGCTGCTGTTCTTAAAATTCAGGAAAATTGCAGTTTTTCCATCCCCACTCCCAGAGATTCTGATACATTATGTCTGCAATTTGTTTTTCACAGCCCTCCAAAATGCTTCTGATGTTTAAGGACAATGTTTGGAAAACACTGCACTGAGTGTTACAAGTGGTAGCCTCTGGTTATGCATCATCATGACATTACTTATAAAGTATAATCTGCCTAGTAATTGCCTGTATTATGTGTCAATAAAAATACACCATCTATTTTCTTGTAGTCTTTAAGAAAAGTGCTACTAAAAATAGTTTGCATTCCCATAACTATACCCATAAATGGAACTTTCATCTCTCTTGTTACATACTTATATTAAAGCCAGATTAATACAAGTAAAGGCTGCCTCTTGGCTCAGACTAGAAGTTTCCTATTCAGTGGAGATATTGTGGTTTTGGTTCCAGACCACTGCAATAAAGTATTTCACAATCTGTGAAGCATTTCAAAATATTTTCTTAAAATTTTCATAATAACACCCATTTTGTGGATGAGGAAACTGAGGCTCAGAGTGACTTATCCTCAGGTAAACAGATAGCTCTTAAGTGGTAAAAGTAGAGCTGGAATTCAAACCTGGGCTTTCTGATTCCGCAGTATATTCTTCTGGCTCTCCTTTGCATTTTCTGGCCTTTGCTTCTCCGCCTTCTTTCCTGAGTCCTCTTCTCATTTCCTGTATGGTGCCATTACACCAAGTTCAGTCCTCACCTATCCCTGTGACTCTGTTTCCTCTCACACCCACCCCCTGGCCTTATTCCACTCCCCAGACACACCAGAGGCTCCACATCCCTGTTCTCGACCAGCTCCCAGCGCTCTTTCCGCTAAGGCTGCACAGTAAACCCGACTCTGTTGTATTCTCCCCTGTGTTTTTAGCACCTCGTGTTTTGTATAAAACACCTCATTTCATATCTGATCCCGGACCTCCCAAAAGATCTAAGGGATCGAATGAGAAGAGAGAAGTACTTGATTCAGGAGATGATGTATGAAGCAGAACTGGAGCGTCTTCAGAAGGAACGAAAAGAGAGGAAGAAAAATGGAAAAGCACACCACAACGAGTGGCCGTGACCAGGTCGGTGAGAAGTGTTTCACGGTCTGAGACCTCTCCTTGGCTGGAAGGGGCGCTTTCAACTCCCTGAATCAAAGCTTGCCATTGCTCTCCTGATAGGGGTGCAAATAAATCCTCTAGAAGCTTTCAAAACCAGCTTGTCTCTTACTAAAATTGCACATTTAACGTAACCTTCCCTTTGCACACAACTCCTGCAACTCTTCTCTGTCTCCGTGTCACACTCTGGCCTGGCAGCCAAGGTCTTCATGAGTTGGCCTAGGTGGCCCCTGAAATAAACCCTCCTCCCCCTTCCAGTCTAGCCTGGCTATTCTCTTTCATCAGAAAGAAGGGGCATGTTACCGTGGGGATATTAAAGTCACTTTTTCATCTCACCCAAGATGGCCTTCCCTCCGTCACCCATTTATTGTTTCCTCCCAGGCTGATCCACGTCAGGCCACACCCGCTAAGGTTTCCTCAGACTCATCAGCCCACTGAGACTTACTCTTTATAAACACCTCTGGTTACTGCATCAATACCACATATTGATATTGATATGTGTTGTTAATTTGTGATTTTCAAATAGTTATTAGGCTTCCCCAGCACAACTGTAAGCATCTTTAGGAAAGTCTCTAGGGACTGTAATTTATTCTTCCAGCTGGTTAGCACAGCGGTAAGTACTTGGCACCCATTAAATGCACATTTAATTAATAAAGGTTGAGTGCATTACGCTTAAAAACACTGTAAGAAACTTTCATGATGTTCCCACATATCAGAAAGTTCTTCTGAAACCTTCTCTCTGGCAAGGCAATTACTATCTGTGTGTCCTTGGACAAGTCACTTAACTTCTCTGTGCCTCAGTTTCTTCGGTGATAAGATGAGCCCTCAGTTTTTATACTCTGTGAATCTAGTATTCCAGCATTTCTTTTGCCTTCCTTGCCTTCATTCCCCTCTCTCCACTTGTTTGGAGACTAACTTTGAAACGTTTTCCAAAATTTGGCCTCCAAAAGAAAAATGAGATATACAGGAAAAAATGTATGTTTTTCACTTTTCATATAGGTTACAATATAGCAGATATCTACAGAGATGTTTGTTGTTAAAATTAGCGAAGTTTTATCCTGCATTAAGAGTCCAGGAGGTTATTGTGAGTTGGGTATGAGGGTGGACTTGGAGGATATCACCTAGACCCCAGGCCACAGGGATAATATAATAGTATACAGATGTTGAATTGGTTCTGCCCTCAATTCCAAAGTAGGCCTTGGCTTCACTAAAGGCAAGAAATGTTTTGCTACTTAGTAATTTTGCCATTTTCCAGATCTGCCATTTGGCTATATGAGTTCAGGAAAACTACTTAATTTTTCTGAGCCTGCTTATCGGGTGGAACTAATTTGCAGCTCAAATAAGGTTATGAGTGTGAGACATTTACAAAACAAAATGCTATCAAATACTATATCGGATTTGCACTGTTCTTAAGCGTTGCATCGTAGTCCAGTGGATCTAGATCTGGCTGTCCGTTCTCTATCTGTATGACCCGGGGTGGAACATTCCTGTGGATTCGGTGTCCACATCTTCAAGAGAAAAGGAGTTGGACTAAACAATACTTTAAGAGCCTATCTGGCTTTAACCTTCTGGGATTCTATCATTTGCTCCAAGCCCCTGGCCCCCTGCACCCGTTCTGACCACCTTTTCTCTGGCTCTGGTCAGCTTTCAGAGGAGAAAGGCTGACTATCGGATGGCTTGAGTTGGGGTAGGAGGCACACATTATTAGTGAAGAGAACTGCTCCAGCGCCCAGAGACCAGCGTGCCACGGTAGACTGTCCTCACCTCGGGGCTGTGCTGGGCCACAGGGCCCTTCACAATTGAGAGTTCCTTCTAGCCTCAGCATTATGGGTTCGTTACTCCCCAAAGAGGACATCTGTGCATTTTGCTTGAAAGCATAGTCTTTCTGTCTCTATTTTCCCAGCAGTTGGCAGGAAGTCACCTTCCTTCAGACTGCCTTTCTGACTCAGTCTGTTCATCTGTCAAGCAGGCACAGCAATGTTTATACCATACCTGACTTGGTTCAGGGTTACAGATTCTTCGAATGCCTTTGATTCACACTAAGTACAGACCATTGTACATAATGTCCTTTAAGCCATCATGTGTACTTCGGATTTTAATACCTTTTTTTTTTTCTCCCAGGTAACAGTTCATTTGCAGGCCAAGGACCTGAATTCTGTTTACTTCTCCCAGCTGTGCAAAAGCACATTCCAGTGAATGACTAAAATGCAACCGCAGTGCATGTCGCCGAGGTCGGCAGTGGTGGGGGGTCGGCACTCTTAAAGGACTGCCTGGGAAACCATGCTGCTGTGAAATCACATCGCAGCCCAGCACACAAATGCTATCCATCCATAGACCATTCTTGACCAAGCAAGCATGCACATCATGGGCAGTTACATTCTCAAGTTTTTAAAACCAAGGGGAACTTGTATACTGGGCCTGTTTTTCAGCCTGTTTGCTACCTTTTTTGCATTCTATCCCATGTGAATTTTACAGACACTGGGCTGAAAAGGGTATTTGGACACCTGGACACACATTCCTAGAATGTCACATGGTCCTACTTCCGTGTCACCAAACAACACAAACAAGACCCTGTTTACAACTTTTTCTTTCTTTTTTTTTAATTTCAGATCTTTCTGAGGAGATTATATATGACATATCTATAGCTATGTGTATGGCCATAGATGTATTTCTGTGTGTACATATGTATAGTCATGTATTCTTACATATGTACATACAAATACAGAGATATATAAAAGTACATAGAACTTCCTTACTTGTAAATAGCCAAAAGGTACTGACATGAATGATGAATTTTCACATTTAAATAGTCATCAACATGAAGCCATGTTTAATGCTTGTATAATGTGATGCGATAAAATTCAAAATAAATTTATGCACATGGAATATTTTTAGCCGGGTCTTCTGAAATTCTGTTGTAGTTTCTTCTCACAGAATACGAGGAATCATAGAGTGGGGGTCTTTAAAGAAAGTCTGTCACTCCCAAACACTCCTGAGAAATCACTTCATCCTTCAGAGAGACTACATTTTCCTTCCTAACCTACCTTTTCCATATTGCTTCCATTCTACCTTCTTAGAGAGGGTGCCGAGGCAACTCATTAGAAATCACTCAGAAGAGTTTGGAAAATGCCACTGATGCCCTTTGTTGAGGAAATGTGAAATATAACCAATGATATATATGATGCTTTTGATTACCCTGCCTGCTAGTATGCTCTGCTGATCCCAGCAAAGGGACTGTCTGTCTGGATGGGGGAAGCAGGGCTGGTGGGGGAGTTTCCTTCTAAGCAATGCCTGTTGTTGTAATTACTCTTCTTCCAGAGATTGCAGAACCTGACTTTGAATTATGTTATCAGCTGGCCTGTGCCAGTCAGGGAAATGGGAATGCTCCCATTACCGCATCCATCAACACTGTCTCATTTTGGCTGCGGATTCCCAAGAACCTTAAATGTTTCCTTAGATGGGAACAGTTGGTCAGAGTGGCTTTGGGCAGGCTAGAACTTCAGCCATTTCGTAGTTTCTTTCTAGGACTCCTTCTGACCTGATGTTCCTAGGAGTGAAATGCAGTTAACCCTTGAACACCACAGGCTTAAACTAGGAGGGTCCATTTATAAACAGATTTTTTTTCAATAAATACGTAATACAGTACTACAGGACCTATGATTGGTTGAATCCATGAACCGTGGATATGGACGACCAACTATAAAGTTATATGCAGATTTCTGACTGCACGGAGATTGGCACCCATAACCTCTGCACTATTCAAAGGTCAACTGTACTAACCCTAGCAGAGCCTAAACTAAGGAGATGTATTTTATGGGAACTGAAGACAAGCGGCCATTGGCAGAGTTTTCTTTTCAATCATGGCTAAGAAGTCTGTGAAATATTTCACATCAGCCCTGGGGAAAGGAATTTCCAAGGAAAGTCTCAAAAGATGAAATACAAAGAGATACTCCAGACAGACAAATTGCTCTACTGACCCAGTATTGTGACTTCTGCTTGTTATGCCTGAAGCTCTACCTCTAAGCGTCATGAACCAATAGATCTTTGAATTTAATACATCCATAGCTTCTCTCCTACTCCTTGGAGCAGGAAGAGTGGCAGACGCAGGGGGAAGGAATGTGAACCCTCCTTGGGTTTGCAGTGGGCCATGAACATTCAGAACTAGGTAGAGGACCACCCAACGCCCCGGTCAGGATAAGGAAGTAAACTTTTGTTAAGTATCGCTTTCTACCTGGTCTGAGTATAGGCTGAACCTAAGACTCTGGCCGGAAATATCTTTTGCCCATGGAATTCTGCCTTTGCTATCGCAAGTGCCTCTGGCAATCACAATCCCTGATTTCTAGCATATAATTCTTCTCTTTCCTCCCTTCCTCTCTGCCTCCCTTCATTTCTTTCTACCAGCACAGTGAATACACTCATTCATCTTCCCTGTTTTGGGTACAAGGAACACATAGTGAATATCTTAAGATGTGTTTAGGTTTGTAGAAGAGAAAGGCAAAGAAGGTTGTAAAGGGTAATTTCTGCGGGACTTTGTAAGAAATCAAGTGTTGGGAGTGATATCACCAAACTAGTGACATAGTGACTTTCTGACTTCCCTCCCTGTCCCAAGAAGAAAACTAACAACTATTCATGGATAAGACACCACTAAGAAAATCCTAGAACATGGCGGTGAGGCTGAAGCACCTCCCCCGCACCACAGAGACAGAGACAGACAACAGTATGGAGGTTCCTTAAAAAACTAAAAATAGGTTCCTTAAAAAACTAAAAATAGAGCTACCATGTGATCCAGCAATCCCACTCCTGGGCATGTATCCGGAGAAAAACATGGTTTGAAAGGATACATGCACCCCAATGTTCATTGCAGGGCTGTTTACAATAGCCAAGACATGGAAGCAACCTAAATGTCCATCAACAAAGGAATGGATAAAGAAGATGTGGTACATATATACAATGGAATATTACTCAGCCATTAAAAAGAATGAAATCATGCCATGGACGGACCTGGAGATTATCATACTAAGTGAAGTAAGTCAGACAGAGAAAGACAAATACCTCATGATACAAATGAACTTATTTACAAACAGAAACAGACTCACAGAGAACAAACTAATGGTTACCAGGTGGGAAGGGTGGTGGGAAGGGATAGATTGGGAGTTTGGTACTGACATGTACACACTGCTGTATTTAAAATAGATAGCCAACAAGGACCTATTATATAGCAGCAGGGAAGTCTTCTCAGTATTCTACAATAACCTAAATGGGAAAAGACTTTGAAAAAGGATACATATATATATATATATATAACTGAATCACTTTGCTGTACACCTGAAACACTGTTAATCAACTATACTCCAATATAAAATAAAAATTAAAAAAATATCCTAGAACATAGGGGTGAGGCTGAAGCGCCTCCCCCACACCACAGAGACCAAGACAGGCGATATTAGAAGGTAAGAAGAATGGCTACATGCTGACCACATTACCCCTCCCCCAGGCCAGCACAGCATCACAATGAGAGGTCCTCCCCTGAGCCTAGGGTTCCTTTATTGGGAAATGCGACCCCAGGGTGAATATCTAGCCCCCACTGTGTTGTGGGTCGTTTCTTGGAAGCCCCCACTCTCGTCTCACCCCACAGAAATCAGGGGAAATCTATGGGGCTTGACCACTGAGAATCTAATTATGATAAAGAAGCAGGTAGGGGCTTGCAACAACCAGCACTCGGATCTTGATGGACCAAGCTCCTACCTGCAGGGCCCAACCAGCAGTCCCAGTCAGAGGCTTTGCTCACCTGCAGAGCCATGACTAGGGAACTCATGGGGTGCAGGTCTGCCTGATTCAGGTCCTCAAATGAAGAACCTTGCTGGTTCTGCTGGGGTGCTGGTCTGCCCTACCCAGGCAGGGGAGCTGAGTCATAGCCCAGCCCACTGCTGAGTGCAGCTCCCAGCACCCCCTGACCAGAAAGCCTGGAAACTACATAGCTCAGGAATGCTTGAGCACAGAATGGCAGGCTGAGCTGAAAATCGCAAAGTCTGTGTCACCACAGGGCCAGGGCACTTGGAAAGAGCGGATCAGATTGAGTCAAGACCACAAACAGCGAGCCTTGCCAGGCCTGCAGGTGTCCAGGGCTCTGTCCGGGGAGGGAAACTAATTCATAGTCCCACCCACTACTGAGTGTAGCTCCTGGCCGCTCCTGACCAGAAAACCTGATCCAGAACACCTGAGAGCACGCTTGGAGCTGGCCTTCCCATTTCACCCAGGCAGAGGAGTTAAATCATCACTTTATCCACTGCTGACTGTAGCTCCTGGCCCACCTGACCAGAAAGCCTGGCCAAAACACCTGGAAGCTACATAGCTCAGCAACACTCAGAGAGTATGGCAGGCAGAGATGATTGACTGCAAAGCAAAGCCAGCAGCCCTGTTTGGCCCCCTGGGGCACGGGTTGACTTGCGTCAAGACCACAAAGAGCCTTACCACCCTTGGAGACGATTCTCCTGCTCTATCTGGGCAGGGAAACTAATTGTTGCCTGCCCTTTGCTGAATACAGCATTCAGCTTGCCCAACCATAGCACACTGGAAACTGTGCAGCCCATCCAACAGCCTTGCATACAGTGGTACTTGAACAGAGAACACAACCCGTGGCTTTTCTGTCTGCAGAGCAAAACCAGTGACCTTATCTGGCCATAGAAATCAGTGCACACTCTTGCCTGATTCAGATCCCCAAATGATGAGTTGTGCAGGCCCTGGAGCATGTCCTGCTGCCATACCAAGGCAGAGAAGCTAATCCACAGTTCTGCCTACTGCTGAGTATAGTACCCAGTTCCAACTATCTAGTAAGCCTGACCAGAGAACTCCGGTAACCATGGAGTCCATCCTACAACCTCACCTAAGTAGGGAACAGAGCCAGAATTCTTATCCAACTGCTTTCAGCCAGCAGTACCCACCCCAGACCCCAGTTTGGGCAGTGGGCTCACCTGAAAATACACCCTGATAGCAAGCCCCACCTGCCCAAAGTTATTACCAGCAAACATGTCCAGAAACCCAAACTGAGCCAAATGGTGAAGAACTGTCTATGTCAAAGAGAACCTATAAAGTCTGGAATTGGAGACCATTTACTAAAATGCACAGATGTCAACGTAAGGAATCAAGGATCAAAAAAATCAGATAAACATGACACCGCCAAAGGACACAAATAAAGGTCTAATAATTGAACCTAAAGAAATGGAGATCTATGAATTGTCAAAGAATTCAAAATGATCCTCCTAAACAAATTTAGTGAACTATAAGAACACACAGCAGACAAGTAAACAATCAGGAAAACAATGCTAAACAAAACAAGAAGTTCAACAAAGAACAGAAACCATAAAAATAAAACAAATCCTAGAGCTAAAAATTACAGTGACTGAACTGAATAATTCAAAAGAGAGATTCAAAAACAGACTTCACCATGCAGAAGAAGGAATCAGTGATCTAGAAGACAGGACATTTGAAATTGTCCAGTCAGGGGAGCAAATAGAAAAAAGAGTGAAGAAAGAATATGTGACTTATAGGACACAATTAAAAGAAACAATAGTGGCGTTATGGCAATTCCAGAAGAAGAGAAAGAGACAGAAAGAGTATTTAAAGCAATAATGGCTAAAAACCCCCCAACCTGAGGAAAGAAATGGATGCCCAGATTCATGAGGCCCAAAAGTCCCCAAACAGGTGAACCCAAGGAGGGCTACACCATGACACATTATAATTAAGTTGTCAAAGTGAAAGACAAAAAGAATTTTGAAAGCAGTGAGAAGAAAGAGTGGAGTTACATACAAAAGAATCTTCATAAGACTATTGGCAGATTTCTCCACAGAAGCTTTGCAGGCCAGGAGAGAATGGGATGATATATTCAAAACATTGAAAGAAAAAAACTGTCAACCAAGAATTCTATACCTGGCAGAGCTGTCCTTCAGAAATGGATAAAGACCTTTCCAAACAAAAGCTGAGGGAGCTCATTAACACTAGAACTGCCTTACAAGAAATGCTAAAGGAAGTTCTTTATGTGGTGGTAAAAGGATGCTAATTAACATTACAAAAACACAAAAAGGTAGCATAAAACTCAGTGGTAATGTTAAATATAGTGTCAGACAAAGATTCTATAATATAGTAATGGTGGTGCATAACTTATTTACAACTCTAGTTTAAAAATTAAAAAACAAATGTAGTAGAAAATAACCACAACTACAATAATCTGTTATTGGATACACAATATAAAAAGTATGTAAACTGTAACATCAATGTGAGGCAGGAAGTAAAAGTATAGGAATGCTAGCAAAGTTAAATCGTTATCAGTTTAAAATAGGGTGTTAAAATTTTGAGGTTTTATATGCAAATCTCATAACCACAAGGGAAGAGCCTATAGTAGTCACACAGACACACACACACCATGATAAAGAAATAAAGCATACTGATAGCAAAAGACATCAAAATAGAAAAAAAGATAGCAATAAGAAGAAACAGTGGATCTACAAAACCATTAGAAAATAATCAATAAAATGGCAATCCATTTAAATGTAAATGGATTTAAATTCTCCAATCAATCAAAAGACACAGAATGGCTAAACAAGATCCAAAAAAAAGAAACAAGATCCAACAATATGAGACTCATTTAGCCTTAAAGACACCCATCAACTGAGAGTGAAGGGGTGGAAAAAGATTTCAGCAAATTGTAGTTAAAAAAAAAAAAGGCAGGGGTAGCTCTATTAGACAAAATACATTTTAAATCAAAAATGGTAAAAAGAGGCAAAGGTCAATACATAATGATAAAGGGGTCAACCCATCAAGAAGATAGAATTGTAAATACATATCCAATATCAGAGCACCTAAAAATGTAGCCCCAAAACTAACAGAGCTGAAAAGAGAAATACACAGCAATATAATAATAGTTGGGGACTCTAATACCCCACTCTCAACAAGATAGATCATCCAGATAGGGAATCAATAAAGAAACAGGTTTGGACAAAATTATACATCAGATGAACCTAACAGACATACACAGAGCATTCTGTCTGACAACAGCAGAATACCCATTCTTCTCAAGTGCACATGGAACATTTTCTAGGATAAACCATATGTCAGGTCACAAAACAAATCTTAGCAAGTTCAAGGAGACTGAAATCATACCAAATATCTTCTGTGACCACAATGGGATTAAACTAGAAATCAGTAACAAGATGAAACTGAAAAATTCACAAATACATGGAAATGAACACTCCTGAACAACCAATGGATCAAAGAAGAAATTAAAGGTGAAATAATAAAATCTCTTGAAACAAAAATGGAAACACAACCTACCAAAATTTATGGGATGCAGCAAAAGCAGTTCTAAGAGGAAAGCTCACAACAATAAATGTCTACATTAGTAAACAAGAAAGATCTCAAACAACCTAACTCTATACCTAAAGGGACTAGAAAGAGAAGATCAAACTGAGCCCAAAACTGACAGAAGGAAATAAAGATTAGAGCAGCAATAAATAAACTATAGAACAGGAAAACAATAGAAAAGAGTGATGAATTAAGAGTTCGTTCTTTGAAAAGGTAAACAAAATTGAGAAAACTTTAGCTAGACTAACCAAAGAAAAAATAGGAAACAAATCAAAATTATAAATGAAAAAGGACACATTACAACTCATACTACAGAAATACAAAGGATGATAAGAGACTATTATGAATGACTATACACCAACAAATTAGACAACTGAGAAAAAATGGAAAAATTCCTAGAAACATACAACCTACCAAGACTGAATCAAGAAGAAACAGCAAATCTGAACAGACTAATTACTAGTAAAGAGATTGAATCAGTAATCAAAAATCTCCTGATGACAAGAATTCCAGGACCAGATGGCCTCACTGGTGAGTTTTACCAAACATTTAAAGAAGAATGAATGCCAATCCTTATTTTAAAACTTCCAAAAAATCAGAGAGGAGGGAACACTCATTTTCTGAAGCCAACATAGGCCTGATATCAAAGCCAGAATAGGACACTACAAGAAAATAAACCTACAGGACAATGTCCCTGATGAATATAGATGCAAAAATCCTCAATAAAATAGTAGCAAATCAAATTCAGCAGCACATGAAAAGGATCATTCACCATGATCAAGTGGGATTTATCCTTGGAATGCAAAAATGGTTCAACATACACAAATCAATAAATGGGATACATCACATTAATAGAAAGAAAGAAAAAATATATGATCATCTTAATAGTGGCAGAGAAAGCATTTGACAAAATTCAACATCCATTCATAGTAAAAATTCTTAACAAATTAGGTAGAGAAGGAATGTTCCTCAACATAGTAAAGGCCATATATGACAAAGCCACAGTTAACAACATACTTAATGATGAAAGGTTAAAAGCTTTTCCTCTAGGATCAGGAAAAGACATGGGTGCCCACTATCACCATATTCAACATGGTACTGGAAGTCCTAGCCAGAGCAATTAGGCAAGAAAATAAATAAATAAATGCCGTAAGAATTGGAAAGGAAGAAGTAAAATGGTCTCCATTTACAGATGACATGATTTTATATATAGAAAATCCTGAAGACTCCACAAAAAACTGTTATATCTAATCAACCAATTCAGTAAAGTTGCAGGACACAAACATACAACATCAGAAGCTTTTTATACACTAACACAAATTTTCTGAAAAAGAAATAAAGAAAACAATCTCACAGAGGCAACAAAAATAAGATATTTAAAAATAAATTTAACTGAGGAGGTGAAAAATCTCTACCCTGAAAACTGTAAGACATTGATGAAAGAAATCAAAGAAGACACAAATAAATGGAGAAATATCCCTTGTTCATGGATTGGAAAATTTAATATTGTTAAAATGTCCATACTACCTAAGCTATTTATAGATTTAATGCAATCCCTGTTGAGATTTCAATGGCTTTTTTTTTTTTTTACAGAAGTAGAAAAGACTATCTTAACATTTACATAGAACCACAAAAGACCCTGAATAGCCAAAGAAATCCTGAGAATAAAAGAACAAAGAGGGGGGCAACACACTTCCTGATTTCAAGCTATATTATAAAGTTACAGTAATCAAAAAAAAAAATAAGGCTGGTTCAAGATGGCAAGGTAGGAAGAACCTGAGCTCACCTCCTCCCACAGACACACTGAATCTACAGCTAAATATGGAACAATTTCCTCTGGAAAAAAACAAAAAACAGAAAAACCCCAAAACTAGGTGAGCAACGCATTGGGAAAAAGATAAAAAACCCACAAAGTGGGTAGAAGAGGCTGAGACACAAACTCACCCTAAATAAACCCCACCCCCAGTGTGACAATCTACAATCAGAATTCAAAACCTGGACCTTCTCCCTGAGGAGGAAAGGGTTTGAACCCCACATCAGGCACCACAACTTTTAAGGTCTGCACCTGAGAGATGAGCCCCCAAAATAGCTAGCTGTGAAAACCAACAGGACTCACATCCCTAAGAGCAGAGCAAACTGATAAATGGCTTAGAGGGTTCACATGCTCAGACGCACTCATCCCAGGGACGAACACAGAGGCAGCCAATTGTGAGGTGCTTAGGATACTTATACAGAAAACAAGTTGGTGGTAGCTAGAGGCAGGGTCAGGGAATGGGTGATACGGGAGAGGCAGTCAAAAGTTACAAACTTCCAGTTATAAAATAAATAAGTCATGGGCATATGATGTACAGCATGGTGATTACACTTAATAATACTTTATTGTATATTTGCTAAGAGAATAGATCTTAAACGTTCTCATTACACACAAAAAATCTGATAACTATTTGTGATACTGGATCTTAACTAGACATACTGTAGTCATCATTTAGTAATATACACATACTATATAGAAATATCAAATTATTATGTGGTATGCCTGAAACCAATATAATGTTATATGTCAATTATATCTCAAGAAAAGACAAATAAGTATAGGGATATAATGCACATGATGACCATAGCTAACACGGCTGCATGGTGTATTTGAAAGTATTAAGATCCTAAGAGTTCTCACAAGGAAAAAACTTTTTTTTTCTTTTTCTTTTTTGTATTTATATGAGATGATGGATGTTAACTAAACTTATTAGGGTAATCATTTCACATTTTATGTGAGTCAAATCATTATGCTGTACATCTTAAAACTTATACAGCACAGTATGTCAATTATATCTCAGTAAAACTGGGAAAGTAAAAAGAAATCAAGTGTTCATTGAACGAATGCATGCAAAAACAAACAACATAGCCAGCAAAAAATTAGCATACGTTTCTGATGAACTCTGTTTCCCAGTGTGGATGGTGGAATGTTAATTGTCAGGTGTAATGAGTAGGCCGTCATTTGAGGATTTTTTAATATACCTAATCTTAGGAGTCTTCATAAGACTAAAATATTAGAACTATCCTACTTCAACACTATAATCTTCATTAAAACCTCACCTGTGTGGATATAAAGTTATCCAAATAGGTGGCAGGGGGTTAATCGTGGAACTGGCAAAATTTTATCTTAGCTGATTTTTTAAAATGGAAATCTCTCTAGAAATAACTTTCTATGTAAATTTTCTATAAATATGCTTTCCAGGGGGTCTTAAATAAAGGAAATTGCAACCCATTTATCCTTCCTTTGATGATTCATTGCATTACTGTAAGTATAGTCTAATGTACACTAGAGGCAGATTAAGAATACAGCAGAGGGCTTCCCTGGTGGTGCAGTGGTTGGGAGTCCGCCTGCCGATGCAGGGGGCGCAGGTTAGTGCCGGTTCGGGAAGATCCCACATGCCGCGGAGCCGGTGGGCCCGTGAGCCATGGCCACTGGGCCTGCGCGTACGGAGCCTGTGCTCCGCGGCGGGAGGGGCCGCAGCGGTGAGAGGCCCGCGAACCGCAAAAAAAAAAAAAAAAAGAATACAGCAGGGGCTTCCCTGGTGGCGCGGTGGTTGAGAGTCCGCCTGCCGATGCAGGGGACACGCGTTCGTGCCCCAGTCCGAGAGGATCCCACATGCCATGGAGCGGCTGGGCCCGTGAGCCACGGCCGCTGGGCCTGCGTGTCCGGAGCCTGTGCTCCGTGGCGGGAGGGGCCACAACAGTGAGAGGCCCGCGTGCCGCAAAAAAAAAAAAAAAAAAAAAAAATACAGCAAATGCCCCTGGCAGGCAGCAGACCCTCCTGGATTCAAAGGGAAGTTCTGGTAAAAGTCCTAACTCTGCATCCTAGTCCTTCAAACCAGCCACTCTACTTACATAATGTTTCTTCACCTCAGTACCAACCTCCATGCTAGCCAGGATCTCCTCACATCCCCTAGAAGAGCAGGTTCCTTCACTCCTTCCCAAGCTTTACTTATACCTTCCTCCATGCACCACACTCCCTGGAAAAACATTTTTCCTCTCTTCTTTGCCTAGTCAGATTATCTCTAGTTTTAAGGTCTACCTCAGACTTCAACTTTTCAGCAAGTGTGTCTCCAGCTAGTCCTGTCCACTGGGCTCCCCTCTCCCCAGAAGTCTCCTATCGCACAACCTGCCCCACTCACTCAGACTCTTTCCCCATGTGTTATTCCTCCACGGGTGCATGCATATCTGTCTATATCCCCAGAGAGCTTGTAAGTGATAGAAATCAAGAACCCCACCTTCACTTTCCCCAGTGCCTAACAGAGCATCAAGTATTTAGTGCTTATAGGATGCAATCAGTGTTAACTCATTTTCCTGTAAATAAATTTCAACATGAAAGAGCCAAGTGTCAAACCTCAATTCATACAGTCCTCTCAGTGAAGAAGTTAAACCCACTTAAGTCCAGCTATTGTTTTCCCAGCAGGGATATTGAGTAATTTCCCCAGATCACCCATTGACTATCTGGTTTTAGACACCAATTTTATAATATTTTCAACAAAAAAATTAAGGAAGCTTGCTGAATAATGTTTCCATGGCATGAGTGGTTTTAAATACTTGAAGTATTCAATTTGGAGCCCATTAATATCCTGGTAGGGAGGGGTAAATACTAAAGGTGTTATCAGTGGAACCCTATGCACAGCTGCACTCAGCTTGCCTAGACCTTAGCCCTTAAGGAGGTAATCTTTAACTTTCATTAATTCAGACCTCACTAATTAGGAATTTGTGATCATTTAGAAGGGCTGGGGTCCAATATGCAAAGCAAATCCAGTGAACAAATAGAGGAAATATTCAAACCATTTTTTAAAGGAAACACTTATATACAGTTTACTTGCTATTGCAAATCCAGTTTCTTTTTCCTACTAATTATCACTATCTAGTCCAGTATTTCTCAAACTAAACTCCAGCTTATATTAGAATCACCTGAACCCAACCACTACCTTTTCTGATTCAGGAGTTTTAAGGTAGGCCCAAGGATTTCAATTGCTACAAGTACCCAGGTGGTGTTGATACTGTTGGCTGGGAACCACACACTGAAAACCACCGATCTACTCAATATTTTGCCGTAATTTGAATACACTCTACAATGCAAGCTGAATTGTTCAGTTTTATCTGACTGTATAATATTTTAAAGAATATTACCCTGGTGGAAAGGTCGGTGGGTAGCAATTTCAAGCTGTGTTATCAGTTATCAGTTAATCATATTTAATACAAAGCACTGTCACTGCAGTTTCCTTGCTGAGCAGAGCAGAGGGCGTTCCTTAAAGGAGTGGGTCAGGGCCACACAGAGGTCTGCCACTTTGCCTTGCACTTTGTATCTCAGAAGCCTGAGAATAAGCCCTCCTAACTCCAAGCCCCATTCTCACCAATTTAGGAGTGAGCTTACATCAACACGTTCAATAGAGCAAAATATCAAGGTCATGGGCTTTGGCATCAGACAAAACTAACTTCAGATCCAAGGTGTCTGACCTTGGACAAATGATTTAACATCTCTAAAATGCACTTACCTTGTGAAGCACACACCGTAGTACACTGCCGAGATCCCCCTTCAGTGAAGGACTGCTAGCCTCTGCCGTTGGGAGGGCTACAGCAGACAGCTTCCGCCTCTCAGCTCTTCGGGAAGGCCTTATTGCAGAGGATCACGTGGTCCAAGACCACGCCCCTTCCTGTGCCTACCCACATCGACTGGATGTGAAAGCCTGACTACCTTGGCCCAATGGGGTTAAGTCTGAAGTTAACTCCCCGCACTTCAGAGTCTCTGTGGGGAGACCATCCTTGGATTGGCATTACAGCTCAACTTCCACCTCTGCCCAAACCTGCGTCTCTCGTCTTCCTTCCACAGGTCGCTTGCCTTTCTTCCACAGGTGTGGATCCTAAAGGCGCCCCTTAATAAACATTAAGCACACCAAACTCCGTGTCAGACTCTGCTTCTCAGGGAATCACACCTGTGACTCATTTAAAAACAAACAAGTGGATGAAAACTCTAAGAGGCAGTAATTTTGTAGATTTGTGGCTAGGCTCTTGTTCTAGACGCTAAGAATACAGCAGTGAACAAAGATGACTAAGTTTAAGTAGAGAGATCGTGAAAAGCATTAAGAGATTGAAATCAATTTTTAGCTACAGTATTGACTGACTACTTGCTATAAAAGGGAATAATACTTCTTCCCGTCCTCACTCCCCCATCTGCCTAGGTTTTTTCTTAATTGTCTAAGCTTTTAATATTCATCTTCTGTTCGGAAACCATAAAATAGTTGTCAATCTCAGCCGGTCTCAGCCTGTTTGAGCCTAGTTCCCCTATTGGTTTCCTTCTTTACCTCCATACTGCTCTTACACTACACTAGGTTGTATGAAACCGTGAGGCTAAAATCCTAGTCACCTAGACATTTCGTGCAGTAATTTCTGCTTCTGTGCTTATAAACCATGGTAAAGTCTAACACCCCAAGGTCATATGGCTGCCCAGATACACCATTCAGCGTGTATTTACTGGGGTCTTGTGGCTCTCAGCTCTAAGCAGGAGATGGGGCACAGGTTTTGCTGTTTCTCTCAAATCCCACAAACCTATGGTGGTTTGCTGCCGCCATCCCAAGGCTCACCACATAAAGTGGGACACAGACCCTTCCTCAGAGACTCATTAATATATTAACCCTCCTGGCTTCCCCTAAACCCTCCTAGCATCAGAAATCCATTTCTACTCTAGGCATTTGAGAATTTAGCTCTTACCTCCCAAGATATTTTATCCCTGTCAACCTAAGAGGCTAGACTTTTGACACTTAAAAGCCAAGAAGAAATCTCTTTTTTTCTCTGGTATTTGTGGAAGCATTGCTTTTCTGAGCTATAAACATCAAACACCTGATTATTTGAATGTGAAGAGCCGAGGAGGCAATCAAATGCTCCAGGGAGTGGGTAAGATCATTGGTTCAATTTTCTGAATATCTTTTTCTCTGCTTGGTCACTTCCCCTGTAGATGGCCTTCTTGAGCCAGCCTCTTACCTCTCCAACAGCGTGTAAACCAAGGTATACCTTGACTCCTATCATTTTTTGCAGTTTTGCCTTTGCCTGGGTATCCTGGCTTCTACCCATGCATGGCCTCAGCAGAGTCTATGTATTTATCTTTCTCCTATTTCTTATCTCTCCACCTGCTTCACCTGTCTCCTTTTGTTTCTCCATCTACCGCCACAACTGGCCCTATTTTAAATTGCACTGTACTTTGTCTTATTTACTGAAACATCATGCTTCCTACTCTATCTTAAGTGTGTGAATAGGCTTTATGTTCTCTACTTTGAAACTTGAGATCTGTTTAGATCACATCACTTTATAACTCAGAGACTTAGAAAACTCTCCAACCCATGGAGTGGAGGAAAACATTTGTAAATTATATATCTGATAAGAAACTTGTATCTTGAATATACAAAGAACTCTTACAATTCAACAATAAAAAGACAAATAAGCCACTGAAAATGGGCACAGGATCTCAGCAGACATGTCTCCAAAGATGATGTACAAATGGCCAATAAGTATAAAAAGATTCTCAACATCATTAGCTATCAGGAAACTGCAAATCAAAACCACAATAAGATACCACTTCACACCCACTAGAATGGCTATAATAAAAAATACATTTAACAAGCGTTGGTCAGGATGTGGAGAAATTGGAACCCTCATACACTACTGATAGAAACGTAAAATGGTGCAACCACTTTGGAAACAGTCTAGTAGTTCCTCAAATGGTTAAGCATAGAGTTACCACACGACCCAGCAATTCTATTGCTCGTATATACTCAAGAAAAACGAAAACACACATCCACACAAAAACTTGTACACAGTGTTCAGATCAGCATTATTCATAATAGCCTAAAAGTGGAAACAACACAAATGTCCATCAACTGATGAATGGATAAATAAAATGTGGTATAGTCATACAATGGAATATTATTAGGCCATCAAAATGAATGAAGTACTGATGTATGCTACATGAATTAACCTTGAAAACATTATGCTATGTGAAAGAAGCCAGTCACAAAAGACCGCTGTGGTCACAAAAGACATACTGGGGTCTTTTGATTTTCATGTGATTTCGTTTATATGAAATTTCCAGAATAGAAAAATCTGTGGAGATAAAAAGTAGATTAATGGTCACTTAGGGCTAATGGGGTTGGGCGAAATGGCGACTGACTGCTAATGGATATGGGGTTTCTTTGGGGGTGATTAAAATGTTCTAAGATTGTGATAAATATAAAAATATAACAATTATGAACCAGATCAGGAGACGTGGGGGATGAGATAAAAAGTTAACAACATTCATCTAATAGGAGGTAAGGAAATACAGAATAGAGAAAATGGGAGAGGGGGAATATTCAAAGAGACAATGGCTAAGAAATTTCTAGTATTAAATATGTTATTTTCTATTGTATTTTCAGATATAGTCTTAATTGCTTAAAATATAAAATATCCTTCAATGATATGTTCTACATGTTTATTTGCTTACACTTTTAAAATCCATACATAGTACATAGGAAGAGTCCTTTGTGTGGTAAATAGAGTGGAAATAACTTTCTGTAAAAGCTGATAAAGTTAATTATATTCTATTTGATATTTATCCCCCAAGAATAGACAGCTGCAAAGGCACTTGTAGAGTTTAATCAGCAAGTTGAAAAGTCAGAAATGCAACCATGTTTTACATGATAATGTTCAATCTCCTCAAGTTTTTTCACAAACAATGGGCATACAACTTAAATGTAAAAGTGAATTTTACAGTGATTAAATTATACAGTGAATTTCAGTAACTAAAGGGTCATTCACTTAGTTGACTCCATATCAACAATCGTTATTGGATAAAACTCAGAATTTCCTATAAGAATCAACACAGAGAGTTACCTCCCCCATCTCAGCTCCATCCCTGTCCCACGTATCTACATCATGGACAGACACTCAGTTGTTAACAATAAACTATATTTTCTGGAATTATCATAAATAAAATTATGAAACCTTCCTACTCACATATTTAATACTTCCTTCATCCTAATGTGTGTTAATATTGGAAATCATGTTAAGAAATGAAACTCTCTTTTTTAAAATAAATTTATTTATTTATTTATCTGTTTGTTTTTAGGTGCATTGGGTCTTCATTGCTGTGTGCGGTCTTTCTCTAGTTGCCGCGAGCAGGGGCTACTCTTCATTGTGGCGCGCAGGCTTCTCATTGAGGTGGCTTCTCTTGTTGCGGAACACGGGCTCTAGACACGTGGGCTTCAGTAGTTGTGGCACGCGGGCTCAGTAGTTGTGGTTTGCGGGCTCTAGAGCACAGGCTCAGTAGTTGTGGCGCACTGGCTTAGTTGCTCCACGGCATGTGGGATCTTCCAGGACCAGGGCTTAAACCCGTGTCCCCCGCATTGGCTGGCGGATTCTTAAACACTGTGCCACCAGGGAAGCCCAAGAAATGAAACTCTCTTAACAGTTGTTTTCATAGTTATTCACAATTCTATAGTCCTTAATATTCTCAAAATGTTGTGAAAATATATGGTCATTATTCTGCATCGTAACATTCCATATGCTAGCAATACTTTAATCCTCACCTGTAGATGAGTCAAGGCAATTTCCTTAAAAGAACACAACCAAGGTGTGTGACTTCAGGAAAATCAAGATTTCAACCTTGGCCTCTAGGGCAGGATTTCTTGAACTCCACACTATTGATAGCTGAGGCAGGATCATTTTTTGTTGTTGTTGTGAAGGAGAAGGGCTGCCCTGTGCACCATAAGACATTTAGCAGCACCTCTGAATTCTATCCACTAGATGCCAGTAGCACCTCCTCACCAGATGTAACAACCATAAATGTATCCAGATATTTCTACATGTCCCCTGAGATGCAAAATTGCCCCATTGAGAACCAGTGGTCTAGAGAGAAAATGATTGCATAAGCAACTAAATAGATGACTATACATGTATACTGTTTTATATCCTACATATAAAATTTTCTTTTCTCTATGGAGTGAATATGATTGGTCTGTAGCTTTCTTTAGAGTTTACATTCTCTCTGTTAGAATAATCCTGCTGATTCCTAACTATATTTTAGTATTTCTATGGCATATATTTTTTTAGAGTAAGGAACTATTTCCATATCATTACACTGCAAATTATTAACGGCTTATCTTCTTTCAAAACTAGCAAATAAACTTTGTCTCAAATTTTGACTCCCAATCAATTTCAATTGAAATTTTAAGTAACACTATTTGAATTAATAAAGCACTATCTGATCTTTGATGGTCACATTATTTTTGTGAGGTAGGTACGTGTTTAGTGTTAAGTTCCATCATTAGAAGAGATTAAGGATAAATTCAAGGTCATACAACTTATTAGTGGCAAAAGAAATAGGTAACTTACGTGACTTTTCCCTCCCATTAGCATTGTTGTGATTCAAAATAATTAAGAACATTAGATTTTTAAATTTACATTAACATTTTACCTTTATTTGGTTTAACCCAAAGATTTAGATAAGATAAATAATTTTTAATAATTAATAGTAACATTACTTTGATTTCTTAAGATAGAAATCTGGTACTCTCATGTGTTATAAAAGTAAAATAGTGACAATTCCTAATGTCACAAAGATTTTCCTAAAAGCAAGTGGACAAGAATGGAAGTGTTATATCTCTCATTAAGAATATAGGGCTTCCCTGGTGGCGCAGTGGTTGAGAGTCCGCCTGCCGATGCTGGGGACACGGGTTCATGCCCCGGTCCGGGAAGATCCCACATGCCGCAGAGCAGCTGGGCCCGTGAGCCATGGCCGCTGAGCCTGCGCGTCCGGAGCCTATGCTCCGCAACGGGAGAGGCCACAATAGTGAGAGGCCCGCGTACCGCAAAAAAAAAAAAAAGGATATATTCCATAACTCCTTGGCAGTCAGAAAAGAGAAAAGATTATTTAAATAACCTGATTTTGATTTCCAAAATTGAAGGAAAGTACACACATGTGCATTAGAATTACTAAATAAATAACAATTGTTCAAATCACACTCACATAAAACAAATAAGATTATATCTTCCTACTCATTAAAAAATCATAGGAAGAGTTACAAAGTTTGACGGATGCTTACAAATATGTTGATTAAAAAATAACAACTATACACATAGAAAATATGTGAATATATCATTAATTTAAATGTATAAATCTCTTTGCTTTAGATTAATGCTATTTCTTATTTTTTATTAGTTTCTTAATAACATGAATAAAACATTAACATTAAAAACATTTCTTAATGTTTTTAATTGCCAACCTCTGTACAGCATGCTCACCTAAATATCAGACAATAAGCAAAAATTATTTAATCATAAAATATTTTAATGTACCTAAATATTTCACACATTATTATTTTAAAACAGTGTAATGCTTAAAAAAAAAAAACCCTTCTAAACAGTATCTAATGTGTGAACTGTAGAAAAAAAATAAGTTATTGATGAAAGCCTGTAACCAAAGTCTTAGCTAGAAACGTAGGAAAATAAACAAAGTAAACTTTGAGATTACTACTTAAAATTTTAAAGCATGGAACATAGCATATATCCAGTAATTCTGGAACACTAAACAAAAATAGTAGTATTTGCCTATGTAATTTAGCTCATCAACCAGGTGGATGCCTTGGAATTCAATATGTCTAAGCATATGTACATTTAAATTTAAATCATTGCAAATTAGTTGACATTCAGCTTCATAGCATTCAATGGAATCATCTAATTCCACAGAGCTTACCCATTTTTAATTGTGTAAATGTTCTTGGATCACCAAATCTGTAAGTACCTAGCTGCAAGTACTTTGGTCAGTATAAGGCTCATGGGAGTTTATATTTATAGGCCAGGACGCAGTGAACCAGGATCTGGGGTAGCATGATTCACATTGGGTGTCTCAAGACATACACAAGCCCAAGGCAATAGAGTGAACAGGAAATCAGGAAGGCGAGCAAAGGTAATATGTGCAACAAAACCAAAGTTAGTGGCTGAGAAACCAGGAATCCAGATAAGAACCAGAGTCTAAGAAAGGCAATATGAGCAGCCAATGGCCAGGAACTCTAGTTAACAAGCAAAAAGGCACAAGAGATGCATAGCACCAAAAAGACCTTGACCGTTGGGCCCATGTTCTGTCCCAAACAGGATGCTTCTTGATTCCCACCCTCCCGAGCCAGAATCAATTCCAAGATTAAACGTGCCCTGGGCTTACAGGGGTTGATGAGAAGCAAAGATCGAGACAGCACAGACCTGTCATTTCATTGCTCCCTAAGAATAGAGTATGTGGTAGGAGGGAGAAAGGTCCTTTTCAATATTAATTATGATTTCGGCAAACTCCAAAATATATGCTAGCACCAAATGCAGGGAAATATTTTTAATGATGCCCTAATTTAAGAATTTGCTTTTGACCATCGAGTACGTGTGTATATGTGTGTATTAGCTTTTCAGCACATATGTAGTCACAACTTTCAAAACTTTCACAACTTGCACAACTACAGCTTCACTGATATAATAGTAGAGAGATAGAGGAAAATACTGATGCTGAAACTCTTACATTCAGAGTAGCATCAATTAATGAGTATAGAAAGTAAAAGTCAAAATTTGCTTTAACAAAAATGTATCCCCCCCCAAAGTTCCCCAAAACACTCATGATAGGACAAAAAAAAATCTAGACCTGATCCAATTATCTTAAAAAACATATAAAACTGGGACACTGTTTAAGATAATTTAGCATCACAGCTGCTTCACAAACGAGTCCCATTGATCTTGCCACTTTGATCTGTGCAGTTCAATTCAATATGGTTGAAGCCAGGATTATCAGTTCCATCATCTTCTACTGGATGAGATTTATAGTCTAAAACTTGCTTCTTCTAAAAGAAAATGTTAACATGGTGATTAGAAAAAAGAAACTGTTCGTTCAACTCTAAAGAATTGTTACTACTACTTTTCTTTCTCTAAATCAGCTTCATAGTCTATTGAGGCAGAGATAAACAACAGAAATAAATCATTTAAAAAAGGAAGGCAAATACCTTCCTTGTCCAAAAGAAAGTCTGAGGAGTAACTAGTATTCTGTCCTGGTGATAAAAGCACAGTCTTACTAATTTAAGGAAAAAGAAAGCCAACTCACTTTCTTAAAAATGTCAAAATTGGATAAAAAGTCCTCTTTGGTTAGTAGGAATCTGGGGTCTATGTTTTGTTTTCTTCCTCCTGAAAAACATACGTTATTTACATTGTTAAAAAGATATCTGTAACTACCCAGCGACGGACCATCATACACACATTTAACTTGGGCACATTCACTTCTATGCACTTATAAAACACAAAGAGAAAGAGTCTTTTAAATAGTGCTGGAGACTTAGCCTACCATTTCTCTTCCCTCAGTCAGTCTCAGATTCTGCAAGCCTGTCAGTGATACATATGAGTCTAGTGTTTAAAGATAAATAAGGTGATTGTTAAATGCAAGCCAACTGTCTCATCTGGTATCAACTAGGGAAGAGTCATCTGGCCCAATACTGGTAGGAAAACTGGTTTAAATGCATCCTTCATGATCTACCAATAAAATATCAAACCTCTGCTTGGTGGAGTTGCCCTTCCCCAGTTTAGTGGCTATGAATGTGTGAAGAAATGCAGGAAATTATGAATTGTTGGATAAATTATTTAAATGAAAACCAGTATGATGATAGGTGTTTGATCCAAATTCTCTTCCCTAAAGTTTTGCTCTACAAAAATTATTCTTTGGCTCGGTATTTTATTTGTGAATCAGAGAGGAGGTTTTAAAACTGTGTATCTCAAAGAGTTGTTCTCCAACTACCTCTATCCAAATCACCTAGGAGATGTACTGAACATGCAGATTCCTGGATTCCAACCTGGACTGACCCAATTAGAACCTCTGTGGGTGGAGCCACTGAGTCCTGATTTTTACCAAATTTCCAAGGTGATTCTTCTGCCCTCTAAAGTTTGAGAAACACCATTTTAGTATAAATACTAGATTTTTCATTAAGGGAACCTCTGTTGTTCAGGAGATGGGTTCAACCTTAAATTAATTCATTCAATATCGTTGAGTGCCTACCATGTTCTAGAGACTCTACCAGGTGCTGGAGAGACAGAGATGAATAAAATAATCACTGCACTCATAGCTCATAGTCCAGGTAGGAAAATATTTACCCCACTTTACCAGTGAAGAGACACATTCATGGTGCACCATCTGTGATTAGGTGAAGCTGAAATGCCAACCAAGTCTGTTTGGCCTGAATTCCTACATATTCCTAGTATCCTACAGTAGATCTTTAAATATATTTCCCAAGGAGCATCAGGATTTTATGCTTCTAGACTTTTTTTGCAAGGTTCTCACTGATGGTATGAAGTAGGAATAAGTTATATATGAGATTAATGAAGTTGAAGTGTTTTTTAATCACTGGATGCCTGTTCACCTTCACTTTTTAAAGCAAAAGATAAAGCTGTAGAAGGTTATCAGAATCAAAGTATTTAAGGGGGAGAAAAAGGAGCACTCAGAGGGAGTACTCTGACACTGCCATTTTTTTAAAGGAAAAAAAAAAGGGTTGAAAAAGGACCAAAGGTCAAATAGGAAAAGGAGATTGGTTAGGTGTGTTCCAGATCTGAACAGTTGGGTTATTGGTGAGAAAAGTTTAAGATCTGTCTTAAAATATATCACAACAGATAAGAGAGTAAACCTACTGTGCTGGAAATTTTACTTACGAGAAAAAGCATAGTCCTTTTTGAAATGAAAGAGAATAGTTTAAACAACTGTTTGAGAGGTAAAAAATAGCTACAAACATTATTATAAGTTTACAATAATTATACATTGTAATGTCTAAATTATAATTATATAATGTTAATATAATCATTGATACAATTATATTAATATCACCACTAATTATTAATATAATTTATTATAAATACACATCCTGTGATATAAGTATCCCAGAAGTTTCAAAGACAGTGCTATCCAGGTCCCAAAAAACAATGAGAGACGGTAGAATTCTAGAAAGTAGCACCGTGCTGGTAGATTTACAGCATAAAGCAAACAAAGGCATCAGGCATACTTGGACAAATTATAGGATTTCCGACGAGTCATAACACATTGAATAAAGAAGGCAGGGGAGCTGCCTCCCCCTGCTTGGTTGCGCTGGATGTGTATGTGTGAGGAAACGTGGGAAATGAGGGAGCCCAGCACTCCTCCCTAACTCCACACTACTGCCCTGCCCCAAGCCACCGTGACTGCTCACGTGGGCTACTGCAATAGCCTCTACCTGCCCTCCTTCCCTTACAGAGTATTCTCAAAACTGAATCAGAGCACTCCTTTGAAAATTACTGGAGAAGTCATTTTAAAAATAACCCATGTAGTAAACCTAAGAGACACAGAGATGGAAAGTAGGAGAGAAAAGATAAGAAAATCAGAAGGACTGTCCAAGTTTAAAACATATGACTAACAGGAGTTTCCAGAAAGAGAAAACAGAAAATGGCAGGAAATTACAAAAGAAATAATATAGGAAAGTGCCCTAGAACTGCAGGACATGGGTCTTCAGATTGAAACCCTCCTGAGAGGCTAGGGCGAGGCAGTCATTGCGAAGTGGGTCACATGCGAACTGGCAGCAGGCAGCAGGGCACTGGTATTCTCAACAGCAACAAGGCAAGTCGAAGAGAAGTAACACAGCCTCCAGGAACAAGAAAGTTACTCTCAACCTAGGATCCTCTACTCAAATTATCAGCAATTATCAAGCATAAGGAGGAATTAAAGACTTTTTTTTTTCAGCTATGCAATGTTTCCAAGATCTCTTGTCCACCCGTTCTCAAGAATGTGCTATAGGATGTGCCCCATCCAGTTGAGGGTGTAAACAAGAATTAGGAGTAATGGGATACAGGCAGCAGGGAATCCAACACTGGAGGGAGACCAAGAGAATTCACAGAACGAGGACAAAATGAAGTCCCAGGTAACAGTTCTATAGCAATCCCAGAGAGCTGTGTATGCTATAATATTGGTTTGATTTCCTTTAACAATTATTCTTTTAAAGGTTATGAACATCTGAGAAAGGCTTCACACTATGTTTAGATATAAAGATCATAATTATTATTCCTTACATGTGTATACTTCTTTACAAAGCGTCAGTGCAGGACAGTGAGACGATCATGGCACAGAGCTATTGTAATGGTATGTGTAAAATCCCTAGCATTGTAGTAGCTATACACAATTTCTTCAAGCCTTTTATTTTTATCTTACAGAGACCTGTGAGATAGGCAGGTCAATTATTATCCTCATTTTATACATAGGATAGCTAAGGCTCAGAGTAGCTATGTAGGAGCTATAAGTTCTTTCAGCTAATAAATGGCATAACAAAGATTCAAATTGAGGTGGATCTTCTGTTTTCAAGACCAGGCCGTAAAATTTCCCATGAGTAAGATGGAACAAATAATTAAACTAGTTGTTAGGACTATAGTAAAATAACATAAATACTTATAAAACAGATATAGTAAAAACTAATGTAACGGTAATACAGCTATACTAATGTTTAGTTACCTGTTGATAAGCTGATAAGCATTCCCACAAATAACGTTACCAAAGTTCCAACAGTACTGAAGTATAGATATGATAAAGAATACCAGTTATCCATCAGTGGAGTCCTAAGAGAGAGCAAAAGCATAACCGTAAGATTTCATGCATGCTACTAGCAGCTAACAGTATGTGTCAATAAACCTCATGGCAAAGTCAAAATATAATATTTAATCATGTTTTTAACGTCCATATCTGCTGTTCCAATTTTATCTTATTGGATCAGGAATTAAAAGTATGACTTAATCTTAACCACATACTAGAATACTAAATGTCCATGTTTATTCATTCAACTCTGCTTTGTGTCCCAGGTACTGTTCTTGTTATTGGAAAGTCTGCCATAAAAAAGCTGCCCTCAGAAAGTTTACATTCTAATAGAGAAATGTAATGAACAAGTAAACAAATTAATGAACATAATAATTCCCACTGGTGGAAAGTATATAAGGAAAATGAAACAAGGTAATGTGACATTAACAGGGTAGAAAAAAGGAACTACACTACAAGGAGTGGTCAGGGAAAGTCTTTGTGAAGAAGAGACATTTGAACTGAGATCTGAATAACAAAAGTTCTTGAGAAAGCATTCCAGAGAGAGGTAAACACCAGCAGATGATAGCATAACGAACACGATATAGAATGGTACAAGATGAGCTGGAGGTCTTTTCGTAGGACTTGGATGAGTTTGGACCTTACTCTCTGGATAGCGGCACACATTGCAGTATTTTTATTTTATTTTTTAAATTTACATTTTATTAGAGTTGATGTGTAATATTATATGTTACAGGTGTACAATATAGTGATTCATAAGTTTTAAAGGTTATACTCCATTTATATTCATTATAAAATATTGGCTATACTCCCCATGTTATACAATGTATCCTTGTGGCTTATTTTATACCTAGTAGTTTGTACCTCTTAATCCCCTACCCCTATATTGCCCCTCTCCCCCTTACCTCTCCCCACTGGCAACCACCAGTATGTTCTCTATATCTGTGAATCTGCTTCTTTTTTGTTATAGTCACTAGTATGTTATGTTTTTTAGATTCCACATATAAGCGATATCATACAGTATCTGTCTTTGTCTGACTTATTTCACTTCCATTTGCAGCAACATGGATGAACTTGGAGGGCACATTGCAGTATTTTAAGTGGAGGAGTGACATGACCTGATCTGCTTCTAAAACAATTGCTCTAAGATTCCACTTTCAGCTTTGATAGAGTAGACCCACCATCCTGCCAAGAACAAAATATGAAAACCGGGAAATGGGAGGAGGCAGGTTTTTGAAGACCTCAGAGAGATCATGGCAGTTAGAACTTGAGAAGCCAACATCCCAGAAAGAAGGGAAAAATAGAGGTGAGCCAGGTAAATTAAGATAATGTGATATATTGGGCCAAAGACAGACAAAATAGAACCGAATAGAAAACTGAAAAACAGACCCACAGAAAAATAGACATTTGGTTTATGTCAAAGTTGCCACTGCATTGCAAAGTGGGGTAAAAGGAGGCTCCGTTCAATAAATGGTGCTTGGTTAACAGAATATCCATATGGGTCATTTTTAAGTCGTTTGTCATTTACAGACAGTTCCGGGTGTACTCTGATGCCTTCGCAAAAATGTTCCTAGAAAAGGGTTTCATCTTCAAGGAATTCATGGAAAAGACTCTGACAGGTACAGGTTTCTGGTAACTGGCTATACTGCTGAACTGAATGAATAAGCATTTTCAGAACTCTAATGGAAAACTGATGAATTCATAAAAGTGCTAACAAAAGATCAAGATGAAAAAAACTAATTACATGGGACTGAGTGAATTGATGAGGATGATTATAATTTTTGTGACTTTCTGTTTGAATAAAAAAAATCCCACAAGGACTCAGAGGCAAAAAATATACAAATCAATTTTCACTGCAAAGTAAAGGAGCTGTTACAGTGGAGGATTACTGGACTGAATGTCAGTATTATGACATAGTATGAGTGTGTTTCGTGTTTGGTAATTGCAATCATCGTTGCTTTTGTTGTGGCCATCCATTTACAATGCTTGGTGTCAGTTTATTTATCTCTTGTAAAAATAAAATACAGTGTGTGTGTGTGAAAAAAAAACAACAAAAAAAACGGTTCTTCTAGTCCAAAAAAAAAGAATATCCATATGGGAAAAAATGAATCTTGATCACTTGAAATCAATTCTGAAGTGGATTACATTTCCCAAGTGGAAATGGTGAACAAGAAAGCTTTCAAATAAAAAAATAGAGGAATAGCTTTATGACCTCAGGGTAGGCAAAGATTTCTTAAATGGAATTCACGAAGGACTAACCATATAGGAAAAGACTGATAAGTTGAACTCAATTAAAATTAAGAAATTCTGACCACTAAAAAGCATCACTAAGAGAGCAAAAAGGCAAGCCAGAGAGTGGGAGAAAAATATTTTCAAAACTTATCTTGTATTTAGAATATATCAAGAAATCCTAAATAAATAAGAAAAGGACAGAGTACCCATTTAAAAATGGACCAAAGATTTCAACAGACAAGCCACAAAAGTAGTTACACGAATGGCCAATAAACATGTAAAAAGGTATTGAACTTCATTAATCATAAGGGAAATGCAAGTTTAAAGCACAACAAGCTACCAATATGTACCCATCAAGTACTAGAAACTTAAATAAAAACTGAATCTGGGTAATTGAAACCCAATACCTACGCAAACAAAACGTATCTTACTTCACCTTTAGCTGTGCGTTCATTCCCCTTGGACTCTAGCCATACTGAACTATGCATGATTTCCTAAGATGCCATGTGGCTTCAGGCCTTCATGCCTCTGCATATGTTGCCTTCGTTCTGCAACATACACTCCATCTTCCTTTTGTTCCCACTGCCCAATCCTGTTCACCTGAGTAACTCCAGTTCATGGAATACTTCTCTAAGAAGCATCTTCCACCCAGGAAGAGTTAGGCTCTTCCTCCTCCTGGATCCCATGAGAGCCTATGAATACTACTGTTCACAACATTGTTTAATTGTTTATTCTCTTGTTCAACTTCTCTTCTGGTCGCTTTCTGTGACAAGAATAACTTTCCAGACCTTCTCCTCTAGCCAGCTTCTGCATTCTTCAAGTATTAGTAGATCTTGAAGTCTGTGCTAATCTACACTCCAACTTTGTTTATAATCATTCTTTTAACAAATACTTTCAACTATTTATTAGCTAGTTATTATACTTATCATGCGTACTGAGTTCCTTGTTTTGTGTATAGTGGCATGTTCTCTCCAGCTAGATTATAATTGCCTGGAAGGCAGGAACCACGGTGGATGGGAGGGGAAGACTGTCTATGGATATTACATAAATGGTTAGCCCAGTGCCGGGTGCATAGTTCATGCTCAAAAATTCTTGTTTGTTAGCTGAGTTATTTTATAAATAAGCTAACATATAAAAGTGATTGTTATGGTGCCAGGCACATAGTAAACCTCAGCTAATTTATTTGACCTCAGCTAATTTATTTGTTTCAGAAATCCGAATAACCAATTTGCCTTACTCTTTTAAATTGAAAGAGACATTTACATAATCAGGACAAATGCTAAGCAAAATTGTAAAACAAAAAGCACGACTTCAACGTCCTCCTACTTACACTTAATTAATAATTGCTCCCTTTTTCACTCTCTAATGACTTCCTGACTACCCCCCCAACATTAGTGCATTCATGCTTATCCAGACTACTCACTGTATTTCTGTGCACCCCTCTCACCACAGCACCCCACCTAGTCAAACCTTCCCCCATATATGCCTCAGGCTCTGGAACTATCTTTTCTCTCTACCCATGCAGAGTTTACCAGCCTTGAACTCCCACTGACAAGTGTTCTCACTGCTGAATTCCCTCTGGGACATAAATCACCAATGATGTTTATATGTATGGTCACATTCTTTCTCTCAGGAGTGTGTCCATTTTAAGACGGAGATGCCATGTCTTGTCTCTAATGGAATGATTCTCCAATGGTTTCATTCTAGGCAAGCTGGAGCTGGGGCAATACTTTAGGGGAAGTGGCCTCATCTTTGTATTCCTTGAATGTATCCATGCGTTTTGTGGATATATATCAATACATCTCCACTAAGGGGAGTCTTGCCCTCACATCCACTGTGCGGTGAAATAGTGATATAAAAAAAGGTCTACATCATTTCATTAAATCAGACAATATCAATATCCAGAAGCTCAAAAAAGTACTGCATAACTGAAAACTCTAGCAGGAAGATCACCGCTGTGACTTATTGCCAACGCTCTAAAGATATGGCATCTTTAAAACTGAACAAATAGAAATTACCCAACATATTTAAACTGTAGCTTTTAGCTGGTAAAGGCTATACTTCAAAAACTATATATGCAATGTGTCTTTTAGCATTTTACTTTTCATTTTAAAGGTTTTTCAGTGTACAGAGGCATTTTTTCATTCAACTGGAGCCAGTATTTATTAGCATTTACCCATAAAAGAATTTTTTTTGTTACTATTCAAGTCTCCTCTGCATCTGTAGGTGAGGTAGACGTTTCTATTGAAACTAAGAAAATATGGCATTTTTTGCTATTTCTGAACAAAATATCATAGCCAGAAAGCCACATGGGCTCTCCCCATTTCAGAATTAGGCAAAATCACAGTGCTGAAGGCAAGAAAAGCAACTGGGGTTCTCTACCTGTCACACACATTTTAAAAAATACAACAGTATAAAGCTCAGTTCAGTACCTTTCAACGTTGTACACTTGAAAAGCACTGGTAGAAAATGGCACTTCTGTGGTTGTCATCCAATCTGTCCCATTGTATGTGCTGTTACAGCCGTAGGTTTCAAGGCTTAATGGCATAGTTCTCTCAGGAAGTGGAGGATAAAGTTGAGCTCCAATTCCGACCCACAAAGAAATGGTAAACCCAGCCAGCAGACCCACAAGTGCTCCCTGCAAAACAGGAGTACTTCTCAAAAAAAATAATACAGTTTGCTTTGAAATGGAAATTAACATTAGGAGCTTAAGCTCAACATGGTCCAAGTCAAATTTACCAGTCCCCTCCTAAAACTCTTTTCCCCTGTAAGCTCCTTGCCTCTTGCCAAGAGCAGCATGGGTCCCTGGTCCCTCAGCCCAAAGCCCTGGGGTCTCTGGAACCCCCCATATAATTCGTATCTCTATCTCGCCAATCACCAATTCCTGCCCATTTTTCTTTTCCTTTGTCTCATAATTCCATTCCTTCCACTCTGTTTCCATGGCCAGCACTCTGTTTTGGCCTCCTTGTCTCTTTACACCCAATAACTACAACAGTCATGCAGCTGACTTCAGGCCAACTGTTCCCTCTATTTTCATTTAATCTGTGAAAAAATGGCATGCCATCTGAGCAGCAACAGACACGAAGAAGAAAACATCCACAGAATTTATTCCTATACATAGCAACATGCATGTCTGTAACTGTACTGCAGGAAAATTAGGGGAAAATAGCCAGCTGTTTTCACAAATGACTGCAATGGTACATTACATACAACCAAACCATCTCTAGAGATAAGTGGAGATTTCCTCTCTGAAGACATTTGGTTTCCCAGTCTTTGGAAGACGTGGGTTCCCCTGCCTGCTTTTCACCAGTAATCCAAGTATTTTTGATCAGTCAGTCAGTCCTTGAATGATTTAAGCCCTAGTTCCAAATGATGGAGATGAAAGCAAATCTTGAGCTGGGAAGCGCCTTCCTCTGTGGTGAAATTTCTCCCCTTTCTTTAAGAATAATGATCAGATATTACGACAGGAATAACAGTTCTTACTTCCCCTTCTAAGGGCGTGTTGGACCTAGTCAGCTATAGCATTTCTGGAGGCAACTCATGGTGGAAATAAATGTCAAAAGTCAGTCTTCTTTTAATATTTCAGGCACTCAACAAACCACTATGCATTTCATAATGCAAAGAATCTCATCAAAGCTTCAATATTCTGAGGTGGACACAAACTGCTCTCTTTCATTTTGATTAATTTCTGCCAAACTAGCTTTTCATATGACACTTTGTTGAGAATTATTGTTAACAATAATAACGATGATAATAGCCCTTATTGGTATCTGCCTTACCAATTCCTAATGCCTCATGAGGAAAATGGAATTCTAAATGTAAAGTCATAGTTCTGCAGTTATTCCCCATCTGTCTGAAACAACCACACATACATTACCAGCTTTCCCTGAACTTCAGCTTACAGCAGGACTGAACTAGTGGAGTTCCTCCTGGATTTCAGAGAAGTAATTTCAATTTCACTTATTCTAAACAAAACTTGGCCTCAAAGCACAGATATGTCTATGTAGAAGAAATGAGCTATTACCTCTTTCTGAATACAATTCCCAGTTATAATCACTCCTTTGGGTCTAAAACCATGTTGGTGGAGCTACATCTTTAAATATCAGGAGTGTAAATTTTCTGACCAAAGTGCTGAAGATTTTATCCTATTTCTTCTCTTCACTGTACTCCGGCTAGTCAGGTATCCTCAGCTCTACTGCCCTGAAATCTTGCATATCTGAGCCTGTCGATCTCCTTTAAATCCTAGTGGTTAATTTTCAAGAACGGCAAAAAAGTAGATGCGTACAAAATGTTGTTCCTTTAGTTATATAATATTCATGATATATATTGTAGTATATATTATATATCATATTGTATATTGTTTCATAATATATATCCTTTATGTTATATAATACTCTATAACATATTGTATTTATAAATATCATGTTATATAATTTAATTGTATGATATTCATAATATATATTATTCTGGTAGTTTCCATTTAGTTTCACACATGCAGGGTCCCAATGCATAGTACGTTCATTGTGTATCCCAGCAAAGTCAATATGAGTAATTTAAGACATCCAGACAGGTCACTAATGACAAATATCAAAGGAACCATATCTTTACAATTGAGAAAAAATTATAGAGGTGCTACTGCAGTTGGAAAAGTAGGCTTTACATTCATTTTTAATACTTACTATTGAGTTGGCAAAGGGAACCAAAATCCCCAAAGCAAATAAGCCCAGAAGTGGTCCCCCAACCATGCCAAATATGCTGAGTGCGGCCTACAAAAATAATAAAAAGTCATCAGTTAGCAATCTCAAATTCAAAGTTAAAATGCTTTAATGTAATTTCATCAGGATGAGGATTTAAAGTATTCAGCCTCCTCCTGACATTCATGGCAGCCTTGCCATTGACAAAGAGAACTTGGAAGCTTCTTCTCAGTCGCAAGTTCCATCAGTTCATTCAAGTACCCTCAATAAGAAAAGCAAAATGCAAAGAGGTTAGAGAATCATGAAACAAGAGGGACACTACTCCTCCTGGTATTGTTCTTGTAGATATTAATAATCAACCACATCACTTCTTTGTGCCTTGGTAGTCTCAAAATCCCCTGCAAAAGCAGATTGTGGATAAGTACTGCTAAGAGACCACAGGTGGCAATGAAACCCAATGCTATCCTTGATTTCCTAAGGAAAGAATAGAATGAGAAGTATGGTTAAAAAAAAGATTGGGGGCAATCGGGAAGATGGCGGAAGAGTAAGACGCGGAGATCACCTTCCTCCTCACAGGTACACCAGAAATACATCTACACGTGGAACAACTCCTACAGAACACCTACTGAACGCTGGCAGAAGACCTCACACCTCCCCAAAGGCAAGAAACTCCCCACGTACCTGGGTAAAAGAAAAAAGAATAAACAGAGACAAAAGGATAGGGACGGGACCTGCACCAGTGGGAGGGAGCTGTGAAGGAGGAAAAGTTTCCATACACTAGGAAGCTCCTTCGCCGGCGGAGACTGCGGGTGGCGGAGGGAGAAAGCTTCAGATCCGCGGAGGAGAGAGAGTGCAGCAACAGGGGTGCGGAGGGCAAAGCGGGGAGATTCCCCGCACAGAGGATTGGTGCCGACGGGCACTCACCAGCCCAAGAGGCTTGTCTGCTCACCCACCGGGGCGGGCGGGGCTGGGAGGCTTCGGTCGGAGCGCAGGGAGAGGACTGGTGTTGGCGGCGTGAACACAGCCTGAAGAGGGCTAGTGCGCCACGGCTAGCCGGGAGGGAGTCTGGGGAAAAGTCTGTAGCTGCCGAAGAGGCAAGAGACTTTTTCTTCCCTCTTTGTTTCCTGGTGCGCAAAGAGAGGGGATTAAGAGCGCTGCTTAAAGGAGCTCCACAGACGGGCGCGAGCCGCGGCTTACAGCGTGGGCCCCAGAGACGGGCATGAGACGCTAAGGCTGCTGCTGTCGCCACCAAGAAGCCTGTGTGCGAGCACAGGTCACTATCCACACCACCCCTCCCGGGAGCCTGTGCAGCTCGCCACTTCCAGGGTCCCAAGATCCAGGGACAACTTCCCTGGGAGAACGCACGGCGCGCCTCAGGCTGGTGCAACGTCACGCCGGCCTCTGCCACCGCAGGCTCATCACGCATCCACACCCCTCCCTCCCCCACGTCCTGAATGAGCCCCCGAAGCAGCTGCTCCTTTAACCCCGTCCTGTCTGAGCGAAGAACAGACTCCTTCCGGCAACCTACACGCAGAGGCAGGGCCAAATCCAAAGCTGAGCCCCGGGAGCTGTGCGAACAAAGAAGAGAAAGGGAAATCTCTCCCAGCAGCCTCAGAAGCAGCGGATTAAAGCTCCACAATCAACTTGATGTGCCCTGCATCTCTGGAATACCTGAATAGACAATGAATCATCCCAAATTGAGGAGGTGGACTTTCAGAGCAAGATTTATTATTTTTTCCCATTTTCCTCTTTTTGTGAATGTGTATGTGTATGCCTCTGTGTGAGATTTTGTCTGTATAGCTTTGCTTTCACCATTTGTCCTAGGGTTCTATTTGTCTGGTTTTCAAAAAAATTTTTTTTTCTTAATAATTATTTTTTCTTTTAATAACTTTATTTTAATTTTTCCTTCCTTCCTTCCTCCCTTCCTTCCTCCCTCCCTCCCTCCCTTCCTTTCTTTCTTTCTTTCTTCTTTTTCTCCCTTTTACTCTGAGCTGGGTGGATGAAAGGCTCTTGGTGCTGCAGCCAGGAGTCACTGCTGTGCCTCTGAGGTAGGAGAGCCAACTTCAGGACACTGGTCTACAAGACACCTCCAAGCTCCAAATAATATCAAACGTGAAAATCTCCCAGAGATCTCCATCTCAACACCAGCACCCAGCTTCACTCAACGACCAGCAAGCTACAGTGCTGGACACCTCTATGCCAAACAACAAGCAAGACAGGAACACAACCCCACCCATTAGCAGAGAGGCTGCCTAAAATCATAATAAGTCCACAGACACCCCAAAACACATCTCCAGACGTGGACCTGCCTACCAGAAAGACAAGATCCAGCCTCATCCACCAGAACACAGGCACTAGTCCCCTCCACCAGGAAGCCTACACAACCCACTGAACCAACTTTAGCCACTGGGGACAGACACCAAAAACAACGGGAACTACGAACCTGCAGCCTGCAAAAAGGAGACCTCAAACACAGTAAGATAAGCAAAATGAGAAGACAGAAAAACACACAGCAGATGAAGGAATAAGATGAAAACCCACCAGACCTAACAAATGAAGAGGAAACAGGCAGTCTACCTGAAAAAGAATTCAGAATAATGATAGTAAAGATGATCCAAAATCTTGGAAATAGAATAGACAAAATGCAAGAAACATTTAACAAGGACCTAGAAGAACTAAAGATGAAACAAGCAATGATAAACAACACAATAAATGAAATGAAAAATACTCTAGATGGGATCAATAGCAGAATAACTGAGGCAAAAGAATGGATAAGTGAACTTGAAGATAAAATAGTGGAAATAACTACTGCAGAGCAGAATAAAGAAAAAAGAATGAAAAGAACTGAGGACAGTCTCAGAGACCTCTGGGACAATATTAAATGCACCAACATTCGAATTATAGGGGTTCCAAAAGAAGAAGAGAAAAAGAAAGGGACTGAGAAAATATTTGAAGAGATTATAGTTGAAAACTTCCCTAATATGGGAAAGGAATTAGTTAATCAAGTCCAGGAAGCACAGAGAGTCCCATACAGGATAAATCCAAGGAGAAATACGCCAAGACACATATTAATCAAACTGTCAAAAATTAACTACAAAGAAAACATATTAAAAGCAGCAAGGGAAAAATAACACACAAGGGAATCCCCATAAGGTTAACAGCTGATTTTTCAGCAGAAACTCTGCAAGCCAGAAGGGACTGGCAAGACATATTTAAAGTGGTGAAGGAGAAAAACCTACAACCAAGATTACTCTACCCAGCAAGGGTAGATTTGATAGAGAAATTAAAACACTTACAGTCAAGCAAAAGCTGAGAGAGTTCAGCACCACCAAACCAGCTTTACAACAAATGCTAAAGGAACTTCTCTAGGCAAGAAACACAAGAGAAGGAAAAGACCTACAATAACAAACGCAAAACAATTAAGAAAATGGGAATAGGAACATACATATCTATAATTACCTTAAATGTAAATGGATTAAATGCTCCCACCAAAAGACACAGACTGGCTGAATGGATACAAAAACAAGACCCATATATATGCTGTCTACAAGAGACACACTTCAGACCTAAAGACACATACAGACTGAAAGTAAGGGGATGGAAAAATATATTCCATGCATATGGAAACCAAAGGAAAGCTGGAGTAGCAATTCTCATATCAGACAAAATAGACGTTAAAATAAAGACTATTAGAAGAGACAAAGAAGGACACTACATAATGATCAAGGGAAAAATCCAAGAAGAAGATATAACAATTGTAAATATTTATGCACCCAACATAGGAGCACCTCAATACATAAGGCAAATACTAACAGCCATAAAAGGGGAAATCGACAGTAACACATTCATAGTAGGGGACTTTAACACCCCACTTTCACCAATGGACAGATCATCCAAAATGAAAATAAATAAGGAAACACAAGCTTTAAATGATACATTAAACAAGATGGACTTAATTGATATTTATAGGACATTCCATCCAAAAACAACAGAATACACATTTTTCTCAAGTGCTCATGGAACATTCTCCAGGATAGATCATACCTTGGGTCACAAATCAAGCCTTGGCAAATTTAAGAAAATTGAAATTGTATCAAGTATCTTTTCTGAACACAACGCTATGAGACTAAATATCAATTACAGGAAAAGATCTGTAAAAAATACAAACACTTGGAGCCTAAACAATACACTACTTAATAACAAAGTGATCACTGAAGAAATCAAAGAGGAAATAAAAAAATACCTAGAATCATATGATAAAGGAAACACGACGACCCAAAACCTATGGGATGCAGCAAAAGTAGTTCTAAGAGGGAAGTTTACAGCAATACAATCCTACCTTAAGAAACAGGAAACATCTCGAATAAACAACCTAACCTTGCACCTAAAGCAATTAGAGAAAGAAGAACAAAAAACCTCAAAGTTAGCAGAAGGAAAGAAATCATAAAGATCAGATCAGAAATAAATGAAAAAGAAATGAAGGTAATGATAGCAAAGATCAATAAAACTAAAAGCTGTTTCTTTGAGAAGATAAACAAAATTGATAAACCATTAGCCAGACTCATCAAGAAAAAAAGGGAGAAGACTCAAATCAATAGAATTAGAAATGAAAAAGGAGAAGTAACAACTGACACTGCAGAAATACAAAAGATCATGAGAGATTACTACAAGCAACTCTATGCCAATAAAATGGACAACTTGGAAGAAATGGACAAATTCTTAGAAATGCACAACCTGCCAAGACTGAATCAGGAAGCAATAGAAAATACGAACAGACCAATCACAAGCACTGAAATTGAAACTGTGATTAAAAATCTTCCAACAAACAAAAGCCCAGGACCACATGGCTTCACAGGCAAATGCTATCAAACATTTAGAGAAGAGCTAACACCTATCCTTCTCAAACTCTTCCAAAATATAGCAGAGGAAGGAACACTCGCAAACTCATTCTACGAGGACACTATCACCCTGATACCAAAACCAGAAAAGGATGTCACAAAGAAAGAAAACTACAGGCCAATATCACTGATGAACATAGATGCAAAAATCCTCAACAAAATACTAGCAAACAGAATCCAACAGCATATTAAAAGGATCATACACCATGATCAAGTGGGGTTTATCCCAGAAATGCAAGGATTCTTCAATATACGCAAATCAATCAACGTGATACACCACATTAACAAATTGAAGGAAAAAACCATATGATCATCTCAATAGATGCAGAAAAAGCTTTCGACAAAATTCAACACCCATTTATGATAAAACCCTGCAGAAAGTAGGCACAGAGGGAACTTTCCTCAACATAATAAAGGCCATATATGACAAACCCACAGCCAACATCATCCTCAATGGTGAAAAACTGAAAGCATTTCCACTAAGATCAGGAACAAGACAAGGTTGCCCACTCTCAGCACTCTTATTCAACATAGTTTTGGAAGTTTTAGCCACAGCAATCAGAGAAGAAAAGGAAATAAAAAGAATCCAAATCGGACAAGGAGAAGTAAAGCTGTCATTGTTTGCAGATGACATGATACTATATACAGAGAATCCTAAAGATGCTACCAGAAAACTAATATAGCTAATCAATGAATTTGGTAAAGTAGCAGGATACAAAATTAATGCTCAGAAATCTCTGGCATTCCTATACATTAATGATGAAAAATCTGAAAGTGAAATCAAGAAAACACTCCCATTTACCATTGCAACAAAAAGAATAAAATATCTAGGAATAAACCTACCTAAGGAGACAAAAGACCTGTATGCAGAAAATTATAAGACACTGATGAAAGAAATTAAAGATGATACAAACAGATGGAGAGATATACTATGTTCTTGGATTGGAAGAACCAACATTGTGAAAATGACTCTATTACCCAAAGCAATCTACAGATTCAATGCAATCCCTATGAAACTACCACGGGCATTTTTCACAGAACTAGAACAAAAAATTTCACAATTTGTATGGAAACAAAAAGACCCCAAACAGCCAAAGCAATCTTGAGAATGAAAAACGGAGGTGGAGGAATCAGACTCCCTGACTTCAGACTATACTACAAAGCTACAGTAATCAAGACAGTGTGGTACTGGCACAAAAACAGAAAGATAGATCAATGGAACAGCATAGAAAGCCCAGAGATAAACCCACGCACATATGGTCACCTTATCTTTGATAAAGGAGGCAGGAATGTACAGTGGAGAAAGGACAGCCTCTTCAATAAGTGGTACCGGGAAAACTGGACAGGTACATGTAAAAGTATGAGATTAGATCACTCCCTAACACCATACACAAAAATAAGCCCCAAATGGATTAAAGACCTAAATGTAAGCCCAGACACTATCAGACTCTTAGAGGAAAACATAGGCAGAACACTCTATGACATAAATCACAGCAAGATCCTTTTTGACCCACCTCCTAGAGAAAGGGAAATAAAAACAAAAATAAACAAATGGGACCTAATGAAACTTAAAAGCTTTTGCATAGCAAAGGAAACCATAAACAAGACCAAAAGACAACCCTCAGAATGGGAGAAAATATTTGCAAATGAAGCAACTGACAAAGGATTAATCTCCAAAATTTACAAGCAGCTCATGCAGCTCAGTATGAAAAAAATAAAAAACCCAATCCAAAAATAGGCAGAAGACCTAAATAGACATTTCTCCAAAGAAGATATACAGACTGCCAACAAACACGTGAAAGAATGCTCAACATCATTAATCATTAGAGAAATGCAAATCAAAACTACAGTGAGATATCATCTCACACCAGTCAGAATGGCCATCATCAAAAAATCTAGAAAGAATAAATGCTGGAGAAGATGTGGAGAAAAGGGAACACTCTTGCACTGCTGGTGGGAATGTGAATTGGTACAGCCACTGTGGAGAACAGTATGGAGGTTCCTTAAAAAACTACAAATAGTACTACCATATGACCCAGCAATCCCACTTCTGGGCATATACCCTGAGAAAACCATAATTCAAAAGGAGTCATGTACCAAAATGTTCATTGCAGCTCTATTTACAATAGCCAGGACATGGAAGTAACCGAAGTGTCCATCGACAGATGAATGGGTAAAGAAGATGTGGCACATATATACAATGGAATATTACTCAGCCATAAAAAGAAACGAAATTGAGCTATTTGTAATGAGGTGGATGGACCTAGAGTCTGTCATACAGAGTGAAGTAAGTCAGAAAGAGACAGACAAATACCATATGGTAACACATATATATGGAATTTAAGGAAAAAAATGTCATGAAGAACCTAGGGGTAAGACAGGAATAAAGATACAGACCTACTAGAGAATGGACTTGAGGATATGGGCAGGGGGAAGCGTAAGCTGTTACAAAGTGAGAGAGTGGCATGGACATATATACACTACTAAACGTAAAATAGATAGCTAGTGGGAAGCAGCCGCATAGCACAGGGAGATCAGCTCAGTGCTTTGTGACCACCTAGAGGGGTGGGATAGGGAGGGTGGGAGGGAGGGAGACGCAAGAGGGAAGAGATATGGGAACATATGTATATGTATAACTGATTCACTTTTTTATAAAGCAGAAACTAACACACCATTGTAAAGCAATTATACTCCAATAAAGATGTAAAAAAAAAAGATCAAATCATGTAGAAAGATTTAAACCTTACTAATTGCAATCTTTGCTTTGATGTAGAGATGCGAAAATCATGATAGTGAAATAAAATGTACAGTATGAAGAATAGAGAAAGGCAAAATGCTGAAAATTTCAAGAGATGTGTGTTCCCAGTATTCAAATGGCTAATTTTTGAAAGTGGACAGAACCGTAAAAGAAGTATCAGGGACACACCGGTTTGTCCACAGAGTAAAAGTGACAGAACAGAATGAATAAATCAGAAAATACATATATATGCTCAAGAAACATTTTAGAGCATACAGACTGCAGTCCTGGGTTAAAAAAAAAAAGAAAAAGAAGCTTACCTCGTGGACTAGGGAAAGGAGTGAGGATATTATGACAGAGGAGAACTAGTGTTTGAGGAGGATATGGACTCGGAATACGATCCTAAGGAGTCATTTCACAGCATCTCTTGAACCAGAGTCCAGTAGGAAGGAAGGTAGACTTTAGGCAAAATGTGAAAGAAGTCACTTGGCCCATGTAGTGGTCACTGCGACAGTGTGACCTAGAGCCAGTTTTGGAGATATAAGGAATATACCCCCCAAAATACCCATCTCAGGAAATAAGACCTTGGCTAGAGAGAAAGCAAGGAAGAGTTGCCTTGGCGCTATGATGACTCTCCTAGAATATCTCATTATCTATACTCAGGCCAGAGCTGGTATATGAAAAAGGGGAAATCAACCACAATAAGAACTATAAGTAATAATGCAGACTATGGAGGAAAGCACACAAAGAGTTGTTTTGTTGGTTATGGCTTAGTTGTACCAGGTAAGCTTAGAGCTTCTGGACCTAACTCATTCATTCACTAATTCATATAATCAGAATGAGGTCACACTGTTTTAACAACTGGTATGCCCTAAGCAACCACCAACCAGAAAGGACCCAAGTTGGGTCTGAAGCAGGAGCCTGGAGGACTTGCTGTGCCCAGCATTAACCTTCAAGTTTCTGGGTCCTGGTCCCAGAGTTGGAGCCCAGGTGGCCATGGAAGTTTCATGGACCACTTAGGTGTGATCAGATAAGTAGATATTTATGAACCAATACATAAATAGGTACATTCAACCTGAATTTGTAGAATGTCTACTTTGTCCTGGACACTGCAGTAGGCACCAGGTATTTGATACAGTATCAAAGAACAATGTCATAATCCTCACCTTCATGGAGTTATAAACTATTTAGTAAAACAGACATTAAATGAGTAACTGCAATAAAGTATTGTAATGGGGATGATACGAGAAATACAAGGTGCTCTGGGAACATTTGGTAGAGGGGAACTCAAACCTATCCAGGGAACAGAAAGGGCCTTTTTGAAAAATAATGTTTAAGTTGAAACTTGAAGAACAAATAAGACTTAGACAGTTGAAGGGTACTCCAGACAGGGGGAAGAGTCCATGCTGAGGCTTGGATGCTAAAAACTGTGAAGTCCACTCAAGGTTCAGAAAGAAGAGGCCAGGGGACTTCCCTGGTGACGCAGTGGATAAGACTCCACACTCCCAATGCACAGGGCCCAGGTTTGATCCCTGGTCAGGGGACTAGATCCCACATGCATGCCACAACTAAGAGTTCACATGCCACAACTAAGAAGCTCGCATGCTGCAACGAAGTAGCCCACCTGACACAACGAAGGAGCCCACCTGCCTCAACTAAGACCCAGCACAACCAAGTAAGTAAATAAATAAATATTTTTTAAAAAAACAGGCTATTCCAAAGATTAGTCCGTCCTCTCCATTCCAACACTTCCAAAGAAGCAAGACAGTTTTCCAACACAAAAATGCTCTCTAACAAAAATTTAGCAAATGCCACAAGACATGAAGGACTCTTTAGGCAATAAAAAATGTACTTCCACTCATAGGAAGATGGAGTAGGTGTACTTTTCCCTATTCCTCCTGCTAATAAAACTAAGACTCCTGGACATTACATATAATACAAACATAAGAATCTAAAAGGTTGAGAGAAGACGGCAGACTAGCTAAGACTTCGGGACCTGAAGAACAATATAATGGTGAGGTCTCTGAGTTTTCTTTTTGGCCCACATATCCCAGTCTTAGAGCTGAAGAAGCTGGCAATCCAGAAATGACAATATGTGCAGGCCAAAAAAATCCAGCAAAGACCAGAAAAGGAGTAACTTAGCAAGAAAGAAAACTTTTAGATAATAACTGCTCAATTCCAGCCAAATGCCACAGAATAAACTGTTCCCCCACATACACATGCCAGAAAAGGCCAAGTAGGGAGCCTAGATTCCATCCCCAACCGGCCTATAACAAGGCACCCCATTCCCTCCCTGCTCAGGCAATGTCATAGGAGGCCTAATGGAGAATCAGGACTTTCACCATTGCCCAGCAGGAACAAGACCACCTTCACCATGATGTCAGTGGAGACTGTTCCCACCCAGCAAAATAAGAAATTCCTCCCTTGGATGTCAACAGAGGCCAACTTGGGAACCTGGACTTCTACATCCACCTGGCAGTAATGAGACAGCTCCCTCCCTTACACTGTTGAAGTGGTATCAGAGAAAGAAAACCAAAACAGAAGGTGCATGTAAGATCTATAGTCTCACCACATAATATAAAAATGTCCAGGTTTCAACTGAAGTTCACTTTTCAGAGCAGGAATTAGGAAGATCTCAAAATGAATGAAAAAAGACAATCAATAAATGCTGATAGAGAAGTGACAGATATATTAGAATTATTTCACAAATTTTCAAGCAGCCATGATAAAACTGCTTCAGCAATTAGAACATGCTTGAAACAAATGAAAAAGCAGAAGGCCTTAGCAAAAAAAAAAAAAAAAAAAAAAAGAAAGTATCAGCAAAAACATAGATGATATAAAGAAGAACAAAATGTAAATTTTAGAACTGAAAATATAATAACTTAAATAAAAATCTCAGTGGATAGGTTCAACAGCAGAATTGGGGGGACAGAGAAAAGAATCAGTGAACAGGAAGATAGACCAATAAAAACCACCCAATCTGAAAAAAACAGAAAATAGGCTTAAAAATCAGTCACCAGGACCTGTGTGAATATAACAAAAAATCTAACATTCATGTCATCCGAGTCTTAGGTAAGAAAAGAAAGAGAGTGGGGCTGAAAAGTACTCAAAGAAATAATGTTTGAACTTCCCAAATTTGGCAAGAAACATAAACCTACAGATTCAAAAGCTAAGCAAACTACAAACAGAATAAACCCAAAGAAAAACATGCCAAGACACATCGTAATTAAACTTCTGTAAACTAACTTCAAAGAAAAATTTCTGAAAGCAGCCAGAGGAAAAAAAATGACACCTTACCTATAGGGGAAAACAATTAGAATGGCAGCAGATTTCTCCTTAAAAATAATGGAAGCCAGAAGAAAGCGGCACAATATTTTTCAAGTGTTGGAAAAAAAGAACTGTCAACTCAGAATCCTATACCTGGCAAAAATATCATTTGGGAATAAAGGGGAAATCAATACATTCTCAGATAAAGGGAAACTAAGAAAATTTGTTGCCAGCAGACTTATCCTTAAAGGAATGGCTAAAGGAAGTTCTCTAAATAGAAGGGAAATGGTAAAAGAAGGAACCTTGAGAAATCAGGAAGAAAGAAAGAACACAATAAGCAAAAATAAATATAATAGGCTTTCCTCCTCCTCTTGAGTTTTCTAAATCATGTTTGATTGTTGAAGCAAAAATTATAACACTGTCTAATGTAATTCAAAATGTATGCAGAGTAAATATTTAAGACAATTGTGTTATAAACTGGGTAAAGAGACAGAAATGAGGTAAGATTTCTATACTTTACTCGGATTGGTAAAAGGACAAAACAAGTAGACTGTGATAAGTTATGTATATACACATAAAGCAACAAATGAACATGCTACACTAAGAGAAAACTCAAAACAATATAGATAGATCAAAATGGGATTCTAAAAAATGTTTAAGTATCCCACTTAAAAAAATGAAAACAGAAAGAACAAACATAACAAAAAACAGCAGACTTAAGCCCTAATATTCCAATAATTATACTAAATTTTAAAAGTCTAAGTACCCCAATAAAAAGACAGAAATTGGCAGGATGAATTTAAAAACATAACCCAACTATATGCTATCTACAAAAAACTCACTTAAGATATAATGATATAGTCAAGTTCAAAGTAAAAGGATATCATGCAAACATTAATCAAAGGAAAGCAGGAGTACTATTAACTATTTAATATCAGATAAAGTAGTTTTCAGACAAAGAAAATTATCAGAGAGGAAAATTATATAATGATAAGAGGACTAATTCACCAAGAAGCCATCGAAATCCTAAATGTATATGCACCAAACAAGAGAACTGCAAAATACAAGCAAAAACTAAGAGAACTAAAAGGAAAAGAGACAACTACACACTATAGGTTGAGAATTCACCACTTCTGTCAACAATTGATAAAAACAAATAAGCGTAAAATCAGAAGGATACAGAAGAACTCAGCACCATCAATGAGCAGGATCTAACTGACACTTGTAGAACACTATGCTTAACAGCAGAGTACACATTCTTTTCAGGTGCCCATGTAACAGATACCAAAATACTATATCCTGGGCCATAAAACAGACCTCAACAAATTTAAAAGAATTAAAATCATACAGAATGTGTTCTCTGACCACATTGGAATGAAATTAGAAATCAATAGCTGAAAGATAACAGGAAAATCTCCAACAATTGGAAACTAAGTAACATACTTTTAAATAATCTACAGGTCAAAAGGACATATCAAAGGAAATTTTAAAACTCCAATACAAAATATGAAAAGTTATGGGACATAGCTAAAAGCGCTGAGAGGGAGATTTTTAGCAATTAGTGCACACATTACAAAAAAGTCTCAAATCAGTAATCTAGTGTCACACCTCAAGAAGAGCAAAATAAACCCAAAGCAAGCAGAAGGAAGAAAATAATGAAGATAATTTTAAAAAGCAATGATTTAAAACAGAAAAATGATACAGAAAATCAATGAAACAAGAAGCTAGTTCTTTCAAAATATGAATAAAAATTGACAAACCTCTAGCAAGACTAAAAAAAGAGATAAAAGATAAAATTACCAATATTATGAATAAAACAGGAGATATCACTAAAAACCCTGCAGACATCAAAAGTATAATAAGGGGATACTATGAATAATTCCACACACCTAAATTTGACAACTTAGATGAAATGGAGAAATTCCTTGAAAACACAAACTACCATAATTCATCCACTATGAAACAGATAATTTGAACAGCTATAACTATTAAGGAAACTGAATTCATAATTTTTGAACTCCCAAAAAAGAAACCCCCAAGCCCAGATGGTTTCACTAGAGTATTCTACCAAACACTTAAAGAAGAATTAACACCAATTTTACACAATCTCTTCCAGAAAATAGGAGAGAACTCTTCCCAATTTATTTTATGAAGCTGGTATGACCCTAACACCAAAACCAAGAAAAGGCATTACAAAAAAGTATTACCACAGATCAGCATTTCTCATGAATATAGATGCAAAAATTCTTAGCATACTATCAGCAAAGAGAGTTCAGCAATATATAAAAATAACTATACACCATGACCAAGAGAAGAATATTCCAGGAATGCAATGCCAGCTTAAAATTTGAAAATCAATCAGCATAATATACCATGTTAAAGGGCTAAAGAAGAAAATCATATTGTCATATCGAATGCTGCAGAAAAACCATTTGACAAAATTCAACACTCATCCATGATAAAAAACTCTCAGAAAAATAGGAATAGAGGGGAATTTCCTTAATTTGGTAAAGGGCATGTACAAAAATCCTACAGGTAATGTACTCAAGAATGAACCACTGAATGCTTTTCTCATTCAGATTGGAGAACAAGGCAATGATGTCCACTTTCACCACTCTTATTCAACATGATGTGGAAGTTGAAGCCAGGGCAATAAGGAAATTAAAGGTACATATACAGATTGGAAAAGAAGATATAAAACTATCCCAATTTGAAGATGATATAATTTTATCTGTAGAAAATCCCAGGAACTAATAAGTTCAGCAAGGTCACAGGATACAAACAAATATACAAAAATCAATTGTATCTTTATATAATAACAAACACATGGACACCAACATTAAGAATACAATACCATGTACAATCACTCAAAAAAAATGAAATACTTAGGTGTAAATCTAACTAAATATAAACATGACTTGTATATGAAAATTACACAGTAGTGGTGGAAAAGAAATCATAGAAAATCTAAATAAATGAAGAGATACACTACGTTCATGGATTAAAAGATTCGACACAGTAAAAATGTCAGTTCTTCCCAAATTGTTTTACAGGTTTAAGGCAATCCTATAAAAAACTAAGCAGGATTTTTTTTAGATATAGAGATTATTCTAAACTTTATATGGGAAGGAAAAGGAACTAGAACAGTTAAAACAATTTTGAAAAATAAGAATAAAGTGGGAGGAATCAGTACTTCTGAATTCAAGACTTATTACAGAGCTATAGTAATCAAGACTGTATGATCTTGGCAGATGGACAGACACATAGATCAATGGAATAGAACAAAGAAACCACAAATAGACCCACACAAATATGCCCCACTGATTTTTCACATAGGTGCAAAGGCAATTCAATGGAAGAAAGACAGCTTTCACAACACGTGGTGTTAGAGCAACAGGACATCCACCAGGAAAAGGGAAAAAAAGAACATCAACCTAGGTCTCATACCATTGAGGGAACTGGGTAAAGGGTATATGGGATCTCTCTGTATTATTTCTTAGTATTGCATGTAAATCTATAATGATCTCAAAATGGAAAGATTAATTAACAAAAATTTTTTAAAGAATTTAGTCATCTATGTTCCTTGGTATGTCTATGTGTAGACATATAGAGAGAAAAGTCTGTAAGGATGGTCACATCAACACTTAAAAAAAAAAAAAGGAAAAGAAGAAGAATTTAGTGATTATGACTCAAACCTTCCAGGATTAGCTCTTACCTGCAACAGAGCTCCCATTAGTGATGCCAGCGCAGCCATTCCAATACACAAAGCTCCAAACAGCACACCTAGATGGATGATGTAAAAGCCATTGTAAAATCCAGACTCAGAGAATTAGAATTCTCAATAGAATAAGCTATCACACCTTGATTCAAAGTACATAATATGACTATAATAAAGAATGGCCACCTACCTCAGAGCCAGCTAAAAAAGGAAAGGGAACTAGTATGCAAAGAGGAAAGAAAACACTGATATTGTGGCCCGGGATTAATTACATTAGGTTATATAGGTAAAGATTTCCTAAAATTAACTATAGAGAGTTAAAACCTAATAACTATTGTGTTATTAATGTAATCCTCCATAAACATTTGTTGGTAAAGGAAGGTTCAGGGAGCTTCTGGGTTGGCGAACACGTGGTATGCTCAGAGAGGACATGGATGCTCCATGCCCTTTCCCATATCTTGCCATATTCATCTCTTCCATCTGGCTGTTTTTGAGTTATATCCTTTTACAACAAACCAGCAATCTAAAAAAGTCTTCCAACCTCTGGCCTGGCTTAGAACATCACCGGTTCTACTGATGTCCTACATCCTTCGCAGATTGCATGCCAGCATGCCATTGCTTCTCAGAGCCGTGTGTCTGACAGGGTTTTGGTGCTCTGGCCGGCTGTCAGGCCTGAGCCTCTGAGGTGGGAGGGCTGAGTTCAGGACATTGGTCCACCAGACACCTCCTGGCCCCATTTAATATCAATCAGCCGGAGCTCTCCCAGAGATCCCCGACTCAATGCTAAGATCCAGCTCCACTCAACAACCAGCAAGCTCCAGTGCTGGACACCCCATGCCAAACAACTAGCAAGAAAGGAACACAACCCCACCTATTAGCAGAGAAGCTGCCTAAAATCATAATAAGTTCACAGACATACCAAAACACACCACTGACGTGGTCCTGCCCACCAGAAAGACAAGATCCAGCTTCATCCACCAGAACACAGGCACCAGTTCCCTCCACCAGGAAGCCTACACAACCCACTGAATCAATCTTACCCACTGGGGGCAGACACCAAAAAAAACAGGAACTAAAAACCTGCAGCCTACTAAAGGAGACCCCAAACACAGTAAGTTAAGCAAAATGAGGAGACAGAGAAATATGCCAGATGAAGGAGCAAGGTAAAAACCCACCAGTCAAACAAATGAACAGGAAATAGGCAGTCTACCTGAAAAAGAATTCAGAGGAATGATAGTAATGGAGAAAATACAAGGGACATTTAACAAGGACCTAGGAGAACTAAAGAGCAAACAAAGATGAACAACACAATAAATGAAATTAAAAATTCTCTAGAAGGAATCAATAGAAGAATAACAGAGGCAGAAAAATGTAAAAGTGACCTGGAAGATAAAATAGTAGAAATAACTACCACAGAGCAGAATAAAGAAAAAAGAATGAAAAGAACTGAGGAAAATCTGATAGACCTCTGGGACAACATTAAACACACCAACGTTTGAATTATAGGGGTCCCAGAAGAAGAAGAGAAAAAAAAAAAGGGACTGAGAAAATATTTGAAGAGATTATAGCTGAAAACTTCCCTATTATGGGAAAGGAAATAGTCAATCAAGTCCAGGAAGCGCACAGAATCCCACATAGGATAAATCCAAGGAGAAACATGCCAAGACTCATATTAATCAAACCAGCAAAAATTAAATACAAAGACAAAATATTAAAAGCAGCAAGGGAAAAGCAACAAATAACATACAAGGGAATCCCCATAAGGTTAATAGCTGATCTTTCAGCAGAAACTCTGCAAGCCAGAAGGGAGTGGCAGGACATATTTAAAGTGATGAAAGGAAAAACCTACAACCAAGATTACCCTACATAGCAAGGATCTCATTCAGATTGGTCGGAGAAATTAAAACCTTTATAGCCAAGCAAAAGCTACGAGAATTCAGCACCACCAAACCAACTTTACAACAAATGCTAAAGGAACTTCTTTAGGCAGGAAACACAAGAGAAGGAAAAGACCCACAATAACAAACCCAAAACAATTAAGAAAATGGTAATGGGAACATACATATCGATAATTACCTTAAATGTAAATGGATTAAATGCTCCAGCAAAAAGACATAGACTGGCTGAATTGATAGAAGAACAAGACCCGTATGTATGCTGTCTACAACAGATACACTTCAGACTTAGGGACACATATGGACTGAAAGTGAAGGGATGGAAAAAGATATTCCATGCAAATGGAAATCAAAAGAAAGCTGGAGTAGCAATTCTCATATCAGACAAAATAGACTTTAAAATAAAGACTATTAGAAGAGACAAAGAAGGACACTACATAATGATCAAGGGATCAATCCAAGAAGAAGATATAACAATTGTAAATATTTATGCACCCAACATAGGAGCACCTCAATCCATAAGGCGAATGTTAAGAGCCATAAAAGGGGAAATCGACTGTAACACAATAACAGTAGGGGACTTTAACACCATGCTTTCACCAATGGACAGAGCATCCAAAATGAAAATAAATAAGGAAACACAAGCTTTAAATGATACATTAAACAAGATGGACTTAATTGATATTTATAGGACATTCCATCCAAAAACAACAGAATACACTTTCTTCTCAAGAGCTCATGGAACATTCTCCAGGATGGATATCTTGGGTCACAAATCAAGCCTTGGTAAATTTAAGAAAATTGAAATCATATCAAGTATCTTTTCCGACCACAACGCTATGAGATTAGATGTCAATTACAGGAAAAAATCTGTAAAAAATACAAACAAATGGAGGCTGTGTAAACAATACACTAATGTATTGAGGAGTAGGAAACGGAATCCAACAGCACATTAAAAGGATCACAAACCATGATCAACTGGGATTTATGCTAGGAATGCAAGGATTCTTCTATAGACGCAAAGCAATCAATGTGATACACCATATTAACAAAGTGAAGGATAAAAACCATATGATCATCTCAATAGATACAGAAAAAGTTTTTGATCAAATTCAACACCAATTTATGATAAAAACCCTCCAGAAAGTAGGCATAGAGGGAATTTCCTCAACATAATAAAGGCCATATATGACAAACCCACAGCCAACATTGTCCTCAATGGTGAAATACTGAAACTATTTCCACTAAGATAAGGAACAAAACAAGGTTGCCCACTCTCACCCCTATTATTCAACATAGTTTAGCAAGGTTTAGCCACAGCAAACAGAAAAGAAAAAGAAATAAAAGGAATCCAAATTGGAAAAGAAGAAGTAAAGCTGTCACTGTTTGCAGATGACATGATACTATACATAGAGAATCCTAAAGATGCTACCAGAAAACTCCTAGAGCTAATCAATAAATTCGGTAAAGTAGCAGGATACAAAATTAAGGCACAGAATTCTCTTGCATTCCTATACACTAATGATGAAAAATCTGAAAGAGAAATTAAGGAAACACTCCCATTTACCAGTGCAACAAAAAGAATAAAATACCTAGGAATAAACCTTCCAAAGGAGATAAAAGACCTATATGCAGAAAACTGTAAGACACTGATGAAAGAAATTAATGATACAAACAGATGGAGAGATATATCATGTTCTTGGTTTGGAAGAATCAACATTGTGAAAATGACTCTACTACCCAAAGCAATCTACAGATTCAATGCAATCCCTATGAAACTACCACTGGCATTTTTCACAGAACTAGAACAAAAATTTTCACAATTTGAATGGAAACACAAAAGACCCCAAATAGCCAAAACAATCTTGAGAAAGAAAAATGGAGCTGGAGGAATCAGGCACCCTGACTTCAGACTATACTACAAAGCTACAGTAATCAAGACAGTGTGGTACTGGCACAAAAACAGAAATACAGATCAATGGAACAGGATAGAAAGCCCAGAGATAAACCCACACACGTATGGTCACTTTATCCTTGATAAAGGAGGCAAGAATATACAATGGAGAAAAGACAGCCTCTCTTCAATAAGGGTGCTGGGAAAACTGGACAGCTACATGTAAAAGAAAGAAATTAGAACACTTCCTAACACCACACACAAAAATAAACTCAAAATGGATAAAAGACCTAAATGTAAGCCCAGACACTATAAAACTCTTAGAGGAAAACATAGGCAGAACACTCTATGACATTAATCACAGCAAGATCCTTTTTGACCCACCTCCTAGAGAAAGGGAAATAAAAACAAAAATAAACAAATGGGACCTAATGAAACTTAAAATCTTTTGCATAGCAAAGGAAACCATAAACAAGACAAAAAGACAACCCTCAGAATGGGAGAAAATATTTGCAAACGAAGCAACTGACAAAGGATTAATCTCCAAAATTTACAAGCAGCTCCTGCAGCTCAATATCAAAAAAACAAACAACCCAATCCAAAAATGGGCAGAAGACCTAAATAGACATTTCTCCAAAGAAGATATACAGATTGCCAACAAACACATGAAAGGATGTTCAACATCAGTAATCACTAGAGAAATGCAAATCAAAACTACAATTAGGTATCACCTCACACCAGTCAGAATGGCCATCATCAAAAAATCTACAAACAATAAATGCTGGAGAGGGTGTGGAGAAAAGGGAACACTCTTGCACTGTTGGTGGGAGTGTAAATTGATACAGCCACAATGGAGAACAGTATGAATGTTCCTTAAAAAACTAAAAATAGAACTACCATACAACCCAGCGATTCCCCTACTGGGCATATATCCTGAGAAAACCATAACTCAAAAAGATTCATGTACCATAATGTTCATTGCAGCTCTATTTACAATAGCCAGGACATGGAAGCAACCTAAGTGTCCATCAACAGATGAATGGATAAAGAAGATGTGGCACATATATACAATGGAATATTACTCAGCCATAAAAAGAAACAAAATTGAGTTATTTGTAGTGAGGTGGATGGACCTTGAAACTGTCATACAGAGTGAAGTAAGTCAGAAAGAGAAAAACAAATACCATATGCTAACACATATATATGGAATCTAAAAAAAAAAAAAGGTTCTGAAGAACCTAGGGGCAGGATAGGAATAAAGACGCAGACGTAGAGAATGGACTTGAGGACATAGGGATGGGAAAGGGTTAGCTAGGACGAAGTGAGAGAGTGGCATGAACATATATACACTACCAAACGTAAAATAGATAGCTAGTGGGAAGCAGCCGCATAGCACAGGGAGATCAGCTCAGTGCTTTGTGACCACCTAGAGGGGTGGAATAGGGAGGGTGGGAGGGAGACACAAGAGGGAGGCGATATGGGGATATATGTGTATGTATAGCTGATTTACTTTGTCGTAAAACAGAAACTAACACACCATTTTATAGCAATTATACTCCAATAAAGATGTTAAAAAAAAAAAAAAGGAAGGCTCAGGTGTCTGTTTTCAGTTTGCCAGAAATAGGACGCAATTCAGCTCTGCTCTGTATAACATGATGGGGGAAGGGAGTAATAAACTTCAGAAAGTCTTCCGAATTTAAGTGTTCATTTCTCCTGGGAAGTAGCAATCCACATCAAAGAGTGTTTTAGGACCTTTAACCTTCGCATAATCTCCATCAACATCCACAAACCTTTCCTGTTAGGCTAGCAAAGAAAGGCAGTTTCAGGACAAGTATTATATTCCCCCTTCTACCAAACTATTTTCCTGAAACTTTATACAAATTCTCAAGCCAACGTCAGTGGTCAGCTTAAGGGATTTTTTTTTTCTCTTTTGGCTTTCAGTATTTTCCAGATTTTCTCCAAGTATACATTTTGCTTTTAAAATTACTATGGGAAAAAAAATTTTTTTTATTAAACCCACCCCCTATTCTTATTTTTAAAGACTTCCATTCAGCAAAAATCACCTGAAATCTGTTAATATAATTTCCCACACATAATCTTCAAAATACAAAAAATAAAATGAATGAGAAATGTGTTCATCAAAATATTAGTGCATTCCTTATGTTATTTCTATCTTAACACAAGCACTCACACCTTTGTTAAGCATAGTGAGTAAATAATCTTACTGCACCTGAATAACTTACATTAATTTTTTCAAAGTGCTTTGGTTGCAATGATTTTTCATGCCTCCAAACTCTATTCTAAACAGTATTTCCAACATATTTAGCTAAATTCCTCTCTATTTGGCAGCTCATGAATAGTCACCATTGTGGGTTTTTTGTGCTCAAAGTTATCGGAAACATTCAAGTCATTTGCCGTGTTCTTCTCTATGATGTCCTTACTGTATATACCTCAAGATAATGACTATATACAACCTTCCAAAATGAATGAAAGCCTCATCTACACTAGCGGAGCTGATTTGTTATTAATCAACATCATTCCTGAGTACCAGTTAGTGGCTCTTGTTTTACATGGATTATCTCTAAACCTCATAGTACCTGCAAAGTGAATATTTTTTGTTCTCATTTTCCATATAAAGAAACAGAGGCTCAGATGGGTTTGCTCAAGGCTAACAGCTAGTTAACTGGTGAAACAAGACTGAGTCTGTCCAGCTTCAAAAGCTTCTATTCGGGGCTTCCCTGGTGGCGCAGTGGTTGAGAGTCCGCCTGCCGATGCAGGGGACACGGGTTCGTGCCCCGGTCCGGTAGGATCCCACATGCCGCGGAGCGGCTGGGCCCGTGAGCCATGGCCGCTGAGGCTGCGCGTCCGGAGCCTGTTGCTCCGCAGCGGGAGAGGCCACAGCAGTGAGAGGCCCGCGTACCGCAAAAAACAAGCAAACAAACAAACAAAAACTTCTATTCGTTCTACTAAACCACACAGCTTCAACAATCCCGTAATGAACCCATCTAAATACCCTTTAGGAAACATTGTATCATTCTGAAATTACACTCCAGGATTAAAATCAGGTACATAATAAAATGATGCAATGCTAGTTAAATTTAGGGGACACTGAAGAATATAAATTAAGTACTTATTCCAGGCTACAGTCATGGCAATTATATATAGAACTATGCTTTAAAACAGAATATTATTTACTATGTCTTTGACAGTCTATTAGTGCTATTGAGGTTAAAGATTCTTTTTAAAATAATAAGTTCGTTAGTCATTCATCCCAAAACATGTATACCCAAGGTTTGAAAATGAAGAAGGAAGTACACTAGCCAGATTTTTTTGAGTCAGCTATTACAGCTGGGATATCTGGGAACTAAGGTTAAAGACCTTTCCATTCAATATGATACTTAACCCCTAATAAGGTCCTATAATCTATGAATTTAAGCATTCATATTAAATGAAGGAGTTAATTGGACAATTTTATTGATTATCTTCTGGACAGTCTACATGTGCAGAGAGAACAGACAATCAAGACCAGTAAAAATTCATAATGCTCTGTTCCTTTATCTTCAATCCATACACACGGACTATATCTTAAACTGGCAGTGCCCTCTTAGGTAATACAGAAAAAGCATGGCTCTTGGTTCCAAACTAAGAATATTTCTTAAAACTGGGGTCTAAGTTTTAGATGGTAAAGGGTTAAATTTTTAACTGTGGCTAAGAATTTTTAACATAGATGTGGGATAGCAAGAATGGCTAGCCAAATGGCACCCCTGGCAATTTTTTTTTTTTTTTTTTTTTTTTTTGCGGTACGCGGGCCTCACTGTTGTGGCCTCTCCCGTTGCGGAGCACAGGCTCCGGACGCGCAGGCTCAGCGGCCATGGGTCACGAGCCCAGCCGCTCTGCGGCATGTGGGATCTTCCCGGACCAGAGCACGAACCCGTGTCCCCTGCATCGACAGGCGGACTCTCAACCAGCGCGCCACCAGGGAAGCCCCTGGCAATGGTTCTTTGTGGTGGCCTCACAATTGTTTGAAGTATGTCTCGAATCTTGATTGCAAATTTGGCCATGACTGCATTAAGTCACATGCATGTGGGTGTATATACGCTCACACTCACTTACTCTATATTTTCCATGGAAAAGAATTTCTGGTATTTCTAAAAATCATCTCCCAGAGCTCAAATGGAATTGTGAAACAAAAACTTACTCATTCCTTGGGAAATCCAAGAGAGAGACCTTTCTGAGAGAGATTGGAAGCGAGATTTTACTAGGTCTTCCAGAGTTACTGCTGCTAAGGCATTAATACTGGAGGACACTGTGCTGTAAGGGAAAATCACAATTTTGATTAATAATGTTTAAACTTTAATAACACTTTAATAAGGTAAAAGAAAAGGGAAAACATATTGTCACTTCTGAAATATAACCAGATTTCTACTACATTACTTAAAAAAAATTTTTTTTATTGAAGTATAGTTGATTTAGGCTTGAGGGCCTATAGCCTGCGCACTGCAACGAAGACCCAACGCAGCCAAAAATTAACTGATTAATTAATTAATTAAAAAAACAAAAGAGACTGATGACAATATCCAGCCCCTAGAGAGAAGAGTTGGACCAACAGAGAGAAGACATGGAGTACATTACCTATATGAGGGCCATTTGTGCTCATGTCCAGAATTCAGCTTTATCCCCCGCAAATATCCAATAACAAAAGAAAGATCCCAAAAGGGAAACCTTATATTATTAGAGTCATAGTTCATACCTTAATGTTCCACTGTAAGCACAGGCCACAAAAAGTCCAGGAAGTCCCGGATAATCTTGCAGAATGTCCAGTGCCAAATAAGGCATGAGCTGAAAAATTCCAAAATTTACTCTTGAGTACTATTTGCTATGAAATGAAATTAATTCACACCTCATTTATCTTGTTCTTCTTCAAGAACTGAAGGAAGCTATTCCACATAACTGAAATGTCCAAATATATAAAATTAAACTCTTTACCTGCTAACACTTAAAGAAAAGAATAGCGCAGTAGTTAAGGGTACAGGCTCTGGATTCAGACAGATGTGGCTTTTGTTATTTAATTTCTCTGAGCCTCAGTTTCCCCATCTGTAAAATAGGAATAATAATCCTAACCTCACAGAGTTGCTATAGAAGTTAAATTAGATAATCTGTGTAAGTTCTTAGTATAGTACACAGAATAGGCTCAGTAATAGGTAGCTGTTCTCATTCTTTGGAACAATAAATCAATTTAAAGGAAATATTTTACATACCTCTGTGCTTAAGTAAGAAGAATTCACTTAATTTAACTTTACTTGATGACTCAAGGTTATATTTGTGAACTTCAATCACTGTTCAGGATTGAAAATGTAATTATAGCTGCATATGCAGTTGACCCTTGAACAACACAAGTTTGAACTGTGTGGGTCCACGTAAATGTTGATTTTTTTCAATAAATACAGAAAAATGTACGTGTAGAACATCGTATGCAAGATTTGTATTACATAGTATCTCTGCAAGGATAGCCTACCCTTACATAGGCATGAGGTGAGTGACATTTAATATAAAAATAATGTTAGGTTTTTTTTACTGTTTTATAACTTTGCTTTCTAAGAATTATATTTATATAATAATATTATACTACACAGTATGCCTCTCTCATAATTGGAGAAACTGTGCATCAACCGATGATCACAGGTGATTTAAAAAAAGAATTTCCAATGCTGTATTATCAATATGACTGTAATACTGTATGCCATCCAAACTTTATAATGATTCATTTATTACCATATAGGCGAGGCTACCACAAAGCAATCGTATCAATTACACTAGGCTATAATAAAGCAATCGTATTGCTGCTTCTTTATCAATGCATGACTTGTTATACCTGTAAATGAATATGAATTTCTTTTGCACATTATCTTTCATTTTTGACATCCTGTGCTAGTAATAAGTATAACATCTGCAGTGTTTTGTATCACATAAGACAACATTGATGTAGGTACTGACAGACGATTCATCTTGTAAACAGACAAGGTAAACTTATGGTATCAATCAGTACAGTACTGTAAACGTATCTTCTTGTCTTCATAATTTTCTTAATAACACTTTCTTTTCTCTGGCTTACTTTATTGTAAGAATACCATATATAATCCATATAACATAAAAAATATGTGTCAATCAACTGTTTATGTTATCGGTAAGGCTTCTGGTCAACAGTAGGCTATTAGTAGTTAAGTTTTAGGGGAGTCAAAAATTATGCGTAGGTTTCTGTTGTGCAGACAGTCGCTACCCCTAACCCCCATGTTTTTCAAGGATCAACTGTTGTATGAGACACAGTGATGAGTGGAGAGTAACCTCACAAAATTCCTCAACTTGTTTCTTTAAAAAAAAAAACATTCCTAATACTTGCTTTTTGATAAGTTACCTCTTAAAAAATAAGTATTAAATAAGGATGGGAAGGTGTATGCCTTCAGCATTGTGTTATGTGGCAGTCTTTCGGCAAAACTGGTTTTTCAATCAAAAGAGTCCTAAGAGGATAATTTTCTAGAAAAATGCCCTCTCATTTCATTGAAACATCATTGATTCCTTCTCCCAATAGTACACAGTGGATGCTATGCCCATTCTCATCAGCCTCTTTGATCTCATTTAACAACTAAAGCTTATTAATTCTTTATTCTCAGAAAAAGAGAATAATGCTTCTCTCTATGTGAGTTCAACACCCATTTTTCCAAGACATCTTACAAGTTTAACTTCAAGAAATATTCTATACATAAGCCAAAGTTAAGTTTCCATCGTTAGTATTAAAACGATATCTAAAATTCTCTACCCTATCGTCAACTTTCTCAAAAATCTTCGGCCTTATATTTTAGATTCTGAATGACCCCTCAGGTCATTCAGGTCATTCAGGTCATGGCTTCCTCAGGGTGAGCTACAGAAGAGTGTAGCAGAAACATATCTTTGCTCTCTTGGGTTAAGCTTTTGACCTGATCTTCTACTGACTGCCTTACTTCCATTGTAACCCCAGGAAAATGTCAATTGAATTAACTGGTTAATAATCAACACACTAGTGGAATAATTCAGAGAAAATCTCTTTCTTTTTCAAAAATTTATCACATGCTCTCTGAATGATAAATGCATGCATGCAAGACACCCCCTGTGTACAATCTATGACAAGTTGGTCTCAAGGTTAGGAAGCTGTAGGTTTAAAAAAATTTTTTTCTTGTTTTTTGGGGGGTTTTTTTTGGATTTTTTTGGCCCAGGGGAAGGGGAAGCCATATTAGAAAAAAAATTTAGTCCCTATGGTCTTCACAGATAATAACGATTGACAAAAATCACGAAATATTCTTGACTAAAGAAAATAAAATGGAATAGTGCCTCCAACTTCAGAGTAAATACGATTCTTGGATTCTCTGAAGAAATAGAAAGATCTGTTTATCAACAGGAGGGCAAAGATTAAGGTAGGGTTGAGATACACAGATCAAGGATGCTCTCATTTCCTAACCCCACAAAGTTGCATTTTTCTGGGAGTATGTTATGCATTTACACCAACATAAAGTTCAACGTGTCATCATTCTAATAAGTCCCCTGGGCACTTGATTTACAATCGACTCCAGCAGTCCTGGGTTTGGATTCTAGCTACGCTTTCTGAAAGATGGTCTATGGCATAGAGGTTCAAAGTTAGGACACTGGTGGCAGCCTGCCTGGGTTTGAATCCTGGCTCCAGTTTACCAGCTGGTTATTTAAGCTCTCTGTGCCTCAGTTTCCTTATTTTTGAAAGGGAGATCATCACGGCACTGTTTCTGTGAGGATTAAAAGTTAAAGTTTATATAAAGCATTTATAATCGTGCCTGGCCCATGGTATTTGATGAGTGCTTGCAGCTGTTCTTATTCATTAACTATGTGACCTTGGGCAAATTATACAACCTCTCTGAGATTCATTTCCTTGTCTATAAAATTAGAATTATAGGGTTGTAAGAACTGAAAGAAATAAAGCATGCAAAGCTCTTGGCACAGAACCTCATCACACAGCTGGTGCTCAATAAATGTTCACTTTTAGATCCATTTCCATATCATTTAAAAACTGGAAGGTGGGACTTCCCTGGTGGTCCAGTGGTTAAGACTCAGAGGTCCCAATGCAGAGGGCACTGGTTTGACCCCTCATCAGGGAACTGGATCCCGCATGCTGCAACTAAAAAAGAACCCGCACACGGCAACGAAGATCCCGTGTGCCGCAACTAAAACCTGCGCAGCCAAATAAATTAAAAAAAAAAAAACCAACTGGAAGGTAAACTGCTTATCAATGAACAATCTAAACCCACAAAATGTTCCACGGTACCACAGTTTGTACATAGTTTGGGGCTTTTTTTAAACTGTGTTCATATTTCTACTCCCAGCCTTGAGCTGTTTCCATTTAACACCTACCTTGAAACTTTGCCACGCATTTCAATATTGTTATTGGATGTAGCAGTCTTCATTTTTGCTATAGCTGCTAAAATAAATTTTTTCCAAATGCTGTATAGAAGCTAAAGATGATTATATTGTGCCTATTTGCTCTTACTTTACAAGAACATGAACATTCTTTCCTCCCAGCCAACAAGCTTTCTGAATGTCATTCTTGCATGTGTAAGAAACACACGGTACTGGACCTGGTCTGGTGCAGACACTTTCTTGGCTGTCCAAGGATCACAGTCACGGTATCTGGAATACAGGGCGAGCCCACATAGCACTGTGCAGGTCAGGATCAACCAGAGTGCCACAAGATTGATGTAGAGAGACCTAAAGAAGGGAAAACAAACCAGCAAATGACAATTTTAATTTCCATCTCAAAGATGAGGAAAATTGTTACATAAATAGAAGAGACTTTCATGATTATACTCAATAGATGTGCATTCTCTTTTGGTTCTCGAGAATGCTACGGATTTTATTCTGGTCTAACCTTCTGTTTATGATGTATTTGTTAATACTTGGAATAGATGGGATTTTGCCATTGAATGAATGAATCCTCCTGGTCAGAGTTCCATGGGCATTATTATCTTTATAGGGGTGTCTAGTTACAGTCCTTCAGGACGTCTTGTCACGAAATAGAGATTTTAATAGTCAACAGGGCAGTGACTATTACTCATTTTACCTTTAAAAGTGATGCAATTATAAACTGCTAAACACTGTTAGCCTTTACATAGCAACTCGTCAGGCTTGTTTAAATGTGGTTTGTGATGCCATCCATTAAATACAGGAAAGGCAAACCTGCATTCCTTGGACAGGTATCTTCCAAAACAATGTTCAGCATTTTAATTAATGGTGTGTGCTCCAGTAGAGTGTAAAGGTTTACATAATAGCACTGGAGTCAGTCCTGAGCATAAATCTTAGCTCTCCCTACCATATGTGACCTTGGGCAAGTAATTTAACCTCTCTGCCTCTCAGTTTCTTCATTTACAGCTAGAAATAACAATGCCTACCTCACCGAGTTATAAGTGAAACTAAATAAAATAGTATATATCATATAGTACCACGGCATGTAATAAACACTTGTTAATTGGTATTGATATTATTAGTGTTAATATCATTGAATGCTATGTCTTAATCATCAGTTGATAGTAAATATTTCTCCCACTAGGGTGGCTACATTTTCCCCCCGGGGGTGCTGTAGTGGACGCTGATAAGTTGCCCTAGGCTGAAGAGAGGTCTCCCCACACCCACCAACTCATACCTCCTTCCCCAGGTATGTCATTTTGCATAAAATGACAACTGGATTCAGAGGTTTAAAGACTAAGTCCCCTCAGGCCAACTTGGGACAGTCTGAAGGGTCATCCCAGCCCCGGGGCTCCCCTTGAGGCCTCTGTTGAGACTGCATTACAGTCCAACTTCTCCCTCTGGCCAATCCTTCTTCCTTCCCTTCCTTCTCTGTTCCAGTGGTGATGCCCTAGTAGACTCTGGCATGCTAACCTCCATCTCAGAGTCTGCTTCCGGGAGAAGCTACCTTGCAGCAGGTCCCACAACAGATTGCTCGCCTTTTTCCTCGACTGACTACATTCACCACGTGTTTTGTTATTGTCTAAAAGTACTAGAACTATATCTCATCTCCAAATCATCAGAAAATATACCCAGACACTTTCTCAGTCACCACACCTCACTTATATATGAGTTAACACTTGATTATATTGTTTTATTTTACTTTAATGCCATTCATGTAGATCTGATATTGTACCCAGTCAATCAATGTCAGTAGGTCTTGACTTTTTGGCTGGGACTCATTCTTCCCATGGAGCCAATGTTAAAAAGTGGGAGGAAATGGTCCCCCTGAGCTCTTGTTAAAGAGACACATTGGACTGTTCTGAAGGAAATTGTTTCTTACTAAGAAAGCTCTAATGCTGTTCTTTCAGTTGTAAAATTGGCTTTTTGAGCTCCATGTTCTCAAAGAAGCGTGTTCCCAAAGAAGAGCATGTGCACACTTACTTTGGGAGAGGCATCAGTGCTAATGTAGATGGATTAATGGATATATAAATTATATTCCTTTAAAGTGTCTTAAAGTAGCAGAACTCCTAAGCTCACTTTTGGGGGATTCCATATCCAGTTATCATATTCATATTCATATAGATTTTTCATTGTGGAATTTACCAAAGACAGATAATGTCTAAACCAATTTACTCTCATATATTGACACATGACCTCGTATATTTCTCACATTCCCCTTTGAATAGCAACAGAACTGCCACTCCTCCTACTCCAACCCCCTTGTTACTCTTAATCAAGCTACTTAAGAGTTTTATAGCCCCTAAATGCATAGCCTGATATATCAGCATGAAAAGCGCTAGTCACCAAGCTTATCTGAGGCCTCCTGACAAAGAACCAACCACTGTTCATACTCTTTGCTGAAGCCAAGATGGGCTGGAAAGTCCCCTGACCATGCTGTTCTTCCCACCTCTGTGCTTTGCCCAAATCACTCTGCCTACCCAGAATGCTCTCCCACACTTCTTCACCTGCCCACATGTGGTCATTCTTCAGGACCTGCCTGCTTGACAGGAATCTCTCACTTATACCCTGCCTTCACATCCCACGATTTGAGGTGGAAAAAGGAATTCACATTTACTGAATCCCTACCACATGCGTGCCAAACACAGTATTTTATAATACCTCCATGAGTTGTGTGATATCTTATGCTCATTTTACAAGTTTAGAAACTGAAGCTCGGAGAGTCTAAGTGACTCACGCCAAATCACTCAAGTAGAAGTATTAGAACAAGGTTATAAACCCACGACTGTGTCTGAAAATAAAATGCACCAGCACATCTGGCAATATAATGCTCTAGAACATTTCCTCTATATTGTTATACTGTTTTACAGAACTGTTATACCTCTAGTGTTAGTTTACTTTTCACATACTTGCATATATTTTCCTAATTTGATGCTAAGTTCCTTCATGACAAGAGTCATACATTTATCATTTTTTATTCTCTACAGTTCCTCATACAAACAGATGCACAATAAATGCCTATTTATTTGATAAGATTTGTTTTACTTAATAATTGATATAAATACTTTTAAATATCTGATTTAAAACATACAATGCCACTTTGTTCTATGTGATCCTTTTGTAGTATATCATTTATCTCTTAGAATTTCATGACACAAAAGACTTAAACTTGGGCAAAGCTTGACTTTTGAAAGAGTTTCCATAAAGACAACTGATAGTTATTGATGATTCATATACCATAGTTTGTCTTACATTTTTGCCTGGAATCTGTTTTTACAGGAAATATATCTCTGCACTTGGGATTGGTTGACTCCATAGACGCTGGTCCATGTGAAGGTCCCTCCTATAACAATCGTCCAGAATGTGTGTCTTTGCAAAGGGTTAGGATTAAAACTAAATGAAAACAAACAGAAAACAAATTTGAAGTCCCAGTCAAACACTACAGAAGTCTTCCTAGAGTAATTTTGGAATCAAGCAATGTATACCTACATAAACATAAATAAATATTTATAAATATACATACATAAATATGTACCGATTAAGTAATATAAAAGGTAGAAATATTCTTAAGTTCAATGAAATAAAAATTGATACTTTCAGAGATTTGGAAATTCTGGATGGGACAGGGGGAAAAAATGAATGTTCCAATCATTCTGAGCATTTATAGAAATTGTTCTCCCATGGCCATAGGAAATTATTTAAACAAGTCTGCTATGCTGTAATCAGAGAGGAGCATGAAGCTGAAAAAAGAGAGAAAGATTCCTAGGTACACTGCAGCAATAGAAATGGTACTGAAATGAACACAATATTGACACATTTTGTGTGTGTAATTCCTCTCCTAGCACATGTATAGTCATAGTTCTACTTTATATTCAAGCTTAAGAATTCAATTAATGCAGTTTAATGGTTTTCATGTCATTATAATCTGTTCTTAAAATGCTCTGTGCACAAACTAAGTACTCATAGTTCAAAGTCATTATGACATTTACAAAACATTGCTACAAAGAAAGCTCAACTTCCACATTCAATACATCTTTTAATCCTTCTTAACGTATCACCTTGGAAGGAATGAGTCTGTTCATCTCTCATATACAATATAAGCTTGAAAATTTTCTGCAGAATTAGTTTCAATGGAAACTTTCTGAAAATTATGAAATTCTGCAATTCCACTTCAAAGCTTATATTTGAGATCAGTTGAGTAAAGTGCTACATATTTATGCATTTTCCAGCCTGCTTATGGAAAGATAAGAGCCTCTATTCCATCCTCTAACACTTAATATCAAAGTCTAAGAGTTTTAAGGGTGTTGGCCCTTTCTCCCATAGAGAAAGTAGCTACTATACTAGCTAATAAAAGTCAAGAACCAAAGGGTTCAGCGAGTTACTTGAAGGAAGTAAGACAAGATTTAAAACATCCACTTCAGTGGTTTTGGCAATACAGAATACATGTGTCAACTATAGACCATATAGAAAATACCAACACAAAATCCTTCCCTTCATTTATCTCAACAAGGGCAGATTTATTGCCCACCATATTCTCAAAACATATCTGAATAACAAGGGATATACAATAAGGCTTTTCATTATTCCTTAATTGTTGACAACCTTGTAACGGTCATAAAAATGTCTAACTTTTTACTTTTTAGAATCTCTTACTGATGTATAAGTTATCGTTTCAATGCAGCAATGTATGTACTCTTTGTATAAAGTGACAGTTACTTTGCAGAAAAATGACTGACTCCACACCCTTTCCCCTCAACCTAGCTGACTAGGAAGAGATCTGGGAGTAATCCAAGTCTCCCAAGTGGCCACTGGCTGTTTCTGCCTCTTGGTATCCATTCCCCCTTCTTCTGGTAACAGCAGCCTAGGTTTGCCTTGGGGAAACGACTATTTCTCCATTAAACAGTCTAAATGGTGGTCAATCAAAATGTTCTGCTCTGCACTAGCTAGCTACAGGATGGAATCATGCCCACGCTAGGTCAACTGGAGGCTCTCTTCCTTGGAATCTGAATCTTGCGGTAAAAGAAAAAAAACTATTGAGAACAGCTGAAGTTGATTCACTATAATTCATTCTTGCAAATTAATACATTGACCCTGTTCAATTTCTGACGTTCTTCTCATACATTAGCACCTATTTTCAGAAAACTGGAAGACAGCCACCAAGTGCAAAATGATTTTCTTTCCTTTTGCCAATGATTTCAGCTTGCTTATCTCAGAACAGAGCTGCTGAAAGAGAAAATAATTTGGTCTATGTCAAAATGAGCACCCCCTGCACGTTGAATGTGATGTACAAGGAAGACACTATTGATCCCAAAGAGAAGGTGTTTAAAATATTCTTTTAAACTGTGTGATACATTTGTGATGAAATATCTAGTTTATCCATTAGCCTTCTTTAAGAAAACTAAATAGTTGTTGAAGACGTTATACCTTATGCTATACTGAGACTTGAGGCATCAGCTGTAACTTTTCTAGTCAATTTTCAAGAAATAATATTTAATATATAATGTACATTATGTAACATTTATACACATATAATACACACATATATATGTAGCATAATAATAATATACTATACAGTATCAGGGTAATTTTAAAAGAGGAATTCTCTAGGCTGCTTGAAACAAAGAACTGTCAAAATGGAATCACTGGCTTTTAGTGTTTTTTTCTTAAGAGGTTTCCTTTTCTTCTCTGTCTAGTATATCTTCCCTTATTTCCCTACCCACACCTTTCAACCTATTCCAGACTTTAATATCTGGAAGAAAATACTCTTTTGCTATCAATCCCTTCTCAGGAGGAAGCACCATCCTCAGCTCCACGTAGCTAACTACCAACTGACTAACCCCTTAAAGACCTGGTGGAAATTCCTCACGCATGAACTTCCCAGCTTCAAATTTCTGTACCACACCCTTAACGGTTGGTTTGTTTTCTAATGTAAACTTACTATTTCAGCCAAGAGATTTTTTTAACAGAAAAAAACAAAAGGAATGTTATATTAACCAAGAAGTAAATAGCAACTTACTTCCAGAAGTTTAATCTTGCTCCATTATAGGCATCATTTAGAATAGTACCGATTCCACCTTGAATCAATGCAGCCTGTATAATCAAAGATGCAAATCCAGCCACCATGATCCCAACTTGAAAAACATCTGTCCAGATAACCGCTTTAAGACCACCCTTCGAGGGGAAAGTACATTAGGATTAATGCTTCTACCAGACATTATTAAGCATCTACATGCTTATACACCACGCTGGAGAAAGATAACGAAAAATGGATCTTGGCCAAGAATTCCCCCCAGGGAGACAGTCAGGAAGGTATTACTTAGACCAAACTTTCAAATATAAGCAGAGTCCAAGATGTAAGGTCCTCCCAATAGAGAAAATAGCATGGGCAAAAGCTTAGAGAGGTTAAAATACGTGGCAAGTTGAGTGCAGCCAGATATATATTTTGGAGTGCCGTGGAGTGGTGTGGGAATATTGTTGGGGAAAAAATTCAGAGTCAAATTGCAAATGGCGATATCATAGATTTTAGCCTATAGGCAGGGCTGAAATTCAACCAGTATGCACAAAGAAGGACATACCAGTTGCTGAAAAAACTAAAATTGTTTTGTACTAGCCACTGCCACAAACTTCCCGAGTGTCCCCCTCCAGTCCCTGAACCAGCCCCTCCTTGAGGACCTTGTCTTCCAAAACACTGAGCAACTAAAGGATTAAGACCTAGAATATCAGGGGTTGCATAAGGCTTGCACCACTGCTAAGGATCGGCAGCCATGATAATGTCAGTGCCCATGCCATACTGGTTCTTACATATTTTGACTGTTGTTCCTGCCTAAAGGCAATGGGAAGTTATCTCAGGTTTCTAAGCTGAGGAATATTATGAGCACAGCTATAGTAACACAGCAACAGTGAGAATGAAGTAGGAGACAAGGTTGGGGACCACGGCATGGTTCAAATGAAAGAAAAAAATATCAGTTATGATCAATGTCCTACAAAGGATCAAATTTTACCCTGGACTGAATATTCCTTACCAAAAAAGTTATACCGTGGGAGGCAGGTATGAAGAACCCAGATTGCAGCACGCAATGATTGAAATGTTCAGTTTTGCAAAGCAAGTGTGTAGGGTGAAAGGAGAAATAATGTTCTTGACATACCATAGTGCAGTAGAATGTGCAGACCACACCAGTAGCCACTACAGCACCCCACAGATTGAATCCTGTGACTGTAGAAGAAAAGAAAATGCACGTGTAACTATGAAACATATATAAGCACTTCTCAAAACATCATCAGGGGGAAGCTATACCATTTATTGGGCACCTACCTCTACACCCACTTGCCATAAACTAGGTCCAAATATCAAAAAATGTACCAAGACAAATGGAGTTTAAAACTTTATTTGATGAGTTAAATACACCTGGCTTCTACCCTCAGGCACCATACAGTATCCAACACTGGCTAAATCAAATACATGAAAAAGCATTTATATTGTAATTAAGCTAAGACACCGCTTGATATTGGGAGGTAGTTACCCAGACTGAATGGGGTCATAGGATATTTGTTGTCATGGTTCAAATAAACACATTATTCTACCAGTCCATGAAAGGCAAGTTGTGTGTGTTAAAATGGGGCCAAGATAGAGAAAAGTCTATATAATTTGTTACCATTTATTTAAGAAGTAAAGGGGCATATTATATATTTTTAATGAAAGGATAACAACTCTGTGCCCACAGATTCGAAAATCCAGATGAAATGACCCAATATCTTGAAAGATACAATTTGCCAAAACTCACACAGGAAAAAAATAGATGATCTGAATAGACCTATATTTACTTTAAAAATTGAATCAATAATTAATAACCTTCCAAAACAGAAAGCCCCAGGCCCAGAGGGTGATGAATTCTACTGAATATTTAAGGATGGAATTATACCAATCTTTTTCAGAGGACAGAAGCAGAGGGAATACTTTATAACTCATTCTATGAGGCCAGCAACACCCTAATACCAACCAAAGACATTACAAGAAAAGAAAACTACAGACCAATATCTCTCATGAATATAGATGCAAGAATCCTCAACAAAATATTAGCAAATCAAATTTTAAGAGCATAAAAAGAATTAAACACCATATGCAAGGCTGGCTCAACATTTGAAAATCAATTAATGGAATCCACCACATCAACAGACTAAAGAAGAAAAATCATATTATCAAATTACTAGATGCAGAAAAAGCATCTGACAAAATCCAACATGAATTCATGATAAAATCTCTCAATTAACTAGAAACAGAGGGGAACATTCTCAATCTGATAAAGATTATCTACAAAAAACTTACAGCTGACATTATACTTAATGGTGAGCCACTCGAAGATTTCCCACTAAGAACAGGTACAAAGGAAGGAAGGAAGACATAAAACTCTCTTTGTTCACAAATGACATGATCATCTTTGTAGAAAATCTGAAATAATTGGCAAAGAATCTCCCAGGTCTAATAAATGATTATAGTAAGTTTGCAGGATACAGGATAATAAACAAAAGTCAATCACCTTCCTATATACCAACAAAAAACAGGTGGAATTTGAAATTTAAAGCACATTTCCATTTACCTTAGTACCCCCCAAAATGAAATACTTAGCTATAAATCTAACAAAATATAATATATACAAGATGTATATGTGGAAAACTACAAAACTCTGATGAATGAAATGAAAGAACTGAATAAGTGGAGAGATATTCCATGTTTATGAATAGGACAACTCAATACTGTCAAGATGTCAGTTCTTCCCAATTTAATCTACAGATTCAGTGCAATCCCAATGGAAGTCCCAGAAAGTTATTTTGTGGATAATGACAAACAGTGGATAATTGAAAAACTGATTCGAAAGTTTATATGGAGAGGCAAAAGACTCTGAATCGCCAACACAATATTGAAGGAGAAGAACAAAGCTGGAGAACTGACTGTACCTGACTTCAAGACTTAATATGAGGACTTCCCTGGTGGCGCAGTGGTTAAGAATCCGCCTGCCAATGCAGGGGACACAGGTTCAATCCCTGGTCCAGGAAGAGCCCACATGCTGCAGAGCAACTAAGCCCATGTGCCACAACTACTGAGCCTGTGCTCTAGAGCCCGCGAGCCACAACTACTGAAGTCCGTGCGCCTAGAGCCCGTGCTCCACAACAAGAGAAGCCACCACAATGAGAAGCCCGTGCACCGCAATGAAGAATAGCCCCTGCTCACTGCAACCAGAGAAAGCCTGCACACAGCAACAAAGACCCAATGCAGGCAAAAGTAAAAAAATAAAACTAAAAAGTAGAAAAGACTTAATATGAAACTAGAATAATCAAGAGAGTGTGATACTGGTGAAAGAAAGACAAATAGATCAATGAAAAAGAACAGAGAGCCCAGAAATATACCCCCATAATTAAAGTCAACTGATCTTTGGCCAAAGAGTAAAGTCAATTCAATGGGGCAAAGATAGTTTCTTCAACAAACGGTGCTGGAACAACAGGAGATCCACATGCAAAAAAAATGAATCTAGACACAGACCTTACACCCTTCACCAAGATTAAATCAAGATGGCTCATAGACCTATATATGATGTTGCCTTTTTAGATAAAACATCAAAGACACAATCTACGAAAGAAATAATTGATAAGCTGGACTTCATTAAAATTAAAAAACATATGCTCTGTGAAAGATAATATCAGATGAATTAGAAGATAAGCCACAGACTGAAAGAAAATTTTGCAAAAGACATATCTGATAAAGGATTGTTCTCCAAATTATACAAAAACTCTTAAAACTCAACTGTAAAAAAAAAAGCCTGATTTTAAAATGTACCAAAGACCTTAACAGACACCTCACAGAAGAAGATATATACATGGCAAATAAGCATATGAAAAGATGCTCCAAATCATATGTCATCAGGGAAATGTAAATGAAAACAAGAAACTTATTAGAATGGCCAAAATCTGGAACACGGACAACATCACACACTGGCAAGGATGTGGAGCAACATAACTCTTTCATACATTGCTGATAAGAATGCAAAATGGTAACAGCCATTTTGGAAGATAGTTTGGTGGTTTCTTACAAAACTAAACACATTCTTATCATCCCGCAGTTGTGCTCTTTGGTATTAACTCAAAAGAGTTGAAAACTGCATATGGAATAGTCTCTCCAAAAAGTTGAAATGAAGTCTGAGAAAGCTTCTAGATCTAGTTCACAAGAAATACAGTTCACCAAAATGACTCAATAAGAACAAGAAAATATGAATAACTCTATATTAAAGAAACTGAATCCATATACCAAAACCTTTCTATGAAAACAAACAAATATCAGGCCCAGATGCCCACATTGTGAATTCTTTCAAGCATTTAAGAAGGAAATACACAGTTTTATACAAACTCTTTCAGAAAACAGAGGAGGGAACACTTCCCAAATCATATAAAGCCAGTATAATTGATACCAAAATCCTGACAAGGACATTAAAGGAAAAGTAAATTTCAGGCCAATATTCCTCATAACCTGTAAAAATCCTTAACAAAATATTGGCAAATCAAATCCAGCAATTTATAAAAAGGTTAATACATTATGACCAAGTGAGGTTTATCCCAAGGATGAAAATTGGTTTAACATTTGAAAATCAATATAATTTTCTACATTAACAGTGCATTAAGACAAAGAAGAGAAATAAGAGGCATGCAGACAGGAAAAGAAGTAGTAAAACTGTCTCTATTCATAAACAACATGAAAACCATAAGGGATATGCCAAAAGCCTATTTGAATTAATGAATATATTTAGCAAGTTCTCAGGATAGAAGATCAACATATAGAAGGCAATTGTATTTTTCCACACTTGCAAATGAATAATTAGAAAATGATATTATAAAACAATACCATTTACAATGGCATAAAAAACATCAATTACCTAGAAATAAATCTAAGAAATATGTACAAGACTTCAATATCAAAAACTAAGAAACATTACTGAGAGAAATTTTAAAAGGCCTGGGTAAACGGATAAATAGGCTATGTAATGGATTGGTAGAATATTTTCTTTTGTAAAGTGACGGGTCAAGTCTTTTGCCCACTTTTTGCTGGGTTATTTGTCTGTTTTGTATTCATTTTATTATTCTACGAGCCAGTAAACTCAACATCAACAGTCATCAGAAAAATACAAATTAAAACCACAATAAGATAATAGATCATACAACTAGAATGGCTACAATCGAAAAGACAAATACAAAATCTGTCAAGGACACAGAATAACTGGAACTCTCACACATCGTGGGGTGGGCATGCAAAATGATAGAACCACTTAGAAAAGCTATCTGGCAGTTTCTCGTAAATTTTTTACATGCACCTACCCTGTGCTGGGTCAGAATAGTGTGTACTTAACTGTATATTGCTTCCAGATATTCATCCACTAAAAATGAAAACGTGTGTCAAAAAGCAAAGCAAGGGGCTTCCCTGGTGGTGCAGTGATTGAGAGTCCGCCTGCCAATACAGGGGACACAGGTTCATGCCCCGGTCCAGGAAGATCCCACATGCCGTGGAGCGGCTGGGCCTGTGAGCCATGGCCGCTGAGCCTGCGTGTTTGGAGCCTGTGCTCCGCAACGGGAGAGGCCACAGCAGTGAGAGGACTGCATACCGCAAAAAAAAAAAAAAAAAAGCAAAGCAAGACAAAACAAAACCTGTATAAGAATGCGCTTAGCAGTCTTAATTCAAAATAGCCTAAAACTGGAAACAACCCAACATCCATCAACAACAGAATGGATAAACAGATTTTCGTAGATGTATATGATAAAATACTAGCAATAAAAAGGAATGAACTACTGATACATGTAGCAACATGAATGAATGCCACAAAAACATTTTGTTGAGCAAAGGAAACCAGATGCAGAAAGGCACTATATAAAATCTACGAACAGGAAAAACTAATTTATGGTGATGAAAACTGGCTGCTTGGAATGGAGGTGGCGATTCATTAGAAAGAATCAAAAAAATTTTTCTGGGATTTGATGATAGAAATATTGTATATCTTGAGTTGGGTGGTTGTCACACAAGTACACAAAATTGTTAAAATTCATCCAACTGTGCACTTAGGTTCTGGGCATTTTATTGTATATAAGCTACAATATATCTCAATAAAATATGGTTTTCGATTTTAAAAAGCAAGAAAAAGAAACGTAAGAGATAAATGAAATAATTATAATTACATGAAATTATCTGGATCCTGACTCTAACAAACACTGGAAAAAAAATCAGGGAAATCTGAACACTGACCTTATATTGATGACAGTAAGGTGTTAACGTTAATGTTTTAGAAATGATAAAGGTACAATTGTGTTTAAAAAACACATCCTGGACTTCCCTGGTGGCGCAGTGGTTAAGAATCCACCTGCCAATGCAGGGGACACGGGTTCAAGCCCTGGTCTGGGAAGATCTCACAAGACATGGAGCAACTAAGCCCGTGCACCACAACTACTGAGCCTGTGCTCTAGAGCCTGCGAGCCACGACTACTGAGCCTGTGCACCACAACCTCTGAAGCCCACATGCCTAGAGCCCGTGCTCCGCAACAAGAGAAGCCACCGCAATGAGAAGCCTGCGCACCACAACGAAGAGTAGCCCCCACTCAACACAACTAGAGAAAGCCCATGCGCAGGAACGAAGACCCAATGCAGCCAAAAATAAATAAATAAATTTATTTAAAAAAAAACACACATCCTGGTACAAACGTCCAGTCATGGAATCCATAAGTCATCGGAATGTAATGTACAGCATGGTTAATAATACTGTATCGCATATTTTAAAAGTTGTTAAGAGAGCAAATCTTAAAAGCTCTCATCACAAGAAAAGAAATTTTGTAACTATGTATGATGATGGATGTTAACTAGACTTATTGTGGTGATCACTGTATTATATACAAATATTGAATTATTATGGTAAACCTGAAACTAATATAATGTTATATGTTGATTATACCTCAATGAAAAAAGTATGTAAAAGACATATGGAATTCAGATGAAATGATAAAAGATCTCAGATTTACAGCAAAATAATCTAGTGAGGGAAATAGGAAGTGAATTAAACCAAGAGTTGATAATTATTAGTGTAGAGTTAAGGGTCCATTAGGGTTCAATACACTATTCTATTTTAGTGTACGTTTGAAGTTTTCTGTAATTAAAAAAAAAAGTTTAAAAAAATTGTATCTAGAGAATGTTAAGTTCCAATTCAGCTAAACAAGTTTCTATGGAGTATCTGTTGCACACCAAGTACCCTGTCTATGCTTGTGTCTACTCCCTTGGTACAGTAAAATACACAACTGGTACTCAAAGGGTCAAAATGCAGTCCTTGGATCCTAATTTACTCCTAGGGAGTGGCTCAATAAACTGATAAGAACAGAGTTCTTGAAGCACTGAAGGCAGTGCTTTCTAACGCCCAGAACTGCACTTTAAAACTCGAAAGCCAACATCTTTAGTTACACTTAAAGCCAATAGGTAACTTATGAAGTTTACAGTTCAGCTCTTTACATATGAAGTGATCCAACCATGATGTTGGTAATATTGACATGGAACAAGCCTGACATTCAGAATTCAATAGCACATTATATAATGGAGTTCTTCTTTGTAACAATACTGTTGTGCTTTATTACCTATGTATTATGAAATCAGGAAATTAGAATGTGGAGTTAGCTGGGGTTTTCCATTTTCTTTCTTTTTTTTTTTGTTTTCTTTGGGGTTGTTTGTCCATTTTATATTAACTGGAGGAACTGTACCACATTCTTCCCATCACAGAGTCCACTTGTCCATTTTACAAGGAAGTTTTAGAGATAAATTCACTTCTGATTGATAAGAATTCAGGGAACATGGAGTTCCCCTGAAGCCTTCTGAAGGTATGACTAACACACACATTTGCCACAATAAACAATCTCAGTTTCACAGCTATTATCTGCCCAAATCTAGAGAGTACAGTAATCTGCTGATCACTACAATCATCACACATTGGTTTATAGGGATACTATAGCCATCTGTCCTTTGGTCACTAGGAGTAATCTGATATTTCAAATCACACAGATCTCTGTTTCTTGTATTTTGGACCACATTAGAAATGGGGAGAAGGAAAGTTTCTCTCCCTGCCAGATTTTACAACGGGACCGAGTCTGAGCTGAATAACACAGAAGCCTCTTGGAGATGGGCTCCAAGTTATAGCCACAAAGGGAGGAAGTGCAGTCTTTCATGATTTTGACTACAGGGGGCGTTCATTCTGAAGGGATGGAGAATGGCTGGTTGGCACATCCCAGAGAAACACTGCCCAGTGAAGTCTACAGATCTTTTGAAGCTATGATCCAGGAACCCAAAGAAGCTGCTAGTGTAGACACTGAACCCACCTGGCCCACCTCAAGCTGATGCAGGTTACTGGAAGCATTCCTGCACCTCCCCATCTCCCCAAAGATAGAATAAGGTCTGTTAAAAGTGAACCCCCGAATGAGAGTGACATATTGGTAACTCTAAAATGTACCTTGATTCAAAGCCAGGGCAGGGGCATAGATAACAATTCCAGTATACAAAATCTAGGGGGAGAAAGAAAACCAAATAAACGATATGAATTACAAAATGAAATATTGATATTTTTCTATAAATTTAATTATGAATTAAAACTACAGTTTCAATATACTTAATAAAATTTGCTTGTAACTTGAAAAATGTTATTTAAGTGAAGTTGACTCTCCTTTTCCATTTGTGGTGCGGTCATAGGTCACAAAAATCTTTTATGACCAATTTTGTGTAAAAATATGGACTTTTCATGTTGTACTTAGTGCGGATATTCACTGATACATCAATTCAAGTTTGAAATCAATTTTCCTAGATCTAGAACAATTAGAAAGAGAGAAAGAATACAAATTTAAAAGGGACTGCTTCCTCATTCATATGCTTTCAAGCTGTTGTTAATCACTGTATAATTAATTGGGAAAACAGTGAAAATTGTGGAACCTTGTTTGTAAAAGTTTGCATGACCACTAATTAAACAAAAGTGTAAATTTGCCCTAAAATTTCCTGAAAGCCAACAAAAATTCTATTCTACCTTTTAAATATTATTTATTATTTTTCATTCGTACACTTAACAAATATTTATTAATCTGGGGTACAACAGTAAGATAAATATGTTCTTTTTTCTCAGAATACCATTTTCATTGCATTTGATCTTTCAAATACATAGACGCTAATTCTATGATTACTGTATAAAACATAAGAAAAAAATGTTATATAGTAGTTGAATGATTAAATTGCATGAGTGATCTATGGAAGTAAGTCTTTCAAATAGCAGATTCTAAAGCTCCCCTCTTTTTTGCAAGAATGAACTAGCTTTTAACAGTCATTATTCTGTCCAAGTTAAAGATTTGAAAATGTGACCACAGGCCACCTTCCTAACATTTGTCTCCACTTTTTCATTTCTGTTGGCACTTCTAACGATGATCCAAAGAGTGTCTGAACTCCGCTGTCGAATGCGAGCTACCAGCCTCAGCTCTGTGTCAGAATGTCTACCAGACCCCAGAGGGCTCTTTCCTTTTATACTGCAAGAGTTAAGGACAGATATAATTTAAGTTACATAATTTACAAAGATGTAAAATGGAGTCAAGTTAAATAATTGCAAAGGCACTCTGTCCTGCTGTAGCAAATGTTTGGGTAGCTTTTGAATGGAGAAATGGAATTATAAAAACGGATGAGAATGAAAACTCCTTCCTGGACCTCCGTTATCAAACTCATTCTTAAAGCACTTAGCCGCCAAGAGGAAGATAGGTCTAAATGATGTGACAATGATAGCGATAAGCCTCCAGCAGCCTGGACGAAGGGTGGGAAGCGTTCTCTGTCACTGATTGCTTGGCAAATCTTTGCTTTCCATTTGTGCCAAGCAGTAAATCTACACTCGCACATTCTTGAAGTACTGGATTGTGTAGTTGGCTTTAAAAACTCCTCCAGAGTGCATGATTTTGTTGTTTTATATCAATGAGTACATCAGTTGGGTTTTACAGTTCGATTTTTAAAAGAGAGCACTGATTCATTTTTTAAAGTATGCTTTCAAACAAAGAAAATTATTACCTAATGTCTTCCTATGTCAGTTAATTTTTCCTATTAAGTTTATTGCTTAACATGTTGCAAAATACTATGAAACGTACAACTTGTTTTCCCTTTATTACAATTCCTACTATCAGCTACTACAGTTCCTTCAAATATCTTTGTCATCTTAGTAATGCCCTTACTGTCACTTTGGTGGGGACAGAGGGAGGTGTAAGAGGGAAAACCATACTTTCCTAAAGTAACATAAGTGTTGCTTGATCAATATAATATTCCATGTTTACTTAAATCATTCTGTTTTCCCAGGAAGTAATGCATTTGCTGAAACACTGTTCAATGATCTTAAGGATTAATGTTATGTAGTGACAAGTGTTTTTCCTTTTTTGTTTCCTCCTATTTTCAACATCCCTTTTTTATCTTTCATGTATTTACCAAATAAGCTTGACCCAGATCCCTTGTTTAAAAACACTGTACATGAAAAAAAGAGAAAATAAATGAACTGAGGGTTACTTACTGTTTGAACAATGAAGAGGATTGTTCCACAGAGACGAACATATTTGTTAAATCGAAGTCCTAAATACTGTTTCCAAAAAAGGAAAAATGGTTAATATGTAAAACTTCTGGACACTTTTTAAAAACCAGCAGCTCAAGAAGTAAAGGAGTTAGAAATTTAAAGCAACTTCATAACTAATTCGTATTCTGCACTCCTATTTCACTGTTATTTTAAATTACATAGAGAAAAATTGACCCTTGCTTTAGAGTACTGTTCAATGGGTTTTAACACAGAACAGCTCCATCACCCACAGGAAACTCCATCAAAAGTTTCTCCTTTCTTGCTCCTTTGTAGTCAAACCCTCCTCTCACCCCTAAACCTTGGCAATCACTGACCTGTTCTCCATCCCTACGAGTTTTGCCTTTTGCAGAATGTCATACCAATGGAATTATATTCTGCATTTTTAGAATGAGCAAAGTGTTGTCCTCCCCTTTCTCTTGGTATCTACCCAATACATTTCCTTTGATACACTTAGGGAATCAACCCTTTCCCACTTCAGGCAACTGTGGAATTGACAATCAAGGTGCCCAGCCTAGGCCAAAAGATAGTCACTGGACCCATGTTCAGCCAATCAGCTTCTCTTCTCAATGGGTATTTGAATCTTAGAGGCAAGATATAAAGACAGAAAATGATTGGAGCAGAAGCAGACTGATCCTGACAGGGTGGCCTGAAGAGGCTGCCCTCCCTTCTGTCCTTTTCAAAGTTTGTTTGCTCAGCTTTTCCACCTATGCTATGAGCTACTCCCATATCCTTACAATAAAAAATTTTAACTTAAATCAGCCTAAGTAAGTTTCTGTTCAGAGCCAAGCGTGACATCTGCGGTATCTTATAATATACAAGCCTACCTCATTTTATTGCACTTTGCTTTTTTGTTCTTCACAGGTACTGCATTTTTTACAAATTGAAGGTTTCTGGCAACCTTGTGTGAGGCAAGTCTATCGGTTCCATTTTCCCAACAGCATTTGCTCACTTCATGTTTCTGTGTCACATTTTGGTAATTCTTGCAATATTTCAAACTTTTCATTATCATTATACTTGTTATGGTGATCTCTGATCAGTGATTTTTGATGTTACTATTACAAAAAGATTACGATTTGCTGAAGGCTCAGATGATGGTTAGCATTTTTTAGCAATAAGATACTTTTAAATTATGGTATGTACATTGTTTTTTAAACATAGAGCTATTGTACACTTAACAGACTACAGCATAGTGTAAACATAACTTTTATATGCACTGGAAAAGCAAAAAATTCATGCAACTCGCTTTATTGCAATATTCCCTTTATTGTGGTGGTCTGGAACTGAACCTGTAATATCTCTGAGGTATGTCAGTGGTGTGCTTATCTCCAATATTATAGATCATAATGTATTACAGAGTTAGAATCCTAGGATTTTAGAGCTGGAAGGAAGCCGGGGTCCAAGACATTCTTTAAGTTGAATATTATTACTACATATAGAGAGAATTCTAAGGCTGACAGTAGTCTTTTCATATAGCAGAAAAAATGAGGGAGGAAAAACTGACATTAGGTAAATATCAGAGGAAAAGACACCAGATATTTTTGCTTCATAATCACAGCTAACATTTATAGAGTATTTGCTGCATGCCCTGTCCTCCCAACAACTCCATGAGGCAGTTACTATGCATAAGTGCATGTTGGAAACCAGCACACTGGGGCACAGAGAGAATACCAAGGCTGCAACCTAATAATTGCTGGAGACACAATGCAAATCTAGGATCATTTGATGCCAAACTCTGTGCACCTAACCACTCTGTTATTCAAAATAACAAGAAAACTGCCCATGTGTCTAAGATCCATCCAGAGTGAGTGAGTGGCACTGACACATAATACGACGTCCTAAAATAACTGATGAGTAATGAATATACAATGCGGTGCAGTGAGTGCTCTGGGGCAAGAGTTCCAGCCCTTGTTCCAGCCTTACTCTTGACTCCACGAGCTTGGGACACTCTAAATCTCAAGTTCTTCCTTTTGAAAATGTGGATCATAGTAATCATTCTTTCCCCACTTACTCTGCAGGATTTTGGAGACTATCAAACGATGTAAATGGATGGGGAAATGTTGTAAACTGTTCACTTAAGAGTTAGGACATTAAGAAGCTGGTAACCAAATCCATAGGCCTAAGAATTTAAATCTCAGTGATTTACATAAGTCAAAATCATCCAAGTATATTTTGGAAGACTTTTTAGAAAACCCAAGAAGTGTCTTGAAGCATGGGAACAGAGCTGTGTTATTTCTTCTGAGTTGTTTTAGTAAAACTCTATTAAAAATAAATGTCCATGAATTGACAGAGAAGTCTTTGCCTTTTCTAGGTACGTGTATTCATGCTGCTGGAGACTAAAGAAAACTGAAGAGGAAAATGTGATGGAGGTAAGAATGTAGCAAGTTGAACAACAACAACAACAACAACAAATATATATACACAATACTAACTCAAGACAGAACCAAGAATTCTATCACTATCTCAGTGTTGAATGAAAAAAGTGCACAACCTAAAAGTTGAGAATTATGTTTTATTCTGAGGCCATACTGAGGACTATAGCCCAGGGTGGCAGCCTCTCAGACAGCTCTGAGGGTCTGTTCCAAAGAGGTAAGGGAGGAGCCAGGATACATAGGGGTATTTGCTGGGAAACAAAACAAAACAAAACATGTAGTTGAACATCAAAAGATTACTGCTAATCACAAAGAACTGACGAAGTTAATGATTTTAGTGCTTTTCTGTGTATGGGAAAATGCAAGAGTCTGAGTTTACTGAAAGCCTTCCTTTCATATACATCTTATCTATCTAGGGCCAGTATCCTATTTTTCTCCATCCTGGATTCCCCTCAGGGTGCACCATGGGGGGTGGCTGCAGTGGCTGATGGCTTGGTGGCCACAACATCCTTTGTTTACCGAATGGCAGGGGACAGTCTTGTCCATCTCAGATACTGTGCTGCTAAAGAGATACCTAAAGATCAAGTCACTGATCAGTAGGCTCAGAGAATAGCTCTAGGATTTCTAGACAAAACCACAGAATAAGAGTAGGTGTCTATGTTACCAAGCAGGATCCTATGGTACCTTCCTGGGACAGACCCCTGCCCCCGTGTCCTCTGCCTGCCTCTTGTTTATAGAACAGCTGTAGTCTTCCAGGCCTCCCCTGAGTCACAAAAGCCTGGCTCAAGAATTAATGATTGAAAGGGTGTGAGCATGTAGTGACAAAGGAGCAGATGGGCCAGGAGAACTAGTAACAATTCAAACAGTAAATCAGCAATATGGCAGTCACAGAATCTTTAGTTCCTCCCCAAAGTACCAAGATAACAGTATCTGATGCACATTTCCTGAGTTGTTTTACAGATGCTAAAACCTCCATCAGATGGAAGAAGTTAATTAATTGATGACCATGAGCATGTAGCCCCAGACCTACTGGAGCCTGAGGATTGAAAATGTTAACCCCTGTGACACTGCCCTATCACCTCCCCACCAATCTATCAGAGAATCGCGCACAAGGTGGTCACATACTGTGACTCCCCTCCCTCACCTTGCCTTTAAAAATGCTTCCCTAAAACCCACTGGGGAGTTGAGGATTTTTTTATCATTAGCTGCCCCAGACTAATAATAAAAGCTGCACTTTCCTCCACCGCAACCTGGTGTCAGTAGATTGGCTTTACTGCGCATGGACGAGCGGACCCAAGTTTGGTTCAGTCACACCTATAGTCAGTTGAGATCTCTCATAGTCCTCAGGACTTTGAATAACTTAGGGACACTAAGATTTCTACTGATTTTTTTTAAAAGAGAGAGAGAGAGAGAGAGAGAGAGAGAGTTTGGGCAACGTAGTTCAAACACATTGGTTTTGCTGGACCCAGAAACATCCTGCAGAGATGGTGAATGCAGTTGGGCTCCTGCATATTTCTTCTCTGTGAATCTGGAAGTCGCTGTACACCTACCAGGACTACACCTTGAAGGCAGTGATAAATAGATATCACAAATGCTTCTGAACAGCCAATTGTAGCTAACAATCTGGAACTAGGGAAAGATTTCATACTTGCGCAAGAATGCCAGGGTATCTCAATGCTGGACTTCTTATTCTGTATAGTTGATTCCACCTCTCAGCATAAAACAAACAAAATATGCCACAAGAAAGTGTTTTCCATGACCAACTGCCAGGGACATAGCACGTTACCTAACTTCCCTGTCCCCGGTGGCCTGGCATCCACTAGGCGTGGACACCCCCAGTGTGTCCACAGCCCATTTTGCCTGCACCATTCTAAACTCCACGCAGGGTTATAACACTCACTGGAGCCTTCAGAAGCAGCCAGTATGCACCACTGCACAGCCTCTAGGCATGTGTCCACTTTGCTTCAGGCTCTCTTGTGTAGCTTAACTTACTCGGAATCTCTGTCTGCAAAATGGGGCTCTCACAGTATAAGAATTATTTTGAGCATTGAGTCAGATAATGTATGTCAAACAGGCAACCCAGTGCCCAGCCTGTATTAAGCATTCAGTAAACGTTTGCTTTTTGCCATTTTTAGCTGGAACTCTGCTAACTTAGCCTCCACCGCTGCAAATGTGTGGGAAATCTGCTTCTGGTTGAGTTAACGTTTGCTCACCCGAAGCGGCACAGGTCAGTGATTATGAGAGGAGCATTCACCTATGGGGACTGAAGTCCTCTTGCCAGGTTCTTCAAACCCTTTCTGGGTTTTGGAGTTGGTTAACTACAGATCAGAGCTCACGGACTCGAAATGCCTACAGATCTCATCAGGTAAAATACACCAACTGGATCAGCCAGGCGTTCATATATTACCAGGTTGAAATATTCCTCATATCCATTAAGAAATATGTCCTCTGACATCTCCCTCAAAGCAAGAACTCCCTTCAGTCCTTTCCATTTTCCCTTTTGCATTTTTGTTTTGTTTTGTTGTTTTGTTTTTGCGGTATGCGGGCCTCTCACTGTTGTGGCGGCCTCTCCCGTTGTGGAGCACAGGCTCCGGACGCGCAGGCTCAGCGGCCATGGCTCACGGGCGCAGCCGCTCAGCAGCACGTGGGATCTTCCCGGACCGGGGCACGAACCCATGTCCCCAGCATCGGCAGGCGGACTCTCTACCACTGCGCCACCAGGGAAGCCCCCTTTTGCATTTTTGATAAAGACCTAAATGCAGATAGATTTCTCTACCATAAGAAAGTAACCATGCAGATACAATGAAGAGACCTCAATATAGAAATTAATAGAGAATGAGAGAAACGGCTGTAAAGTGGGGTTCCTGTTGCCACAGGGAATGTGGGCCCAGTGTCACTAGTCTTTTAAGTTCCAGAAGAAGTCAGAATCTGGAATTTTCTTTGACTTCTCATCATTAAATGCTAAATTAATTTTTTTTCAAAACAATATAAGGGTCAACAGCAACAAAAAAGACCTAAAACTGAGTTTGTCTGGGGTAATCAGTTTGTCACTTTTGAGCAAAACAAAGAAACTCTACCCTGCTCACTTCTGGGGCGATGACTAAACCCTCTCAAACACCATGACCAGAGTGCAAAGAAGGCAGTGCTGCACCAGGGGCACCTCACCCTGCAATGAGTTCACTAGAGCCCAGGCAGTGTGTCACCAACACTTGTTGTGCCATTGGGGCCCATCCCCAGCACCAGTTGAACCAGCCTCACTAAGAAACCACCATCCAGTGGCTCTGGGTTGGGGCAAACACTACATGGACTCGAGGACAAGGTGGCTGCTGAGAATGAGGCTCGGGGTCCCTGGATAATGGTCTGTCAGAGAGACCACTTCTGCAGGTTTGTCCATGGAACTCATGGAACTGGGCCCGACCACTCCCCTAAACTTTTATCCTCCCCTGACACTCCCATTCAACAGCTCTTTAAACTAAACCAAACATTCACACTATCTTTGCAAAGCCCTTTCTGGCAGACGATTTGAGAAAATTTATAACCAGGGGACCTGTGCAATTAGAAAGATGGTTTCCCTTAATCATCTCTCCACAGAGAGAGAAGGCGGAGATGCTTAAGAACTCTGCAGCCAAATTTTCCTAGTGATCCCAAGGGAACAATCTCTACCACCATCACCCCAATACTTACGGTCAACATTTACTCAGCACTTACCCTGTGCCAGACACCATTCTAAATGCTGCCCTTGCATCATCTCATTTAATCCCCCCAACAACCAGGTGAGGTAGGTGGTATAATTATTCCCATTTTGAGACTTAGAAAGAGGCACAAAAGGTTAATTAAGTCAGCCAAGGTTACCCAGCTAGTAAGCATAGAATCTGGTCTCAAACACGAGATTCGGAACCTTAACCATGTGAGTGCCTGACTCTCCGCGGAAGCCATGTTTGCGAGAGGGATGGAGGGGAGAGTACCCGTACTTCCTGGAAAAGTGAGTGGACTGAGGACCTGGAATGAGGGGATTCCTTTCAAGGAGGAGGAGCTGAGACTTACCCTTCCCCAAGATAACAAGTTGAAAAATCTTTCCCCTTGACTTGGAATCAAAGATGTTAAAGCAGAAATGGCCTTACTGAGCACTAGTCCAAATAACTCCGTTTACCCTGGGAGCCTCTCTCTTCCCCTGAGCTCATGAATGTTAAGTCCTGAGATTATTTTTCGCCTTTACAGGACACCTCTCCCTAAAAGGGGCGGGCAGAAGAGGTGATGGATATGAACGGAGAGAGACTTGGATGTGGTGGTGAGCCTGCCCCCAGGAAAATCCCTCCAGGAGCTGAAAAGTACTCCCCTCACCCCATCACCTCTCCCCGGGCCCTCCCTCACCCTGTACCTCGTTGGTGCTGGTAATTCCCAGTTTGTAGAATACCGGGAGGAAGACCTCCGCGCTGAGGACCACCACAAAGAAGTAGGTGATGGCAAAGATGCTGAATATGGCCCCAAAACGGTAGACTTCGGAGGGGGTGCCCAGGACCGTGACAGCCGACATGAAGCTGGCGGTGAGGGACATCGCCACGGGCACGGCGGTCATACTGCGGCCGCCCATCAAGAAGTCTTTGGAGGTCTGCTGGCCGCCCCCCGCGAAGGCGTAGTAGATGCCGATGGCGGCCGAGATGAGCAGCATCCCGGCGAACACTAAGTAGTCCCACACCACGAAGGTGCCGATGCCCCGCGGCGAGACCATGGCCGCGCGGTTGCCGGGGCCCTGCGCGTAAACTGGAGGCTCCGCGGCTCGCAGCCGGAGCCGGAACTTCACCTGCGCGCCCTGCGCTCACTTATTCCCGAGCCGCGCGCGGCGGGCGTGGCGCCCTGGGGGGATTAGAGGCGTCAGGCAGGTGTCGGTCCCCGCCGGCACCCAGCGTCTCGCGAAAGGGAAAGGAGGGTACGCTCTGGCAGCAGCCCCTGCGCCCACCGCAGCCAGCAGAGCCCCCCGAAATGGGACTTCGGGGACCCGACCCCCAGGTGCCAGGCCAGGGTGGCTCCCCGAGGGCCGCGGACACCTGGGCAGGTGAACTTGGAGCTTCCAGCCGCCTCTGGCGAATCCTCAAGGAGCGCCCAGACAATTTTATCAAGTGGCACCCGAGGGAACGCACTATTTAAATGAGCAGGCGACCTATGGGAGAGGTGGGTCGAAGGGCAATTGTCACGCCTTTATTTTTTTTAACATCTTCATTGGAGTATAATTGCTTTACTATGGTGTGTTACTTTCTGCTTTATAACAAAGTGAATCAGCTATACTTATACATATATCCCCATATCTCCTCCCTCTTGCATCTCCCTCCCATCCTGCTATCCCACCCCTACAAATACCGTTTGCTAACACGCCTTTACTTTTAGCTTTCCAGTTCAATAGACCGGGTCCTTACGGGAAGATACACCTGGAATTTTTCGATTGCCTTACGTGATAAATTGATGGGCGATTCGGGTGACAGTGTGCAGTGAGCTGAGGACCCGGTCCTTAGGCACGTAAGCAGTTATAAAGGAGAGGAACAAGTCTGTGCTACTGGTTGCCTGCGCTTTCATTCAACAAACAATTTTGATTCCCAACAGTCTCTCCTACAAATGATAGTTGTTATAATACCAGAAATATTTAATAAGCCTACTATTTAATAAGCCTTACCATGTGACATATAACATGCTTGGCACCTTGTACATTAACCAGTGTAATTCTTACTATTACCCTTGATATAGAAATCATCTCCATTTTTCAAAAAAGGAAGCTGGCCAAAACACTTTCCCAAGGAAACGGTAGAGATTAAGATTTTTAATCCAGGTCTGTTACAGAATTTGTTCTCTTAATCACAATGCTATACCTTTGTAGAGTACAAATGTAGACACATGTTAAATGTAGGCACAAAGATGTACACCTAAATGAAGATACCTGAAAGCATATGGAAGACAAGATCATTTCCGGTAGTAGCACTCAGTATTTTAAGTGGCTTGCCTTGAAATACTACTAACAACATGAGTCATGCCTGTAAAGCAATGTGATCCTCAGGTTTTTCTTCTAAGAGGCCCTCTGGCCAAATAAGCCCTGGCATAGGTGTATTTCAAGCCATCCTTGTTCATCTTCATACATCTTTATAATTTAGCATTTGACCCTTGGTAAGCAATCCACAGAATGCATTTAGCCCAGCCTAGTATGTGAAGAAAGCTGTATCAGACTATTTTTTTGTAAACTGACGTTATGTGTATAACACTTTTGAAAGGAAATAAAGAAGGAAATATAAGCTAAATCCAAGTAATTTAATTATTTAAACAACTACATGGTTTGGAATTATGTCCCAACTGTGTGAAATTTACTATGTTTGCACTATAATATTATGACTCTCTTGGACAGAGACAGTATTTTCTCCTACTGTCACCGCCTGGAGCTCAAACTCTCACCATGAAACAGCACCATAAAAGTTATAGCATCCACTACATCTGGGGTTCTTCCATCTCCACACAAACTATAGTGCTTTACTTTACGACCCCTCCCAAGATTCACTGTGCGCTGCCAGTGTACTCTACCCCCATTAGCGTCCTGCCAGAGGATTAAGTGAGATGATATGTTCTCTGGAGATGATGGCCTCTGATTGTATGGAGAGAGAGGCATTTTGGTGGAAAACACCCAGACAACAGAGTGTTGGCTGTCCAATTCTCTGATGATGGGAGATGCTATGACTTTGAACCCAGCATAGTAGTAGTAGTTGTGGGGAGGACAAGAGGTCTTCCCACCTACTTTTAGGGAGACATTTCCTTTTCAAAATGCACCACGATGCATTTTTTAGTCCAGTTAAATGTGACTTCCTAGCAATTCATCCTACATTTTCTGGCCCTTGACCAGCTCTCAGACACCTTTTCCTACCACTTCTTTTCTCCATTTACTCTACTCCAGCCACATTATCTTCTCACTGTTCCTGGAACATGCCAAGCCTGTTTCTGTCTCAGGGCCTTTGCATGTGTTGCATCCTCTGCCTTGAATGCTCTTCTTCCAGATATCACCATGACTCTGACCCTCACTTCATTCAGGTCAAATGTCATCTCCTCCAAAAACCTTCCCTGCCCATTCCATCTATCGCTTTCTACTCCCTTACCTTGTTTTTTGTTTTTTTTAATATACAAATACAATCTGACATAGTTCTTTGTTTATCTTGTTTGTAGTCTGTCTTCTCCCACTGGAATAGAAGCCCCATGAAGGCAGGGACTTTCTCTCTCTTTCGTTCATCACTATACTCCCTGGGTCTAAAACCTGGTACATGGTAGTTATTTTAAAAAATATTTGTTGACTATGTGAATAGACAAAGGAAGGGATTATTAGGAAATTCTCTCAAATAAATTGACTCAGTCTTGGGTTTTAATGTTGCAAATTTCATCTTTTTTCTGTGTTTCATAGACATTTTGGAGGAAAAATGAGTGAAGCTACATCAGGAACTACTTTTTATTTTAAAGCTACATTTAGACCTACAGCAGTTATCTTTATCATTATGATTTTTTTACCCATTTTATCAATTAATATTGCATTTGGCTGAGAACGACAGGAACCAAAATAACGATGGTATAAGCAAGATAAATGTTTACTTCTCTTTCACACTTAAATATGTCCAAAGATAAGTAGCTGAGGATTGAGGTGGGGAGAGGGGTGAGGCTACATGAAATGATTTGGGATCCAAACTCCTCTCTTACAGTTCTACCATCCTCAGATTTGATTTCCATCTCAGCAAGAGGAAGGAAAGGGCTGCTTAGGGTATGTCCACATCCTTCAAGGACATTTCCCGTCAATTTTATGTGACAGTTCCACTTATATCTCATTCAATAGAACTTAGTCACATGGTCACATCTAGTTGCCAGAGAGACTGGGAAATGAAGTCTTTGTGCTAAGGGGCCACGGGCCAAACTAAATTTGGGGGCCCTACTTCTAAAGAAGAAGAGGAGAATAGACACTGGGATGGCCAGCAGTCTCTGCCACATCTAACTTAACCACAACCTTCACCAAACAAACTTCTTTCTCAGAGTTTGCCAGGAATGTTTATTATTTCCCCATGGGTCATCCTTAGCTGACAAAGTTAGAAGTCTTCAGGTTTAAAAACACAAATCAACTGTGCCAATGACTAGTTCCTACCTTACCCTTCTCTACTTAAAGTTGATAGTCTCTGGTTTTTCCTCTTGTTTTGACAAACAGCTATTCTCTCCTCAAGAAACCACTCAGAAGACCCCTAACACTAGGGCCACACAGAAGCAGACAGGAGCGCGAGTGAAGTGGCTGACGCAGAATGGGGGACACAGAGGGACGCTGCGGTGCCCGGTCACAGCGGGCTACCCCTTACTCAGTCGCTCACAGCCCTTGTGATTTCTCAAGTGCATTTTGACATGTGATCTGCTGGTTTTATAATCAATGTGCATTGATTTTAGGAACACACTTAGTACACAGGATGTTGTAAAGTCAAAGTTCATTAAGATTAGGTACAGGCACTATCCCCAACTGTCTTGTTATACAGACTACATTCTTTTAAGGAAGAGTCATGGCGGTAATAGGAAACACTTCCCGTGACACACAAAATGTTGCAATGACATCCGTTGTAATGGGATTATATTTGTGTCAGACACTTGGTGAAGGAAGGACAGGATTTCAAGCTCACAGAAATTCTAAATACAAGGCTATGATAAAGATTGGTTTGGGGGACTTCCCTGGTGGTACAGTGGTTAAGAATCTGCCTGCCAATGCAGGGGACACGGGTTCAAGCCCTGGTCTGGGAAGATCCCACATGCCGCGGAGCAACTAAGCCCGTGCACCACAACTACTGAGCCTGCACTCTAGAGCCCACGAGCTGCAACTACTGAGCCCGCGTGCTGCAACTGCTGAAGCCCGCATGCCTAGAGCCCGTGAACCACAACAAAGAGAAGCCACTGCAATGAGAAGCCCATACACCGCAAGGAAGAGTAGCCCCCGCTCGCTGCAACTAGAGAAAGCCTGCGCGTAGCAACCAAGACCCAATGCAGCCAAAAAATAAATTAATTAATTAAAAAAAAAAAGATTGGTTTGGGAACAAATAATATTTAAAATTATTAACAAGTCAGCAGTTAAGAAAGTTACATGAGCTGCCTTCAAGTTTAAAACATCATTGGCTTATGGCCTAAAAGTTACTTTAGTTTATAAACCAGGTCCCTCCCTAAATAAGGTAAATAATATTAGCTATAGGGTAGAAGGTCTCACTTTTTTTGTTTCTCTCCAGAGCTTTCCTACTGAGTTCACTTTTATCCCTCTCACTAATCAGTGTACTTATAAACATATAAAAATATATAATAAGCTTATTCATGCAATGCCTTATAACTGCACAGTTTATTCAGGTTTTAGAAGTATATTCACATTTAATATTTTGTGAAAAACAGCAACTTAAACCACAATAGGTTTATATTACACCTTTTTCCCAGTCCCATTTATGGTATGTTTTAAAAATATTTCAAAATAAACTTTTTCCCCAGAAAAGTAATCGGTGGCCCTGAAAATTGGTGGCCTACTACATCTGAAGGCTCTAGATATAGATGGCTAACAGAGCCAAACAGGTTTCCTTGGAGTGAAATGATGTTTGGTACTCCTATTACTCACCTCACACTGCTGGGAACATGTCTATTTACCATTTATCCTGAAACAAGGAAATAAGAAATTTATATTGAAAGTTACAGCACTGTATTATTAGTTGCTTCACACATGTTTTTGTCTTCTGTAGAAATATAAGAGTTTTTCTGAATGGCCTCTTTAATTTTTTTTAAAGCAGAGTAGCTAGGGAGGTCAATGGGAACAGACTGACACTTGCTGGTAATTATGCTCAAGTGGAAAAAGGACCTAGAATGCGCTGACACGGGTCATAGCTCATGCGAGGAACTCAAACCTTCACAAGAAGACAACCATCCCCACTCACCTTGGCACATGCCTCCCCCCTAGTTTTCTCTCCCATCTATGGTTCTGTATAAATGCTCTCACCCCCACCTCCTCTTGGGTGAGATGGGTGATAAGAGTCTCACCCATCATTAAAGGTGGACTCAATTTTCAACATTCTTCATGAAATACTTCACTATTCCTAATCCTACCAGCCCACAACCAGATGTACTCTCTCCCTGCCTTGAGCACTTTTACCATGTTTGTACTGCATTTTTGGCCTTCATACTGGTATGGTCTTGCAGTCGTTTTAATCAAGGCTATTAATGCAGGATAATCTCATAGATTCCATGAGTCCAAAAGCAGGAACTAGAAAGCCACTCTACATACCTGCTCCATTTTCCCCTCTCTCTCCAGATGGGTTTTCTCTGCACTGCCACAGTTATAGGGCCAGAAATGTCCAAGCCAGTGCTTATATGCCCTTAATTCAGTAAACAACAGAGGTTGATTAGCACCTTTGAATCTTAATTCTCAATCCCTTGGAGAGGAAATATGATTGGTGCAGCTTAGGTCCCATGTCTCTGGACCCCAATCCCATCAGCAGTGGCCGGAAGGGCAGGGGTCCCATTGTGGCTGCACAGATTCACCCTGAGAGCGAGGAAGGGGCACTAGTTTCCCATGTGGGAGGTGCTGAGCTGGTGAGATGCTCTGAAAGGTGCCTCCTCTATCAAACATCTATGCCATTTTGTTATCTCCTGTGAGAGTAAAACAAGCTCCTTGGGAAAAGGGACTGGGCTTGCTCATCGTCATAAGTCCCCAGAACCCAGCACTGTTTGTTGCCTAAAAGAAGTGCTAAACATGCTGTTGTATTGACCCTACTTTACCGTGCTTGTCGGCATTAAGATTTTTGCCTGCTTTCAAGATGGAGGAAGAAGCCACGAGCCAAGGAACACAGGCTGCCCCTAGGAGCTGGAAAGGGCAAGAAAACAGGTTCTCTGGATAAGAGGAGCGGCTGTAACAACACCCTGATTTTAACCCAGTAAGACCCATGTCAGACTTCTGACCTGCAGAACTGTAAGGTAATAAATGTTTGTTCTTTTAAGCCACTCAAAAATAAATAAATAAATAAAAGAATTTCCCAAGGATTTCTAAAAGTGAAGTTTGGAAACCTGAGAGTGACCTAATTGGATGTTGAAATCATCATACCAAGTTATTTTTCTTGCTGACAGATTTGCAACAGATATAACAAGATTTCATTTAACTTCTATTAAACCTAGGTGCGGTAAACATATTATACTTAATGTTGATGACTCTAAAGACACACCTATATTAATTAGATCAACAAACTTAAACTAACCTTAATATCAGGTATTAACTTAATAGAGTATTTCCCTGTTCATGTGAACTTGAAACTCATTTTGTCTAGCTTCTCTTATATTTACTTTGTAAGCACTTAAAGTCAATTAAATAGAGCTCTTTACAAATTCAGGGTTTTTTTGGGTTTTTTTGTTTTTTTTGCGGTATGCGGGCCTCTCACTGTTGTGGCCTCTCCCGCTGCGGAGCACAGGCTCCGGACACACAGGCTCAGCGGCCATGGCCCACGGGCCCAGCCACTCCGCAGCATGTGGGATCTTCCTGGACCCGGGCAGGAGGAACCCGTGTCCCCTGCATCAGCAGGCGGACCCTCAACCACTGCGCCACCAGGGAAGCCCTACAAATTCAATTTTGATAATACTTTCCAAAGGCAGAGATATCTCATATGGATAATGTGTACACAGACATATAAACAAACAATACTAGAGATCTCATAGCGTCACTTAAAAAAACTCAGTTATGAATGCGGTATTACAATACAAACTTACTAGCTTACAAAGAACAGTTGGAATACATTAAAGTTGCCTGCTCAGATGACTAAGGCTTTACTATTTGTTCTTGATGATCCCTTATGAAGCTTATGAATTAAAGTTTGGCTGAGGAAGCATTCCTAGCAGTTTTGAGGGTTGGTTTTTTTTTAATGTTATTCCTGCATCCCTTTTTTTCTTCAGTTCCAAGCAATGTAGTTTGATTAGATAAACTCCAGAGATCCCAGGTAGATCATTTACATCTCAAAGGCACAGGAAGAGGAATGCAAATTCCTCCTTTAATTACTTATACAAAACCTAGCCATCTTGGGCTATTTTCAGGGAACTTTCTTTTTTTTTCCAGGTCCCAAATATCCACTTCAGTTTAAACAAATAACAGTAATAGACAATAATACATATCATCTGCTCACATTCGCATGCCCCACTTTCAGCAAAACCAGGAAGCGAAAAAGGGATTTGAACTCAAGTACCGAGACACTCATTCACATACACACACACCCCCCCAAGATAAAAGCAATTGCAAAAGACCAACTTTGATGTAATAGCCGAACCGTTAAGGGCTTTTGCTCTCCAGATCTCAGAGAGTATTGAGGCATTTTCTTTCATTTAGGGAGCATAGCTAAAGATCTCCTAGTTTTGCAAATATACCCCAGGGGACTGTAAGATGGAACAGAGCTCTGATCACCCATACTTAGTTACTCACGGCCAGTGTTATCAAATAGCAAGCAAACAGGAATTCAAATCGGTCTCTCAGGGTCACAGTTCCCTAGCCCCAAAGGGAAGATTCCCAACCGATGCCCCATCAGTCCAAAAGGAGAGAACCCCAACAAATGCCCCATCGGAGATGAAGCTAAATGAATGACCAAGTCTAGTTCAAAAGGGAAAATCCCAACCAATGCTCTGCCTCAGGTGAAACTAATGCAACAGGGACGGATACCCTGGTGTCATCACACATGAACCCCATTATTCTCCAAAGACGTCTCAACTGGTCAATGCAAGTACTAACACACAAACATATGGTCCCACAAACAAAGGATCAGATGAGCCACGGTCCAGAAATTCCACTTTCTTTCCCAGACGGAGGCTCCAGAGCAGCCTGGCTCCTGAAGGAGAATGGACCATGAGTGGCTCACCCCAAAATGATACCCACAAAACCACACACAACTAAGCTACGGTCACAAAGACAGAAAATCTGAAGAGGTATAGTCTAAAATTCTGCTTCCACTCCCAGACGGAGGCCTCCAGACAGATTGGCCCGGCTCTCAAAAGAAAGTGGACCCAGTGGCTCACTTCCCGCAAGGGAAGCAGCCCAGATGCGGTGGAGAGAATTCCCAGCCTGCGCAAGCTGGAGTGACTCACCCAATGACACCGAATGTGGACCACGGCTCCAGACAGACGTTTCTTGGCTCCAAACAGCCTCGTGCCATGGGCGGCCGGCGCCTATTGGGGACAGTGCCTCCAAGATTTCCAGAGCGAAATGGGCTCTGGCAGCTGCTGGAGGCTCAGGGAAGGGGCTGCCCCCTGCTGGGGTCGACCTGCCACAGGCACAGACTCCTTGGCTGGCTTCGCCAAAATTGTTAGCGCAAGTCTGTGCGCCCGACGCACAGTGAGGCCAAACAAACAAACCGAAACGTTGGCGTTTGGAGCAAAGAAAGGTTTATTGCAGGGCCAAGCAAGGAGACGGGTGGCTCATGCCCTAAAAAGCCCCGAGCTCCCCAGGTGGGGGGGCGGGGCATCACAGGGTATGTGATCAGCTCATGCACAATCCTCTGATTAGCGGATGGTGAGGGAACAGGGTGGTATCTCAGGGGTTCACATTATCAGTCCTTAGGCTCCAGGAGGCCTGGGGCTATGAGCTTATGGTCATCAAGTAGTTACCGTCTTCCATTTGGTGAGGGGGGTTTCACATCTGTAAAACAACTCAGGAAACGTGCATCGAATACTGTTATCTAGGTACTTTGGAGAGGAGCTAAAGCAGAGGCTATGGGGGAAGGGCCTGTCCTGGGAAGGCCCCACAGTGTCCTGCTCCGTTACACTTCCACCTAGGAACACTGAGTAAAGTTGGGAATTTAAAGCAGTTACAAGAGTCAGTGTTGCAGACTAAAAAAAAAATGTACAATCTGAAAGCTGAGAATTATGTTTTATTCAGCGGACATACTGAGGACTTAAGCCTGGGAGATAGTCTCTCAGATAGCTCTGAGGAACTGCTCTGAAGAGGTAAGGGAGGAACCAGGATATATAGGAGTCTTTGCAACAAAAACCAAGTAGTCAGAACATCAAAAGATTACTGTTAATTAAAGAAACCCAGACATCCCAAGTTAATGCATTTAGTGCTTTGCTATATCTGGGAAGATGCAAGAGTCTGGGCTTACTGAAGTCACTCCTTCGGTATACACCTTAACTATCTAGGGCCAGTATCCTGTTTTCCTCCATCCTGAATCCCCTCAGGGTGCACGGTTGGGGGTGGCTTCAGTGACAGATGACTTGCTACACCCTTTGTTTACTGATGTGCTAGGTGACATTCATCATCCCCAGGGTCACCACAGGGCTGGAGTTGGGAGAGGTGTAAATGACTCAGAACTACTCCCGCAGGGCTTCTTTTATTTTGTTTTCTTATCTGAGTCTCACTCTAACCAACTCAGTGTAATCAATTCTGAGTTGCAGTATTAGGTACTTTATTAGGTAATGGGATCAACCAGCTCAATACATTTAGTAGGAGGCATTTTATCTGATGCCCTAGTGTGCTTCCTGTTAGGGAATGAGGGCTACGAAACTCCTTACGTTTCTGTTTTTAGCAGAACTGCTATGGTAGCTCAGTAAGGCCAACTCTTGTGCTATCACAGCCCACATCCTTAGCCTGGTTTTCTGGCACAGATATTTCCCTTCTTTTGCTGCTTGACTTCTGTTGTTTTCCCCAGATTTCAATCTTTTTTGCCTATGTATCTTTTATTGCAAGCAATCTCAACTCCTCTTTTGGGTATAGAAAGTTAAGCACAAAGAAGGAACAACGTCTAATAAAATATGTTGATTGCACATACTCCACTACTTCCTGAAACAGCACTAAGATAACTAAAATGGCATCAAAGGAATTAAAAAAAACAATAAACAAAGAGAAGGTGAGAAGATATGACTGCCAATAAAGAGTTAGGACAATTTTGAAAGATTGAATGCAGATAAACAAGTGGAAATTGACTTGGGTTTTAGATTTCTTCACCTATTAAATACCTTAAGGGAAGGAGGCCAACAAGAACAAAACAGATTGTAGCACAGTACCCCCCAGGAAGAGTCAGAAACAGAGATGCCGTATACCTTTAAAGGTAAGGATGGGAGGTAGAATGAAAAACTAGAAGGCATTTCTGGGCAGCCAGGTAACTCCCTCTCCATTTTCTTGTCAGAAAACTAAAAATACCCTTCCTGGAAAGGTTAAACTAAAGAACCTCTAGCTGAGGAACCGGTCACAGCTAAGGCCTGGAGTGGGGTGTTTTCCTAGAAAACAGGGATTAGAAAATGTTTGCCTAAAGAATGATGAGACACCCTCCCCATCCTTTCCACTATTTGGATCCCAGTATGCTGACTGCCAGATTTTTATACTCTCTCAGGCAGGACTGGAGAGAATTCCTTTCTGGAGAAACCAACAAGCCCAAGAGAACACTGGCATTTAGGGGTTCTATAAAAAGACAGGATCGGGCTTCCCTGGTGGCGCAGTGGTTGAGAGTCCGCCTGCCGATGGAGGGGACGCGGGTTCGCGCCCCGCTCCAGGAAGATCCCACGTGCCACGGAGAGGCTGGGCCCGTGAGCCACGGCCGCTGAGCCTGCGCGTCCGGAGCCTGTGCTCCGCAACAGGAGAGGCCGCGGCGGTGAGAGGCCCACGTACCGCAAAAAAATAAATTAAGAGGGGTAACGAGGAAGACGGTGATGTCATCAGGCTTTGAATTGTCTCTTTCTCAGATTACAACTCACTCTTTGCCTCAGAGAAGCACAACAGGGCTTGTCTGGTGGCGCAGTGGTTGAGAGTCCGCCTGCCGATTCAGGGGACACGGGTTCATGTCCCGGTCCGGGAGGATCCCGCATGCCGTGGAGCGGCTGGGCCCGTGAGCCATGGCCGCTGAGCCTGCGCGTCCGGAGCCTGTGCTCCGCAATGGGAGAGGCCACAACAGTGAGAGGCCCGCGTACCGCAAAACAACAACAACAACAACAACAGCAAAAACGGTAGGATGTAGAACCAGCCTGAGAATTAAACTCTCCTGGGACAGGGTTGAAGCAATATTTGAGGAGCAAACCCCAGTGTTGTACCAAAATTATTGCCAGTAATGAATGAATGGCCTAGGCACTTCAACATTCTCCTCACTTAGGGTAGTGTCCTTTGGATTCCCCCAAAGGCTGAGGAGGACCTTCATCTCACCTTTGCTAAGGAGCTGGACCTTACGTCCCTGGATCTAATCTCTACTTTCCAAAGTCCTTTTTAATAATTTTTCCAGATGGCCAGTTGTGTCTTTGTACTCTAGAATTCCTGATAACCTGCCTTGATATTGCCATTGTTCAGAGAAACAAACTCAGCATAGTGAAATCCACTATCTAAGAAACAATTTTCCAACAGAGTTCCCCAACATGCAATGGGGTGTCTCATAAAGTTCACATCACTAGAGATGTTCTGATGTTCTGTTTCACTAAGACTCAAAAAGGCTAAGTAAGTTGCCCAAGACCCACAAGCGGTAAGTGGTAAAGCTAAACAATAAGCAGTCACCTCTGGTTCTAAAGGCCACGAGCCTTCCACCATGCCAGGCTACACTGCTTTTCTGTCCCTCTAGTATAGACAGATTGCGATGGTAGTTTGGCTTTACTCTGTCTCTCACTTCCCTAAATGATCAGGGGTGTGCATTTTCAAGATGGGTGCCTAGTATGGGACCACAGAACAATGTGGACTAAATTACACATGATCTAAAGTTATGCCTAATTCAAAGCATAAGATCAGAGATTCTCAATTTCTTCATTAGTAAAATGGGTATAATAAAGAGTCTGACTCCATTTTCTGATGTTTGACTACTGACAGCTTTTAAACCTCACCTCTTCCTCTTCCCCTTCTGCCCTGCATCTGCGGAAATGGATCAGAAAGCCCAGGTGCCCCTCCTTGGTGTTGGTGGGAGGTTCAAACCACGTGTGGGAACCCTCACCCTGATCCCAACCCCTAACCACCAAAAACTCCCAAGCCAGTCTCCTTTCCTTACCCTCTCTCAAGCCAGTTTTTGCTCTGTTTGGGAGCCACTCTGCTCTCCCCAGAAAGCCTCATTATGTGAGTAATAAGCGTTTTCATACCCTCTTGGTGTGTGTGCGACATCATCAGTGTTGACATCCAGACCAAATTTTGGCCATTTCTCAGGAGTAGTCACAACAACGGGAACAATACTAACTACCTTCAAGGATTATTGTGAGAATTAGAGGTAATGTAATAAAGTACAGTACTTTACAATCACAGAGTGGGTGCTCATAAAGTTATGATAAAGTCAAAATGAGTTAATAATTATAAAGCAACTTAGGACATAGTAAGTGCTTTCTAAGTGATAAACAGCGCTTATTATCATTTCTGCTAGTGTGTAATCAATGTTTTAATTTTTGCACATGAAAGAAAATCCATAGTTGATATCTAAAATTGCACCAAGAAGCATTTACTTAGAATATGATACGTACCCAATCCACTTATAAGCCCATTTAAGAAAAACAATTCTGATTCCTAGATGTCACATTTATGAGCTCACGTATAGATATATATTGAATATACATTTATGTATATACATATACATATTCTCCAGTGGTAATAAACTGGAGAATATGTTGGGGGGGCTGGCATCATCAGCACAGATAGAAATGCAGTCTGTTCAGGAATGGAGACCTCCCACCAGGATTCCAATGACAGTAAAACGATGGAGTTGGAATAAGGTTCAAGTCACCCCAGCTGGGGGAGAAGTCAGTGACAGAGATTCACGCACACACACACAACACCCTAACAAACTGTCCACAGGATGGAACTTAGGAGGAGAAGGTGAGGGCAGCCTTGGAAGAAGCCTTTATAAAGACCACCCACGGCAATTGGGGCAAGTTTCCGATTTGCACTCTCTCATGCAAAAGTTAAATACGCATTTAATGCAGCTCCACTATTAAGTATGTGGTTGCAGCTAATCTGTAATCCTTTATCAAGTGAATGTCTGCAGCCCTTGACTTTAAGTATCCGTGAACTGCAGGGAGAGATGAGAGACCTGAGCTGCACCAGTGAGAACTACCAGGACCTATCTGGAGAAGGCACTAACAGACACAGACCACAGCTGGCAAAACCTTTAGGAAGAAGAACCCTCAAGGGCAGAAACATCATCAGAATTGTGAGCCGACGTATAGAAGAGATCAATTTAACCATTCCCGCTCTTTCCCCTTAAGAGGTGGGAGGTGCCTCTATGAAAGAGGACTTCCTCCTAAACCAGTAGCGATATTAGGACTACAATGGGCCATTGGTCCCTTATTCCCATTGACTAGTATTGCCTTTCTTCCCTTCTAAGAGACAGAAGGAAGATGAGACATTGTGGCCAACGTACTTTTAACTGGAAAATTTCTACCAGACACATTAAATTGAAACATCTAAACCTCTACATGGAAGACTACTTCTTCCATTTTTCATGACTGGTGTTTCTAACAAAAAAAACCTGTGTATATGCAGCAAACGTCAAAATCGTGAGAAGTTTCTTCTGTGATAAAACATTTTGCAATGTGTGGGATGATGTATATTACTGGAGATAATTTTAGGTGTGGCTCAGATAGGCATTAAAATTTTTAATTAAGTTAAAATTTAATTTAACTTAATTAAATTAAGTTATTTCTTTCAAAATTCTCCTCATTCCTTCTGATCACTTCCAGGGTAAACTCTCAGCTTGCTGCTGGCCTTTTAGCAGCTCTCTAAATAAGGGGCAAGCCTCGGGCTTAGAGAACAGGAAAGACAGGTTTATTTAGAATTTTTTCTAACGTTTTGTTTTCATTAGATTTAATTTTATAGTTACATTCAATTTTTAGCAAGTGATGCCTGTCTCCAATTTTATGGTAACAATATGAAGTCCCCTTTCCAAAAAAAATTTAATTTTAAGTGAGTTGATTTAAAAATCAAATCAATACACATACAGGTAGAAAGGTATAGCAAATGTGAATTTAGTCATCCTGCAGTGCAGAATGACTAAACTTTGGGAATCAATCACTGACCTACTATATTTAAAGTATTATAAGGCATAAAGAATTCCCAGAATGATGTCTCCAATTAGTTCATCTTAATTCTAAATCGTGACCGAAATATCTAAGAAGTGTAGGGAGGGGTGAAAGCTGAGCCTATTTGCTCCCTCCTGTGACTCCACTTTTTCTCTCCCTCCACATTCAACTTTCCAATATGAATGCTTCATCTTCAACTGCTCTTAATGCCAAAATTTCACCATAAGAAGACTGGAGAGTCCTGTTTTATGGGTAATGAAAATAAAGTCAATGTAACCATTTTTAATTAAAAAGTAATAGTTTCATCAAACCCAGAGATGTATTCAATTTACACTTCTGAAAACATCTTCAGGTTCAAAAGACTATAATAATAAGTTAATTAGCTCTGCAGTTACATGAAATTAAGTATAAAATCAACTATTGCATAAAGAAATAATGGGATGGTCTTCAACTCAGACCAAAGTGCAAACTAAAGAATGTCGCTCGCCATCTGGTTCTAAAAGAATGAAGCCACTAGCCACTGCGGTTGCTGACCCTTAACGCACCCTGAAAGGAGTTCAGGGCAGAGATCAGGAATGAGGCCCTCTGTGCTTTGGGAAAGACGGACAGAACAGGTCTTCAGAGAGTTAGATATTTTCAGGAGAAAATTTCATGAATCCAATTTCTTGCATCTTCTCATTCCTAGAAAGGCACTAAAATCATTAATGGAGACGTCTGCTCCTCGTGACTAGCAGCAACCTTCTACCAAGATGTATGCTTGACTGCATAGACCCACTTCACCAAAGTCATCTATACATACTGACCTCCCCCTCTCCACACCTCTTTGTGCAGCAGTTCTCAGAGCTATCTGAGAGGCTGTCCCTCGGGCTATAGTCCTCAGTAAGCCCCAAATAAAACTGAACTCACAGCTCTCGTTGTGCACTTTTTTTTCAGTTGACAAAGGTCAATGTAATTTTAAATGACCTGAGCTTTGGCAAAGATTAGATAGATAGGCAGATAGACAGACAGACAGACATGGGCGCATAACATATACATATATATATTCATTTCATTCAATAACATAAGACACCTGCTACAGATAAGGCACTGTGCTAGCAGATATGTAAGGCATGGCCCCTGGCCTCACAGACCTCAGTCGAGTCTAGGTTCCCCAAAAGACAACATATATAAACTTCCTGGCATAGAGCAAGTGCTAAATAAATGCTAGTTCTCTTACCCACTCTCCCCTTTCCACATTCTCATCCTTAATGCAAAGTGAAGGGGCCCCATGAATTCCTCTTAAGTAAAATTAAAAGAAATGCACTGCTGAGAGAGTGGCATGGACTTATATACACTACCAAATGTAAAATAGATAGCTAGTGGGAAGCAGCCACATAGCACAGGGAGATCAGCTCTGTGCTTTGTATCCACCTAGAGGAGTGGGATAGGGAGGGTGGGAGGGAGATGCATGAGGGAGGGGATATGGGGATATATGTATATGTATAGCTGATTCACTTTGTTGTAAAGCAGAAACTAACACACCACTGTAAAGCAATTATACTCCAATAAAGATGTTAAAAAAATTAAAAAATAAAAACTGTTCTAAAAAAAAACAAACAGAAATGCACTGCTAGAGTCCCTTGGCTCTCCTAATAACGCAAATCATTTAACATGTACTAAAGATTTAACTGGAAGAGAGTCAGAATTTTCAGAGTAAATAATTTGTAGCCTCATTATCCCAGCTTTAGACTAGCTGGAGGAAAGTTTTGGGAAAGTAGGACAGAGGCCACCTCATGGGAGGCCAACAGGGCAAATTCCAGGAACTGTGTGTCCTGTCCCCACACACCAAGCCCCAACATGATGTCCCCACACACTGCCAGTGTGGGCAGCTCTGGCTGCAGCAGGGCTGATACAGATGCAGATTTAGGAAGAGCTGGCATTGGGCAATCCCAATACAATCCCCACGTGACCGATTCTTGCTAAATGACAGAGTTCTTTGCAGGTGAGCCACAGAGCATGGTCACATTCCCAGGATTCCCACTCTAGTTACAGGGAATTCCTAGTCACAAAGGTTGAGAAAACAGGAAGGGTCAGCTTTTCTTTTTTAAGGAAATGGAAAATGGGCATTTTCTAGTTGCCCAGGGCCTATCATAGTACCTGACATATCTAGCAGAAGCAAAGGTTCCGTTTATACTGTACCCTTCTTACGAAGAGACACTTGAACATATGTATGGCCATGTGTGTTTCAGTAAACACACACCCACATCCTGTGAAGGTGGCACAGTCTGAAATCCTGAACTCTCTTCAATCCAGTGAGGGTTGCAGAACTTACAAATATATAGTCTCTTTCAACTGGATTAGGAAGAAAAACCTCACAGTCCAAACTAAGTAATAGTTTGCAAACACACACCTTTACATACTAACCACACATAGAAATTCACGACCCAGACTTTGGTTTGAGATCCTACTGTGAAGAATAATCATATATTTAACTTAGAGGAGACCCCAGACTGCCTTCCTGAGTGCAGTCGTTAGCTCCAAACAGGTCAGGGCTGATACAGAGCCATATAGAAAGAAGTCCAGGTTACTACAATACATCGTGAAGCTCCCGACAGTATAAAAAAGTAAAGAAATGCAAACACATGGTTACTTGATGTGTAGGTTTTCTTATTTATAAGTTAATAAGTTAACAAGTTAATTTTTAAACAGAACATAATATGGAGTACAAATTGTGCTATTTAAAAGGTAGTTAGGGGACTTCCCTGGTGGTCCAGTGATTAAGAAGCCGCCTTACAATGCAGGGGACTCGGGTTCGATCCATGGTCGGGGAACTAGGATCCCACATGCCGCAGGGCGACTAAGCCCACGTACCACAACTACTGAGCCCACATGCTCTGGAGCCCGAGCACCACAGCTAGAGAAAGCCCGCACGCCACACCTAGAGAAGCCCGCATGCTGCAACAAAGAAGAAAACGAAGACCCAGTAGAGCCAAAAAAAAAAAAAGGTGGGCTTCCCTGGTGGCGCAGTGGTTGAGAATCTGCCTGCCAATGCAGGGGACACGGGTTCGAGCCCTGGTCTGGGAAGATCCCCATGCCACGGAGCAACTAGGCCCGTGAGCCACAACTACTGAGTCTGCGCGTCTGGAGCCTGCGCTCTGCAACAAGAGAGGCCGCGATAGTGAGAGGCCCGCGCACCGCAATGAAGAGTGGTCCCCACTTGCCGCAACTGGAGAAAGCACTCGCACAGAAACAAAGACCCAACACAGCCAAAAAATAAATTAATTAATTAATAATTTTTTTTTTTTAAAAAGGGCTTCCCTGGCAGCGCAGTGGTTGAGAGTCCGCCTGCCGATGCAGGGGACGTGGGTTCGTGCCCCGGTTTGTGCCCCGGTCCGCGGAGCGGCTGGGCCCGTAGCCATGGCCGCTGAGCCTGTGCGTCCGGAGCCTGAGCTCCGTGGCGGGAGAGGCCACAGCAGTGGGGAGCCCGCGTACCGCAAAAAAAAAAAAAGGTAGTTGCAATTTATAAAAACATTAATTCGAAATATACTACAGAAGATGTGACTTGGTAATGAGGCACAGTTTAAAGTTGCTAGTAAATGCAGACTTTGTGAATGGGCATAAAATCTCATTTGGAGGTAGAATTTTGAGACTCTTTTTGAGTGTCATGCCCTGAGCCAAATGGCCTTCCTAGTACGGCGTAGTAGACCCTGCTGGAATCTACGCATGGCTCTTTCTTCCTGCCTTCTATTCATTTAACATTTCAAAGAGACTATATATCATTATGTGTTCACCGGAACAAAAAATCTAAAAGCCTAAAAATAATTACAGTCAAAATTCTCTCTCCCACCTCTGCCCCCCTCATCCAGTCAGCTCCCACCTTCCCCCAATAAATACCACTCTCACTAGTCCCTTGAATAACATTCCAGAGATTGTTTTTCTATATATACAAGTGAATACCAATATATATCTCCCCTCCTTTATACCTAAATTCACAACATACTATAGACATCCCTCTATACCTTGCGTTCTTCACTTAATATGTCTTTGAGTTTCCTCCGTATCAGTACATAAAAAGCTTCCTCATTGAACAGTGGGAAAGTATTCCATTGTATGCTTGTTGGAAAATATATTTGGCCAGTGCCCTATTGATGAATATTTGTCTATCCGATAATTTTCTTATTTCCTACAATGTTACGTACAAACATACAAACGTACAAACATGCCAATCATCATTTTACTTGTGTAAGGAAACCTTACGGAAGAATATTAGTGGCTAATAAACAAAGACCTCCATGCAAAGAAAGAATTACATTTGATAACGTATAGGAAACATACTGAAAGAACTTTGTGATCAGGGACCCATCTAGAATGGCCTTATCTTTACCTTCCTTTCTGTTCAACTCTCCCCAAGGCTGAGGGTCTACTGCCATCTGTTTCTTAAAATGTGCTCTGTGGCTTACCCGTATCAGAATCCCATGGGGGTAAGGATAAGAAAATGTGGCTTGCTGGAGCCCATTCCAGGCCTGATGAATCAAAATATGCAGGAATGGGGCCTTGGAACCTGCATTCTAGACAAGTGCCTCCCACTCAAGTCATAATTCATATGCACACAAAGTGCCCACCGTTGCTAGTCCCGCCTGTATACTTGAAGCCCCTTTGAGGGCATGAGCTCCCTCCTCTGAATCCCTGAATGGTATTTATCTTCCATAGATTCACTTAGAGCACTGCTTACCTCTCACTGTTTTGCTGTGACTTAGAAGTGAAATACATATCTGAACTCTGAGCCGTATTCCATAAGTCTTAGGACGTGGCATTTATTTAAGGTTTTAATTTCACATTAACTGATTTACAATTTGCCCAGTTTGCAAGTTCCAAGTTAATGTATGAGGACTAGCTCACAAATGATCATTAGATAAATAAACAACCAACTTACCTTCAAAATGTTACTGGTTTTGTTTTCCTCAATTTAGCATTGGTTTCAATTTAGGTTCTATATTCTTATCCACCTCTTGTGGTTCTGAGAGCAACATTTGTTGCTCTATGCCTTTGACTAAATAAAGTTCATAACGATTAACCCTGGTTCTTAAAAAACATCAATATCAATCAATGACAATCACCACTGATTAGGATGCATAATATTTTGCCACAAGCATTTCTATTAATATTGGTTTCTGAGGCCCTTTATACCGTTAAAAAAAGAAGAGCCAATTTTTGTTGAGTGTCTATTATTGCAAGGTGTTTATTATGAGAGGTGGTGTAACATAGTTAAGGGTATAGACCAGAGATAGACTACCTGAGTTCAAATCCTGGATCTGCCACTTTGGAGCCCTGTAAGCATAGCAAGTTATTTAAATTCTCCGAGCTTCAGTTTTCCCTTCTATAAAATGGAGGTAATAAAACCATCTTGCAGATTGTAAAGATGGCCATGAATTCTTCCCCTTCCTCCATCTATGTATGCCTTTACACAGATGTGGAACCTGTTTCTCCACCCCCCAAGTCTGGGTTGGCTACGTGACTTACTTTGGCCAATGCAACAAAGGCAAATGTGACACAACATCAAGTGACAGATGCTTGTAAAGCACTTGGAGAATCAGCGCGGCTGCCTGCAGCTGACTGCAGGTGCAATAAGCCCAGGCGAGGCCAGCAAAAGCACCGCCCCACAGAACCCAGCCCAAATGGCTGACTCTGATTCATTTACTTCCTCACCATGTCTGTTTCCTTGCTGGATTCCTTCCACTCTTCACTTGAAATACTGGTCTTCCACAGGGTTTTATTTTCTTTTACTACTATTGTTTCTCTTTAGGAAGTCCCAACTACTTTCATATCTCAACTACTACCCACGTGATTATAGCTCTGAATTTACATCTTCAGCTCCTACCTCTTTACTGAGCATCGCATATCCAACCATCTAAAGGACATCCCAAACCCAGCATGTCTAAGTACAAAGCTACTACTTTCCCCTTTCCTCCTGTATTCCTATTTCAGTTACCAGTTTCATTTGATAGCCCAGGCTGTAAAACTAGAGTCATTCAAACAGATGCCAAATACTTTATTCTGCATCCTATCAGCTCTCAAATCCACCCCTCTCCTCTTCACTTCTATGTTTTTGCCTTAGTTCAGTCTCTGCTCATCTTTCACCTGACTTTCGACCTTCTAACTGGCCTCCAACTCCAGAATAGGTGTTACAAACTGAAATGCCTACAGGTGCCAGGCACATAACTAAATGAAATAGGTCAGGTGTAGATATTTCAGTGTGGTGGCAAACTGGGGAACACACGCCTCATCTAAAGAACTTCCAGATCTTTAAGACAGACGCAGGAGCTTGGGTTGCCAGATTCAGCAAATAAAAATTCAGGACATCATGCAATATTTAGGAAATACACTACAAATTTATAGTTTATCTGAAATTCAAATTTAAACACGTGTCCTATATTTTATCCGACAATCCTATCCAGACATTTCTTCCAAGATAAGAAGGAGGAAGGTAGAGGTGACTGACGATACATAACAGACAGTGGAGTTATGAAAAGTTAGGCTGCTGACTCACGAAGGTCTCCGGTGAATCTCAGGAGGTAGAAAAGTCAAAGAAGGAAGAGAACTAGTAAAATTGTTAGAAGTTTGTGTAGTGGATACTGACTGGTTGTGGGTTGAATTGTGTCCTACCCACCTCCCCACCCCCCGCAAAAGATATGTTCAAGTCCTAAGCCTCAGAACCTGTGAGTGTGACCTTATTGGGAAATAGGGCTTTTGCAGATGTAACCAAGTTAAGATTAAGTGATACTGGATGAGGGTGAGCCCTAATCCAATGACTGTTATCCTTATAAGGAGAAGGAAATTTGAACACAGAGACACAGAGGAGAATGCCATGTAAAGTTGTAGGCAAAGATTAGAGTGCTGCAGCTACAAGGCAAAGAACGCCAGGATTGCTGACCACCAGCAGAAGCTAGGAAAAGGTAATGAAGGATTCTTCTCTAGAACATTCAGAGGGAGCATAGCCCTGCGGACACCTTGATCTTGGATTTCTAGCCTCCAGAACTGTGAAAGAATAACTTTCTGCTTGTGATCATTTGTTACAGCAGCCCTAGGAAATTACACCATAGTAAACTAATTGGCCTACCTCTTTCCCTCCACGACCTCCATGGTTACAGAGGATGCTTTCTGGAGAGATGCTGGTATATGATTGCTCTGAGGCAGGAGTAAAACTAGCGATGGCAGCTGAGCCAATGTCCCTTCCCCCAGTTTGTTTTGGTCATTCGCAAGTAACTGGACCTCAACTATGTAAACTTGGGAACCTATCTGTCTGTCCTACTATAAGGTCTGGA